>NC_041746.1:31237038-31837038 GCF_004115215.2 Ornithorhynchus anatinus
CACTGTTTTAAACACTGGGTAGATACAGGGTCATCAGGTCGTCCCACGTGGGGCTCACAGACTTCATCCCCATTTTACAGATGAGGTCACTGAGGCCCAGAGAAGTGAAGTGACTTGCCCACAGTCACACAGCTGACAAGGGGCAGAGCCGGGATTCGAACCCATGACCTCTGACTCCCAAGCCCGGGCTTTTTCCACTGAGCCACGCTGCTTCTCTGAATGAATGAATGGAGTGAATGAATTAATGGAGGGAGTGAATGAGTGAATAAATGTGTGAATGAATGACTGGAGTGAGTGAATGACTGGAGTGAGTGAATGAATTAATAGAGTGAATGAATGGAGTGGGAGTGAAAAAGTGACTGAATGAAAGAGTGAGTGAATGCCTGGAGTGAATGAATGAATGAATGGAGTGAATGAATGAATGAATGAAGTGAATGAATGAATGGAGTGAAAAAATGACTGAATGAAAGAGTGAGTGAATGCCTGGAGTGAGTGAATGAATTGAATGAATGAATGAATGGAGTGATTGAATGAATGAATGGAGTGAATGAGTGACAAAGATGACTGAATGAAAGAGTGAGTGAATGCCTGGAGTGAATGAATGAATGGAGTGAATGAATAAATGGAGTGAGTGAATGAATGAGTGACAGAATGGAGCGAGTGAATGAATGAATAAACGACTGAAAGAATGCGTGAATGAATGAATGGAGTGAGCCAACGAATGGTGCGAATGAATGAATGGTGTGAATGAATGCAGTGAGCGAATGACTGCAGTGAATGAATGCGGGGAGTGAAGGAGTGAGTGAGTGAGTGAATGAATGAGCGACGGGGGCCATCGGAGGGGCGATGGGGGTTGAGGACGGACTCACTAGTGGGAGCTCTGCCAGAAGTTTCCCGCCATGAAGGCCGTCTTTCCCGGCGGGGGGGAGAGCGCCTCGGGGAGCCGGGGGAGGACGGGCGGGAGGACGGGCGGGAGGACGGCCGGGAGGACGGACGGGAGGACGGACGGGAGGACGGGCGGGCGGGCCGAGGGGCGGCCCACGGGGCCCGCGGCGCCGCCGGCCGGAAGTGGAGGGGAGCGGGGGAGGAAGGGGGGCGCGGGGACGGGGCCCCGCCGGAAACACCCTCCGCGCGCCGCCCGGAAACACGGACCCCGACACCTACGTTCCGCCGCGCCAAGGTTCCGGGCGGGAGCCCCGCGGCCCGGACGGCGCTCCGGCACCCGTCATTCAGTCATTCAGTCATTCAGTCAGTCAGTCAGTCATTCAGTCAGTCCTACTCATCCAGTCATCATCCATCCGTCATTCGTTCACTCATTCACTCAGTCATGCTTGCCTGCATGCAGGCATTCGTTCCTTCCTACTCATTCATTCGTCCATCCATTCATTCATTCCTACTCATCCATCCATCCATCCATCCATCCATCCATCCATCCATCCATCCATCCATCCAGTCCTACTCATTCATCCATCCATCCCCATCATTCAATGAGTCATTCACTCATTCGTGCTTGCATGCATTCCTTCCTTCCTACTCATTCATTCGTCCATCCATTCATTCATTCCTACTCCTTCATCCATCCATCCATCCATCCGTCCATCCATCCATCCATCCATCCATCCATCCATCCATCCAGTCCTACTCATTCATCCATCCATCATTCATTCAGTCATCCACTCATTCATGCTTGCATGCATTCCTTCCTTCCTACTCATTCATTCATTCATTCATTCATTCATCCATCCAGTCCTACTCATTCATCCATCCATCCATCATTCAGTCCTACTCATTCATCCATCCATCCATCATTCATTCAGTCGTTCACTCATTCATGCTTGCATGCATGCATTCCTTCCTTCCTACTCATTCATTCATCCATCCATTCATTCAGTCCTACTCATTCATCCATCCATCATTCATTCACTCACCCATTCACTCAGTAGTAATAATAATAATCATTTTGGTATTTGTTAAGCGCTTACTATGTGCAGAGCACTGTTCTAAGCGCTGGGGTAGACACAAGGGAATCAGGTTGTCCCACATGGGGCTCACAGTCTTTTAATCGCCATTTTACAGATGAGGTAACTGAGGCATAGAGAAGTGAAGTGACTTGCCCACAGTCACACAGCTGACAAGTGGTGGAGCCGCGATTCGAACCCATGATCTCCGACTCCCAAGCCCGTGCTCTTTCCACTGAGCCACACTGCTTCTCTAGTATTTACTGTGTGTTTACTGAGTGCAGAGCACTGTACTAAGCGCCTGGAAAGCACAATTCGGCCACAGATAGCGACCATCTCTGCCCAACAACGGGCTCACAGGCCCAATGGGGGAAGCAGCAAAGCAAAACAGAGCAAAACAAAAGTGGTCTGGATTTAATGAGCGCTCACTATGTTCAGAGCACTGGACTAAGCGCTGGGAAGGCACAATTCGGCAACAGATCGAGACCATCCCTGCCCAACAATGGGCTCACAGGCTGAAGAGGGGGAGACAGACAGCAAAGCCAAACAGAGCAAAACAAAACAAGTAGTGTGGATTTATTGAATGCTCACCATGTGCAGAGCACTGGACTAAGCGCTGGGAAGGCACAATTCGGCAACAGATAGAGACCATCCCTGCCCAACAACGGGCTCACAGGCCCAACGGGGAAGACAGCAAAGCCAAACAGAGCAAAACAAAACAAGTAGTCTGGATTTATTGAGCGCTCACTATGCGCAGTGCACTGGAGCACTGGACTAAGCGCTGGGAAGGCACAACTCGGCAACAGATAGAGACCATCCCTTCCCAACAAGGGGCTCACAGGCTGAAGAGGGGCAGACAGACGGCAAAGCAAAACAGAACAAAACAAAACAAGTAGTCTGGCGATAAAATAAGTAGTCTGGATTTACTGAGCGCTTACTATGTGCACAGTACTCGACTAAACTCTGGGAATACACAATTCGGCAACAGATAAAGACAATCTCTACCCAATAACGGGCTTACAGGCTCAACGGGGGAGACGGACAGCAAAACAAAACAGAACAAAACAAGTAGTTTGGTGACGAAACAAGTAGTCTGATTTATTGAGCGATTACTATGCGCAGAGCACTGTACACAGCGCTGGGAATGTACAATTCGGCCACAGATAGAGACAATCCTTGCCCAGTGATGGGTTCACAGTCAAAACGGGGGAGAGCTGACAGGGGGCAGAGCCGGCATTAGAACCCATGACCTCTGACTCCTAAGCCCGTGCGCTTTCCACTGAGCCACACTTCTCTTCGTGGCAGGACCTAGATAGGGATGGAGAAGCCGAGGGAGACAAGGAAAACTTAAAGAAGGACCCACGTGGGCAGCCAGTGGGGCAGATCTAGTTCGTTAGGACGTGCCACTTGCTTGCAGGGTGAAGGCCCCAGGAATTCAGGGTAGGGCAAGAGGAAGGCCCCGGGCAGAGATGTTCACGTCCCCAAGCTGGGACCAGAATGTCTCCGGGTGGGACGGCGAAGGAAGAAACTCGGCCAACGAGCATGGGCTCTTGCTGCTGCTGATCTCCGAGTCATTCCCATAGGGAATAAGATTCTTGCTGGATCTTAGGCAGAAAAAAGGAAAACACTGAGGAGGACATTAGAGCAATCAATTAATTGCATTTATTGAGTACTTACTGTGTGCTGAGCACTGTACTTATTGCTTGGGAGAGTAGAGAAGCAGCCTGGTTTAGGGGAAAGAGCACGTGGGTTCTAATCCCGGCTCCGCCACTTGTCTGCTGTGGGACCTTGGGCAAGCCACTTAACTTCTCTGTGCCTCAGTTCCCTCATCTGTAAAAATGGGAGTGAAGACTGTGAGCCCCACGAGGGACAACCTGACCAGCCTGTATCTACCCCAGCGCGTAGCATAGTCGTTTAGACTGTGCGCCCGTCATTGGGCGGGGATTGTTTCTATCTGTTGCCGAGTTGTACATTTCAAACGCTTAGTACAGTGCTCTGCACATAGTAAGCGCTCAATGAATACTATTGAATGAATGAATGAATGCTTGGCACATAGCAAGCGCTTAACAAATACCATAATAATTATTATTTTTACAATATAACTATAGAGCAGACACATTCACTCTCCACAGTGAGCTTATTCCTTAAAGAGAGAGAAGGGAGCATAACCTTGGAGAGGGAAGAAGGAAGCAGCCCGTTGGAGAGAAAAGAAGGGAACAGGCCGTTGGGCGAGCAGAAGGAAGCAGAATATTAGAGAGGGAAGAGGGAAGAAAGACACTGAAGAGGGAAACAGGACGTTGGAAAGAACAGAAGGAAGCGGGATACTGGAGGGGGAAGAAGGGAGCGGGACGTTGGAGAGGTAAAAGAGAAGCAGGACATTGGGGAGGGAAAAAGGAAGAAGAATATTGAGAGGGAGGAGGGAAGCAGGGCATAGGAGAGAAAAGGAGGAAGCAGGATGTTGGCGAGAGCAAAAGGAAGCAGGACACTGGAGAGGGTAGAGGGAAGGAAGAGGGAATCAGGACATTGGAGAGGGAAGAAGGAAGAAGAATACTGAGAGGGAAGAGAGAAGCAGGACAAAGGAGAGAAAAGGAGGAAGCAGGATGTTGGTGAGAGCAGAAGGAATCAAGACATTGGAGAGGGAAGAAGGAAGCAAGACATGGGGGGGGGGAGAGAGAAGCAGAACATTGGAGAGGGAAAAAGAAAGCAGGACGTTGGAGAGAGCAGAGGAAGCAGGGCATTGGAGAAAGCAGAAGGAAACAGGACTTTGGAGAGGGAAGAGGGAAGGAAGAGGGGATCAGGACATTGGAGAGGGAAGAAGGAATCAGGACATTGGAGAGGGAAAAAGGAAGAATATTGAGAGGGAGGAGGGAAGCAGGGCTTAGGAGAGAAAAGGAGGAAGCAGGATGTTGGCGAGAGCAAAAGGAAGCAGGACATTGGAGGGAAGGAAGAGGGAATCAGGACATTGGAGAGGGAAGAAGGAAGAAGAATATTGAGAGGGAAGAGGGAAGCAGGACATTGGAGAGAAAAGGAGGAAGCAGGACGTTGGCGAGAGCAGAAGGAATCAGGACATTGGAGAGGGAAGAAGGAAGCAGGACACTGGAGAGAGCTGAAGGAAAGTGGTCTTTGGAAAAAAAAGGGGGGGGAACAGGATGTTGGAGAGAGCAGAAGGAAGCACGACATCCCAGCGCTTCGAACAGTGCGTGGCACATAGTAAGCGCTTAACAAATACCATTATCATTCTTATTGGAGAGAAAAGAAGGGGGTAGGACTCTGAAGACAGCAGAAGGAAGCAGGACATTGGAGAGGGAAGAAAGAAGCAGGACGTTAAAGGGAGCAGAAGAAAGGAGGATTTTGGTAAGAGCAGAAAGAAGCAGGAGAGGGAAGAGAGAAGTAGGACAATGGAGAGAGCAGAAGCGAGGAGGATACTGGAGAGAGAAGAAGGAAGCAGGCCATTGGAGGGGAAAGGAGGAAGCAGGGCTTTGGGAATTCCTCAGCCCATCTGCATATTTTTCCGGGTCAGACAGGGGAGGAGGCTGGGAGAGAAAAGGAAAGAGTAATCTTCAGGGAGAAATCACTCCATCAGCTCCAGATTGAACATCTCTGCCCGGCAGGGAGTGCCCCATAGGGAAAGCAGAAAAGGCAGTCGAGGCAGGAATTGTAACTGTGTCTGTTGTGACTCTAGGCAAGACTAGAGCTGACCTGAGCACATGCATTTAGCTCTGAGGAATCGATAGCTTGAGTAGACCATGAATTGGAGGGGAAAAAAAATCTCCCTGATGGAGATTTCATCGAAAGAATGAACACTTCTCCTCAAAGAAGGCTAGAGTCATGCGATTTCTCGAGTGTGAGGTCTCAGAGATGTTCTATTCCCAAACACATAACGTAAACCCCCCTTGTTCGGAGTTCTAAATGATCACTTTGCTCCTCACCACTCCCAGAATATAATTCTTTTAACACCTGGATTTGGGTTGCTCTGTTCTTTTTCTCCCCTTCAGAAGCCACAAACAGGCTTCGCCCTGTTCCCTGTGCTGTGCGGGGCGTTGAGGAAGCTGAAATCCTTAGGTCAAATCCAACTACGGCCGGGGAATGTCTGGGTTGGGAAACACCCCTCACTCCCTGGGCACTGGGTGTCTCCATAAACTCCTGCGGGAACGCTTAGTACAGTGCTCTGCACATAGTAAGCGCTCAATAAATACTATTGAATGAATGAATGACACCGAGTTAGTAACTGGGGGCAGTCATTCATTCATTCATTCATTCATTCAATCATATATATTGAGCGCTTACTGTGTGCCTCGCACTGTTCTAAACCCTGGGGTTTAGACAATCAGTTTATCTCACGTGGGGTTCACAGTCTTAATCCCCATTTTATAGATGAGGAAACTGAGGCCCAGAGAAGTTAAGTGGTTTGCCCAAGGTCACATAGCAGACGTGGAGGAGCCAGGATTAGAACCCACGACCTCTAACTCCCAAGCCCGTGCTCTTGCCAGGTAGTTTCGTCCTCTTTGTGTCTCATCTGCTTGTGTGTGTGTTTGTCTGTGTGTGTGCCCTGGGGAAGGAGGGAAGTGACCATCCATCTGAGCCCGATCCCTGGAGTTCAGCTCTCACCTGCCGCCCGGATGACAATGGTTTACTTAGTGATTAGTGCCAAAGGGAAAATCAAGTGAAAATAAAGTCTCCAAGACCGTTGGGAAGCATCCAGCACCTCCTTCCATCTCTCCCACCTTCTCTCCCACCGCTGTGCACATTCCTGCAAACTCTGGGACTCCAAACTTCCAGCCTTACAACTTGGGAAAAGTTCTGGAGGATTTGAAGGGGGAAGGAGAGGGGCAGAAAATGAGGAGGGCATAAACCAGGGAAGAGAGGCAGGAGAGAACGAGGTAAAATCAAAATCGGTGAAAAGGAGGCGATCAATAGGGAAAAGCAAACCGGAGCCACATAACCTCGTCTCCACAGCAGTTTGGCTTCTGGCAGCCAGTCGCAGGGAGAAGCAAATAAAAAGAAACAGCTTGCTGTAGTAGATAGAGCACTACTATTATTGATAGTAATAGTATTTACTGAGCATCCAGTTAGTGTGATGCACTGTACTAAATGTTTGGGAAGTAGAAAATAAAGATGTGACACCATGGCCTGCCGCAAGGAGATAACACATACTGGGAGAGGCAAACTTAAAAATATTCATCACTAGAATAGGCAAAATTAAACATTTCACTTTTCATACCAATATCTGGGGAATGGCAGGTCTTGCTAGAGAAGCAGCGTGGCTCAGTGGAAAGAGCACGGGCTTGGGAGTCAGAGGTCATGAGTTCAAATCCTGGCTCTGCCACTTGTCAGCTGTGTGCCTCTGGGCAAGTCACCTAACTTCTCGGTGCCTCAGTGACCTCATCTGTAAAATGGGGATCAACTGTGAGCCTCACGTGGGACAACCTGATTACCCTGTATCTACCCCAGCGCTTAGAACAGTGTTCGGCACATAGTAAGCGCTTAACAAATACCAACATTGTTAGACAATTAGGACGCTGGGGACAATGGGGACAATGTCGAAATACTATACACATCATCCTCGTTGGGGGAGCCCGAGCAATCTGATTAGAAGCACTTATACAACTGGTCACCATTAAACCTGTATCCCTGACCCTTGCATCATCTTATCCAAGATCAATCAATTGATCAGTGGTATTTATTAAGTACTTACTTTGTACACACCACTCTGTTATGCATTTGGGAGGATTCACTATAATTGGCAGGCACAATATCTGCCTTTAAGGAGCTTACGGTCTAAAGATGTCTTCTTAGGCCACCACAGTTCTCTGTTTTTCCATGCAACTATTGCCCCTCTTGCCCCTGCTAAACACTTATCTCATTTTCCAGTTGGTTCTGTAACTGCCTAATTACAGTTACTAAGATCACCAGTTCTGGCAGCTGTTGCCTCCTCGGCTGGTTTCTGCCTTTAGAAGGAGGGACCTAGAGACAGGAGAAGCAGAAGGGGAAAGAGAAAGGGCCTAGGAGTCAGAGGACGTGGGTTCTAATCCTGTTCTGCCAATTGCTCTGCCAAATGTTTTCTGTGAGACCTTGCTCAAGTCACTTAACTTCTCTGTGTCTCAAGTTCCTCAGCTGTAAAATGGGGATTTGATACCTGTTTTCCCTTCTACTTTAGACTGTGAGCCCCCATGAGGGGCAAGGACTGTGTCCAACGTAATTAACTTGTCCCTACCCCAGTCTGAGAACAGTGTTTGGCACATAGTAAATGCTTGACAAATATAATAAAACAAAAAACAAAGAGTGGGGAATCAAAGTATTTGAACTTCATGGTAGATGTACAGGCTGAGAGAATGGGAAATTCATATGAAGTGGAGCTAGAAAATACTCTTCGCTTACAGTCCCAAAGGGTGGGCAAGTTGAGGCTTGTAGAAGGTGGAGGGATGTAGCTTGGAGCACCGAGATGAGGCAGGAAGATCTAATGGAAACAGCAGGGGACCAAAAGTCAGGAGACTCCAGTTCTAATGCCGCCTCTGCCCCTGGCCTGCTGTGCCACTTTGAGCAAATCTCTGAACCTCTCTGGGCCCAAGTTTCCTCGTTTGTACCAGGGAGGCAGGGTAAAATCTCTTCTCTCTTAGGTTGTGAGTACCATGTAGGTTAAGGATTGAATTTGATCTGATTATTTTGAGCCTGCCTGTGTGCTTAGCAAAGTGCTAATGCTTGATTAGAACCCAAAATTAAAACCCCCATTACCCCTTGGTCCCGGTCCATAGTCCTTAGCTGTGGGCTTCTAACATCTTAGTAAGAACCCAAGTTAAGGCCTCCCACAGTGCTAAGGAGACAGAACCCCAACTGACCCCCAGCTAAGAGAAGTCCCTCCAACAGAAAAAAAGAGAGAGGGAGAGAGAGAGATTGGTTTTCTGTGAGTTTGATCAGTTTGCTTCTGTCCCTCAGGTTTCTTGATCTTCCCTGCTGAGATTCCTGGTTTGGTGAAGGGCCCAGGGCCCTGCTCTTCCCTCGGCTCTGTGGCCCCGCTGGGCCACTTGCCCTGGAAACAGGCATCCCTAGGATAACCTTACAAGTGAGGTAGAGGGAAAAGGGGTTGAGAGAAATTGAATAACAATAATGATGTTATTTAGTAAGCCCTTACTAATACTAAGCACAGGGAGAACAGGCATTTATCCCCATTTTACAGATAAGGAAACTGAGGCCCAGATAGGTTGAGGGACTTGCTTCCCTTGGACTCGCTGACCAACAAAAACCCTGAACACCCCAGTAGGAGGGGCTCCCCAAAAGAGATCCACCTCCACTGCCAAGTGGTGAGAAAAGAGCTTGGATGCAAAATCATCTCTTAGCGCTGTCTGCCTTTGTCCCTCCGACAGCTTCTTTTAATCTTTCTCTGTGTCTCTTCTCTGTGTCTCTGGGTCAATCAATCGATGGCATTTATTGCATGCTTACTTTGTGCAGGACTCTGTATTAGGCGCTTGGGAAAAATACAGTACAATAGAGTTGATAGACATGATCCCAGCCCTCAAGGAGCTCACAGTCTACAGGGGAAGACAGACTTTAGAATAATTACAGCTAAGGGAAATGGTAGAGTATAAGGGGAGGAACATGAGTGCTGTGGGGCTGGGATGATATCAAAGTGCAAAGTGCAAAGTCTCTTGTCTTTCTCAGGCTCTTTCTGGTCTCTCTATCTTTCTCAGCCTCTATCTGTGTCTCTGTGTTTCTTTGACTCTCTCTGTCTCTCTCTGTCTTCCTCAATCTCTCTCTGTCTCCCTGTCTCTTCCTGGATTTAATCTCTCCGTACTGTCTCTCGGATCTCAGTCTCTCTGTCTCTGATTATGTCTTTCTCAGTTTCTCTGAAACAGTCTTTCTCAGGATGACAATCTCTATATTGTTTTCTCTCTGGGTCTTAGTCTCTATGTAAACCTGTCTAACGCTCTCTAATTTCGGTCTCCCTCTTTATCTTTGTCTTTCTCAGTCTCTCTGAAACCCTCTTTCTCTCTGGATGGCAGTTGCCATGTTTCTCTCTCTGGACGTCAGTCTCTCTGCAATCCTCTATCTCATCTCAGTCTCTCTTTCTCTGCATCTCTGACTTCCTTTCTCTCTCTCAGTGGGTCTCTATCTTTCTCATCTCTGTGTTTCTGTCTGTTTTCTCAGTACTCCTCTACTTTTCTCTCTATCTTTATTAGTCTTTTCCCCTCTCTCTTTGGGTCTCCTTGCCTCCCTCTGTCTTTTAAAGTCTGTATTTTTCTCTGGCTTCCTTTGAATCTCTCTGTCTCTCTCAACCCGAGTTTCTTTTTCCCCCCCTCCCGTTTTTGCCTGTCTGTCTTCTGTCTCCCTGTAGGTCTGTTTGCCTGCCTGTCTATCCCTTTCTCTCTCTGTGTCTTTTCCCTTTTTTCCCCATTACCCTCTCCTTTCACATCTATTCTTCCAGTGGCCTCAAACCCTTTTTGGCCTGCCCAGCTGAAGCGAATTAGATGCGATTTTGGTACCTCATCCCTTTCCCCAAGCTCCTCTCCTCTCCCAGCGGGGCCATGGAGGGTGTCTTTTAAACCAGTCGTAGCTCGAGCCAATCTTTCTTTTTTCTTGAGCCCCCTTCCTTCCTCCTCCCACCCCAGGGGGTCGGGACCACCTTTCGGTCCTTTGCCCTGACTCTTAAAGTTTCCTTTCTTTCGGAAGGAAGAGATAAAAATTCCAAGCCTCCACTCCGTGTTTCATTGTCTGAGTTTCGAAAGCCTTGCACCAGAATTTTTTTCCTTTTAGAAGTTGGTATTTGTTAAACGCTTACTATGTGCAGAGCACTGTTCTAAGCGCTGGGGTAGACACAGGGGAATCAGGTTGTCCCACGTGGGGTTCACAGTCTTAATCCCCATTTTACAGATGAGGTAACTGAGGCACAGAGAAGTTAAGTGACTTGCCCACAGTCCCACAGCTGACAGGTGGCAGAGCTGGGATTCGAACTCATGACCTCTGACTCCAAAGCCCATGCTCTTTCCACTGAGCCACGCTGAAGTGGGACTAAGTCCCCTTTCCCCTTTCATTTACAAAAAGAAATTCCAAGAAAATTAGAGCTGCCCTAAAATATCTAGGCAGGGATTATCTTTTGGTGTCTAGGTTGAGCAGGGAGCGAGTTATTGGGGTGAAGGGGGCAGGTGGGTGAAGAAAAGAAAGAACCACCCCTCCCCAGGAGAATATCTTTATTTCTCTTATCCCCAGCAGTTTGGGAGGAAGAATTGGCATCTGTCTCCGGGTAGTACCCCATTAACTTGTTTCCCCGAACTGTTTTCTCGGGACCCGGCCGGGCCGCTAGCTACCCGGCAACCTCACCGGGAGACACTGGCCCGGTATTTTCCGTTTCTCTTTTCTCTCCCCCGTTTCTCTCTGAGATCTTTATAAATGTCTTTTTTTCTCTGGGCGGAGTGTCCAAGCGGGTGGAAGTCTGCGTACAATGAAACCTGAGAATGTCTGTCCTCTCTGCATATGGTCCTAAATGCTTCAATCCCAATTAGGGGCGGCTGACACACGGTCCTATTCATCCCAATCAGCTCTTGAATACATTTGCCTAGAAATGAACTTCACAAATAGAGTCTCTCCTAAATGTGTCCAACAGCAAGGAAAATCGAATTGAGTGAGAGGCTCGTTCTAAGGCGATCGGGGGAGAAAAGGTATGAATTTATAAGGTACACCGACACATTGCAATTCAGCAACATGCTCACTGACTTTTATTTGCCTCCTGTCAACCGAAAGAACCCAGAAATAAGTTGGGAGAATCCGGTTAAAAGGCAACTTTCTACAGTGTCTGAATACTTTAGAAGGGCGCTTCCAATAGAAGCCCCCTCCCACCCCCCACCTCTCTCTCTCTCTCTTTTTTTAACGTGAACTGGACGGTTTTCTCCCTCCCAACGTCCTTACCACCCCTCGCTGAAAGAGTCTTACAATTAAGAATAAAATGTCCAAATTGCGGCCGTGTCATCTGCTGAGATTCCCATAGAATCCTATTCAGAGGCGGCTGCAATATCCCACCCGCATCCTGTCTGAGAGGCCCAGCTGGTTGTCCACCGGTTCCCGCTTCCCTAGCACGATTCCAGCCTGCCCTCCAGCAGGAAAGAATGGGAAAGAAAACAGACCTGGGGAAAGGGCCATATGCAGTGTGTGTCTGTGTGTGTGATGTGTGTGATGTGGGGTGTTTGTGATGTATATGTATATGTGTGTGTGCATATGTAATACATAAAATGGGTGAATATGGGTGTAATATATGAGTGCATATGTGTGTGCTTGTGTACTATATTTTGTAATATGTACGTGTATACGTGTCTGTGTGTACGTGTGTATGCATTATATAGATGTATGGGTAGGTCTGTAGCGTGTGTGATGTATACACGTTTGGATGCAATATATACTAGTGCGTGTGTGTGTGTTTGCAATGTTATATGTATATATCAATCAGTCGATTGTCTTCTTCTAGATTGGAAGCCCGATGTGGGCAGGGATTGTCTCTCTTTATTGCTGAATCGTACTTTCCAAGCGCTTAGTACAGTGCTCTGGACATAGTAAGCGCTCAGTGAGTGCGATTGAACGAATTTATTGAGCGTATATCAATCAATCCA
Organism: Ornithorhynchus anatinus; assembly: GCF_004115215.2. Lineage (NCBI taxonomy): Eukaryota > Metazoa > Chordata > Mammalia > Monotremata > Ornithorhynchidae > Ornithorhynchus > Ornithorhynchus anatinus. The sequence continues at coordinate 31,249,589 of NC_041746.1, forward strand.
TCGTATTTATGAGACGTGTATCAATCAATCCATCGTATTTATTGAGTGCTCCCGGTGTTCAGAGCTCTGTACTAAGCGCTTGGGAGAGTACGCTATAAGAAGATAACAGACACATTTCCTGTGTGTGTGTGTGTGGGGGGTGTATTTGCAATAATGTGTGTGAGTACAGTGCTCTGCCCACAGTCAGCGCTCAATAAATACGACTGAATGAAATAACGAATGACTGTGTGTGTGTGGATGCGTTTAACAATTGGCCGACCAGAAAGGGCCACGGTCAATTTCGAAGCTCCCTTCTCTCCCCACCCACCTCCCCTCAAAATGAGGAGGTCTTAAAAAATCCCATACACTCCACCAGTTTTCTGATGTCGAGATTCCTGCCTCTTCCTCCTTCTGCCGTCCCTCCGACGGCAATTTCAGGACCATTCATTCATTCATTCAATCGTATTTATTGAGCGCTTACTGTGTGCAGAGCACTGTACTAAGCGCTTGGAATGGGGGAGGTGTTCGAGAAGGAGGCTGGCGGGGGTCGGGGAGGGAGACGGTGGCCATCCAGTTCTACTTGGGGAATCTCGCTCCTTGGGAGGGAAAAGTCCCCTTCTTTTTTTTGGGCGGGGGGGGGGGCGGTGGCTAGAAAGGGGAGAGGGAGGGCCTAGCGGATAGAGCACGGTCCTGGGAGTCAGAAGGTCATAGGTTCTAATCCCGGCTCCACCTCTTGTCTATTGTGTGACCCTGGACAAGTCACTTCGCTTCTCTGTGCCTCGATTACCTCATCTGTAAAATGGGGCTTGAGACTGTGAGCCCCGCGTGGGACAGGGACGGTGTCGAGTCTGATTTGCTGATATCCGCTTCAGAATTTAGTACAGTGCCTGGCACAGAGCGCTTAACAAGTACCATCGATTTGCTTGTATCCGCCTCAGCTCTTAGTACAGTGCCTGGCGCGTAGTCAGCGCTTAACAAGTACCATCAATTTGCTTGTAACCGCCTCAGCGTTTCAGTCGGTGCCTGGCACAAAGTCAGCACTTAACAAGTACAATCGATTTGCTTGTATCCGCCTCAGCGGTTAGGACAGTGCCAGGGACGTAGTAAGTGCTTAACAAGTATCATCATCATCATCATCATTATTATTATCGTTCTAAATCCAAGGAAGCCTTAGGAACACCTCCCCCCAAACACACACACACATACACACACACCCCCCCCCCCCACACACTCTCACATCCCACCGCCAAACCGAGCCGGTCTCCCCCGCAATTCATTCATTCTTTCATTCAATCGTATTTATTGAGCCCTTACTGTGTGCAGAGCACTCTACTAAGCGCTTGGGTAGTACAGTTCGGGCAACAGATAGAGGCAATCCCTACCCAACAACCGGCTCAGGATCTTCATCCCGGAGGGTCCCTAACCACTTTTGGGGGCGGCTTTATTCCCCTCCTCGGACACTAAGGTCAAAGCATTGTCGGGTAGGGATCGTCTCCATTTGCTGCTGAGCCCTGCTGAGAGCTCACCTCCTCCAGGAAGCCTTCCCAGACTGAGCCCTCCCTTTCCCTCTGCCCTTCCTCCCCTCCCCATTCCCCCTACTCCCTCCTCTGCTCTACCCCCTTCCCATCCCCACGGCACTTGTCAGATTTGTGCATATTTACTGGTCTATTTATTTTATTAATGATATTCATTTTTCTATGGTTCTATTTATCCATTTTGACGGCAGTGATGCCTGTCTGTCTACTTGTTTTGTCTTGTCGTCCGTCTCCCCCCTTCTGGAAGGTGAGCCCGTTGTTGGATAGGGACAGTCCCCATCTGTTGCCGAATTGTACTTCCCAAGCGCTTAGGATGGTGCTCTGCACCTAGGAAGCAATCAATAAATACGATCGAATGAATGAGCGCATGAACTGTACTTACCAAGCGATCAGTACAGCTCCCTGCGCCCAGACAGAGCTCGAGAATAATATTAATTAATAACAATTACGGTATTTGTTAAGCGCCGACTCTGTGCCAAGCCCTGTTCTAAGCTCTGAGGTAGATTTAAGGTAATCAGGTTGTTCCACGTGGGGCTCACAGTCTTAACCCCCATTTTACAGATGAGGGAACGGAGGCCCGGAGAAGAGAAGTGACTTGCCCAAGGTCACATAGCAGACAAGTGGCGGAGGCCGGATTAGAACCCACGGCCTCTGATTCCACTGAGCCACGCTGCTTCTCTAATAATATCTGTTAAACGCTCACTCGGTGCCAAGCGCTGTTCTAAGCGCTGGGGCAGATGCCAGGTCGTCGGGTCGTCCCACACGGGGCTCAGGGTCTTCATCCCCATTTTCCAGATGAGGGAACGGAGGCCCAGAGAGGTGAAGTGACTTGGCCAAAGTCACACAGCGGACAAGCGGCGGAGGCGGGATTAGAACCCGTGACCTCTGACCCCCCCCCAAGCCCGGGCCCTCTCCCCTGAGCCCCGCTGCTGGCTCCATTCTGTCATCCACTCAATCAATCGTCTCGATTGAGCGGTCGGCTGTGCGCACTGTGTGTTAAGCGCTCTGCTCTTCTGGAGTGGGGACTGTGGGCCGGCGCCTGGTTTCTGATTTCTGTCGCCGCATCCAGTGTGTCCTCGGCGGCCACAGAATAAAGAGGGGCCGCGGAGCCAGGCATTCACGCTGCTCTGAATGTAATGTTGAACCTTCTCGGGGCTGGAGCAGTTTTGTTGGTTTGAATGGAGCTCCCTGGTGGGACATTGCTCCGCGCAACTGGGCCTCTTTGGGTGACTGTTGTTGCTTTACATTCATGCCTCATTACGGGCAACCTGTTAAATCAAAAAGGACAACTGTACCGGAGCGTTCTCCAGGGGCACCGGCAGTTCAGCGGCGAGCATAAATAAGCCCCGGCTTGTAAAATATCTTTCATCAAATCTCGGCGCAAAAGTGATTTCCCCTTAATGGCGCTCCTCCGAAGCCCCGTTAAAAGTCTATAAAGAGCCGGAGTGGAAGGTTGCGATTGAGCCCCAACATTTCTTTGAATAAGGCTGAAACCATGTAATTAATGTGTCTTTTTAATAAGGGACAATACGGTCGTTCAAGCTATTTAATTTCATTTAATTTTCCATCCCATTTGCTCCACAGACTGCTTTTACTTTTAACACGCAGCCTTTCATGCCGCAGCTTGCTCCAATGGGCACATTAGATTGGTTTCACCCTTGCTTTTTAGGGAAGGAAAAATAAAAGAAAATGTGTTCTTTCCTCTTTTGTGGACAATTTATTTCACTTGGGGAACTTCAACTCTGAGCCACAGGACAGAATAAAAATCGGGGGGAGTTGGTGTGAATACTTCCCTGAGCGGGCCCTTTCTTCGCCCGCGGGCTGAGAAACTCGTCCCAAATGGCTATATTAATAAATAACTTTCCTCCCAGTCAGCCTTTACATGGTCCTATTGAGAAAATTGTTCGCGTGTCGTTCACGCTTTTTGACTCATTAAGGAGGGGAGGCGAAGGCTTCTAAACCGAGGGGTAGGGTCTCCCCTCGGCTTCTCCCTGCGGATTTCTCGTCCTTTAAACTGGATGTCATCCCGGAGTCCCCGGGCCAGAGGTTAGATGGGGATGTGTTCATGGCTGAGATTTATAGCCCCCCTGCTTCTGGGTCCCTGGGAGATAGATCTCCCTCTGTCTCCCTCTTCTTTCTCTGTCTCTCTCCACTCTCTCTCTGGCTCCTTCTTCTTCCCAACTACCTCTGTCTCTCTTCCTCTTAGAGGGGAGCACCGTGGCCGAGTGGCAAGACCACGGGCTTGGGAGTCAGAGGTTGCGGGTTCTAATCTCCGTTCCGCCACTCGTCCGCTGTGTGACTTTGGGCAAGTCACTTCACTTCTCTGTGCCTCAGTTACCCCAACTGTAAAATGGGGATTCAGGCTGTGAGCCCCACGTGGGACAACCTGATCACCTTGTATCCTCCCCAGGGCTTAGAACAGTGCTTTGCACATAGTAAGCGCTTAACAAATACCATCATTATTGTTATCAGATTAAACGCTAAACAAATTCCAGCATCATCATTATTATTGTTCTCTGGGCCTCAGTGACCTCCTCTGTAAGATGGGGATTGAGACTGTGAGCCCCACGTGGGACAACCTCATTTCCTTGCATTTACCCCAGCGCTGAGAACAGGGCTTGGCACAGAGTAAGAGCTTAACAAATACCATCATTACAATTATTATTGCTCTACTTCTCTCTTCCTTCTCCTCTTTTTTTGTCCTTCTCTACCTCTGTCTCCCTCTCTCTCCTCTTGTTTCTCTCTTCCTCCTCACTACCTCTCTCTCTCCCTCCTCTTCTCTCTACTTCTTTTCCCCACTACTTCTGTCTCTCCCATCTACCCTAGCTCTCTCACTCTACTTGTCTCTCCCTTCTACCCTCTTCGTCTCTACTTCTGTCTCTTCCTCCCACTATCTCCATCTCTCTCCCCATCTACTCTAGCTCTCTCGCTCTACTTCTCTCTCCCCTCACCTCTCTTTATCTCTCTCTGCCTCTCTTCCTCTGCCTCCGTGTCTGGCTGTCTCTCGCCCGCACTCCTCTCTATAATCAATCCATCCATCCATCTTATTTATTGAACGCGTACTATGTGCGGAGCCCTGTACCAAGCACTTGGTAGGGTCCGTTTAACAGAGTTGGCAGACACGTTTCCTGCCCACAACGAGCTTACAGTCTAGAGGACTAGTTTACAGACTGCTATTCATTCACTCAATCCTATTTATTGAGCGCTTACTGTGTGCAGAGCACTCTATTAAGAGCTTGGAAAGAACAATACAGCAATAGAGACAATCCCTGCTCGCAGCAGGCCATATCACTCCCTTTACCCTTGAATCTCGCCGTCTCTGTCTTCTCTATCATCAGTCGATCCATTCATCCATCCATCTGATTTATAATGAGCGTTTACTGCGTGCACAGCCCTGTATTAAAGGCTTGGGAGAATCCACTTGACAGAGTTGATAGACGCTTTTCCTGCTCACAACGAGTTTACCGTCTAGAGGACAAGTTTACAAACTTTATCCTCCCTCTACCTTCAGATCTCGCTGGCTCTCTCTTCTCTCTATCTCTCCCTCTATCTCTGTGTCTCACTCCTCTCTCTATCTCTCCCTCTACCTCTGTGCATCTCTGTCTTTGTCTCCCCCCGACCCAGACACACACACCCTCTTTCTCTCTTTTCCTCTGTCTACCCTTTTATTTCCTCTGCTATTCATGTGGACCTCTTCCCTTGATGCAGTCAGACAGGGACTGACCACGGAGGTGGGGTTTGGCTGGGAGGGGCGGAGCGGGGTTGGGGAGGTGGAGAACGTCTTGGGAGTCTCATCCCACCCTCCGAGGGGAGCGGGGGAGATGCCAGTCTCTCTTCTTCCCGGCCGCGGGGTGGAGAGGCGTTCAAAGCTCCTGGGGCTGAGAGCAGACATCCCGCTGTGGGCTGACGCGGGGCCTGGGCTAGACGGGGCCGTTTCGCAGGCCGAAGCAGGCCGTCCTGGCTCCCTCTCCGCCCCTCACGGCCCTGTAGGCCCACCCGACGGCCCCTACTTGCCCCTTGCTCGACGGATCTGGGCCAGACTTCGGCTCCCCCCCCAAAACCTTCGCCTCTCCATGCTCCTGCCGCCCTCTGGCTCCCGGGGGACCATGGACGTCGGACCATAGACGTTAAATCACGGAGGAACTGAGGGCCGTTCCTCAATTTCTGCCCACTTTCGCCCCGACCTCCATGCAACCCTCAACCTTTTCCAAAGTTAGAGAGGGACCGCGCTGCAGGCTGCCTGGAGGATCTCGGATCTCCCACCTGTCCCCTTTTGGAGGGCTCTTTGGGTCAGTGGTCCCACCTTGGCGGACCGAGTGCCGTCTTCGACGTCCGGATCCCCTCGGTGCTGCCCATCGTGGGCCAGGCCGGGACCACCCCAGGACCCGTCCCTCCGGGACAGACCCAGCTCCAACAGTCTTTCCCACTTTCCGAGAGTCCCGGGGTGAGCCTCTCGAGGGCGGAGAGTTGACCCCTGGCCAGTCCTGGGTGTGCGTGGGGGGAGAAAAGTTTATACCCTTTCCCCGGTGCCCAGGTGCCCTCTTTTTCAGCATCTCCGTCATTGTCCCGCGCAGATCCCGACTCCTCCTCGGCCTCCAAGGGCTTGGCCTCCAAGGGGGAGTAGGGGGGACAGGGCTCCGGGTCTATCGCTCCCCGGAGGCCCGAGGAGCTTGTGGATACAGTAAGCGGCTCTCCAGCTGCGTTTCCCACTAATCTAAATAAAGTCCTCTCCTGGGCGTTCGCGAGCGTAATGATGTATAGCTAACCTTTGGTCCTTCCGAAGGCCGCCGCATGCTTCATATCTGGGAGCAGGAGAGGAGGATAAAGAGGCTCTGAACGGATTACTGGCTGGCAACCAAGCCGCTGAAATGGTGATATGGTCGTTATTTAAAATGTGGAGGTATTCTCTGGTGTTTTCCCATCAAGTACCTGCCCAAATTCTGTATGGCACACGCCGGGGATCAATAGAAGTTAACAAGTCCTCAAAACATCCCCCATCCCTTTGTTGAATCTCCTTTACAATAAAGCCGAGGGAAGAGAATTAAAAATCTTTGAAGTGTTCTAAGCCTCAAAAGAATCAGCCAAGTAGACTTAAAGTAGTCACTTATTTCCCCAAACGGGTTTGTCGGGGAACAATAAAAGGAAGTAAAATTTATGGAGAAATTATACAGTGGATTTGCCACTTAAAATATCGTAACTGTCTCGGGGACAATACCCCATGCTGAGGATTAATGGTCGCTCCAGACCTTTGGTTCACCAGCGCCTTTTCTTTGCCCTTGACAAATTGGATTTTTAGGAATGGAAAGGTCGCCCGGACCATTGTTCGCTAGCCATTCAGAGGCCCTGATTATGCAGGGGGTGGGGATGGGGGGTGGGGTGGTGGGTTGGGGGGGGTGAGGGAAAGGCTCCATGTGACTTTCTCGGGTGGGATTCTGCAGCTGCTCTGAAGAGCTCAACTCTCTCACCGAACCGCTGCCCGGAGCACCAGCGGGGCACCGATCGACAAGGCGGCCGTGCGTCACTCTGCGGGCGGGGACGCGGCTGGGGACCGAGGGCACCCATCTCCCTTCTCCCGGCCTCGGCTCTGCCAGTCGGGCCCTGGGAAGGCTTTGGAGCCCCCGACTGCTGCCTCTGCCCCTTTTCCCACCCCCACCCCCCCCAGAGGCGGCGATGCAGGCCGGTCGGGCACCGGACATCAGCGTCAGCGCCGAGAACTGCATCCCCGCGGGGCTGCGCCTGGGCCCCGTGCCCGGCGTCTTCAAACTGGGCAAGTACTTGGCAGACCGCAGGGAGCCGGGACCCAAGAAAAAGGTATTTCCTGCCCCTCCGAGGGCAGAGCGGGGGGCACCTCTGCCTTCGGGGGAGGGGACACCTCTGCCACTCTTGGGGCAGGGGGTTTCTTCTCTTGGGGAAATGGGATGCGCTCCAGGGCCGGACCCCAACGTGCCTTTTGCGGGCCGCCGGGTGGCGGGGAGGCTGGGGCCGAGGCGGTGCGGGGTGTGGGGACCGGGTGGGCATCACCGGGGGGGGACCTGGCCCTCCAAGGGGCCACCGTGGAGAAAGAAGGTAGGTGGGGGCGGCTGGTGGGCGAAGGAGCCGCTCCAAGCGCGCCAACCACCGTCCCGTCTCTTTCCATCCTTGGATTCCAAGGGTGCCTAGGGGAGGGAGAGGGAGCCGGACTTTTGTGACTCTTTCTGCGACCCCTGTGCTCCTCCAGAAGCCCCTGGCTAGTGATTCCTAGTGATTTCGGACTACTGGTTGGCTAGCTTTCCCGCCCAGGGCGGGATGGTAAAAGTGGGTCTGCGTTGGAGATGGGGAGAGAGAGGAAATGGGAGTGATTTCCTCCAGCGCAGTCGAGGGTCGGGGGTCCGGGAGCTGCTGGCTGGAGTCGGGCCGGGGGCTCCATCCATTCATTCATTCAATTGTATTTATTGAGCGCTTACTATGTGCAGAACACTGTACTAAGAGCTTGGAATAGAGGGCTCTTAGCTCTCCCTCGCTCAGGAAACAGGACCAGGCGCCGGGAGGGGAGACGGGTTCCGGGCTAGGCAGAGCGGCAGGGACTGGCAGTATTCATTCAATCTTATTTAATGAGCGCTTACTGTGCGCGGAACACTGTCCTAAGCGCTTGGAAATGGGCAAGCCTTAGTCCTGACCGGCCCTGGACACCCTGGAAAATCTGGAGGACATCTTAAGGGACATACACACACAATGTGGGGCAGGGATTTTCTCTATCTGTTGCCGAATTGTACATTCCAAGCACTTAGTACATTGCTCTGCACATAGTAAGCTCTCGATAAATATGATTGAATGAGTGAATGAAACACACACACAGCCCTCCCCCTACTTGTTCAGGTCTCTACCTCCCCGTAAAGGTCTTCCAGGTAAGTAAAACACTGGAGTGGTTCGAGGGGGAAAGAAAGAGATAAGGAATGCAGGGGAAAAGGGAGGCGAATTTTACTTTCCCCCGACTCCCGGGGGCTTTTCAATAGGAAATGACTACGATTCCTAAATCCTTCTTCCCCCGCCCCCTGCTCCCAAATCTGTTTTATTTTTCTGTTCCTATTTTCTTCCATCCTCTTTCTCTATCTCTCTCACACTCACTCTCGGTCTCTCTCCATCTCTGGTTCTTCTCCTCTGTCTCTCTCATCCTTTCTGTCTCTCACTCACTCTCTGTCTCTCGGTCCCTGCCTTTATCTCTCTCCCTCGGTCTCTGTCTCTGCTTTTCTTTCTCTCTCAACCAGTGCGTTTTTATTTCTCTTTTCTTATCTCTCCGCTCTGTCTCCCCGCCTCTCTCTATGTCTCTCTGTCTCTGCCTCTCTGTATGTCCCTGCCTCTCTGTGTGCCCCCGACTCTCCCCTCTCCCAAAGAGTTCTGCCCACTCCATATTTCCCCTCTTCTAAAAGCTTTCTAATCGTTTTTAAACGCCCCTGCCAGGCTCCTCCGATTGATTGCTTAGTACAGTGCTCTGCACACAGTAAGCGCTCAATAACTACGATTGAATGAATGACTGAATTGCACATCCACAGCCTCCGCTGACCTTCCGGGGCTCAGTATGGGTGACCTCTCCCCCCCCCCCCGACCCCCGACCCCCTGTTTCCTCGATGGGATCCCCTTTTTGGGGGCGACAGATAGATAGGAGGCTAGGATGCGGGAATTAATTGGGGATGGCTTTGAAGACTGCGAGGACAAGCCCTCGCCCCTCGGATTTGCGTTCCGGGGACTCGGCCGGGGACTGGCCGAAATGACCCTGGCCTAGATATCCGTCCTGGGGAACAACCGTCTGAACTGAGATGCAAAGGGGGGGTGGGGAGAAGAGGGTCCGGGATGGGGTCACAGGAGTGCGACCGAGACCGACCAGCTGGAATAACAGCTGGATGGGACAGTGGGATGGGGGTCCCTAAGCTTGGGGTCCCTCCAAGAAGCCCCCTTCCCTTCCTCCCGTCGGGGACGAGCCTGCAGAGCAACTAGGGCTCAGCGTCTCGGCCTGGCCAAAGCGAGGGCCGGCTGGCCAAGAGGAGGGAGGAGCTAGCCTCTCTGGGCTTCCCTGGGACCGGCCTGCAGAGAGGATGACCTGAGGGTCGCCTGTCCCTCAGGTGCGGATGGTGAGGGGGGAGCTGGTGGACGAGGCCGGGGTGCCCCCCCTGGAGTGGATCGGGCTGATCCGGGCAGCCAGGAACACGCAGGAGCAGACCCTGGAAGCCGTGGCGGATTTACCGGGTGGACAGGTGAGTTGTGGTCTTTTCCTCTCTCTCTCTCTCTCTCTCCCCCGGCACCCGTTCGCCCTCCCGTCGGTCCTGACCCGTCTGAGGGAGAGTGATACACGCCCTGAAGGAGCTCTTTTCTTTCTCCCCTCCCGAGCAGATCTTCTACAGGGCCCTGAGGGATGTGCAGCCCGGGGAAGAGCTGACCGTATGGTATTCCAACTCTCTGGCGCAGTGGTTTGACATCCCCACGACGGCCACTCCAACCCACGACGAGAAAGGTACGGCCGCCGCGACAGAGCTAGCTGAGGCGCCGGTTCCCCCCCGCCAAAAAAAATTACAGGATTATTTTCCCCCCACCCCAGTTGAACTGGATAGGAGTTTCAGGGAACTTCCCCGGCCGGGGCTTGTCCTTGCACCGTAAAATCTAGCCTCTGACCAACAAGCCCTCCTCCCAAATCCCTAAAATAAATGATAGTAATTATGGTATTGGTTAAGCGCTAACTATGTACCAGGCACTGTACTAAAGGCTGAACACCAGCATCTCCAAGAATGACCCGACGTTAACTTTGGAACTCTCCTGCCCCTCTTGCAGCCTCCTTCCTTTATTCCCTCCGGGAATCTATTTTACGTTCTCCCCCCGCCGCCGCTCATTTAAGATAAAATCACTAAACCGAAAAAGAAGCAGAAAATAACGGGGATTAAAGGGCTAACCATTTGACCGCGAGCCGTGGGGAGAATAAAAACCAACACTGTGACGCCTGAGGGGCGGAAGGTAGCTCTGCTTCTCTCTAGAAGAGGGTGATTTATGGCCCGCCGCTTTACAAACATTACGGTACTTTCAACTTGGCCAGTTGGCTGCCGCTCGAGGGTCTCCTACTTAAATGGCGTTTATTCTATGGTATTTTCTCCCCATTTAAATAGAATTTGGTACGTTTCCCAGTCCTCCCCCTCCCACCTCTGATTTATTTGATCATTCCCAACGGCAATAGACTCTTTATGCAAATGAGGATGGATTGACTAAAAGAGCGCGGAGCGGAGGCAAGAGCATCACGTAAACCTCCTTAGGAGAGAGCGAAAGAATGCTACATGGGAATCGGACTACAATTTAGTTTATTCTTTCCCGTGACGGTTTTCTTTATTTGCTGCTTTCTACCTTAAAACGAACCGTCTGCAATTTGACAGATGAGGGGTAGAAATAGCGTTTTGGGGACATCGAAACATCTGTTGGAAAGCAAAGAATGGGTGCGGGGCAGTGACCCAGCCAAACTATCGTACTGGTTGGCTGCCCGGCCTCTTCGATCTGATTGTTTCCAAACGAGGTTTAGGAAGTAGTTTGCTTTTAGTTAAAAAGTAAATAAATTAATTAATAAATAGATAAAGAACGATACCCACTAGGTTGTTTTAAGCCATGGATACATATGTGGGAAATCGGAACCCTCTTCGTGAAAGAGGAGGTGGAAGGATAAAATCAATTCTCCTTAAATTTACTGCTTCCGCTCTGTGACTTAGTTTCATGGATTGTGTATGTGTGCGTAGCTGTATTTATTTATACATAAATACACACACATACATATTGGAACATAAATATGTATCCACGCACACACACTCACGCACCTACAAGCACACTGGACTGTACATCACCTTAGAAACCCAAATATAGCTAAACAATACACGTATATAGAATGCATATGTATAATATGCACACTATTAAAAAATAACAAATACATTGTTCATAAAGTAGAGACGCTGCAAAACGCAGATAGGTTTGCTTCAAAAATGATTTGCATTCTCCGAAAGGGCACAAAGTATTTCTTTGTTAGAGTTCCAAGATTCTCTTAACCCGAACTTGAAAATGCTATAGGTTATTACTCTTCCCGATGTTATCACCGGGAGAGAGATCCTAGATGTCTGCGGCAGGAAAGCTAGCGCTCGGGGTAATCAATCGCGGCTCAAGCAGCGTTTCGGAGATGTCCCGTTATTACCGTTCCGTTCTACTAGTTGCAGGCGAACACCTGCTAACAGCGTGAATCAGATGTCAAACTGTTTAACCTTCTCCTTTAGAGGAATTCTGAACCTAATACATAGATGGCTAGATTCCTCTGATACCCTCCTCATTCCCAAGTCCCAGTCAGAGAACCTTTTCACCACCAGGGATTCGGAAAAGAAACAAGTCCCGTACTTAAATGCGTTTATCCTGCTTGGACCAGATTTGAGTACGTGGGACCCCCTTTTCTGGTAGGGTGCAAACATGGTGACAGACGGGTCGGTCTCAACCAAGAATGGTCGAGTGTGTCCGTGTTTAAGCTTAAAGATCTAGAACCAGTTCAACATTGTAGAGGAGGGCGGGACGGGGTCACCGACACAAAAGACACACCAGTCACCCCCTCCTGTACTTGGCGGCAAAATCCAAAATTGGAGGGAAGTACGTTGAACCATTTGTTTCCGAACTACCGCGCAGCCGCGATTTCATCCTTTCGGAGATATTTTGACAAGCAAAACTCAATTAGTGGCTAAAAACATCCAGGAGCTCTCTGATTTCTCGTCCCCAACGCCTGGATGGAGAATGCGAATGAATAAGATTATTGACATGGGTGTACTCCGAGTCGCCCTTGACCAATTAGAACATCGATTACATAGGCCCCGGGACCTTTGGGCTACGAATCCTCCCTTCTTCGGGACGACAGAGACTCGGGACGGCTCACTGGTAGAGAGGAAGAAAGCAATCCGAAACTTGATTTCATTTATTAGGTTTGGATATTACCGGACAGCTTTTGCAAAAGCCAAAGAAAACTGCTTTTCTTTCTTTCTTTTTCTTTCTTTTTGTCGCTGAAACGTAGAAATGAGATTCGACTTTCTCCTAAGAGTTTTTAAGGGAAAAAAAAACCTCACCAGCTTTTGCTTTTAGTCCTCTTTCCTCCATCTAATGTACTTCCCGTGAGCCCGTTACCCTCTTTTAGTCCAGACTTGGGGTTTAAAATGGTCTTTTGAGGAAGACTTGGACCAGATCTACGCTAGCTAAATTGATTTTACAGCGGATATTTTATTAGTGTAGACCCGCATTAAATTTAAAGCAATCCCAGAGTTTAAAAGAGCCTGTTCTAGGGTTTTTAGGGTTCTTGCTGGGCTGGGTCCTGCTAGAATAAATCCCGATGTAGGTATAGGCACACACACACAAACAGGGATTTAATGTATCTCTATACGTATACATCAATCGTCTTTATGGGGCGCGACCTGTGTGCGGGTCACTGTAATATGCACTGTATCTTGTTCTATTTGGTAGCCCGATAGATCGTTATTTCTAGCAGACTAGGCAGCTTTCCCAGACCGAGACAAGCTTTGGACCCTCCGCTTAGCAATACGAATCAGCCACGCCAGGGCCACGCAAACAGTGCAAACTCGGTTGGCCCCCGCCGTTTGAAATTAAACCCTCCCTAGTCCCCCCCGTCCCGTTGCGACCGGGACTGGAAAAATTGCCAGGGGAGCGTACTGAATGCCAACGACTGAATCCGTCCTGGCCGGGACGGGGTTGGAAGGCTCCGGGTGCGAGGCCGGGTGGGCGGTGGACACAAAGGAAACTGTCCCATGAAAAGGAACGATTACATATGGCCCATACATACTGGCCATTGTCTCGCCCCCTAATGAGGCGTTTACGACCATTAGATTGGCCTTTGTTCGGTGGAGCCCAACTCCTTGACATACGCCACCTCTTCTGCTAACGTCAACAGATGGGCCCGGCCGGGCGCTCTTGATTTAAGGCAACACCAGCTGTTGTGGCCGCCCCTCCCCGGGCCCCGCCGGCAACCAACGGGGCCCAGGGGCCGGACCCCGGGCCTGGGAGGACCTGGGCTCTCACCCCGGCCTTGCCACTTGTCTGCTGGGTGACCTGGGGCCAGTGGCTTCACTTCTCTGGGCCTCAGTTTCCTCCCCTGCAAGACGGGGATCAAGACAGCGAACCCCATGAGGGACGTGGACTGTATCCAACTCCACGTCTACTTTGCATCTACCCCTGCGCTTAGAACAGTGCTTGGCACGTAGTCAGCGCTTAGCCAATACCACAATTATTATTATTCTCTGGGCCTCAGTTCCTTCCCCTGCACCTTGGGGATTAAGACAGTGAGCCCCGTGCGGGCCAGGGACTGTGTCCAACCCGATCATCTCGTATCTCCCCCAGCGCTCAGGACGGGGCCTAGCACAGCCTTAGTACAGTGCCAAGCGCTTAATACAGTGTTCAGCTCAATAAATACGATCGAATGAAATACCACAATTATTATTCTCTGGACCTCAATTCCTTTCCCCCGTCCAGTGGGGATTAAGAGAGTGAGCCCCGTGTGGGCCGGGGACCGTGTCCCACCCGATCAGCCCGTATCTTCCCCCAGCCTCTCAGTCCGGCGCCTAGCACGTAGTAAGCGCTTACAAGAGACACCATTAAAAAAAAAATGAAAAGAGGGGACGAGGCTCCCTCCAGCTCCCGGCCGGGGCCTCGGGGGAGTGTGGCCCGCAGGGAAGAGAGCTGGGGAGTGGGGGGGACCCCCGGTGGAGGAGCCGAGGTGGGGGAGGCACCGCGATGGCTGGACTGATGACCCTGTATCTCCCCCAGCGCTTAGAACAGTGCTCAGCACACAGTAAGCGCTTAACGAATGCCAACGTTACCATCATCATGTCACGTCTCAGCTTCGCCCGGCGCTGACGGGGGGGCCTTGTTGCGTGTCTGTCGTCTGTCCGTGTGTCAGGGGAGGAGCGCTACATCTGCTGGTTCTGCTGGAGGACGTTCAGATACCCCAACAGCCTCAAGGCGCACCTGCACTTTCACTGCGTGCTGGGCGGCGGCGGCGGGGGCTGCGGGGGAGGCGCCTTCGTGGGCCCGGAGCTGAGCGTCCCCCCGGCCCCGGCCGGGCCCCCTCCGGGCCCGCAGCCTCGGCCGTGCGGGGCCGTGGGGCCGGGCCGCAGGCGGGAGTCGCCGTCGGGCCCGGACGGGCCGGACCGACCCGACCGAGGGGACCGAGGGGACCGTCCGGGCCGGAGGGCGGGCGGGGGCGTCCGCGGGGAGCAGGACCGAGCGCTGGACATGAGCGTGGGGCCGGGCCGGGGGGTGGGCGGGCCCTGGGCGTCCGGCCAGTCCTTGCCCCCCGGGCTGCGGTCCGCCTTCAGGCCGGCCTGGCTGTCCAAGGCGGCGGGGGGCCTGGGCTTCTCCAAGCTGCCGTCGGGGGGGAGCAAGGCCGGGGGCCGGCCGGGCCTGGGGCCGTCGGGGCCGCCCCCTGCGCCGCCCCCCAAGCGCTCGGACGGGGGTCCGACCCCTCCGGCCGCCCCGACCCTCGCGGGGCCTCCGGACGCCGGGGTCCTGCGGGGCTTCGGGCGGCCCCCCGACGGGGCGTCGGCCTTCAAGCAGGTGCCCCCGGGGCGCTGGCCGCCGGTCCCCGCGGCGGCGGCGGGGCTGTCCGGCCTGTCCGGCCTGTCCGGCCTGTCCGGCCTGTCCGGCCTGTCCGGGCTGGGCGGGGACGGCCTCCCTCTGCCGCCCTTCCCGGGGGACGGCGTCCACCCGCCCGCCTTCCTGCCCGCGGCCTTCGCCGTCTACAACGCGGAGCTGCTGTACGGGCCGGCCGCCTGCTGCCCGCTCCGGCTGCACCTGGGCGGCCTCCTGCAGCCCCCGGACCCGCTGCCCTGCTTCTTCCCGGGCCCGCCGCCCCCCGCCGCCCCCGCCGCCGGCCAGCCGGGCCCCCCGGACGGTCCGGAGAGGGAAGGGGACCGGCCCCGCCGGCCCGACGGCCCCGAAGGCCCCGACGGCCCCGACGGCCCGCATCGGGGCCGGGCCGGCCGGGCCCGGGAGGCGGGAGGCCCGGCTGGCCCGGGGTCAAAGGTCAAGGCGGGCCACCTGTGCCTCTACTGCGGCAAGCTCTACTCGCGCAAGTACGGGCTGAAGATCCACATGCGGACCCACACGGGCTACAAGCCCCTCAAGTGCAAGGTCTGCCTCCGCCCCTTCGGCGACCCCAGCAACCTCAACAAGCACATCCGCCTCCACGCCGAGGGCCAGACCCCCTACCGCTGCGACTTCTGCGGGAAGGTCCTCGTGCGCCGCCGCGACCTCGAGCGCCACGTCAAGTCGCGACATCCCGGCCGCGGCCCGCCAGCCCCGACCCCCGACGACCGGCCCGACGCCGGCCCCCAGGGCGACCCCAAGAGCGACCACGACAGCGACGTCGACGTCTGCTT
Organism: Ornithorhynchus anatinus; assembly: GCF_004115215.2. Taxonomy (NCBI): domain Eukaryota; kingdom Metazoa; phylum Chordata; class Mammalia; order Monotremata; family Ornithorhynchidae; genus Ornithorhynchus; species Ornithorhynchus anatinus. The sequence goes on from NC_041746.1 coordinate 31,265,520, forward strand.
CACCGACGACCCCGGGGACCCCGACACGGGGGGGAGGCCCCGCTCCGGCCTGTGAGTCGGCGACGGGGCGCTCTGTCGGGACCTGCCCCGCCCGGGGAGGGGTAGGTGAGAAGAACCATGGTACTCGTTAAGCGCCCGCTCTCTGCCAAGCCCTCTTCTAAACTCCGGGCCACGGACAGCGGAGTAGATGATGAGAACGATGGTACTCGTTGAGCTCCCGCTCTCTGCCAAGCCCTGTTCTAAGCTCTGGGGTGCAGGCGAGGTAATAAACAAGAATGGTAATAATGATGGTATTTGTTAAGCTCCCACTCTCTGCCAAGCCCTCTTCTAAACTCCGGGCCACGGACAGCGGAGTAGATGATGAGAACGATGGTACTTGTTAAGCTCCCGCTCTCTGCCAAGCCCTGTTCCAAGCTCTGGGGTGTAGGCGAGGTAATAAACAAGAATGGTAATAATGATGGTATTTGTTAAGCTCCCACTCTCTGCCAAGCCCTCTTCTAAACTCCGGGCCACGGACAGCGGAGTAGATGATGAGAACGATGGTACTCGTTAAGCTCCCGCTCTCTGCCAAGCCCTGTTCCAAGCTCTGGGGTGCAGGCGAGGTAATAGACAAGAATGGTAATAATGATGGTATTGGTTTAGCTCCCACTCTCTGCCAAGCCCTCTTCTAAACTCCGGGCCACGGACAGCGGAGTAGATGATGAGAACGATGGTACTCGTTAAGCTCCCGCTCTCTGCCAAGCCCTGTTCCAAGCTCTGGGGTGCAGGCGAGGTAATAAACAAGAATGGTAATAATGATGGTATTGGTTTAGCTCCCACTCTCTGCCAAGTCCTCTTCTAAACTCCGGGCCACGGACAGCGGAGTAGATGATAAGAACGATGGTACTCGTTAAGCTCCCGCTCTCTGCCAAGCCCTGTTCTAAGCTCTGGGGTGCAGGCGAGGTAATAAGCATGATAATAATGATGGTATTTGTTAAGCGCCCACTCTCTGCCAAGTCCTCATCTAAACTCTGGGGCACCAGCAGCGGAGTAGATGATAAGAACGATGGTACTCGTTGAGCGCCCACTCTTTGCCAAGCCCTCTTCTAAGCTCTGGGGTGCAGGCGAGGTAATAAACAAGAATGATAATAACGATGGTATTTGTTAAGCGCCCACTCTCTGCCAACAAGAATGATAATAATGATGGTATTTGTTAAGCGCTCACTCTCTGCCAAGGCCTCTTCTAAACTCCGGGGCACGGACAGAGGAGTAGATGATAAGAACGATGGCACTCGTTAAGCGCCCACTCTCTGCCAAGCCCTCTTCTAAACTCCGGGGCACTAAATTCCGGGGCAAGGACAGCGGAGTAGATAAGAATGATGGTTATTTGTTAAGGGCCCACTCTCTGCCAAGCCCTGTTCGAAGCTCTGGGGTGCATGCGAGGTAAAAAACAAGAATGATAAAAATGATGGTACTTGTTAAGCGCCCACTCTCTGCCAAGGCCTCTTCTAAACTCCGGGGCACGGACAACGGAGTAGATAAGAACGATGATATTTGTTAAGCGCCCGCTCTGTGCCAAGCCCTCTTCTAAGCTCTGGGATGCATACGAGGTAATAAACAAGATTGATAATAATAATGGTATTTGTTAAGCACCCACTCTCTGCCAAGCTCTCTTCTAAGCTCTGGGGCACATAAAAGGAGTAGATAATAACGATGGTATTTGTTAAGCGCTGACTGTGCCAAGCCCTGTTCCAAGCTCTGGGATGCAGACAAGAGAGCAAATAATAAGGATGGTATATTTGTTAAGCGCCGACTCTATGCCAAGCCCTATTCTAAACTCTGGGGTACATACAAAGTAGTAAACAAGAATGATAATAATGATGGTATTTGTTAGGCGGTGACTCCGTGCCAAGCCCTGTTCTAAGCTCTGGGGTACAGATAAGGTAATAAATAAGAATGATAATAAGGATGGTATTTGTTAAGCGCTGACTCTGTGCCAAGCCCCGTTCTGAGCTCTGGGGTACAGACAAGGTAGAAAGTAAGAATGATAATAATGATGGCATTTGTTAAGCGCTTACTCTGTGCCAAGCCCTGTTTTAAGCGTTGGGGTAGACACCAGGTAATCAATAATAGTAATAATAGTATTTGTTAAGGACTTACTCTGTGCCAAGCACTGTTCTAAGCTCTGAGGTAGATACAAGGTAATCAGGTTGTCCCACGTGGGGCTCACAGTCTTCACGCCCATTTGACAGGTGAGGGAACTGAGGCCCAGAGAAGTGAAGTGGCTGGCCCAAGGTCACACAGCAGACGAGTGGAGGAGCCGGAATTAGAATCCACTTCCTCTGACCCCGGTTTAGTGGTAAGAGCACGGGTTTGAGAGTCAGAGGATGTGGGTCCTAATCCCGGCTCTGCCACTTGTTCGACCTTGGGGCAAGCCAGTGAGCAAGCCATTTCATTTCTCTGGGCCTCAGCTCCCTCATCTGTAAAATGGGGATGAGGACTGTGAGCCCTACCTGGGACAACCTGATGACCTTGCATCTACCCCAGCGTTTAGAATAGAGCTTGTCACAGAGTCAGTGCTTAACAAATACCAAAATTATTATTATTAATCATTATCATCATAATTCTGGTATTTGTTAAGCGCTTACTGCGTGCCAGGCACGGTACTAAGCGCCCGCGTGGATACAAGCATATCGGGTTGGATGCAGTCCCTGTCCCGCAACGGGCTTCCCATCTCAATCCTAATTTTCCAGGTGAGGGAACTGAGGCCCAGAGAAGTCAAGTGACTTGCCCGAGATCACACAGCAGACAAGTGGCAGATCTGGGGTTAGAACCCACCGACCTTCTGACTCCCAGGCCCGGCCTCTAGCCACCATACCATTCTGCTTCCTCAGGAGATGTAGTGGCCACCCCCCTCTGCCAATTTATTTGCTCCCCTTCCATCCTTCCCTCCCACCAAATTTCTACTCCCCCCACAGGGCTTCGGCGAGGAGTGGCCTGCTCTATTTTCACTGTATCTTCGTGTCCAGAAAATTGTGCCTTTTGAAACGATTTGTTTTCTCCAGATCTGACGCTGGTATCTCAGCGCGAGGGATAATAAACGATAGTCACAGTTCTGCAGATATGGATGGCATCTACACGCTTGCCCACGCCGGGCTAAAATAAGCACTGCGGCGCTCATTAGGTCAGGACCAACAGGTACCCCCCAACCCCCACCCCGCCCTCCCGGTTTGGTTACGTTGCAATTATTTATAACAGAATAATATTTGAGTAACAGATGTAAATTAAATATCAACAGCATGAATCTAAAAGCACGCAGTATATGGTTTTTAAAAATACACTCTTTGGTAGAAATCAGATGTGGTGTATGTCTGTTTTATAATGAATGATGTACAGTCGATGCGGTATTTTGGTCTTGGTTCCCGTTTGTCATGCAATTTTGAAGAGGAAAAATAAAATTACTGACAAACTCTCGTCGGTCTGCTTGTTCACTTAGCGCAACCCAAGTTTTTTGAAGACAACCCCCACCCCACCCCACCCCGATATTTTCAAACACGTTCTTAGACGATCATTAACGACAGAAATCAGTTCAACACAGTTTCATGATTAAAACACAATGCGTTGTCGCCATACCCAAGAACTACTTTTAGGTGTATAACCTGAAAGGGAAATGATGTATTACCATGGACACACGGGCACATTTTAAATTGATTTTCCGATCGCTTGCAAAGGTGTTTTCAAAACACTTTAAACTATGCCGAAGGTTTTTTTTTTTTTCCAGCAATGGATGCAGAAATGGAAAATCAACTTTCTGAAAAGTTTAATTCTCCTAAAGGGCGGGGATGGGGGTGGGGGGTGGGGGGAGAGACAGAAAAGGAATCTATTTGGTGAAGATTATTTATCTCCGTGCCCTTAATTTTCTCCGACTGTAGCAAGTGATCTTGCTTGAGAGCTCTGTTCAGTAATTACGTAATAACCGTAGTTCGGTTATCTTTAAGGTTCTCTGAGTGCTTAAAAATTCCCCTCGAGGAAGAGCCCAGGCAAATCATTTGCAGAGGGGAACTGGGGAAAAAAAAGAAATTGGGGGATATTTTAATCCAGAGAAACGAAACCATGCTCAGGCAGAAACACTTAAAAAAAATTAAATATATACCCACCGATGTCGCATCTGACCCGTTCAAATCTTCACATCTGTCAGTGTATCCCAAGCTTTAAGGTATTTCCCATCTGCCCAGCTTGAACTCAGGAGTTGGAATGGGGTGTCATCACATTTTCCTTAGCGATTATTTTTTAGACCACTTCTAGGTAAAACAAGTGATTTGAGTTCATCTTGATTTGTCCTTGATTTTCTCCGAGTCTCCCATCCACAAGCACTCAGCTAAACATTTAATAGTATTCACTGAGCATTTACTTTGTGCACAACACTGGACTAAGTCCTTGGGGGGAATCCAATAAATTTAGTAGACATGATCCCTGCTCTCAGGGGTCTACAATCGAGAGAGAGAAACAGGCACTGAAAGAAATTATCGGTGGGAGGAAGAAGGAAAAACGGATCAGTGCACGAGTTGGTGCAGAAGTGATAGGATATGTAAGTGTGTTATAATGAGAAGCAGCGTGGCTTGGTGGAAAGGGCCCGGGCTTGGGAGTTAGAGGACGTGGGTTCTAATCCCGATTTTGCCACTTGTCTGCTGTGCGACCTTGGGCAAGTCCCTTAACTTCTCACTTAGCCTCAATTACCTCATTTGTAAAATGGCAATTAAGAGTGTGAGTCCCACGTGGGACAACCTGATACCCTGTATCTACCCCAGCGATTAGAACAGTGCTTGGCACATAGTAAGCGCTTAACAAATATAATTATTACACAGCTACCATAATTATTATTAATAATAATCATTAATAATTATGGTATTTGTTAAGCGCTTACTATGTGCCAGGCACTGCACTAAGCGCATATACCAAAGTGCTGCCGGAAGATTGAGAGTTACTTAAATGCAGCGACTTGATAACAAAGACGCTCTGAGGCTCATTGCCCTTCCTTAGCATGTCACGACAGGAACGTCAGGAATAGAAATCGACATACATATGTATATGTGTATGTACTGGCCTATCCAAAGAGAAGACCCAGTAAGGTACTCCTAATAAAAACATTCCGTCACGAGATAAATGATTACATTTACTGTGGGATTATGGTTTTCAGAGATACTATTTTGTACTCACAACAATTTAGAATTGATCCATCTTGGCTGCCTAAATCCACACTTCTGAAGTCTTCCTCTCCTCTCTGGAATTGTGGTTTATTGATCTATGGATTTAATGTTTGCTATTTTAAATCAAATGTACTCCCTCCCAGTGCTTATTAAATTGCTTTCCTTGCTGTAAGTGCTTAATAAGTGTTCATTATTACTACTACTTTAAAGGGTACCATTCAGAATCATTGTTGAAATCAGAAAAAGAGGAAATATTTTGTATACGGGACCTCGTTTCCCTCTGCCAAGTGGAAAAACGAAGATCTTACAATATCTAGATAATTATTACCCAAACAAGTTTTCAGATTTGTGCAACTTTGGGTAAATCCCTTAATTTCTCTGTGTCTCAGTTTCATCTTTTGTAAAATGGGATTAAAATCCTGTTATCACTCCCCTATGGACTGTGAGCTCCTTGTGGAATGAGGTGTGTGTCCAAACTGACTATCTTGTGTCCACTCCAGTGCTTATTATAATGCTTGGCACATAGTAAGCACTTAACAAATACCACAGTTGTATTATTAAATACCCAGATAACGGAAGCAGGGGCGTTTTGAGTAGATGGATTTAAACAGGTATTTGCCTAAATGTAAATTATTTGAAGGTAGAAATCATGCCAACAAGGTTTTTTGGTTTTTTGTATGTGTGTACTCTCCAAAGTGTTTTGTATGGTGCTCAGCACACAGGCGTTCAATAAATACTGTTGATCGAATCCTTAATTGATGCAATTCAGTCATTCATTCAAATAGTTTATACTGAGAGCCTTTTGTACCTAGCTCTTCTTGAATGTTGGTTCGGTCAACTCAAAGTGAAGGTGAGAACTGATCTATTTTTTCAGTGATTTACGTCAATATTGACCATTAATACTTAATCCCGTTTACATCACTTCTTTGCCTTCAATATCAGGGCTGATTTTTTTTTTTTTTTTTAGTGGGGACGGAATTTTCTGGACTGTTCTCTCATTCACGTCGATATGTCTTGAAAAATGAGATATTTGAGAATATTTTTTCAAATTAAAGACATTTTGGAAGAGAGCTGTAATTTTGTGTTCACCGGTAAAAGGTATTGATTTCCAGTGGAATTTCTGTTTATGCCTCAGTGCTCTATCGGGGACCTTCGACTCGTAGAGCCTGTGGCGACGGCACAAATGCACTTTTTCGCCAGGGAGGCACGGACCTTTTTTTTTTGAGACCTCCCAAGCGCTTAGACCAGTGCACTGCACATACTAAGCATTTAATCATTCGTATTTGTTGAGCGCTTACTATGTGCAGAGCGCTGTACTAAGTCCTTGGGAGAGTACAATAGAATTAGCGGACACGTTCCCTGCCCATAACGAGCTTATAGTCTAGAGGGAGAGGCAGACATTAATATACTAAGTAATTTTAAATATATAATTATAACATCAATATTAATACTATAATAATTACATTCTCACTATTATAATATTATACTAGTAAATGATGATGTAATAATCAACCATTTATTCGGGTTTGATGCTAGATTTTTTTCAGTCTTCTACTTTGGGATTTTTTCCTTTACCATCTCTTTTTGCTGTTTTATGGTTTTTAGGTCCACCGTCATTGCACCCTGTGAGCATAAATACTGAAAACTAAGGAGGATCCCGAGATTTGCATTTTACACACACCGGGGAGTATCAATCAATTGTATTTAATGCGCTTACTCTGTACAGAACCCTGTAATAATAATAACTATGGTACTTGTTAAGCGCGTACTATGTGTCGAGCACTGTTCTAAGCGCTGGGGTAGACCCAAGTTAATCAGGTTGGACACAATTCCAGTCCCACATGGGACTCACATTAAGAAATCCCCATTTTACAGATGAGGGAACTGGGGCCCAGAGAAGTGAAATGACTTATCCAAGGTCACACAGTTGACACATGGCGCAGCCGGGATTAGAACCCAGGTTCTGCTGACCCTCAGGCCCCTGCTTTTATCCACTAAACCACGCTGCTTCTCTGCAGTGAGCGCATAGATTTAGTACAATAGATTTAGTCCATCCATTTAGAAATGATGATGACAATGATGGTATTTGTTAAGCGCTTACTATGGCCAAGCACTATTCTAAGCGCTGGGCTGATGCCCATATTCACTGAAAGATGGAGTTCATCTGGGAGCAATCTATTCGGGGTGCCCTCGACCTCGCAGGAGTAGGATTGATGTGTCTTGATTTTCAGGGGTTGTGATTCATTCAATCGTATTTTCTTTCATTCAAATCGTATCCAGCGCTTAGAACGGTGCCCAGAGCTTAGAACAGTGCTCGGCACATAGTAAGCGCTTAACAAATGCCATCATCATCATCATCATTATTATTATTATTATTTAGTGAGCGCTTAAAATAAAAAAAATGTTGGTATTTGTTAAGCGCTTACTATGTGCCGAGCACTGTTCTAAGCGCTGGGGTAGACATAGGGGAATCAGGTTGTCCCACGGCTCACAGTCTTAATCCCCATTTTACAGATGAGGGAACTGAGGCACAGAGAAGTTAAGTGACTTGCCCACAGTCACACAGCCGACAAGTGGCAGAGCTGGGATTCGAACTCATGAGCCGTGACTCGAAAGCCCATTCTCTTTCCACTGAGCCACGCTGCTTCTTACTGTGCAGAGCATTGTACCAAGCACTTGGGAAAGTCCAACACAGGTTGTGATGAAGAGAGAAGCAGCGTGGCTCAGTGGAAAGAACCCGGGTTTAGGAGTCAGAGGTCATGGGTTCTAATCCCGGCTCTGCCACCTGTCAGTTGTGTGACTTTGGGCAAGTCACTTCATTTCTCGGTGCCTCAGTTACCCCGTCTGTAAAATGGGGATTAAGACTGTGAGTCTCACGTAGGACAACCTGATCACCTTGTATCCCCCCAGCGCTTAGAACAGTGGTTTGCAAATAGTAAAGAGCTTAACAAATGTCATCATTATTATTATTATTATTATTGTTGACCGCCATCCATCTCGCCCCGCCTTCCTCCACCCACCTGAAATCCCATTGGTGCACTCCTCCAAATCCATGTTGCTATTGGCTGGCTGTCAGATCCGTTTGGGACTAGGTGAGGGATGGGGGGAAGCGGAGGGGCTGTTAATAATCGTGGTATTTGTTCAGCGCGTACTATGTGCCAAGCACTGTTCTAAGAGCTGGGGTAGATGCACTGCAATCAGGTTGTCCCGCATGGGGCTCACAATCTTCATCCCCATTTTACAGATGAGGGAACTGGAGGCACAGAGAAGAGAAGTGGCTTGCCCAAGGTTAAACAGCAGAAAGTGAGGGAGCCGGGATTAGAACCCCTGCCTTTCTGACTCTCAGGCCCGTGCTCTATCCACTACGCCATGCTGCCTCTTACTACCCCCATGCTGCCTCACAGATGTCTCGCATTCAAGTCTGCCATATGTAGACATGCAGGCCATCACACACACACACACACACACACACACACACACACACACACACAAAATCATCCATATGGGACCACATTTCCTGAGGACGTTGTCGTCTAGTTGACAGAGCAGCTCCACTAGAGCATGGGGTTGGGAGTCAGAGGACATGAGTTCTAATCCCGGCTCCACCACTTGTCTGCTGTGTCACCTTGGGGAAGTCACTTAACTTCTCTGTGCCTCAGTTAAGCTCATCTGTAAAATGGGGATTGAGACTATGAGCCCCAAGTGGGACCACCTGATTACCTTGTATCTCTCCCAGCGTTTAGAACAGTGCTTGGCACATAGTAAGTGCTTAACAAATACCTTTATTATTATTATTGTTCCCCTCCTGATTCCTCAAGACAAATCAAAATCCGCCCACTCCCAACCAGCCCACAATCCCTTTCTCTCGCGATCCCTTCCCTCCAACCTTCTCTCTCCCCACACAAAAAATCCTCAACCCCAGTATGAAAACAGAAGGGCTTTTCTCCATCAAGCGACTTGGAAAGCAGAGCAGGAGGAATAGACCAGTTGCTGAAAATAAGAGGAGGGAGTTAGAGCACCTATCTATGATCCCCATAGAGAAACAGCAGCATCATTGCCTAGGCATCATCTGCTGTTTGGCGAGAAGGCAACGCAAGGCCGAGATGTTGGGAACAGGTCAGCTGGGGTCCACAGCCAACCAGATGTGGCCCGTGGATTCTGCCAGCCTGCGGGGCAGCCAAGATGCTTGGATAAAATGCATATTCTGTTGGTGTGAATGACCATCTGAGGAAAGATGCCCTCCTCAGGCATCTAAGATGCCTTCCAAAGGGTCTGGGCTCTGTTTTGTTAAATTCAAATAAGCATGAGCTAAAACGCTGCTGAAAAGTCAGTGCTGCTTCAAAAAAAATCCCTTGCGGACAGACCCTTCTGGAAAGAGACCAAGCTCAGCCTGTGCCCATATTCCAAAAAGATGTAGATTTCTTCAACTAATGATGACATTTCCTACTGATTTTGAGTTTGAAATTCTATACGCTTGTAAAAAAGCAGTTTCTTATTGATATGATTACTCAGTGCTAGACCTTGCACTCATTGTTTGGGACACCTGTTCCCTGCCCTCAAGGAATTTGCAATCTGATGGGGGATTAAGATGAAGAACAGCAAAGCAGGGTCTTGAGGACAAACATTCACTTACAAATTCATACTGATCCCGGCTCTGGACACCTGTGGGCTGCGTGATCTTGGGCAAGTCACTTTATTCATTCATTCAATAGTATTTATTGAGCGCTTACTATGTGCAGAGCACTGTACCAAGAGCTTGGAATGTACAAATCGGCAACAGATAGAATCAGTCCCTGCCCATTGACGGGCTTACAGTCTAATCGAAGCACTAAAGTACAGAAGCACTAAAGCACTAAAACACTAAAGTACAGAAGCACTTTACTTTTTCTGTGCTTCATCCCCTCATCTGTAAAATGGGAATTAAGACTGGGAGTCCCACGTGGTACATGGACATTTTCCAACTTGATTAGCGTGTATCTAACCCAGAGTTTAGTACAATGCCTGGTACATAGTAAGCTCCTAACACATTCTATTACCAAAACAAAACATTTATTTAGTACTGATTCAGAATAAAGCACTGTTCCTCTTCTAGGTGCTGAGGGGGCTTCAGGGAAGTAATAAGAAATTGTCTCAGCTTTTCAAGAACTTCCAAAAGAACAGGGAAGATAGAGATTATGTTAGGTGTGTAACGATAAGAGGAATGCGGTAGGGACATGGAACACAGACGGACCATCCAAATGCAAACCAGAGAAACAACATACTCAGTGCACAAGAGTCCAGAAACACATATCACTGTGGTTTGAGTGTGAGGAATGGAAGCAATAGTGGGATGGGATAAGATGGGGTTGGGGAAGGGGAGAGTTTGGGAGGAAATTTGTTTAGCTGAATTTTAGGTTTATTAATTTTTAAAGTGGTAGCAGGATCTCTAAATGCTCTAGAAACAGGAATAATAATAGTAACTATGGTATTTGTTAAATACAGTGTGCCAAACATCACACTAAGCACTAGGGTAGACACAAGATAACTTTGTTGGACACCATCCCTGTCCTACATGGGGCTCACAGCCTAAGGAAGAAATGGGGATGCTGGAGAAGGTGAGAAGACATGAGTGGAGTTGGAAACTCATCTTCTTGCTGGGCATGGAACTGGCACAGAAAGTAGCAGGCTCTTGGACCAGGGAGAGAATGAAGGTATAAAATAAGAACAAGTGAAGGTTAAACTCTAAAGCTGGGGAGATCACAGTTAGAGTGGGAAAAGGAGCCAGGAAAAGAGACAGAGAAGTTACCGGAGAGACATGTGGGAGAATCAAAAAAGATCAAGGTGCTGGAGGTCAAGGCCAGAGAGATTCCAAACTGAACTGTGATAGTGATTTACAGTGTCAGAAGCAGCTCAGAGAGGACCAAAAGGAAGAGGATAGAAAGGAAACGGTATGATTTGATCAGGAGGAGGTTATGGGGGAATTTAGCAAGAGCAGTTTATGTGAAATAATGAAAGTAAAATTAATGGAATTCAGAAGTGAGTAGGTAGGGATGGAGTGTGAACCAGTAGAACAAACAGGAACATGGAAATCAGGAGACCTGCCTGGGTTCTAGTCCCAGCTCTGTCCCTGCCTTGCTGTGTGACCACGGACAAATAAATTAATCTCTTTGGGCCCCAGTTTTCTCATATATAAAATGGGAATACAGTATCTGTTCTCCCCACCTCTTATATTATGAGCCCCGTGTGGGCCAGGAGTTGTTTCTGATCTGAATATCCTGCATCTATCCTAGCATTTAACATGTGGTGAATGCTAATAAATATTATTATTAGGGGAAGAAGCCCAAGGGATTGAAAAAGTATTATAACTGGGTAGAGACTGTAAGGAATGAAAGTTATCTGAACTGAGAAGTTCTGATGAAGAATTTTTAATGTAACCAATAAGTAAACCTAATTTCAATCAATTTAAGCATCCACAAAGCAGGCAAGTGCATCAGAACCTCTTTTCAGCTATGATATGTAATTGGATTTTACACTGATTTTTTGGTACTATTAACTTTCATTATGAGCATAATTATTATGGAATGAAAGGCTACAGGGTGATGTTAGAATTATTTGGAGAGTCTCAATTCAAAATACAATATTTAATTAAGTTTAGGTATTAGTGCTGAAAGACTGCATGAAGGAAAGACTTAAATCAAGTTGTTTCACTGATGATCTGTGTTTCAAGAGGAACTGCCAAATGGTGTACAAAGCCTGAGGTAGAAAGTTCTCACTGACAGAAAACATGAAATGTAACAACAGTTGACTTTTGGTCTAAAGAGAGAAAGCCAGGAGTTGTTTTTAATTTTTTAATCTTCCCTGAAAACTGGCACAAAACATAGATTTTAATCTCCACCCTGAGCTGTGGCTTCCTGAATTATTCCTTAAGGAAAATAACATATAAGGCCAAACTCAACCCAGTTGGGTTTCAGTGGACCATATCAGATCAAATCCACGTACTGCAGAATGCTCTCAGGTACGTTCAAAGTCAGTCCAATGAGGAATGGTTTCCTATGGGATGTCGGATTTTATAAATTTATCCATGTTTTACAAGGACGACATGGAAAGGGAAGCTTCAGTAAACGAGAGACAGAGAGAGGGGATACTGCGTTTTTGAGTCAGTGATCTGCGCTTTCTGAATGGTTTAGAACTAACATGTGCAAATATGGTCTGAGGGGATGGCTTGGGAAGTCATTCTGTGTTTCTACAGATGGGCCGGGTCTCATCTTAAACCACTTTTACCATATTGTTAGTTAATGGGTAATTCAGAAATGTTGACCCTGCCTCAGTAGTCTCAATCTCAAAGGCCACAGTTCTCTATGTCCTCACAGTCTTCCTGAAGGCTCACCACCAATAATATTTAAGTGCTTACTATGTGCCAAGCACTGTTCTAAGCGCTGAGAGAGGCACAAGATAATCAGGTTAGACACAATCCCTGTCTCACATGGGGCTCACAGTCAAAGAGGAAGGGAGACAAGTATTTTATCCTCATTTTACGGATGAGAACACAGAGGCACCTAAGAATTAGATGAATTTCTCAAGGTCAGAAAGCGAGTGCTGTGGTCTTTCTAGGAGGTCACACTGGTCCTCAGTAAGTCAGAATGGGAGCTTAAGGAGTTGAGCTACAGCAATGAAAAGTATTTTTGTTCCTTCCTTTGTCCTTAGATAAGCCCACAAATAACAAACACAACCCTATTAAGGGTGTTTTGCTGGGATCTGGTGCCATTTAGAGGCAGCCAATGTTATAAATAGTCACCCCATCCCCCTCCTCATAGTTGCCATTAGCAGGTAGATTGGAAGATCCTTAAGGGCAGGGTTCAGACTACACCTCCAAGCTCTTAATACAATGTTCTGCATGCTGTCAATACTATAATGATTGATGGAACCTAGGAGAGAGGGACAGAACGTGGGCCAGTACTGCAAGCTCCTCTAGAGTCTAAGCTTGCTGTGGGCAGGGAATGTGTCTACCAACTCTGTTACAAGATACTCTCCCAAGTGCTTAGTACAGTGCTCTTCACATAGTAAGTGTTCAATAAATGCCACTGATTGATTCTTTTTTGACTCCCACTCTCTCCTCACCCTCAACTTGCACACTCCAGGCCTTTCTCTGCTCCTTGACCGCTTGAGGAACTTCCTGATCCGGGGGACCCATCTTCACCTCTTGACCACTCCCGTAACCAACTCCGACCTGTACTCTCCCCTGGATACAGATACAGAGCAGCCTCTGTGCTTCATTCTTACCCGTATCCTTTTCTGGTCGTTTTGGCCTAGGTCCATTCATTCATTCATTTATTCATTTAATCATATTTATTGAACACTTACTGTATTAAGGGCTTAGTACAGTGCTCTGCACACAGTAAGTGCTCAATAAATACGATTGAATGCATGCAAAGCTCTGTACTTAGCACTTGGGAGAGTACAATATAACAATAAACGTAGCTCAGTGGAAAGAGCACAGGCTTTGGAGTCAGAGGTCATGAGTTTGAATCCCCGCTCTGCCACTTGTCAGCTGTGTGACTGTGGGCAAGTCACTTAACTTCTCTGGGCCTCAGTTACCTCATCTGTAAAATGGGGATTAAGACTGTAAGCCCCATGTGGGACAACCTGATTCCCCTATGTCTACTCCTATGTCCCCCCTATGTCTACCCCAGCGCTTAGAACAGTGCTCTGCACATAGTAAGCGCTTAAAAAATACCAACATTATTATTATTATTATTAACAGACATATTCCCTGCTCTGGTACTTGTTCCTCTGGTTGAAAACCGTTGAACAGACAGTCTGTCACAGACGGACCCACATACACACACAAACACACACAAATACACCCACAGAGAGTCTCTGTCCTCTGGGTTCACCACCTAAGCAGTGGAAGCACTTGCTCACCCAAACAACTCTTAACCAGCGTTACCACCATAGGATTCAACCATGTAGAACTAGCCCACCCAGCAACTGCTGGAACCGATACATTCCCTTTAACTGCCATCTCAGTGCTTCTGCACCAATTACACACTAGCCTACCAACAGCCACCTGTAACATTTCTATATATATCATCAATCAATCATATTTATCGAGCACTTACTGAACGCAGGGCACTGTACTAAGCACTTGGGAGAATACAGTATAACAGAGTTGGTAGACACATTCCCTGCCCACGAAGAACTTACAGTCTAGAAGGGAAGGCAGACATTAATGTAAATAAATAAATTAGTCACAATTCTACACATTCACTTTTTCATCTTCCTATCTGTGCATCATTTTGAGGTCTGTCTTTCTTGCTAGATTGCAAGCTCCTTGAGGGATTGCAAACTCCTCCTCCACAATTCTACTATATTCGCCTTACACACTTAATGTAGTGCTCTGCAATCGGTAGTTGCTCAGGAAATACTGTTGTTTGACTGGTTAACTGTTTTTTGCTGAACCCATGTCCTCGTTTCTTTCCCAGTTGCACACTGTCAACTGCTTCTACTCAAAGGAGAGGTGAAAGTTCCTCCAGCACTATTAGAGGATTAGGAAGTCATTTAGGAATAGCAGTCTGGGGGATGGAGTCCAGGAATAATCAGTCCATCAATCAATCAATTAGCCCATAGTATTTAAATATGCACCTGTTTGCAGAGCCCTGTACTAAATGGTTGAGAATGAAAAAGTTTGTTGTGAGCAGGGAAGTTGTCTACCAACTCTGTTTTAGTGTACTCTTCCAAGTGCTGAGTACAGTACCCTGCACACAGCAAGCACTCAATAAATGCCTTTGATCAATATAGCTAAAAGACAAATCTCTGGCCTCTGTAAATGCTATGGGTAGTTGTCAGTGCACGAGTGCTGAGGTGGTAGCAGGGATGATATGATCTGGGAAAAAGGTGGTTAATCAGGGAGTGCCTCAAGGATGAGATAGGATTCCAGGAAGGTTTGCAGGCGGAGAGAGCTGGTGTATGGTGGTTTTGGGAGGGGAGGGAATTCTAGGCAGGGGGGAGGGTGAAGAGAGGATCCTGTCTACAATTTGTAGAGATGGTCCAAAAGTCTAATCACAACACCTCCCTGGCTTTGGCACTCACTGGTTATCTGCATTGATATTTGCTCAATCGGTTGTTTTAGGGGCTGAAAATGCCCCCAAGTTGACTTTTCTTTGTTGCACGCTGGCTCCCTCTCTGAGTTTCCCAGACTCTCAAGCACAATGAAAGAGCATTAGCCAGTTTGCTTGAGGCCTTCATTCCAGGTTTTGCAAGCCCAGCGGGCCAGCAAAAAGGACCGTCAAGTCGGTGTCTTTCCGGAGGTCTGCTGGCTTTGGATGGCTGGCCTTCGGGGTCCCTGACCCTGATGCTCAGGGATGAGGGTGGGAAGGGGCAGCTGGCTCAGGAAGGGGGAGAATCCAACTGCAACTGTGGCCTGTTTTCTCTTATGTGCCCTCCTGGGTCCTGGAACGTTGCCTTACTAGGTTTGGCCAGCCAGCTGGCAGCCTGAAGTCAGGGAGACCAGCCAGCCAGTCCATGCTTTGGGGTTAGGGATGTTGGAACAGGGTCGGGAGTTGGGGGTGTCCAGATTTTACCCAACTCTACTACGGATAGATCGACGGAGTGGCCGTTCCATGGGACTGCCTGGAGTCTCTAGGTTGGGGAAGGGGTGCTGGGGAAGTACATTTGCTATCTCTCATTTTTATCATTTACATTTAGGTTATTGGGGTAAATGGATCCACTCTGCCGCTTGGAATAGTCAAGGAGCCAGTACAGTCAGTCCTGCAGTAAGACGTGTTTTCCTTACCCGGTTGGGCTATTGACGTCTGGTGGGGGGATTAGGAATTTTCTTCCCACCACATATATCTGTTCTAGCAAAGGATGATCCACAGGTTAGTATAAGTAGGAAGAAATGGTTGTGCACACGTGTATGGCATTGGTCAAATTGTGGTGCTGCAAAGCTTCCCAGCTTTTGCCACAGCCTGACTCTACTGTACCATACGATAGTCATTGTTTCTTTGTGCTTTTTGCTGCTGGACAGCAAAATAACAACAAGCACTTAGGATGTAATATGTTCAGCTGCAGGTAGATTTAACAATAATATAGGAATTTGTGTGGAAAATGTCAGTCAGGTGGTATCTTTGGATCACCATCTCCTAATCCATTAATACCTACTGAATCAGTGGTTACTATAAGCACAATTTTCCCATAATATGAGGTTCTTCAAGAACACAACTACCATGTATAACAGAAACATCTTCACTTGGCTCCACTTAGCCTTGGAAGCAGTTCCAGGCAGGCAGTATGATATGGACCAGAGACTGGTGGTGGAAGAGATGGGAATGAGGCACAGTGAGGAATGAAACATGTTACTATGTGCCAAGCGCTGTTCTAAACGCTGGAGTATATACAAGGTAATCAGGTTGCCCCACCTGGGGCTCACAGTCTCAATCCCCATTTTACAAATGAGGTAACTGAGGTACGGAGAAGTTAAGTGACTTGCCCAAGGTCACACAGCAGACAAGTGGAGGAGCTAGGATTAGAACCCATGATTTTCAGACTACCAGACCCATGGTCTATCCACTACACTATGGTAGACTGTAAGCTTGTTGGGGGCAGGGAAGTTTCTATTTTTATATGGTACTTTCCCAAGTGCTTAGTACAGTTCTTTGTACACAGTAAATGCTCAATAAATAGAAATGGAATATAAGGGGCTTATAGTCTACAGTTTACAGATAGGAGGAAGAGCAAGGATAGATCAGGAAGTAATGTATTCTCTCACTTTCATCTCCCTTTTTTTTTCTTTGTTTATTCACTGCACTGGAAGTTCTGAAACTGCATTTTACCATTCTAGATAGCATCAGTATTAGCTTAGTGAAGGGAAAAGCTCGCTTTGAAGGGAAAGCAGTTGAAGTAATGCACCTGGGTAGAGTTACTGCTATTTTAGGAATTTTTCTCATGTTCAAATTCTTTCTAGATTCACTTGTTTGCTGTTTGAGGTCAGTAGTAGCCACAGGAAGCTTTCCAAAAGGGTAGAGAAGCTGAGAAAAATGGAGACCTTGACGTAACACTTTTTTTAAAAAAAGGTCCTATTTATTTTTAAAGGCAAAAAGTCAGAGATTGACCCAATTTGCCATTGAAAAAAGTTCAGTGAGCAGTTTTAGAGAAACGACCATTATTTCTCCTCCTTTATGCTAAATGACCAGTTCTAATAAGGAAATTTCAGTATTTGTATCTTCATGATAATTTCAGAAACAGCAGCCCATTTATTCTTCACTGTATTCCTGAAAAATACCAGCAATTATATAATGACTGCAGAAATCACATTTTAAGCAAATGAAAGATAAATGATTTTTTTATGATTATATCTCCCCAATTTATATGTAATTACCAGCTCCAGGAGACCCTTTCTCGCATGCATAATGACCACCTTTTTATCCTTGCATGAAAAATCGAGGTTTTTATTCAAGGTTTTGTTCTTTTCAGCTGATTTCTGGCTGGTCGGGGAGACAGAGGCAGCTGTTTTATGACACGTCTGACAATCCTTCCTCAGATTTTTATTGAACATGTTACTTTGAAAACCAGCTGGCAGGATATTCTCAGCCTGTCAAACACAGCCCATGCAAAAGCCATTCTGGACAACTCACTGAAATCTGCCAATGGGAGAAAAAGTGTCTCCTTGATCAAAAAAATATGGTCACTTTTACGGTTTGCCATTTCTAATTACTTTCAACTACTATGATTGAAAGGTAGTTTAATACACAGTATGTAAACATATATGGTATTTCCCCATTAACTTTTGCTTCACTGGCTATTTCCTGTTTCATGAAACATCGTTTTTAAAAAGTCAGGAAATCATACTGGAATAAAAAAAATATTTTTCTGCCCAGTGATGGGATCAGGTGGTTGTAGGATTGATGTCTCTGTGCTACAAGGTTAAGTATAGTGCCATGATAATAACGATGCTGATTAAACTATTTCCTTTCCTTTTAAATAAAAATTAAGTTTCAGTCCCTGGATTGACCTTCTTCTGTAGACAACCCATCTTCTGGTAGGAAATAGATAGACAATGACTGCCAGTTAACATTATATTTTCCTTCTTGTTTCAGATATAGAATCATCATTCTATTTTTTCCTTTTTTCCAGGGCTCCACATTGGATAGCTGAGCTTCAGGTTGGCAAATCTGGATCTTTAGAACACAAGAGCACCCCAAGAATATAAGGATTAAGGAATATGAAAATGCTCAGCCAAATTTTCTATTATCCATAGATCCCAAATTCTTCATCACGAGAAAGCAAGAAGGGGAAAGGACAATGTGCCTTCTTGCAGTGCAGAAGAAACTTTGGTGTATTCCAGTATGTAGTGCCATCTGCGGATCTGACTGGGCTATAGATATCCAGTCTCCCTGCTGCCAGCTTGTCCATCTTAGTGGAATGCGAATGTGGAGCCGATGTGTAGGCTGCTAGCCCTCAGATAGCATGTCTCTCCTTCAGCCTTGGATAACTACATGGTGTAGTGGAGAGAGCACGGGCTTGGGAGTCAGAAGATCATGGGTTCTAATCCTAGCCCCTCCACTTGTCTGCTATGTGACCTTGGGCAAGTCACTTCACTTCTCTAGGCCTCAGTTCCCTCATCTGTAAAATGAGGATTGAGACTGTGAGCCCTATGTGGGACACAAGGTCATACAGCAGGTAAGTGGCAGAGATGGGATTAGAACCCAGCTCCTTTGACTTTCAGGCCCACAATAAATCATATCACCTCAATCTGATTAGTTCTATTAATAGATCTAAAAGGGTTAGCTTGAGGTGGCAATACATTTCTTATTTTCTGAGTCAGGAAAAACATTTTTTCTAAATCTAGCCAATAAAGATGACTTTGCATTTAAAAAGCTTCCCAGAATTAGAAGTCATTGGGGGAAAATTACTAGGGTTCTTATGACTTTGGAGATGAAATCTTCCCCTCTTTCCCTTCACTTCCCTCCCCCCACCCCCCCAAAAAGAAATGTAAAGTACCCATCTCTAAACAGAATCTGGGATTCTGTACAACAAACAAAGTTAAGCCAAATTTGGCTCCATGCCCAGAAAACCAGTTATAGGCAAACAAACAGAAATAGGGCAAAAGCAAAAGAAAGGGGAAAAGAAACTGGTGGGAAAAAGGAGAGTGAGCTATTTCAGAGAGAAAACTAAGTACCACAACAGGACAACTAGCCTTGATCACCTCAACCAAGGGACTTCAGTGTGTAGTCTCAGGAAGACATTTCTAAGGCATAGAGTGCAATGAGCTTGGATAAGCTTGGACAAAATCCCTCCCCTATGTGAGACTCATAGTCTAAGCAGGAAGGAGAACAATTACAACTGAGGAAATTGAGACCAGAGAAGTTAAGTGACTTGCTCAAGGTCACCCAGCAACCAACTGGCAGAGTTAGGATTGGAACCCAGGTCCTCTGATGCCTAGATCCATACTCTTTCCACAAGGCTAGCTGCTTCTCTAAGCCATGCTTCTCTGATTTACAGTTCCTTTTCGCAGGATTGCTTAAGGTTCCAGCCTGATTTAGTCTCCAGGGTGGAAAACCCTGAAAATTTGTTACAGATTTTTCTTTTACACCACCTCCTTTCTCACTAGATTACTCTACACAAATGAATCAAGCAGACAAATGGTGGGGTAAGACCAGGGGCTGAAAGGGGAAGAGAAATTTAGGGACTCTGGTTTAGCCTGAACTGATGGCAGTGGACATGACATTCCAAATGACATTTTTTTTACACTCTTTAAAGGGCTGTGTTAATTGACAGAAGATAAAAGGTGAGTCAACACAATGACACAATGCACAGTAACTCATGTTAAAGCTTGCAGGTAAAAAACAGAATACTTATTTGAAATCAATGGTTTTCCACTTAATAAACTGGAGTTGTTCCAAGGACGTCTTTTCTTCCATGAAGCAGGTGCAGATGAAGTTTTGTGGAACTTCTGCTGAGGTTTTTTTTTCAATAATAAAACATTTAATTAACAAGCATGAAAACAGTGGAACCACTTGAAGCAGGATTAAAACAATTGTCTGAAATCAAAGAGTGCAAATCCAATTTGTGAATGCTTTTGTCCTGAAAAGGTTTAAAACATCAACAAACAGTGGGTTTAAAAAAAAGAAGTTCTAATTTTCTTTCAAGGTTTCTCCTTTAGACAAGTTCTAAACCAGGAAATGTGTTCAAATGAAAGCAAAAAGCAAAAGGCAAAAAACCCAACCCAAAACATATTTTTTACTAGGGGCCCAATGCTTATTTAAAAGAAAGCCTGTTTGAAAGGGGGACTCTACAATTTCAGAACACTAAAGACAGAAATAATAATAATTATGGTACTTGTTAAGTACTTACTGTGGGCCAGGCACTGTATTAAGCGCTAGTATGGATACAAGCAAATTGGGTTGGTCACCGTCTCTGTCCCATGTAGAGCTCACGCTATCAATCCCCATTTTACAGAAGAGGTAACTGAGGTGAGTGAAGTGATTTGCCCAAGGTCAAACAGCAGATAAGTGGCAGAGCTAGGATTAGAACCCATGACCTCCTGACTCCCAGGCCTGTACTCTATTCACTGCCAGAATGATCCAAATGTAATTCAGTATGTGGATTATTTGATAAAGAAAAAGAGATTTAAAATTGTAATTTTTAGCCAACAACACTCTCCACATTCTAGCTTGTAAAATGAAATGCAATATCTCTATCTATCTATCTATCTATCTATCTATCTATCTATCTATCTATCTATCTATCTCTATCTATCTATCTATCTATCTATCTATCTATCTATCTATCTTAATGATTTATTTTCCATTTCCCTCACTAGATTGTAAATTCCTTGAGTGCAGGGATTGTGCCTACCAAATATATTGTACTCTCCCCATGCACTTAGTATTGTGGGGCTCTGCTCTGAGTAAGTGCTCAGTAAACACAATTGATTGATCTGCCACTGTCCTGCTGTGTGACTTTGGGCAAGTCACTTAACCTCTCTGTGCTTGTATCCACATTTGTAAAATGGGATAAGATCTCTGATTTCCTTACCTTGTAAATGTGAGCCCTACGAGGGGCACAGACTGCCTCCAATTTGACTATCTTGTATCTCCCAAATGTTTAGTTAGGTGTGTATGTAATAAACATTTAATAAATATTATTATTGGGGGAAAACAGAATCTGAGTTTACCAGGGCACGATTAATCAAGCACTTTAGAGGCAAAAATGATGGAACTTTTCCCACAGCGAAAATCTTTCTCTACTTCCCTAAATTCATAATGCCAATGCTACGCTTTACAAATCCCTGCTCAATTTAGCTTTCTCTGTTCTTGATAGTTGGCTTTTAGTGCTTTAATCTTCAGGTAAGGTTTTACCTTGTGATCCCTTTCTGACTCAGGCTCTCAACCGACTTCTTTAATTCTTTAACCTCCTCATTTTTCACCATTCCCACTTCAGGCTGCCCCATCCCTTTCATCTTCCTCTGTGGTTCCATCTTGGCCTTTCTTTTCTCTGTCTCACCTTTCAGAGCCTGAAAAAAGCCACACAAATGAAGCAGTATTGTGGTTTAGATTTTTCATGCTATTTGTCTCCTCTTCTTGTTTATTAATGTTAACAGTGATACAAGTGCCTAGCATTTCAAATGCAAAAATGCATTTTTAATATATTCATAGAAAGCAACCTAGAGCTACCGGGCAGTGATCTTATCTTGTGTGACAGACAATGTAGTTTACAAAATATGTTATTGTAAATTCCTTTGGTGTGTTATAATTGGAGTAAAATCCAATTATGTTTTTCTGATTAATGATACTGTGAGGACTTTTGTATAAATGGAATGGGCTATTGAGAAGTTCAAGATGTCCTATGGAACAACTATGCTGTTTCAGTGAAAATAGTAAGGCCTTTAAGGAAGTTTTTACTTAAGATACTTCTTAGATTCCCACCCTATGAATAATATCTGTGTGGCAGTAATGGTGGGAGGGATCCAGTGAGTTAATTTTATGATGTTTCAAGTATGCTCAATTAGTATTATTATCAAAGATAATAATAATAATGGTATTTGTTAAGCACTTACTATGTGCCAAGCACTGTTCTAAGTACTGGGATAGTTACAAGTAATCAGGTTGTCCCCATTTTACAGATGAGGTAACTGAGGCACAGAGAAGTTAAGTGACTTGCCTAAGGTCACACAGCAGAAAAGTGGAGGAACCAGAATTAGAACTCATCTCCTCTAACTCCCAAGCCCATGCCATTTCCAGTAACCATGCTGCTTCTTTATTACTTTGAATTCAAGCTACCAATCAATGGTATTTCTTGAGTGCTTACTGTGTGTACAGCACACAGTACTAAACACTTGGAAGAGTACAATTCAACAGAGTTAGTAGACACATTCCCTGTCCACAAGGAGTTTACAATCTTGAGAGGAGTTCACTGGACAAGCTCGGCTCTGGGAAGCAGGAGACCTGTTTTCTAGTTCTACTTCTTGTCTGCTGTGTGCTCTGTGCTGTGTGACTTGGGCAGGTCACTTAATTTCTCAGTGCCTCAAATTACCTAATCTGCAAAATGGGGATTAAGGATATAAACCCCACATGTGACTTGGACTGTGTCCAATCTGATTAGATTGGATACATCCTTGTCCTACATGGAGTTCACAGTTCAAGAGGGAGGGAGAACAGGTATATTGCCTCCATTTTTCAGATGAGGACACTGAGGCCTAGGGAGGTAGAAGGATTTGCCCAAGGGTTCGAGGCAAAGCAGTGGCAGAGCTGGGACTTAAACTTGCATTTTCTCTCTCCCAATCCCATGTTCTTTTCACTAGATCACACTGCCTCCCATATATGACAAGTGTGCCCATGTGTGCCATCATTAGAGGAGTGTATTCACTTAGCTTCAGTAAAGCAAGGCCTGCTCATGATACATCTTGAAACGTATTAGCTTAAACATTTCAGGGTGTGCAGATCAGATGCACCAATGTCAAAATGCATAAATTGGTAACTGCACAAGATACTTTATGTACATTGTTGCTAAACTTCGGATTTCTATCCTAAGGTTGCCATCCCATTTAATCCCTTCCAATAGCAAGTCTTTTCTCATTATTCTCTACTATTGAGCCCCATGTTGCCCAGAAAAGTCGATTTGTTAATTAGTTTAATCGCCTCTTCTCATAATGGCAGGGTAAGATTGGCAGAGGAAGCTTGTTATCAATCTGTGGTACTGGTAAGCAGTAATTATAGATAATGAAGCTTTTGTCTTGCAGCATTCTGAAGATTGTCTTGAACTCCTCCTCCCTGATTTAGCAAATGGACTGTCATGTTGAATTCTCCTCTGTCTCCCCCCTACCACAACATCTCCTTCCTCCCCTTCCCCCTTTTTTCCCCAGCGTAACAAAATTATAGCTTGTTAGGTGGAAGCTCATTTAAAGTCTCAATTTTCTTGAGTACGTGGCTCTTGTTGGGAGAGCCAGGTGTGTGGTCACTGCTGCTCTCTGCCTCCAGCATAAGGTTCCAACTCAACTGGCAGAGAGACTCGAAGTCTTTGATTTTCCTTCGCTGAAGAGGCAGCGGTTGTCTTGACAGCACAGCTAAAGCACTGTCCTTGTACTTTGATGCACATTGTGGCATAACAAAATAATCAAAGTCATCTGTCAAGAAACAAGGCGTTCACACTCTCTATTGAACAGCTTGTGATAAACACCTTCCAGAGTCTCTGGGCTAGCAAACCAAGCACATAGGCTGTTGTCAGTTGAAAGGGTGTTTGGCAAAGGGCGCAAGAGGAGAGTTGGGAGCCCTGGAGCCCTGAGTCCTGAGCCCTGGATTCCTGGATCTATTTATCTACCTATCTATTGAGAGTAGTTTTGTTTTTCACTTACTCTCTTCCACTTTCCCCCACACACCTCTTGCATGATTTGCAATTCTCAAAAATGCGTGTACCAACCTCCAATATACACAGGCCTAATAAAACCCCTCCCTGAAAGCCCCCCCTTCCCCTCCATTTGTGTGTGGAAATAATTAGATTGGCAAGGGGCTCTGCAATTAAGTAGATACTTCCTTCCTAAGTGCTTTGCCTTTAAATGTTCTCAATGTCTTAGCTGGGCATGCCTGGCCAGGAGAATAGACGGGAAGACCTTTGGCTCGGGCCTATTATGCCTGATTCCATCTGTCTGTGGCGAACCAGAAAAAGCGGTGTTAGGTCTTGCCTTATGGCCAACAGTGATCTGCAGTTGCTCCTTTCCCACACTTCCTTAAGCTCCTTTGCACATCTCGGGGCACAAAGCAGATGCCAGAGTCCCAGCAGGCATGAGAACCTCCCTCTGTGTGTGAGATGCTTGTCCCCAGCCAGGCCCCAAGACCCGCCTCTGGCAAAAACAAACAAATAAATGGGAAGGCTGCTTAGCGATGACTTCCAACAGAGGGGTCAGAAACTGGTTTATTGATTGAACGAGAGAGAGACGGGCCCAACCGAAAGGAGTACTGCAGGAGTGGGCCATTCTCCTACCTGGAAGTGTCTCCGTTTTGTAGAGATTTTTGTAACCTGACTCTATTTGGCTCGCCATCCACCGGGACTGGATGTGGGAACTGCTGGTAGGGAAATTAGGCAAGAGTCAGGTGGGAACTAGGTTTCAAAAGGAAATAATTAAAAGCTAACAGTAAAGGATGGAGAACGAAAAGTACCTTCAAATGACAGATACTGTTTCTACAGTTCTGTGTTGATACCTCATTGTTTGCTTTATAGAATATCTGATTCACTTAATAGAATGCCTGCATTCTGCCCAGGAAGAACCAGAGAAAGGGCAAGGAGGGTGACCTACGGGTAAGAGCATAGTACTGTGAGTCAGAATCCCTGTGTTCTAATCCTGGCTCTGTTGCTTGCCTGCTGTGTGGCCATGGGCAAGATGTTTAACTTCTCTGTGCCTCAGACTGATGATGAGCATAAATATTATTGATTGACTGATCGATTGGGTGAGGAAGGCAGTGGCTCTGGAAAAAATCAGCTCAGGGTCCCGAAGACATCAGCACATAACCTTTTTGGGTGAATCCTCAATATACCATTACATAACATAAAATAAATTACCCCGGTGTTGGCCAAGAGGTGTCCGGCTTTGCTGAGTGTTGTCAGTGGCCTCCTCGATTGATTTCCCCCCGACTCCTTCATGGGAAGCTTTGGAAAAATAGATTTTGGCTCAACTCTGGAAGGCGATAGGTTCAAGACCGGCAAATGGAAACATGTCTTCGCACACAGTTGGTGATAAGCAATGGGCTCTGTACTCTTCCAAGGGCTTAGTCCAGGGCACTGCACATGGTAAGTGCTCAATAAATACCACTAAAGTTGCCACAGAGAGCTGTGAGTGAAAAACACAGGTCCATCCAAGACACCCAATGGGAAGGAACTAGGATGACCCCTAGCGGTCTTCATGGACAGTGTGATTCCCATGATATCAAATGCGCCACTTTGAGCATGCGGTATTCGCAACGTTTTGCGAAGGTCTGTCCGAGTTGTCCCGGGCCTAGTGTGTTCTTCTGGCAAAGCCACTGAGCCTCAGGTCCCCCTCACTTGCACACCAAAAAGCTGAAAGCAGGCAGTGCCCTGAAGTCCTCTGGACTGTAAGCTCATTGTGGGCAGGGAACATGCCCGGTTTTTGTTCTATGAGACCATCCTGAGAAGCAGCATGGCTCAGTGGAAAGAGAATGGGCTTTGGAATCAGGTCATGGGTTCTAATCCCTGTTCCGCCATTTGTCAGCTGTGTGACTTTGGGCAAGTCACTTCATTTCTCTGTGCCTCAGTAACCTCATCTGTAAAATGGGGATTAAGACTATTAGCCCCATGTGGGACAACCTCATTACCTTGTTCCCTGCCCTCCTCAGCCTTAGAACTGTACTTGGTACATAGTAAGCGCTTAACAAATGCCATCATTATTATTATATTGTACTCTTCCAAACAATTAGTACAGTGTTAGGTACACAGTAAATACTTAATAAATATAATTGAATGAATAAATGAAGAACATAACACCAGTTGACTTTCTGTGAACCCCAGGTAGAAAGGTCGAAGGTTGTGTCTTGGTTCTTTCCATCCTATTAAAGACCATAGGTGTCTTCAGCAATGTCTTTGCAAAGGTGAGATTTATTGCCAAATGTCTGCATACTCATAGTCCCTGCTCCCAGAGGGTTAATGATGAAGCCAAAGCTAGTCAACTTCATGGCTCACAGAGCTGGCATCTGAGTTTTGTTTTCTTATGCAGTAGGGAGGCAGTGTTTCCTAATGGTCAGAGCAGGGGACAGAGCTATCGGAGATCAGAGTTCTAGTCTCAGTTCTGCCGCTTCCCTGCCGGGTGACCTTGGACAAGTCACTTCATCTCTCTGTGCCTCATTTTTTCCCCTTCCTCCTAGACTGTGAGCTCACTGTGGAATAGGATCAAGTCTGATTATCTTGTTTTGATCCCCTTGCTTCACACAGCGGCAGGTTGCAGGAGAAGAGAAGAAAAATAGAAATGACAATTTAGTAAGTTTCAAAGTACTTTGGAGAAGCAGCGTGGCTCAGTGGAAAGACCATGGGCTTTGGAGTCAGGGCTCATGAGTTCGAATCCCAGCTCTGCCACTTGTCGGCTGTGTGACTGTGGGCAAGTCACAACTTCTCTGTGCCTCAGTTCCCTCATCTGTAAAATGGGGATTAAGACTGTGAGCCCCACGTGGGACAACCTGATTCCCCTATGTCTACCCCAGCGCTTAGAACAGTGCTCGGCACATAGTAAGCGCTTAACAAATACCAACATTATTATTATTATTATTAGTACAGTTCCTGCTCAGCAGGCAGATTTGTACCGGTTCAGTTTTGCCGACAAATTTTGGCACCCTGAGTCCTTTCAGAAGAAGCCCCTTTCCCAACTCAAATACTACATAAATACTTTAAAAACATCCCTCAGATGTCACCTTTTAAAAAGTCCAGAACCAATGCCACAATTTAAATGATATTCCTTAAGAGGGAGGGAAGCAAAGTGCTTTTCTTTTTGAGACTTTTTGAGCCTCCTCTGTCCTGTCTTTCAGCCTCTTTCCATTTGTCTTTCTCAGAATAGAAGCTCTCTGTAGGCAGGGAATGTGTTTCATGCTTTTGTTATATTTTCCCAAGTGCTTGGTAGAGTGTTCTGCACTCAGTAAACACTCAATGAATGCCACTTATTGCTTGATTGCATTGCACTGCACCCAGAAGGAGCTCGATAAATCCTATTAACTAAAATTACTGCTTGGTGTAGCTTCAGTTGACCAGATGCCAGCATTTCCAGTTTCCAGTGTCCAGTAGTTTTCATTTGGCCCCTGGCCTCTTTCTGCCTAGGCTCCTATGGCAGAGGTCCACAGCTTGGAAACCATACTGGGAACTCAGAGACCTGAGAGAGGAACACAAGGGCTTTGGAACAAAGGTGGGATGTCATACACGCCCAGTCCCTGTTCATTCAATGACTTTCTACCAGGATCCTAATCGTTTGTATTCTTGTGAGATCTATACGTTACATTACATGCATTACATAGAAGCATCATGGCCTAGTGGATAGAGCAACGGCCTGGGAGTCATAAGGACATGGGTTCTAATCCCGGCTCTGCAGCTTGTCTGCTGTGTGACCTTGGGCAAGTCATTTCACTTCCCTTTGCCTCAGTTATCTCATCTGTAAAGTGGGGATTAAGACTGAGCTCCATGTGGGACAGGGACTGTGTCCAACCCAATTTGCTTGCATCTATCCCAGTGCTTAGAACAGTGCTTGACATAAAACAGTGCATGACACAGAGTAAGCGCTTAACAAATATTATTATTTTATATTATATGCCATTTTCTTGCACAAAGATGGGAATCTGCAAGGGGTAGGAGATGTCCAGAATTCTTTAATGTTATCACTAACCACCCTTCTTAGGCTATGTGATATCTTTTTTCTGATTGTCATTAATGGGTAATTGGGGAATGCACCTCTTCTGAAGAATTCCCCCAATATGCTAAGAATACATGAAGTCTGTCAAGTTGCATGCAGCCTGTCAATTCAGGTTCTAGCCAGTGTGGGCAGTTTGGATGTGGTCATAGCTGCCATCTCTGCTCTCTGCATTTTCAGTCTGGTCACTCAGGGCTGCTGGAAGAACAGGTGGCAGTTTTCTGCCACAAAATTTAATGGATGATTTATATACTTATTCTGCCTAAAATGTCCAGGATGAGGAAACTTCACTGCTTCTCATTACAATGTAAATTTATATATTGTCATATTTGTTTTGAAAAATGTATACCCCGGCTCACCATATGAACATGTTCTCATTGCCTACTCAGGCCTTTGAGCAATTTGCAGTCTTTTGTTAGCAAATAAAGGCTCTAGGAGCCTCTTATTTTGAGCCCAGAGTTTACCAGCTGCTATCCACTACCCAGCCTCATTACCAGACTGCTGTTTTGCTGAGAACTACACCACATGTTACACCCTCTGTTGTCTGCATATTAGCCTGTTGCTGCTTCTTAAATTACCAGGTACAAAAGGTTGTTCTATTTCTCCACACAGCACTACCACTCTTATCCAGCTTGAAGGGCTCTATATCATGATCTCTCTAACTAATTAAGGTTAGTCTGCAGGCCACAGGTTGCTACAGAAGAGCCATTCCTTGGACCGATATCTGGGGTTTTGGGGGAAAAGATGATGGTGTGCTTTTTTTTCTCATTCAATCGTCTTTTTGTTAAAAAAAAATCCTTATCCGAACCAAGAGTGCGTGCCTTCTTTCAGTCAACATGATGTGATGAACAGCTATCCTGTGAGACAAGGAGTTTCCAAGAAGAGAAAAGCAAAATAGAGAATCCCATTTTCTAAGTAAAAACTGAAAAACTTCAAAAATGGTTTCTTGGTGCTGAGTAGAAATGATGTGGGCAGGTTATGTTAGGCTATGCTCAGAGCTGATAATCGAGCTGACAGGATGATAACGATAATCCTATCAACCCAACTTGCACCTCTATTTATACCTTTCCTCCACACTTGTGTGCATTTGGGAAGCAGCATGGCCAAGTGGAAAGAGCACGGGCCTGGGAGTCAGAGGACCTGAGTTCTAATTCCTGCTCTGCCACTTGCCTGCTAGGTGACTTCGGGCAAGTCACTTAACTTCTCCGGTCCTCAGTTTCCTCGACTGTTCTCTCCCCTTCTTAGATGCGAGCCCCACGTGGGACGTGGGACAGGGACTGATTAACTTGTATCTACTCCAGTGCTCAGAACCCTGCTTGACACATAGTAAAGGCTTTACAAATAACATAATTATTAATTATCATTATTGTTACTCTAGAATGTGTTAAATTATTTATTCAGGTTACTCTGTGAATATTTTTATGTCTGTCTCTCCAATGAGAGTGTAATTTCTTTGAAGGTAGGGAATGGGTCACTTGCTTATTCTGTACTTATCAAGCAACAAGTACATGACATTGCACCCAGCAGGTGCTCAAAATATGCTCCTACTTCTACTACTAAGACTACTATTGCAACTATTACTAGTGTACTCAGTATATGCTCAATAAATATTATTAATACTAAGGCTACAGCTACTACTCTTCCTTATCCTATTCCTCCTCCAGCTGCTGCAATCACTCCCAATATATACTTACTTTTTAAAAAGGGAGGAATTGCATCTTTCTCATTATTAATCACCATAGGGTAACGTTACTAGTGATACTAGTAAAAAGAGCTAGTTGTTTAAGGGTTGGGTGTCCAGAAGATCTCAAATCAACATGAAATTGTGTCTCTAAATAATAATAATTGTGATATTTGTTCAGTGATTACTATATTCCAAGTGCTGTATTAAGTGCTGGGGTAGGTACAAGATATTCAGATCTCACAGTCTAGGTATTGTATCCCCATTTTGCAGATGAAGGGAAGTTAAGTGACTTGCCCAGGGTCACACAATAGACAGAAGCAGAATCAGAACCCAGTCCCTCTAACTCTCAGGCCTGTGCTCTTTCCACTAGGCAACACTGCTTCCGTGGCAGGTAGCTGTCATGTGTCTGCAGCTCCCACCTCTGGACTAAGGAAGATTTAATTGAGAAAAGCTGGGGAAGCAGGGAACAGCCCCACCAAAGTGAACTTTTTAATGTGTCAGCAAATGTTTCCTCCATTTTCCTGGAGTTCAAAAGAGGGAAGAGAAAAAAAAAGAGAGAAAAGACTGATTTTCCAAGAACAGTATTTGGGAGCCGCATCTTGGTTTCTGTGCAGATCCCCGATGAGAGGATCAGTCAGTCAGTCAATAGATCATTTTTATTGAGCCCTTTTACTGTGGGCAGAGTACTGTTCCAAGAACTTGAGAGCGTACAGTACAATAGAGTTGGTAGATATGATCCCTGCCCTAGAGGAGCTTAGAGTGGAGACAGCATTCCTTCAGCCCAGGCTGTCTTTGATCCACAGCATTTGGGGCTCTGGTTTCTGATACCGCCACCTCCTCTGCCCTGGCTTGCTGAACTGCCTGCTTCACCCTACCCAGATGGAAGTTGGGGATATGGTGATAGCATGGACAGGTGTTAGCACTTGGGAAATTTCCAGATTCCAGGGGGGTGTTCAATCCCCTCTGATGGTCTCCCAGGTCTCCTCTGCCCCTCTTTGCATGGTTGCATGGTTGGACAGTAGGAAGGTATCAGCAAGGGTCTCAGCAGTGTAATGAGAGGCAGAAGATGGGCCAGAACTCACTGGGACTTACAAGGGAGGCACTTGGCCATGGATGGATTCTCCTTTTCAGCAGAACCAAAGCTTAAGGCACAAGGTGGGAGGGAGTCCCTTCCCCCCTCCTAGAGGTGTGAAGAAATGCAGAGACTGGGGTTAGCTGCTGTACAATTCATTGTCTAAAGATGAATTGGATGAAGACCCAAGACAATTGTCTTGACATTGTCACCTTGGCTTGCTGACTCTGTTAATTGTTGTCAGCCACTGTTATTGTTGCCTTTATTGATCTACCTCCAGTTTAGATTGTGAGCACCATTCAGCCCAGGGACTGTCTAATTTTTTATTCATTCAATCGTATTTATTGAGAACTTACAGCAGAGCACTGTACTAAGGGCTTGGAAAGTACAATTCTGCAACAAAGAGGGACAATCCCTGCCCACAACAGGCTCACAGTCTAGAAGGGTGGGAGACAGACATTAAAACAAGCAAACAGGCATCAATAGCTTAACCCTATACAATTGTATTTGCCCGAGCACTTAGCCCAGTGCTTGGCCCACGCTAAGTGCTAAATGCTATCACGACCTAACTGGGTAAGTGACCTAGTGGAAAAGTTGGTGGTCTCTGGAAAAAGAGCTTCATTTAAGGTGGCAAAACAATTACCAATTGCCCCACTGCAGTTTGTATCTCACTGGCTGGCTGGTGGAGAGGAAAGGGTGAAGAGCGCTGTGATTTGCTCAGAGCCTCGGGAAATTGGAATGCGCAGAGCCAAACCACCTGCGAGCATGATTCCTGGCTCCCTTCAGTTGAACAGGGAAAGCAGTCCCCATTGGCAGGAACCATCATCTGAGGCTGGCGACTAAAACAAGCACCATTGCCTCAAGGATGAATTGGACTGCCCAAACTGGCCTCTCCAAAACAGATGGTGGCCAGGAGGGTTTGGGCTTGTTCTTTGGAGTCTTGTAGCCTAGAGATGTTCAACCTTCTCACCAATTCCCCATAAGCCAGAAGCTGTCTCTGACCTCCCCTCTAGACTCTGAGCCCCATGTGGGACAGGGTCTGTGCCTGATCTGATTGCCTTAGATTTACCTTCATGCTCAATATAATTCTGGGCACATAGTAAGTACTTAACAAATACCACAATTATTATTATTATTGTTATTATTATTATCAGCAGGGAATGAGGTGTCTGGCACTGTGGCTGGACCATTCTTGCTCTCTTGATGGCTGGATTACCAGGCTGCTAATGAGCTTCCTGTCTCTTATCGGGCAGGCTTGTTAATACATGGTCAGGTTGTATAGAAGTACAGGCTGCAGGGAGGCAAGAGAGAATGGGGCCCACCTCGGCCTGGGGATATGGGTACTGGGGGTAAGGATGGCATCTTTGGAGGGGACAGGTCCTGATAAACATTTGCTACAGTGCTGTAGATAATAGGCACTCAATAAATACCACTGATGGACCCGATTCAATGTATGTACTTAGGAGAAGACTGGATCACAGCAAGACTTGGATGAAGCACTCCAAACCATGCGGGGTTCAAACCTAAGAGAGAAAGAGAAGAGATATCTTATCCCCACTTTACGGATGAGGAAACTGAGGTGGCCCAGAGTGATTATGTGATTCATTCAAGATCACAAAGCAGGCTAAGAGTAGATCTGGGACTAGAACTCAGAATTCCTAACTCCTAGTCTCCTGGTCTTTCCACTAGGTGAGGATGCTTCTACTCTAACAGAAAAAGAAGAGTTTGTTGTGTCTCTTTGTTTATCTTGTATCGACCCCAGAGCTTAGTACAGCACTTGGCACCAAGGAAGCACTTAACACATGTTGCAATTATTATCCATTCATTCCATACTGTGGAAGTGGATTGTGCCTTTCAACCTAGTCTTAAAAAAACCAAATGTTCCTCATCCTAGCCTTCAATTAATCAATCAATCAATCAATCAGTGGTATTTATTGAGAGTTTACTGAGTGCAGAGCATTGTACTAAGTGCTTGGGAGAGGACAGTACAACAGAATTGGTAGACAAGATCCCCCATCAAGTGGAGAAAGTAAGCTTTCAGAATAGTCTTAGCTAAAGTTCCCCCTCCATTTTTCCCTTGCTCCCTCTCTCTTCCCTCACCTCCTGCTTTGCAGAGAAATAGACTCCCCACTCTCCTTTCATTGGCTTAAGAGTTTTCAATATTTGTGAAGTAGCAAGGCTCCCTATTGATGGTTGAAGAAAAGAGCTGGTACATAAGGCCAGGGTTGCAGGGCACAATCAGCTACTTTGGCGGCTGGAAGGTTTGGGGGGAGATGGGGCATTGTACTTTTCTGAGACCTAGTTCGGCTCAGTTTGTTATGACATGATTTTGTTAATAAAGGTCTTGACACTTGGGTTATCTTTCTTGTGAGATTCAGTGGCACAGCTGTGTCATAGGAGCAATTAATGATTAACAAAGAGATGCTAATTGTTTACAGATGCACCAGGAACAAAAGATTTTGGAAGTTATTGTTACAGACCGACAGGAGTGTTTGACATTTATGAAAGAGCAATCTGATAGGCTTAAACTCATTTTCTACAGATTAGCCCTGACTCTGATGAAAATTATTGATTGGGGTCCCCAAATCAATCAATCAATCAATGGGGTTTACTGGGCACTTACTATGTGCAGAGCACTTTACTAAGACCTTGGGTGAGTACAAAGCAATAGAATTAGCAGAGACATTCCTTGCTCATAATGAGCTATCAGTCTAGTGTTGGAGCTGGTCAGAGAGGATGACCCCTGCCCTCAAGGAACTCACAATCTAGGGAAGAAGATAAACCAATAAATAAGTAATTGTTCATCATTACTCACAGAGCTTCATCTGAGCATCAGACCCAAATGTTGGCTCATTCATTAATTCAATCACATTTATTGAGCTGTGTGCAAAGCACTGTACTAAGTGCTTGGTTGGCAAGGTCCCTCAGAGAGTCCTGGGACTTTGCCCTTCTTTCCTTCCCACCCTCATCTCCACAGTCCAGTAACCAGCTATTAATTAGCTGGTTAATATATTAAAAAATTGATGCATGCCAAAGCCCAGAATGATCAGATTGGACACAGTCTCTAACCCACACAGAATTCACAATCTAAGAGCTGGGAAGAACAGGCATCTTATCCCCATTTTACAGAGAGGGGGAAATGAGATGCAGAGAGATTAAGTGACTTGCCCAAGTTCACCCAGGAGGACAGGAGTAGAGATAAAAAGGCTGCTTTTCTGCTTACCCTGTCCTCTGTTCCTCTGTGCTGTTTTGGCAGGTCTTGCAGAGAGTGGGGAGAACTAGGGGCTGATGATTTTTCACTTTTGAGTTGGGCATGAATATGGAGGAAGCAACGAAATGGGGCTCAGGAGTGGCAAACAGGCAGACTTTGAAATGCTATTGGAGCAAAATTACCAATTTGGTGTCCTTTTATACCTCCTCTTGTCAGTTCCTAGTGGAAGCTTTTGAGTCTTGCTAGAGACTTGGACTGAGAGAAGCTGAGAGTCTAGCTGAACTCTGGACCTTGCTGCTGGACCTTGCCCCTGGGAGGAGGTGACTGTTTTGCCATCCCCAACATAGAGTCTGTCACCAGCGGACACTGGAATCCCCTTTCAGTCTGGCCCTGAGCCCCAGCAAACAGAGATTCTACCTTGTCATACCACACAGTGAGAACACTGCACCAACGCTGTTGGCTGGCTAAGCCAGAGGGATGATACCCAGACCACCAGCTGGGAAGTCAGGTAGAACTCTCTGTAATAGGAGTTTGGATATTTGGGAGATTTCCTTTCAGGTGAAGCAGAATTTGTTCCTGTTCCCTGCCCTCAAGGAGCTTCCAATCTGGCTTGGATGGGCACATCTGGACACAGAAATAATTGATACTTAGGGGGGAGAGGAGAAAGGAGGTACCACTGAGGGCTCAAGTAACAGAGTAGGTAAGGTATGTCCATAAGTGTCATAGGAGGTTGTGAATAACCAATGTCTAGGGTGGGGCGGCATTTCTGGCTATAGTTAGAAAGCCCCTGCTCCCACACCCCATCATTTGTGAAATCTTGGTCTTGATAGGGAAGTAGCATGGCATAGTGGAAAGAACTAGGACCTGAGAGTAAAAGGACATGGGTTGTAATTTGAACTCTGCCACTTGTCTGCTGTATAACCTTGGACAGGTCATTTAACTTCTCTGTGCTGCATCTAGCTCATCTGCAAAATGGGGATTAAGACTTAGAGCCCCACGTGTGACATGGGCTGTGCCCAACCTGATTAGCTTGTATCTCCCCCAGTACTTAGAGCAGTGCCTGGAACATAGTGAGTTTAAGAAATACCATAACCCCCACCCCTCGACCCCAAAACAGGGCCAGAACATAAAGAGCCGACGGTGTTGGAGCTGGGCCACTGTTTCTCCCCGAAGCAAAGCTACAGTGGACCGTTCTGTCTTCCAGCGGGCAGCTCCCCAGTCCCAAGACTCCACCCCAACCAGGATCGGGGTGGCAAGGACTCCATGTCTCGATGTTTCAGCAAACCTGCGAGGTTGCTAATTAGTCCCAATTGTGAGGGTGTTTTTTGTGCTGGGGACACCTGTCCACTCGGGACTGGACTGAGACCACCAACTCATTTCTCGTGGGTCACGGAACAGCTGTCAGATGGTATAATTTGGTGTTGTTCATTTGGATGAGGATATTATTCAAAGGCGGAGCTATCTTCTTGCTGATGAGCTCGGTTGCATTATGCTCTGCATAATGTGCGTGATTAATGCTTGTTTATTTGGACAATCCAGTGTTGTAACTAAAGTGGTGGCCTATTTTGTGCCAGTTAGAGCCTACCATTCAGTTGGAACGAGGTAGTGAGGGTGTAAGGAAGGAGGATGGCAGGAAATTCACCCACGGAGTGGGGATTTTTTCCATTTTCTATTTATTATGGTATCTGCGAAGAGTTTACAAGGTGCTAAGCACTGTGCTAAGCATTGGGGTGAGTATACAATCATCTCACCTGGGGGTCTCACACTAACGAGTGAACATCGCTACAGTCTTTCGTTGCAAACCCAGCCGGTATTTAGATGTTATTGTTCAACTGACTCCCCTAGCTGTCTGGCCCATTTTCTTTCTGAAATGCAGGTGGCAAATATATACTAAAGCTGCGATGGGCTAGCCCGGCAGAGAGATTTTTACCATCTCTGCTTGCGGGCTGCCTCACCTCATATGGAAGGAATGGGTCAGCGGGTGATTTGGCCAGAGAGAAATGCTTGCTGGCTAGCTTGGCGGGTCCGGCGCTCTGGCTCGGATGGAGTCTCAGCTTGGAGGGTCACACGCCTTTGCTCCGAAGCCCACGGTGGCTAATCTTTGTTTTGATTGCTTTTCCTGTGGGGACTAATTACACTGGAAAGCCAATTAGCCAAATGTTCGCTGTCTGAATGACCAGCCTTACGAACTGGGGTTAGTTTGGATAACGTCAATAATAAAATCAACTTTGGTGAAGTAGGCCCCGCTGAGTGTACACCTGGCAACCTGGGTCCCATCAATCAATTAATCAGTCAATAGATAGTATTGATTCAACCCTTCCTGTGTGCAGAGCACTCTACTAGGCACTTTGAAAGAGTACAGTAGACTACATAAGCACGATTCCTTGCCACAAGGATCTTACAATCTAGGGACAAGACTACAATCTAGTCCAATCCAAATTTTTTTTCCATTATCCCAACTTTTTGATTATCCCCCTTTGGCTGGGCCAAAAATTTGGGTAACTGACTTAAATAATGTTTGCCTATAGATGGCAGCAACTTTCTACGAGCCGGAGCTTGATGATTTCCTTTTTTTTTCCTCCCCCTACTGTTTACATAATAGGGTCTCATGGTGCTCATGTAGAGGTGCACACACTGGTCTGGTGGAACACAAGGTCACTTGAGGATGGTTTGTTTGTAATTAACATTGATCTACGGGTATTATGTAGTCTATTCTCAAGAGAGAGCTAATGGGGGTGCAGTAGCTCAGCTCTGGGAATCGGGAGAGCTGGGTTCTAGCAATCGATTAGGTAGTCACATTTATTGAACACTTACTGGGGGCAGAGTACTATACTAAACACTTGGGAGATAACCATATCACAGATATTTTAGTCCCTGCCCTGCCTGTAGCTGGCTGATGCAGGGGGAGATGGCACATGGACAGGACTTTGTGGCTAGCAAACTCACTGCTAACTGGTCCTCATTAAAGAGTGAGCGTGGCTCACAGGTGACTAGCAAAGTATCCCACCAAGCTGAATGTGTTTTCTCTGGTTAGTACAGGCTCTCAAAGCCAAAGGAAAGGTTGGTTTCCTTTGGGTCTGTGGTCTATACACAACGTTGGGCTGATTCTGCCAGGCAGCTCAGAATGATCTGAATGTATCCTTGGCATATGCCTGCAGGGCAGAGTTACCCACTTATGGAAGCTGCAAGGCATTGCTTCTAAGCCTGACCAATGTTGCTTTTAGCCTGTTGGGTTGACAGAGTTCTCAGAGGATGTAAGCTTGTTCTGGGCAGAGAACAGGACTGCTAATTATGTTGTTTTGTACTCTCCCAAGTGCTTAGTACAGTGCTCTGCACAGAGTAACCGTTCAACAAATACGATTGATTGAGTGATCAGAGACTTAATAATAACATCTATGATAATTTACTAAGCCAAGCATTGTGGCAAACATTAGTGTTCATACAAGGTAAATAATCATATCTTGACCCAATTCCTGTCCCACATGGGGCTCAAAGCCATAGAGGTTGCTAGAAAGGGTACCTTATTCCAATTTTTCAGATGAGGAAACTGAGGCACAAAGAGGTTAAGTAGCTTGCTCATGTCCACAAGGCAGGCCAGTGGCAGATCTGGGATCAGAAATAACCCTGGTTTCCTGATTCCAACTCCCATGCTCTTCCTCAGAGAAGAATTTCTGGAGCCATGTCTCATCCTCAAGCATAGTAATAATAATAATCATTGTGGTATCTGTTAGGCACTTAATATGTGCCAGGTACTATACTAAATGCTGGGGGAGATAAAATCAAATAAAACCCATGTAGGGCTCACAATCTCAATCCCTATTTTACAGATGAGGTAACACACACAGAGAAGTGAAGTGACTTGCTCAGGGTCACACAGCAGACAAGTGGCAGAGCCGGGGAACCCATGACCCTCTGACTTCCAGGCCTGTGGTCTATCCATTTCACCATGCTGCTTCTCCACAAAACAATGTGCCAGGGACTGTACTAAGTGCTGGGGTGGATACAAGCACACTGGATTGGGCACAGCTGTCCCTAACCCACATGAAGCTCACAGGCTCAATCCCCATTTTACAGATGAGGTAAATGAAGCACAGAGAAATGAAGTTTTTTCCCAGAGCTCACAGTAGACAAGTGGCAGAGCCAGGATTAGAATCCATGACATTTTGACTCCCAGGCCCGTGTTCTACTGCCCCTCCCCAGTCCTTCCTATAGCAATGTCCCCCTTTCCAGAGATCATATGTTTCTCAGCACCTCCTCTTCGAAACATCCTCTTTGGCACACGGAGCTTCCGCAGGCCTGCAAATTGTTGGGGAAAGATCTTGAAGGGAAGATGGCATTTTTCTGCCTTATGCAGGCTGCCCATTTAAACTCATTCCAGCTTGGCACCTGGGTCCCAGATTAGCAATTTAACCAGTTTGAGAGCAGGCAGCCTGCCTGTCCAACAGATGGAGGACTGCATAGTGTACGGTGCTTGCTGAGGACAGGGGTCTCAGCCAGAAACGTCCACATGCTCCCAGGATGGAGAAAATGGGAGGGAGACGGATTGAGGAAAAAAGAAATCTCTTCTTTCACCAAGGAGCAGACAGGCTAAAATGAGCAACATTAAGGTGTCTGTTAAGTATCACAGTGTGTTTAAATAAGGAGGTTGTTGCTTTGCTCTTTGGCCTTAGCTCGGGAGGGCACCATGTAAACAAGGCAGCCGGGACCAGAAGGCCCTAGGCAAAGGCCAAATAATGATTGGGTGATTTAGCAAATAGAGTGTTTCTTATAAAGAGCTGTGTGCAATCCTGGGACTCATCTGCCAGGCAACCATGGCCCCTAAGCATCCACGATTAGACCAGACGGTAGGGAAACTGGCCCCACACAGGGACACTTGGATCAGACACAATCCTAAGGATACCATAATTTCTCCTGTCACATGCTAGTTGTGTTCCTAGGACTTTGTTTTATGGGAAAATTATATTATTGTAAGAGTCAGTCCCACAGGCTAGGGTGTAGATGATATGAAGATATCATCATGACTGTGACATTGTTTTGATACAAATTCCATATTACCGGACAAAAAACCAAAACAAAACAAAAATCCTTTCTCCTAGAATGCTTTGCCCAGGGAAGATCAGGCATCAACAGTGAAGTAGTGTCCTGGAAATAAACTTTTACAAAAACTCTCTAGACAATTACAGTAATCATCCCTTTTTCAAGGAAGCAGTTGTGAACACCACAAGCTTAGAGAATTGATTGGCAGAAAAACTAGGAGTCATCTCCTTTGTCCCTCACCTCCCATCCCAGAAGATGAAAAAAACAACCTTACCAAAAAGAAACAACCACAGTGTCCCCTCAGACCCCGGTTCCTGTTTCTTATCATGCCACCTTGTAGTTCTTCTAAATTCCTCACCTAAAAGCTTAAATCCTTTATCTCTTTAATGTTCCCAGAGGAGAAGGAGAGTAGCTAATTACCCACCTCTCTTGGACCACCCTGAACCTGTGGGAAGGCCTAGCCTTGCTGTGGGTCTAGTGGATAGAGCCCTATTCTGGAATTTGTCAGAATTTCATTCTAGCCATGGTTCTGTCTGTGGGAGATATGCCACCAGGGGTGAAGGTTTCTGCCAGAAGGACAACCTAAGGCATTCTCCAATGTGGACAGGTCCAGCAAGGACCAGGAAAAATCCCTGGATAACATCAATGGTGAAGACTCCAGGAGCTACCAAAATAATCTCTTTTTGGGTAACAGGGCTTCGGCACAACACCGGTACAAAGCTGTGGACACTTTGGCTGTATCCCATTTGCAAACAGAACAACAACAACAATAACAACATCAAAAAACCCTCTGTGTGCCATTTGCAATATAATGCACCCCTAATAACAATAATGATAATTGTGGTATTTACCAAGCACTGTACAAAGCCCTGGGATAGATATGAGATAACTGGGTCCCTCATGGGACTCGCAGTTTAAGTAGGAGGAAGAGCAGGTATTGAATCTCCATTTTGCAGATGAATGAACTGAGGAACAGAGAAGTTAAGTGATTTGTCCAAGGTCACACAGCAGAGAAGTACCAGAACTGGGATTAGAATCGAGGTCCTCTGATTTCCAGGCTGGGGCTTTTTCCACTAGGCCACACTGCTTGTTATGGTTTGTTTTAAACTCCATCAGTATCACTTTCAGCTCATTCATTGTTCAGGGCTCAAAGTCAGCTTTCAATGATGGTCACAAAAGGAATATATTCAAATTTTCTCATGCTTTTCTTAGTTTCATTTTGAATCCTAAATTATAGTCCATAGCACTTAAACTAGCTCAGAGGGTTTATTTCAGTAAACTAATTCTTATAGAAGAGATGGTTATCACCTCCCCCAGGTAAAATATGCTTCCACTGGGCAGGTTTCCTAAGAAAAGACACATTCTAGATTTTGAATGGAAAACAGTACCATATGTGAATAAAGCTAAAGAGATCCTTGGCTATTTCCTGCATCTTAATAGAAATCATATATATGTATATATATATATATATACACATATATATATGTATATATACAATTAAATGGACAATTATAAATATGCATACACACACACACACACACACACTTTGCTCTTGCCTTCTTGTCTCTCATTCCTTGGGAAGCTTCTGGTTAAAAAGAAACACTCCTTTCTTGATATTATAGAAATTATGACTTTAGAAGAGGGACAGACCTGATACTTTCAAGAAAGCCATACACATGATCACGAAAAATTATTACACGTTAGGGACACATTAGAGAAATAAAAAATGATTATCCTATAAAATTACATCATACGTGATAAATATAACAACGAAGTGAAAATTCTCTTAAATGCTCCCAACACAATTGAAACAGTTATAGAATGTCTTTCACATTCTATTTTAGACCAGTATATCAAATGATAGCATTTGTTGTATGAAATATATTCATTTTTGAAGGACTATAGTTGGTCTGTAACACATTTTTGCATAGAATTTCTGTTCATAATTCCAGAGTACAATAATTTCTACTTAAATGACTAAATATTTGCTCACTGGAACATAACAGGATGGTAAAATGTTTAAGAACTGTTTAAGACCTTAGTGTAAAAGCAATATACAGTCTTCCTGCACATTCATAAATCTACTAGATTTATGATTGTTTTTCATTAGAAAGACTGCCATGACTAGTCTAATATAAGCAAAAGTTTTGAGGAATTCAGAGACAGCACAAAAATCTCATTAGGACTCATGGGATAAATGAGTATTTGTTTTCACATAAGCTGTTACTGGAGCCTAAGAAAAAGATTTTAATAGAAAAAAGTCTAGGGAATTATTATCACATTAAAAAAACCGTAGCAATATCTGCAAATACGCTGAGAAATTCCATCACCTGTCACTTACCCATAAGGCTTAGTGGGATTTGGAGGGTTTAAATGAATGTTCTTCTGATGACAAATTGATTTCCAGAACTGTATTTACTGGATATTAAAGATACCTAGTACTAGAGCATAACAAAACTGTTTCCCATAGAGTAAAACACAAGATGTTTTATCTAGGAAGCAAGATGAGCAGTTTACTAATGTTATGTATTTGCTTATCAGGAAAAAATCTAAATGGTGAGATACTTTGTTTTCTAGATGTCACTTACTGCTTCCTTATTCTGCTTATGAAACATTTCTTCTGGCAAGATTTTGCTTTGCATCTTATAAAAATCCATTCTTTGTTGATTAGAAGAAACAGGTCAGTTGAGAAGCAGTGTTACTTATAGATGTACTGTTCTAGGTGTAATATCCATATTATGCTTGAAATTATATGAGAAATAATTTCAGGTCTCCCAGGGGAAAAATTACAGAGAACATGGTATTTTGTCAGAGGTTTATTTTCTAGGCAATCATTTTTTGGTGAAATGGGTGGCAGAGAGAAATTTGCATCTCTCCTATCTGCATAATGAGACCAATACAAAATGATTGCAGCCCCAGTTCAAGACAGGGTGGCATGATTTCAGTTTTAATGGGGACACTCAGAAAACTTCCAATCTTTCTTGACATTTCTTATAGCAAAATAAATGGGGCCTGGGTTGGAGTGTCTATTATGAAAATAAGAGAAGAGCAAGTCAATTATATTTCAATGACTGGATAGCCAGGGGTCCTCATTAAAATGATCAGAAAGGCTGCAGTGTTGCTTTCCTATATGTAGCCACTGATTAAGTTGTATAAGAATGACATGGCCTTTTGGGGAGCAAAGCAGAGTGTGCCTTGGATTCTAGTCAGCCAGCCAGAAATTGTTGACACTTACCAAAGTGAGATGTGCACTCCGTACAGAAAGGGAAGTTACTACTTGGGGGTGGGGGCTGGGGAGTGGGGACTGGACTGCTGTTTTATTTAAAAATAGTTGGGGCTGCTTTGATGGAGATGCTCAACAAGAAATCTGGATATGTAGTATGTTGAAT
The DNA here is from genome assembly GCF_004115215.2 of Ornithorhynchus anatinus. NCBI lineage: Eukaryota > Metazoa > Chordata > Mammalia > Monotremata > Ornithorhynchidae > Ornithorhynchus > Ornithorhynchus anatinus. Next base: position 31,307,969 of record NC_041746.1, read on the forward strand.
AAAATCGCTGGCAGGATGGTGGTGATACGGTATGTTTTCCTTGCCACTAGCTTCAAGGAGAAAGATCTGGAGTAATAGAATAATGCTTAGAATCACTAAGCATGTCAACACAACAAGAGACAGCCTTTTTGTGTGCACAGTGTGGCTGGGGCTCTTGATCCCATATTGGCCTTTTCCTATCATCTGCACACGCACACACACACAAACACTTCTAGATGAACCTCACCGCCAGTGTCAGTTACAACTATAGATATGTAATGATATAACTTTATATTCGAATATGTATCTCAGGAATTTCCTGCAAAATTTGGTGTGCAGATTAATGGCTGACATCCACATCGATCATTCATTCTTCCTAGTCACTAATTATTTTTTATTATGAATATTACAAGGAGGAAAAAATAAATCATTTGCCTCCTGAAGAGGCTGTTGCTAATGGCAGAGAGATAATTCAGCACTTCACTTTCTCGCACTTTTCGGGCTGCTAAAGAATGATGCCAATGTGTACAGTTTTGTAATCCTAATAAAAGGCCTCCATATTTTATAGAGGGCAAATTATAATCTTGACAGTATTTATTAAATTTTCCTTTGTTGATGGGAAGCAATAGTCCAGATGGTTCTATTTAAGTATTTTTAGTAAAGCCAGGGATTTTTTATTTTAAGAAATATGATAGAGTTGAAATGGAAAATTTCAGACATAAATCTCAGTAATTTAGACAATGCTTGGAAAATCCTTAAAGGTTCAGGGGAAATAATGCCCATGGTTGTACCATTTAAACTGATGTAGCTCTTCAGCTCTTTGATGAAGTCACCATGATATTTTGGGAGCATATTTGCTATTTTTTTCAGATTACTCAGATTATTAATGCAATAGTCCTAAGTAAAATGCCATTAAGATGTTGTGACTGGATAAAAATAACACAGATAAAAATAAGAGCAGATATACCCACAGAAGGAGCTCAATAGACACTACTGAGTAGTTTAAAAATTCATATTTAGAGCAAAAAATATCCTTCTGATGTTACTGATTTGGCATTTTTGCTATCAATACTCAGTTAAAAAGAGATAAACATATTTGTGGACAGGAATTCAGAAGTCTAATTAAGTGGCTTTCAATTGTAATGCTAGAATTTAAATGCATACATTTCAGAATGGCATGACTGAATAGAAACATTTTGAAAAATATCAGTAAACTCTCCACGTTCAAAATTAAAGGGTTTATACCTATTTAAATGGGTTGCAATCCACCTTTTATATTTCTATGTATCTTTGGACAAGGTGCTGCCAAAGTTACACAGATTTATAAAAGATGGATTGAAACCCATTTAAATAGGTTGAAAGGATGAGACACAATATTATAAAATAATTTGATTAAAAACCAGTAATAACTTGGTTTATATCAATGTTGGATTGGAGACAAAAATAATGTAAACAAAGCTTCCATCTTAGAATCAAGCAAAATCTATATGGTATAAATATAAATTTAGAGACAATGATAACAGCTTATTTACTGTTAAAGACGAAGGGAGAGTAATTTGAGCTGGGCTTCATCTTTAAACATCTAATACACATTTTTAATGGTTTTTTTCACTGTACATTGAAATATTAAAAACTATTCCAAAGAGAATTTTGCATGCCAGTCATAGTGCAGTTTTAATTTTACATGTTTCAAAATAATCTCCCTGAAAAATTCATGTTAAAACAGTGGCTGAACTTACATATTGCTGTGGTGTTATCTGGACAGAACTGTGGCAAGGAGGAGAAAGCAATATTTTTATCAATCAGTCATATTTATTGAGCACTTACCATGTGCAGAGCAAGTCAGGGCAATGCAGAAGGGAATGAAATTAAAGGAAAAGAAGGCTTAGTTGGGGAAGGCCTCTTGGAGGAATGTGCCTTCAATAAGACTTTGAAGTGGGGGAGAGTTATAGTCTGCTGGATATGAAGAGGGAGGGTGTACCAGGCCAGAGGCAGGATGTGGGCAAGAGGTCGGTGGAGAGATACTGGAGACTGAGGTACAGTGAGTAGGTTGGTATTAGGGGAGCAAAATGGGCGGGCTGGGTGGTAGTAGGAGAGCAGCAAGGTAAGTTAGAAAGGGATGATATTTCCTGATATTTATAGCTGAGTGTAGAGTTTAGAGTTTACTCATGTGGCAGTCTGAACTGATGGAGTTTAACATCTTAAAAGATTCATATGTGAAACACGGGCATAGCACTGAAAGTTCTACATATTTATTGGGCAAGCATGTCAGAATAGCCTAAAACAATAAGACAATGAAGAAAGAATATCTTCCAGTGGTTATTGGACAAATATAATTACATGTCAATGTTAACTTGAACCCTAGTGGCTTTACACAGTCACGATCCATCAATTTAGGCTCCTTATGTGTGTGTGAAATGATTTCCCACATCTGAAACAATTCCTCTGATTTCTACAAATAACGTTTCACTGCAGAGGATTCAACTTAGAATGATTTCACTGTGAAGTTTTAAATTCAGTTATAACTAACCTTTCAGGGTTGAATTTCTTAGAATATTCTCTGGGCAATTCAAGTCAGAGAAGAGTTCATTTAAGGGAGAAACACTCAATCCAGGACATGGGCAATTGAGTTCAAGATTTTTTTTTTTCCTGTAAAAGCTAAAGGTAAAAGTTGAGGAGAAGTTGTGGCATGAGAGAGTAAATGCTAAATATTCTCATTGCTATAATTGAATAATAATGAAAAAAAACAGTTGTAAGAACACAACTCACCCAAAATGACTTAATGTCTGCAGTGAACTCAGTTTTAACCAGCTCTCCAACCTGTGTATCATCAAAATAATTGGTCTTTTAGTTGATTTGACTAACTGACAGCTAAGGCACTAATAATCACCTATGGCATTTTTTATTTTTATATTAGATTGCCACACTAATGAATGAATGTATCTTTAAACATTTGCATTTGATTGTATTTGAATGTTTTGCTTTTCATTTAAATAATTTTCTTTGGAACTATGAACATACATCAGTGACAATAGGGAGTCTTTTAACTTAATTAAAAGGAAAATCAGCATCACTGCATAGTCTTTGATTGTGTAGCAATCTGTGACATAATAATATATTAATTTTATCAATTTGTTGTGGTATCATTTCAATTTTATGACAAGCTTTCAGATTTATTTAGAAATAGTCGGAATTCACAATAATGCTCATTTAACATATGCTTACAGCCCATTCTTAGTGCAAGGTATTCTGACTATAAGACAGGTTTATAGACTCTTTGAATGGCATTACAACTCCACTGAACAATATAGCTAAAGCCAGTGGTTGGACTTATTTCAGTAGGACTCTCTGGAAGAGGCAATATTGACTTATTCAGAAGTAGGTAAGTAAAATGAAAAAAAATCAAAATAGTTTAGACTATTATTGTTTTAACAAATAATTCTATTTCAGGTTTTCACATGGCAGAAACTCTATAAGTCTGTATAGTCAAGCATGCAGTGACTAATTTTAATTTACTAAAATTTCATTTAAAATATAATTCAAAAGAAAATAATGATTAACTGGAGAGCAATTTAAAACCCATGAAAATGAACTATTTGATTGTATCACTTTGAGTAAGCTAATTTCATGGTAGAATACATAGTTGACATTATATAACTCTACAGCATTAGCTGATCAATGTAACAAGAGTAAATATATTAACTGAAAACAAAGTTATTCATTCATATTTTTATACCACTCATAGTTTCAGTAGAATAACTTTCACAGATGTGCTCATATCAAATGATACTGTTTTGAAGAGTTTTAAAGTGGAACAATTGTTTCTGAATTATAAGAATTCACGAGTGAACTTTTTGAATTTAAGTCTACCTTAAGTCTAAGGAGTATGAAATACGTAATCACATTTCAAACCACAATTGAAAGCTTATGACAAAACTATTTGAATTGCTTTACAAATCTGAGTCAGAAAATGGCAATATATGTTTGCATTCTCAGTATGTTATCAACAGGTAATGATGATCGCTAATTCCAAATTTACGCTCAATTGAAATATTAGATGAAAGAATGTTTTGTTGGAATCAAGTCACTTCATTTCAAAGTGTAACCAGAAAGATCAAGCATAGCCACAGGACAATACTGATAAACCCTTCCCTGATGTTGAAAAGAAATTCATATAAAAAGGTCTTTTCATTTCAAGGATAGATAAATAGGTAAGGGAGAAGAGACATTTTGTTATGTCAAATCTCTCTAGTAGTAGAGCTTTGAAGTAAATAGGATTCAGTTTCTAAAGAGTTAAAACCTATTTTTGAAAATGCAAATTGATTCTCATTATCTGCTTCTAGTTTTATGAAAACATGCTGATTTTGTATGTTTAAAAAGAGTATCAGTACTGTGGGGAAAACTACCCCTTGTAGACTACTTGAATAATGAAGTATAGAAGAAATTTTTTTATTGTTTGTGTTCACATTTTTAAGGATGTGGGCAAATGTATCTATATGCAACTAGCACAGTAATGATATCTTTTAATCCATTTCCTAGTGATACATTATTTTACAAATTGTTTCATGCTACATCTTGGGAGCATACTGCTGAAGCACAATTGTGGGTGCTTATGTACGTGTCTTATTCATTGAACAATGACATTTACAGAGCATCTACTGAGAGTCAGACACTTGTTAGAATACAACATTAGGAAGCACAAGTTCTCTGCCTTCAAAGAGCTTACAATCTAAAAGGAGAGAAAAAAACAAGTTTACAGATAGTGAAAGCAAGAATAAGAACAATTATAAAGTAGGAAGCAGTACAGGTTCATCAGGATGAAACAGCAGAACAAACAATTGAGCAATCAGAGAAAATATCAATAATATAAATGCAAATAAAATTATATATGTGTACTAGTAGAGACCATCATGTCAAAGTAAACAAATGACAAGGGTGGATGTTGGTCTGATGTGACTGGGCTGTGGGGAATTAATTGGAGAAGGCTTCCTGGTGGAAGTGTGACTTTAGGTAACTGTGCCTCAGTTACCTCATCTGTAAAATGGGGATTAACTGTGAGCCTCACGTGGGACAACCTGATTACCCTGTATCTACCCCAGCGCTTAGAACAGTGCTTGGCACATAGTAAGCACTTAACAAATACCAACATTATTATTATTTAGGAGGGCTTTTAAAATGGGGAGCGCTATGATCTGACGAATTAGGGAGAAAGGAGTTCTAGATGTGAAGAACAGCATAAGTTAGGGGTTGGAGATGTGAGAGTTAAGAACGAGGGGAGTTAGAGAGGGAGTTTGGGAGAAGCAAAGAGTGAGAGATAGGGGTGAATCAAAAGAACTGATATGTAAGACATATAGAGATATGGTAGGAAGCTTGCTAATGAATGCAGTTAAAATCAAAGCCAATGAAATAGAATAGACTAAAAAGTTGAAATCCTTGAATACTCCAGTAATTGAAAGCAGCCTGACAATATCTAGTAATTGTTGAAAAGTCATGGTAGCCATAGCAGAAAGTTTTATTTGACCTGTTTTTAAAGAGGTCTTGGACTATTAGATTAGATTTACCATGATTTATTTTTGATCATTTGTCTATCCATGTTAGAAAGCTGATCAGATAATTGCAAGTTTGTATAACTACATAAAATTGGATTTGGCTATGCTGGACAGGCTTGAAGTGATAATAATAATAATAGTGGTATTTGTTAAGTGTTTACTATATGCCAAGCACTGTACTATATACCTGATTTTGTTTGTTTATCCAATTCTTTCATCCCTCTTATTCAAATTAACCTTGTAGGATAACCAGTCTTTCTGTTGTGAATACTGTATTTACCATTCGTTGGGCAAACAAGTGTTTCCTTTTGTTTATTTGACCTTGTGTCTCCAAGCTTTTAATCCGTGGCTTCTCACTTTGGGGCTGTGGGATTTGAAGAACAACAATTATGTGTTTGCTCTGTTCATAGCCATCATTTTTTTGTTCTCTTGAATCATTTCCACTCTTGGCCCGGCATTTTGTTCTTTTTTTCTCCATCAGAAGTAAATCCTCAGTATTAAATGATAAATACTAATGAAAATATCCTAGTAGAAAACATAGGTGAGCTAGAAGATGTTTGTCTTATCAATAGCTCAAAAATCACAAGTCTGGGATATAATAGCAAGGTTATCTAATAAGGTGTGAAAAAACCTTGGTGACTGAGAACTGGTAAAATTTTTTCTTCATTTTTTTTTACTAAAAAATTTGTCTGAAATTGGAACAGTTGCAAAATTTAAGAGATATAAAAATGAAACAAATTTGAGCCAACATGCTCCTTTTAGATGTATTGTTCCTAAAGACAAAGTTTCAAACAGTTTAAACATTCCCATTTCAATTTAAACTAAAAGAAAAATCTAATTAGCTAGGAGGTGACTTTTATTTTCCTTCCCTTTAAGAAATTATCCCGTAAAGGTAAAATAGCTTAGTATTAATCAACAACCACTTACTTGTTTATGAGAGAAAAGAACTTACACAGGAAAAGAGAAAATTTGGGATGTAAAATGAAATGAAAACAATCTGAAGCAGATTTATTTACACCAAAAATAACCTTAATGATATTAATGGTGTGATAAAATTAATAAACTTAATATTATTAGCAGTAAGTGTAATACCTCGTGTACAAATTCCAGTGGCTTAAAAACCATTATTGTAAGAAATCATTATATTAAATTTTCATTTTCATGTGGTAACTGAAGTATTTTGCTGAAATTCATATGTCAGTAGTAAGATGATACATATTTTCATGTTTATTTGATTTCTCTTCTAGACTGTGAGTTCATTGTTGGCAGAAAATGTGTCTACCAATTCTGCTGTATTGCACTTTCCCAAGTGCTTAGTATGGTCTCTGCGCACAGTAAGCACTCAATAATACTATTGATATACGATTGATTGATTGAGTGCTTGAAGAATTGATTTCTAACTCTTTGGTGATGGGATACCATGGTTCCTCTTTATATTGAGCTATTAATGATTTATATGATTTCACTGAGAAAATGAGAGAAACACTTATTCCTGTGGCTATGAAACAAGAACTGTTCTAATGTATCCCCTGACTTTAAAGTTTTAAATATACTGGCAAAGCTAGAGACATGCTACTATATGTTGATGATGTTGATTGCTCATCATAAAATAAAATTGGAAATAGGTTTTTGAAATACTTCTTCATTCCCAGAAAACTTGGAGAAGATTTGACCTTTAAAGAAATTCCTCTAATAGGTGCATCTAACCCAGGTAACTAAAGCAAGCCAAGTGTTTTCCAGAATCCAATGCATTTTGGGGGTAATTTTGACTCAAAGTGGAACCCACTGAGGTCTTGGGTTTAGTCAATGGGAACATGGTTCCCTCATCATCATTATTTTTATAAAAAAGAGAAGCAGGAATGAAAAGAAAATAATTTTTGTAGTTTCTTCAGTGGAAAAAACAACTCAAGCATTTCAAAATCTCTTTCCAACTGAAACAAACACTAACTGAAGATGTTAAATTTTGACCTGAGTGAATGGAAAACTTCCACATAACGTGAGGGGGATATTTATCCACTAACAGCAAACCAGTGGCTGTAATAGTAACAGCAGTAATGGCAGTAATTGCATTCCCACAGAGGGCAAAGTACTATATTCAACACTTGGGAAAGTACTCCAGAGAAAAAAGGCACATTTCCTGCTTTAAAGGCGCTTATACTCTAATGGAGAGGCAAGCAAATATGTATATAGCTTCATATGCATTCCTTACATGTATTTTATAATACACATATAATATATATTTTATGCATAATATGCATATGTATCATCACCTATATAGCTACATTTTTTTTATACATATATATAAGCATCAAGCTTACCTATTCATTTCCATGGTTTTATGGGTTAATTTGACATTAAGAATGTAGTTAGAATAATGCTTTGTTTTCTTTAAATGTAATCCTTATGTACTTGAAAATGCAAAATAAATGAAGGCTAATTCTGCTGGTGCAGGAACTATTTCTAGGTAGTGAGTCAGACATTTTGGAAAGCTGCAGCAATGACTTGCTGGAGGCCTGCTTGGTTAACTCAGAATGCCATTTAATTTATAACATATTCAATAAATAATGTGAAAATAGTTTTTCATTTTAAACAGTCCACATTAAGTAAAATACAACAATGTCTTTCCATTTTTTCCCATTTCCTTTCTGAGGTTAAACTTATTTTTCACTTTAGATAGGGACCCTGAAATTCTTCTTCTTGCTAAAATATTCACTACCCACTCTGCTCTCTGGCATTTCTTCTTATGAAATGAATGGAACTTTAGAAGCAGTGGCTATCACTTCTCTTTGCACATACTTCTCTGAATGGTTATTATGATCAGTTCTTTTTTTTTTTACCAGCCTAACCCCCTTTAGGAGTTAGCACAACCAATAGTAAACCTAGACATGACTTTGAAAAATTGCACCCTCTGTGAAAAATAGCAGATCAACAAAGGATCCCTGGTCATCCACCACTACAATAATTCTTTTACAATGTGGACCTGTAGTTGCCCAAATGCTGTATTAAGGAAAATTCATGCTACAGTATACACAGGGTCTGAATAAATCCACCAGTTTCTCTGGAGCTTATGTGCTCATTTATATCTACCCTCAGCATTTTTTTAAATATCTATTTGATTGCTCATGCTATTGTGTATGTTAATTATGCTATTGTGTATGTTAATTACTTGATATGTTCTCTGTAATAGTGTTCTCTCCTTATGGACAGGGAATCAAATAAGAGTATTTATTATGTGCTCACTATGTGCCTAACGCTTTACTAAGTGCTGGGGTAAATACAAGATAAGCTGGTCAGACACAGTCCTTGCCTTTCACAGAAATCACAATCTAAGTGGGAGAAGAGAGAACAGGTATTAAATCCCCATTTTACAGATGAATGAAATGAGGAATAGACAAGTTAAGTGACAGGCTCAAGGTGACACAGCAGGCAAGTAGTGCAGCCAGGTTTGTAGCCTAAGTACCCTGACTTCCAGACCTGTGTTTTTTCCATGAGACTATCTTGCTTCTCATGTCATTTCTTTGTTTTGAACTTTTCAAGCATTCAGGACAGTGTATTGCACCCACAAGGTGGTCAGTAAATGCCATCACTTTTATTACTCTGGATCATGGGTATGTGCATAAAAAATTAATTCCACCAGGCTCTTGACATAGAACAATCTCTTCCAATATAATAATAATAATGATAATAATAATACTGCAGCATTTGTTAAGCACTTACTAGGTGCCAAGCATTGTACTAAACACTGGGGCAGATACAAGATCAGCAGGTTCCACATGGGACTCACTGTCCAAGTACAAGGAAGAACAGGTACTGAATACTCATACTCCTACACTTAATTATTCATTCAAAAGTATTTATTGAGCACTTACTATGTGCAGAGTACTGTACTAAGCACTTGGAATGTACAAATCGGTAACAGATAGAGACAGTCCTGCCCTTTGACGGGCTTGCAGTCTAATTATTGAATTCCAAGGAGTTCAGAGGCCATCTTTATAAATAATCCTCACTGTGTTTGTTGAACTGAGTTAACTCCAATAGAAACTGAATATAATACCCACCAGACTGTAAGCTTCTGGAGGGCAGGGACTATGCCCTCTAAGTAACTCTAATGTGCACTTTCGAGCACTTAGTCCAGTGCTCTGCGCACAGTAGGTAATCAATAAGTACTACTGATTGATTTACCAGGGATAAGGAGGGAATTTCTAAACACTGACTGGAGAGTCACCAGGCCCTTTTGATTTTGATTTAATCAATCAATAAATGGTATTTATTGGGCACTTTCTATGTGCAGTTCACTGAACTAAGCACTTGGGAGAGTACAATACAGCAGAGTTGGTAGACATGTTCCCTGTTTAAAGCAAAGACCTCCTCCAGTTCCTACATATTTCATCATTTTCATTTCACTGAAAGTTTAAGAAAAGGGCCAAAATAAAAGAGTAATTCCAAAAGATTGGACCATGTCCAATCTAATTATCTTCTCTATCTATCCCAGTCCTTAGTACAATATTTGGCACATAATAAATGCTTAGTAAATATAATAACAATAATAATAATAATAGTAAAAGATGCCATGCCATCCACAGACACTTCATTGGTGACTTCCTTCCTGCGGTACTGATCAAAATTCAGTCTCTTATAAGGGACTGTACTCATGTCATTTTTATGACATCTTTAGACTTCAAGTACATATTACCCAGCAGAAGGGAGACACATATGGATCTGATGACAGCACAGGGGCTCAGTAGAGTTCATCACGTGCCTTGCCAGGAGCTGACCTCATTTCTGAATTCCTCCCCAGTTCTATAGTTCCTATTTTGGCTTGTGTTGAAAATGACATCTTAAAGTGCATTGATTCTGTGAGTTTTCTGGGAGAAACCACAGAAGGAACAGTTTAAATGATGAGTTGAACCCTCTGCAAATCTCCTCTGTTCTTGTTTGAACACATCTCTTCTCCCAGAGACCTATCTACTTGTATCTGCTCCAGGGCTTAGCACAGTGCATGACACCCATTAAGCATCTAAAATAGCAATATTATTATTACTACTGCTATTATTATACCTAGGCCATGTCTACATAGGGTGGGATGGATTTTATAATTATTAAAAGGAATTTATGGAGGAAAATTCACTTTTGAACAGACTCATTATGGGGTAAACTCAACTTCAAGCACCAGATGTTCCACACCATGATTGAAGCCCTGAAACCTCCCAGTAAGAACTTCATTATTGGTCTCTGTCTCAAGCTTTTACCTTATCTAAGGTAGTAATGCTCAAATCATGATGATAATGATGATGATATTTGTTAATCGCTTACTCTGTGCCAATCACTGTACTAAGCACTGAGGTGGATATAAGCAAATCGAGTTGGACGGAGTCTGTATCCCACTTGGGCCTCACATTCTCAATCCCCATATTATAGATGAAGGAAATGAGGTACAGAGAAGTGAAGTGACTTGCCAAAGGTCACAGAACAGACAAGTGGCAGAGCTAGGATAAGAACTCATGACCTTCTGACACTCAGACCCATGTTCTATCCACTACACCATGCTGCTTCTCATCTTAAATGCTGTTCAGAATGCATCACTCACTTTCTTAAAATCCTCAAATGACTACCCATTTCTTTCCACTCTGAACAAAAACTCCTGACACTAGATTAAAGACACTTCACGAGCTGACTCCCTCATACTCTCTGTTCTATTATCCAGCTATACCATGGTTCATGCTCTCCTCCCAAACTGATCTAACTGCACCTCACTCATGTCTCTACTATCTCTGACCCATCCATTGCTCAAACCCTCTTTCCTCGATGAAAATCTTTCTCCCCTCAAAGCTATCATGTAGCTTCCTTTCTGCCTTTTAAGCCTTTCTATAAAGCCACTTCCATTAAAATGCATTTGATTATAAATGATTAATTCACAACCACCTTCAATTTTTTTTGCTCACCTTTGATTTCATCAGGGCCAAGTGGGAAAAGCAGAGGCTGTGAGTCAGGCAACTTAGGTTCTAGTCTCAGTTCTATCACTGGCCTGCCATGAGACTATGGGAAATATAATTTACCATTACTGGGTGTGATTAGGTGGCCTGTGTGTAACAGGTACTGTGTCCAATTTGATTAACTTGTATCTATCCCAGGCCTTAGCCAAGTGCTTGGGAAATAGGCAGTGTTTAATAAAGATCATTATTATTATTATTATTATTAATAATATTATTGTAGTTCTAACTTAGAGTGACTCCTTAATGTTCTTCCCCTTATTTCTGCTTTAGACTGGAATTACATGAAGAAATCAGCTGAAATTTGACACAGACTTAAAAAAATCAAATGTTTGGAGAAAAACTTCAATCGAAAAGATTGTCGATATTTGATCTCACTGCAATTGTTTTATGATTCTTCCTTTCCATTTTACTGGAGATAAATGCAGCATAGATCATCCTATAGCTTACTATAACCCTATTGAGAGCAGATTAAATTTATATAAAAGGAAAATTGTGTGGGAAGACTTAGATCTTTTAGCAATGAAATATGTACATTTTTCAGTAGTTGAAGGTAGATGAAAAAGCCTTGTAACTTCACAGTCTCTTACCAAATGGAATTTTTAATCTGCAGGCTTCAATTTTAAATATAGATTATTTCTGTCAAATGCTATGTTGACAAATTTAATTGGCCGTAATTGTCAAAATTGCTGGTCATTAATTTATTTTCAGTTTTTGTGTGTGAAAATATAAACCTGCAGAAGTGCCATGGTCAATTATGGTACATTTGAAGTGACCTAATTAGTATTGTGTGATGAACCAACACACATGGAGAGGCAAATGGGGATACATACTAAGGACGTAATCAGATGTGACATGAATACTAATATTGGCTTTATACTGTTTAATTCATAAAAACATCCCTCCCACACAGAAGATGCAAAATCATTTTATAGTTTGACATTGCTAAAACAGGAAATACTTTAGTAAAATCAGCAAAGGAGGAACACAGAGATTTAAGAAACTGGAATATAGTAAAGGGAATTCCCATCAAGCCTTCTAATAATCCCCTGTTCTTTTCTTTCCCACTTTGGACCCATTGTTCATGACTATCTGCTTTCTCAGAACATACTCCTTCGCTGTGGCCTATCCCTAACTACCGTCATCTTCAAAGCCCTCCTAAAACCACCTCCTCTAGGAAGCCTTCCTGGGTCAAACCCTACTAGCCTAATTCTGTCACACTGCCTTACTAGACTGTTAGCTTCTTGAGGGCAGAAATAATGCTTACCAACTCTATTGTATTGTGCGCTCCCAAACTCTTAATATGGTGCTTTGCTCACAGTAGGTGCTCAATAAATACCATAGATTCATCTATGTATTCATCTATTCATTCATTACCTATTAAGTTACTTTCTATTTATTCATATCTATTTCTCCCTCTTTTAACTATGGTATACTAATCAATTTATGTTTCCTCCATTAGAATGAAAACTTCTTGAGAGAGGGCTCATGACCCTTACTTGGTTAGAATATTCCCCAGGCACATTCTACAATGCTCTGCCTAGGTAGGTCCTCAGTAAATGTTGCTGATCCTAATTCGCAAAACAGAGGGTTTCTAGAGCCTGGCAAAAAATAGAATAAATTTATTTCTTAATTTATGAGCCAGGCCATGGGCTAGACTGGGCTTGGCCAGTAAAAGTGAACTATGGTTTGTCCTGGTGATAATCCTTCCATATCAACTGGGTCTTCTATGGTGAAGGTACAACAACCAGTAAGAGCTGCCATTTTTTGACCTGTTTATTTGTGTTAATCAGTCAATCCATCAGTGGTATAAATTAAGTTCTTTCTGTGTTCAGGGCACTGTATTGAGTGCTTGGGAAAGTACCATGCAATAGACTTAGATATAATCCCTGTTCACAAGTAGCTTGACAGGCCAGAGGGAGTTTACAGTCTAGATTAATCTCCAGTGTCTTCTATTAATACAATCATTATCTTCTATAAGACCCCTAAAGACTGGGACATTGTGCATGAAGGATAATGATAGTAATAATTGTGGTATTTGTTAAACACTTATTATGTGCCGAGCACTGTCTACGATCTGGGGTAGATACAAGATAATCAGGTCCCACTTAGGGCTCAAATTCTAAGTAGGAGGGAGTATAGGTATTAAATCTCCATTTTTGTAGATGAGGGAACTGAAACATATAGAACAATAATAATTATGGTGTTTGTTAAGCGCTTACTATGTGCCAGGCACTGTTCTAAGCACTAGGGTAGATATTAGATAATTGGATTGGATACAGTCCCTGTCCTACTTGGGGCTCACAGTCTTAATTCCCATTTACAGATGAAGGAACTGAGGCACAGAGAGGTTAAATGACTTGCCCAAGGTCACACAGTGGGTAAATTTCAGAGCCAAGATTTAAATCGAGTTCCTCTGATTCCTAGACTTGTACTCCTTCCATTAGGCTATGGTACTGAGCTTCTTCATGAGTCAGAGATGCCTTTTCCTTAAACTGTGAGCCCCGTGTGGGCCTGGGATTGTGTTTGACCTGATTTGTATCTACCTAGTGCTTAGTACAGTGTGTGGTACTTAGTAAATGCTTAACAAATCCCATGTCAAATGTCAAAAATGCTATGGGGTTGAGGGTGGGGTGAATGTCAAATGCTTAAAGGTCACAGGTCCTGGTGCAAGTGTCTTTCCAAAGTCACATGGGGAGAAGCACTGCTGAAATGGGGATGAACAGCCGTATTCCAGGATTTCCACATTGATGATCCTGCCCTGGCATTTGATCCTGGGTCTGACTCATAGTTGATGCTGTCAAAATGATTCCAGAAGCTGAATAGGTAATGTTCAGGTAAGGAATAAGTAAGAGGTCTAGGTTCACATCCTGTGGAAATTTAGGCACTCTCCCAGTTTTGCTGACTTTTACTTTTTTTAAAAGCTGGACACTTCATTGTCACCTCAGTCTATCTCCCTAAGGACATCAATCAAATGATCGATAAATGGCATTTTCTGAGCACTAATTCTGTGCAGAGCTCAATACTAAGCCCCTGAGAGAGGACAGTTGAGTTGGTAGATCCAAATCCTGCCCTCAAGGAGCATACAATCTAGTGGGGGAGACAGATACTAAAACTAATTACAAATAAGTGTAAACAAATGAATTTAAGGACATGTACATAAGTGTCTTCAACTTTGTCCTTGGACAATACATTGCCTAGATAGCAGAATTTGGGGAACACATTCAATGGTGTCACACACATACACAAACAAATCTTGCAAGTAGATAAAAAAAATCTACTCACCCACAATCTATCAATCAAAAGGTACTTATTGAGCACCTACTATGTGCAAAACACCATAATAATGCTTGGAAGAGTATAATAAAGTTAAACCCGATCCCTACCCAAAAGAAATCTCTAGCAGGGGAGACAGATATTTAAATGAATTACAGATAAGAGGAAACAATAGATTATAAATATATGCACATAAGTGTTATGGAAGGAGTGTGAATATCCAAGTGTTTAGGTGGTGTGGAGTTGCTGAAATGGCAGTAAGCAGGAGAAAGGGGAGGGAGATGAGAGATTATTTGGAGAAGATCTCCAGGAGGAGATATAATTTCTTAAGGGTATCCTGATCTCCCTAGATCCAAATTTGCCATGAGCCAGTAGAACATTTACCAGGCCACCCTACCCCTCATTTAGCTAATCAGGGTGAGCAAAGTGTTGAATTGTAAGATTCCTTTACCTAGGAATACCCACACATAGTGTGGCAGAGCAATAGTGATGATCTATCAGAATCTGAGAAAGTCTAGGGCGAAGACTCGAATTTACTGCATGGAAGGCGACAATGGTAAACCACTTCTGTACTTTTACCAAGAAAACTCTACGGATCCATTACCAGAAAAATTGCAGATGGAGAGGGGGTTGTCTGGGAGAGATGTGTCTGTGGTGTCGCTATGAATCAGAAAGACTTGATGGCATAAGACAAGACCAGAATCTGAAAGAGGTAAAGATGACTGATCATGTCTGCCAGAAAACTGCCTTGCACCTTTCTATAGAGCTGAAACTGCTGGATCCACACAAACTTCCTAAAATTCAGGATGTCACAGAAAATCCCTGGGAGTAATTATTACTATTTTTGGTTCCTGGGAAACCCATGAATCCTAATTACAACAGTGGTTTGTTTTCAGTACTTACCATGTGCCAAGCACTGTTCTAGATGCAATACAATCATATCAGACACAGACCCTTTCTCAAATGAGGCTCCCAATCTAAGGAATAGCAAGAACAGGTATTTAATCCCCATTTCACAGATGAGGAAACGGAGACACAGACAAGTTAAGTGACTTGCCACCACTAGCAGACAAGTGGTGGAACCAGGATTACTGATTCCCAGTCCTGTGCTCTTTCCACTAGGCCATTTGGTTTCCTGTTTATCTGGTTTTCATTCATGAACTTTTCTTCAAAGGGAATTTTCTTCAAAGGGATTCTTTCCAACAGTCCTGAAGGAAAATAGCCACTAGCTTCGTCTTTCCTACTGTTAGCTCTTCCAATTCTCTCCAATTGGCACCTATGACTTTTATTAATTGAGCTCTTCCTAGGAGCTAAACATCCAAATATCCTTTTTTTTCTTCGCTTTAGACTGTGAGCTCCATGTGGACAGAGATTGTATCTGACCTGATTCATTTATCCTAGTGCTTAGTACAATCTTTGGTACATAGCGACCAATTAATCAATGGTATTTATTGAGCACTTACCGTGTGCACAGCACTGTACTAAATGCTTGGAAGCATACGACACAACAGAATTGGTAGACACTTTCCTTGCCCACAGTGAGCTTACAGTCACTAGGGGGAGGCAGACATCTATATAAATAATTTATAGATAGAAAGCACTTGAATATTATCATCATCATCATCATCATTATCAATGCAGTTTGGGGGCTACCTTTGGTTTTCCAGCTCCATGTTATTTAGGACAAACCAAATGCATTTCTTCCAATCTGATGGATGTCCAAAGGCAAATTCAGCTCTTGTCGACATGGCTAGAAGACCGAGTTGTTTCCCTGCCTCATGAAAATCGTTTTCCTCTCTCCCTCTATTGCAACAAAGCCAGAACCATTTATTTTGCAAAAGGTTTATCAGAGAACTAATTATAACATCAAGTGGGGTGGTGCTCAGAATAGACTGAATAATAAATAATGAGAAAAAAATAATCCAATAATTATTTAAAGTAGTGGGTGTTAGCATCTACTCTGATCTGATGGTGGTGGTTGCTGGGAGCAGCTTCAAAGTAACAATACACATCCAGCCATTGATGACATTTTATTCTTCTATTCATAGTTTATTTCATTACAAAAGTCCAGTAGATTTAGTCTGTTTTTCAATTACACTGGCCACTTACTTACAGGTATTGTATAAGGCTGTTTCACACGTCCTGTGAGGCCCCTGTACTATTGTACTGGTCAACAAAAGACAATGATTAAATTCTATAAAGCTTTAGATGAAACTGCCACTACAATAGGCGCAGGTAATCATAGGCATAATCCTTTTCTGCTGGAAGTCTACAGCCATAGAATAAAGGGGAACACAACCTAGTCTTTGAAGTCCATTTTCATGTAAACATCAAATAGGGTTGCCCAGAATGTATCCTCCACAGGTTTGAAGTGCAAATGTGCATCAATTCAAGGTCAAGAAATGACTTACTGCATGCAAAGTTGAGCTTGAATATATTTGGATAATGTTTCGTTGGCCATTTTGGGGCCACAACGGGCATTAGCATAATTGTAGCTAAACAGTCTAATGTTCCTGATTGTGTTCTTGAGAAGAAAGCATTTTACCGGACCGTAATCTTCCCAGGCTGATGCGGTCTAGGCTACTAAGTGCACCCCTGTGGAAAGGTGCTATCCTGTAGGACCTGTGATTGTAAGTTCCTTGAGGGCAGGGCTCATGTCTACCAAGAAGCAGCGTGGCTTAGTGGAAAGAGCAAGGGCTTGGGAGTCAGAGGGTGTGAGTTCTAATCCTGAATCCACCACTTGTCTGCTATGTGACCTTCGACAAGCCACTTAACTTCTCTGTGCCTCAGTTACCTCATCTGTAAAATGGGGATTAAGAAGGTAAGCCCCATGTGGGACAATTTGATTACTTTGTATCTACCCCAGCGCTTAGAACAGTGCTTGGCACATAGTAAGCACTTAACAAATACCATAATTATTATTATTATTATTATTATTATTATTATTATTATTATTAACTCCATTGTAGTGGATTCTCCCAAGCACGAGTACAGCAGTGCTTTGCATATAGTGAACACTTAATAAATATCACTGATTGATTGACTGATGAATCTGCCATTCAAATGAAAGGTGTGGAGGTACCTTTGAACCTGAGCTGAGCTATGGATCTTGAATTATCTATCAATCACTCAATTAGTTCTTATGGAGTTCCTATGATGTGCAGAGTTTGGAAAAGTACAATAAGAATTTGCAAACACAGCTCCTCCTCTCCAGGTGCTTACAATCAACTGTGGGAGGCAGACACCGATAATAATCTTCAAGTCCCATTTCTTTCTCTTCATTGCCTTCACTCAACATATTAAGAGAAAAAGTAGAAATCCAAATGGTTGAAATACTAATTACTTTCAACAAGTCTGTGCATAAGTGTTTTATGCATTTCACTTTTGTTTCCTTTCATTTTCTGGTACTACCTGCTAGCCATTGAGAAGCAGTGTGACCTAGTGGACAGAGTCTGGGCCTGGGACTCACAGGACCTGGTTCTAATCCCAACTCTGCCAATTGCTTTCTGTGTGACCTTGGACAAGTTGCTTCACTTCTCTGTGCTTCAGTTTCCTCAACTGTTAAATGAGGATTGAATTCTACTCCCTCCTACTTAGGGTATGAGTCCCATGTGGGACAGGGACTGTATCCAACCTGATAAATTTGTATCTTCCTCAGGGCTCAGAACAGTGCTTGACACAGAGTAAGCGCTTAACAAATACCATAAAAAAGTAGGAAGGAGAAAGAGTATGGGATATGTGATTGAGCTAATGCTTAAGTAGTAGGGTGGACTTATTCCAGATATGTAAACTGATAAATTGGTGATGCTCAGAGATGCCCTAGAAGAGCTCTTGAAGATTCTGGACTAGGCCTTCTTAAAGATCCCATTTTTTGCTCTTCATTTCCTTCCCTATGTTCAATGTATTAAAGGAAAAAGTAGAAATAAAAATGAGTGAGGTAATACTTTGATCAAGTCTGTCTATAAATGTTCTATGCATGTCACTTTTGGTTTCCTTTCATTTTCTGGTTCTACCTCCTGGCCGTCTTTTTCAATTTTTCTTTTTCTCATCTTGGCATTAAAATCTAACAACATATGAAATGTCATGTCTGGGTAAGGCCCACAGTTGGTAAACTGACCCCGACAGTGGCAACAGAATGCTTGGAGGAACAGGGAGACAATGTGGCCTAATGGAAATCTCTTTATAGAGCTGGAGCCTGCTCTGTAGCACTGGACAAGATACTCAATCTCACTTTCCCTCAGTTTCCTAATCTGTAAAATGGGGATAAAATACCTGTTCTCCCTACTTCTTAGACTGTGCGCTCTATGTTGGTCAGAAAAGGGCTGTGTCTGATAATATTACCTTGCATCTACTCTATTGCTTAGTGAGTACAGAATAGAAACCAAAATAAAAACAACACAGTGTGATCTATGTTAGATTCTCGGTGAACTTTTCAGGTCAGCTAACGTGGTTTTGACAGACCTTTGAGCCCATTTTCTTGGGTGACTTCCAATACCCCCATATGTTGTTTGAACACTATGAAACCTTTTTTATGGTATTTGTTAAGAGCTTATTATATACCAGGTACTATTTTAAGCACTGGGGTAGATACAAGCTAATCGGATTGGAAACAGTCCATGTCCCACAAGGGGCTCACAATCCCCATTTTATAGATGAGGTACCCGAGGCACAGAGAAGTTAAGTGACTTGTCCAAGATCACACAGCAGACAAGTGGCAGAACTGGGATTAGTGCTCAGGTCCTTTGACTCCCAGGCCTATGCTCTTTCCATTAAGCCACATTGCTTGATGTGCCCCCCACTTCTCCTGAATTTAACGTAGGGCATTTTGACTGTAAGCTCTTTGTGGGTAAGGGCTGCCTCCTTGCTGACCTCCCTGACACAATAAATCAATCAATCAATCAGTGTATTTGTTGAGCACTTACTATGTCCTGGGTACTGTGCTAAGTCTTTGGGAGAGTACTGCACAATAATATAACTGACACATTCATTGCCCACAGTGAGCTTACAGTTTAGAGGAAGAGACAGACATTAATATAAATAAATTAGAAATGTGTATAGAATGCTGTGGGACTGGAGTGGTGAATAAAGAGAGCAAGTCAGGATGACGCAGAAGAGAGTGGGAAAAGAGGAAATGAGGCTTAGTCAGAGAAGACCTCTTGAAGAGGTATGCCTTTAATAAGGCTTTGAAGAAAAATATGGACTGCTTCACGAATTTGCATGTCATCCTTGACTCTTGTCTCTCCCCACTTCATCCTCACTTCACTCTACTGCATGGATCATTTTTCTAAAAACAAAAGCTCATTCCATGTCTTCCCACTCCTCAAGAACATCCAGTGGTTGACCATCCACCTCTGTATCAACAAGAAGCTCTCTGCCAACAGCTTTAAAGCATTCAATCAGCTCTCCCTATGCTACCTCACCTCACAGGCTTCCTACTACCACCCAGCCTGCACACTTCACTTCTCTAATGCCAGCTTATTCACTATGCCCTGATCTCATCTCTCTCACTGCTAACTCCTTTCCCATATCCTCCTGTTGGCCTGGAATGTCCTCCCACTCCATAAACACCAGACTGCCACTCTCCCCACCTTCAAAGTCTTAATAAGTTCACATGACCTCCAAGAGATCTTCCCCAGTTAAGCCCTCTTTTCCCTAGTTCTCCCCCTACCCAGCCCCATAATGCTTATGTACACATCTGCAATTGTATTTATTTGTATTGATGTCTGTTTCCCCCCCGGCTAGACAGTGAGCATGTTGTGGACAGGGAATGTCACTGTTTATTGTTGTGTTGTACTTTCCCAAGCGCCTAATACAGTGCTCTGCACACAGTAAGTGCTCAGTAAACATGATTGAATGAATAAACACCACTGATCGACTGACTGATTGACCTTGCCACAGAGCTCTAATTTCAGAGATGTCTTAAATGCTAGAGCAAAAGCTACAATTCTTCACTTTTCTATAGGCTAACTATTCTTTACTAAGGGTCATCCCCCGGGTGAGAAGAGGGGTGGGGAAGTGATGGGTGATGGGCGTGGCTTTCACTTTAAAGCTAATTGTCCTAGTCATGGAGGTATTTTCACTCCACATTGATGTTGTGGTGGGATAGTAGGGCCATATAAGGGTTCATAGAGTTTTTGGGTTTTTATTTTCCCAACGCTGAGCACAGTGCTTTGCACAAAGAACTCTCCAGGCACAATAAGTGCTATGCTGCCAAATGATAACAACGCATCCTGGCTTAGATCTTGGCTTCAGCATTTGCCAAGAGACAGCTAACAGCTATCTATTATCTGTCCTTTCTACAAGTATAACTAAAACATCATTTTCTGAAAAGAAACACATTTTTCAAGAGGTCCTTCATAGTAGCCAAAGGATTCTGTTCAGTTCTGTCTGCCATGTACATAAGGAAATAAAGACTGAAACTCATGCACACAGTAAATATGGCCTTTATAGATATTTTTGGTTCTATGATACAAAAATTTAATTCTCACCTGTAATATTAACAGCTTCATGATTCATGAAAAAGGTATGACTTAATATGTTTCACAATTATAACTGTGGCATTAATTGGGTTTTGCAGTTTATTTTAATAGGCAGAAATAGTGAGCAAAATGTGAGCATTTTAGCTGTGGTTACATAAGGTGTTCACATTAAAAAATGACATTGGATTCAATGCCAGAGCTCCATCTGCAGGTCCATTTAGGGATAGTAGTTCACTGGCTTTTGATTCACATATTCTGCTAATTAATACCTCGAGATGGCTCAATCAGTCTGTCGATCGATCCTATTTGAGCGTGTAGTGTATGCAGAACACTGTAGTAAGTGCTTTGGGGGGGGTACACTGTTACAATATAGCGAACACATTCCCTGCCCACAATGAACTTACAGTCTAGAGGGGAAGACAGATAATATAAATAAATTAAGAATATAATAATAATGTTGGTATTTGTTAAGCGCTTACTATGTGCCGAGCACTGTTCTAAGCGCTGGGGTAGACACAGGGGAATCAGGTTGTCCCACGTGGGGCTCACAGTCTTATCCCCATTTTACAGATGAGGTAACTGAATATGGACATAAGTACTGTGGGCCTTGTGGGGATGAATAAAGGAGCAAGTGAGGGCAACGTAGAAGGAAGTGGAAGAAGAGGAAAGAAGGGCTTAGTCAGAGAAGTTCTCTTGGAGGAGTTGTGCCTTCAATAAGGCTTTGAAGGTGGAGAGAGTAATTGTCTGTTGGATATGAAGAGGGAGGGCATGCCATGCCAGAGGCAGGACGTGGGTAAGAGGTTGGTGGTGAGATAGGAGAGACCGAGTACAGTGAGTAGATTAGCATTAGAGGAATGAAGTGTGTGGGCTGGGTTGTAGTAGGAAATTAATGCGGTGAAGTAGGAGGGGCCAGTTCAGGTCCCATGTTTTATTTGAATTTGGAACAGGAAGATAATTGCAGTGAAGGCGATGACAATTTGCAGAGGTTGAGAAGAAGAAAAGCAGTGCTTTTCATATACCCTTCATATTATACAGATTATTTCATTTTATTTTGTATTTTATGGTATTTGTTAAGTGCTTACCATGTGTCAAACACTGTTATAAGCTCTAGGGTAGGTACAAGTTAATTATTCATTCATTCATTCAGTCATATTTATTGAGCGCTTTACTGTGTGCAAGCACTATATTAAGTGCTTGGAAAGTACAATTGGACAACAGAGACAATCCCTACCTGACAATAGGCTCACAGTCTAGAAGAGGCTGGACATAGTCCATGTCCCACGTGGGGCTCACAGTCTTTATTCCCCATTTTACTGATGAGGTAACTGAGGCACAGAAAAGTGAAGTGACTTCCCCAAGGTCACACAGCAGATAAGAGGTGGGGCAGAATTAGAATCCAGGTCCTTTTGACTCTCAGGCCTGAAAAGAGCACAGGCTTGTGAGTCAGAGGTTGTGGGTTCTAATCCTGGCTCTGCCACTGGTCTGAGTGACCTTGGGCAAGTCACTTCACTTCTCTGTGCCTCAATTACCTCATCTGTAAAGCGGGGATTAAGACTGTGAACCCCACGTGGGGCAACCTGATTACCTTGTCACTATCCCAGCGCTTAGAACAGTGTTTGGTACATAGTAAGCGCTTAACAAATACAATAATCATCATCATCATCATTAGGCCATGCTGTTTCTCTATGATTGGTATTGATTGGTATGGCAGTGAAAACCTCTCTAGCTGTAAGTAAAACCCTTGGCTATGAAATGCTAGCCACCAGTGGGACAAGCTGGAACCTAAGAGCAGAGGTGAGAGCAGTCCATAAATTCCAGTAATCCCACTGTGAGTTATTTGCACAGTCCAATTAGCCAGCAAGGCTACCTGCCTCCTTGGGTTTAATATTACATGACTAGTCTTGTCAAAGCCAACAGTCTCTCTGTCACAGAGCATCAATTCCAACAAGCAGAGAAGAGGGTCTCGTAATTTCAAGGATGAGTTTTAGATTTGACATAGAAGTCTTATTAGGAAACTTTACAAAATAACGAGCTCCAACAGGCTGGTGATTACTTACATCCTCCAGCTTGATGTGAAGGAAAATAAAAGCCATGGAGACAGAAGTTTGAGATACTAATACAATATAATATAAATAGAAAGCCACACAAGAGAAAACCAGCTGAACACTAGTCTGGCTTCAAGCCCGTACAGGGAAGGAATAACATGTTTTGGAGTATTCTGGAATGACTTTTGTCAGAGCTGCCCTGGACCACTCCATAGCCCATTGAATTTGATTGACCATTTAATCCATTTTCATAAGAGCAACTCTAATTAGATTTTTTTCCTTACTGCTTGGGTGCAATACCACATAGCCTCCTTGAAGTGGCACTTGGGGATGACTCACCCCAACTATTTATCCATCTTGTTATCCTAAGATTGTGGATGGGGCTTTACAACTGAATTTATGGACCTTCTTCCAGCTTTGGCCCTGGCTGATGTTAAATGAAAATTTAGCTGAGCAATATTAGCCTTCTATGAATGTCTTGTAAATAGCATGCCTAGTGGAAAGAACATGGATCTGGGAGTCAGAGGAGCTGGGTTCTGTTCCTGGCTCCACCATTTGCCTACTGTGTGACCATAAACAAGTCATTTAACTTCTCTAGGCCTAAATTACCTCATATTTAAAATGGGGGTTAAATCCTCTTCTCTCCAATTTAGACTGTGAGGCCTATGAATGACAAGGCTACGTCCAACCTGATTGTCTTTTATCTACACCCCCAGTGCTTAGTACAGTGCTTGGGACACAGTAAAGTGCTTAACAAGTACCATAAAAATATATCTGTATCTGGCGGTCTTCTCCCTTAGAAGTTGAAGAGAGTAGGATAAATTTATTTGGTCTCCAGTATTAAGTGCTGGGGTAGATAGAAGATACAATTGGATCAGACATAGTTTCTGTCCCACATATGACTCACAGCCTAAGTAGAAGGGAGAATGGGTATTAAATCCCCAGTTTACAGATGAGGACTCTGAGGTACAAAGAATTGAAGTGACGTCTCCATGTTCTCACAACAGGCAGGGGGTGGAGCTCGGATTAGAGCCCAGATCCTTTGACTCTCAGGTCTATGTCCTGTCCGTTAGGCCATGCTGCTTCTCTGTAAGTGGAGAGAAAGAAACTACTGTCCACCCCTAATACCAGGTGGTAATTAAATTACCTCTCACTCCAAAGCAGGCAGCAGCCACCAATTACCCCAGATAGACTCCATTGTAGCTCTGCTCTTTTCTCCAAATGCAAATCAATATTTCAAAGAGCTTAGAAGGTAATTCTTTAAAACACCAGTATATCTTGCCCCACAAACAAGTCAACCTCGAAGCCATCGAGCAGGTAAAAAGATAAAATGCAGTGGACACTTACATGCCACAAGTGAATTGGAAAAAGAAGCCACAGGTACTTGAAGAGGGAAGATGAAAGCAAATCCATCTATTAACCACAGAGGAAGTACCCTACAACATTTATTCCCATCACACTCTGATTAAGAATGAGCATGGATGGTTTATAATGTCACATTTCCCCTTCAATGCTGTCTCTTCATTTCCCAACTGCTCCCTTTCATTATCTTAGAGTTAGATGCAAATGTTTTAGGCCTGCTCATTTAGTGGGTTTTGTTTATGCAATCCGTTTGATGTTGGCAAAGAACTTCAGATGTATTGGGTATTAGAATTGGTAACTCATACCAGCCGGAAATTAATGCATAACGTTCAAACAAAAGTAGTGTTTTTATTTTAAAGAAATTCATGCTAATGTATGAGCTACTGATTAAGCTGAAAGTCTTTTTATGGGTCTACATATCATGTGATATGCAAATGGATTAACCCAAGAAAATTTAGACAGTTCACTGGAGAACAGATAAAAGAACATTTCCATTCTACAGTTTCACCTTGCTGAGTGAGAGTGTCAAAGGTGTTTTTAAATATTCACTAAAATATTATTCATTTTTTGGCATGGTAGTATCTGGCAGGGCCAAAGGGGGAGCTTCATAAACTTTGTTCAGTTTGAAACTAATTGCCTCTGTTCTCCAAACGCTGCAGTTGAAGGTTTGATTTCATGTTCAGTTTCTTAACTGAGCCTGGGCACTGGTGAAAGATGGCTTCTAAGATGGAGAACATGCTAAAAATTCTCAGAATTGGGAACTGCTGGAGTGAAGCTTGTTGATAGCTGTTCTGGGATTAAACTGGAGAGACTGGGCAGCCTCCAAAAGAAAACACATGATTTTAGAGGAATGCCACTCATTTGTTCATTCATTCATTCCTTTAATGATATCTGTTGTGTACATACAGTGTGTAATGCACTGTACTAAGTGCCTGGGAAGAATATAATAAAAGGATAAACAAGACACAGTTCCTAGTCCTCAGAGAGCTCACAACCTAAAAGGGGAATTGGCAACTGGCTCATGAGGAAAGACTGAATCCATAAAAGACAACAAGGTTAAAGACAAACACAGTAATCCATCTGTGGTATTTAACAAGTGCTTTCTGTTTGCAGGGCACAGTATAACAAAGACACATTCCCTGCCCACAACAAGCTTCCAGTCTAGGGCATTATTAATGTTCTTTCAGAAGGTACTTCAAATATAGTCAATTAAGTTTTGTTATGGTATTTATTACATATTGACTAGATATAAGTGAATCAAATTGGACACAGTCCCCATCCCACATGAGAATTACAATGTGAGTGGGTGGAGAGTTGATATATTATTCACATTTTACAGATGAGAAAAATGATGCCCAGAGAGATGAAGTGATTTGCCCAAGTTTATGCAGATGGCCAGTGGCACAGCTGGGACTTAGAACTCAGGCCTCCAGACTCCTAGTCTCATGCTGTTTCTACACTGCCTTTATGTTGGTGCTGCCTGTTCAGTAAGGAGGTGCACCAACATCAGCAATTTTTATGGGGATAAAATACCAAGAGTATTGAGGTGATGGTCATGTGACCAAATGGTAACAATGAGATATCTGATTTTTACACTTAATCAGTCTTATTTATCGAGCACTTACTGTGTGCAGGGCACTGCATTAAGTGCTTGTATAACATAACAGAATTGGTAGACATGTCCCATGCCCACAACGAGTTTACAGTCTAGACAATCCTAAAGCAGACCTTATTTTTCCAGCAGTCACACCTTATACTCAAAAGGATGAAAATAAGGATTTTTCTCAAGTCCAGTATGAACATAGATATTAATCTTTAAGAGACCAATGTCCAGAGCAACTTCATTCAGGAGAAGTTTTAAATCTTTTTTTTTTTTAACCTTCAAAGTCTTCTTGGAAACTTTGAAATAGCTGATGAAAAAAGGAAACAATTAACTATGTGAGAGTCTATTCTCCTTTCTACTTAGACTGTGAGCTCCATGTAATTCAGGGATTGTATGACTGACCTGATTAATTTGTATCTAGCCCAGCTCTTAGAACAGTGCTTGACACTTAACAAATATGATGATGATGATAGAAATAATAAAAAATAAAAAATAACCAAGAGTATTTATTGAGTACCTACTGTTTGAAGAGCACTGCACTGTACTAAGAACTTGGAATAGTATACACCCATTATACTGTGACACCTCTTTGGCCAGGGAATGTATCATTTCTTTGAGTTTTATTTCTCCAGAGTCTGTACAACACTAAGTGGGTGCTCAATAAATACTGTTACTCCTCTTCTTCCTACTGTGATAAAACTAGAAGTCTCATCTCAAGTTGGCCTAATGGGCCAGCTAAAACAGGCATTTTTGCTTTTCATTTCCTTCCAAACAACCAATAGTAATAAAAGCAAAGAACATTATTGTCTCTCCAGCCATGAACAAAAGCCTGCAGACTTTTCCAATGTTCAGTTCTATCGACTTGCCAAGCTGTCTTCTTTAAAACCACCAATTCACTCTATTTAGGAGGTGGTTCACCTCTTGAGTGTGGAATTGATTCAAATGAATGAAGCTCCTAATTGCCACCTACAGAAACCTTAAAGAGACAAGACCTGTGAAGTGAATGAACCTTCTTGATTTTTTTTTAATCTTTCCAAACCAGAAAAAATGAAACCGTAGGGTTATGGTTCTCTTGCTGCTGTTTGAAAAGAATAAATGGGTAAGAATCAGAGCAGAAGTGCATTTTCTTGATCAACTCTGCTATGTAACTGGTCGACACCTGCGATGGATGTATTTTCTCCTTCCCATCTCTGGCATAGTCATTCCCAAAGTGCTTTTGGTGGGAGCTGTCCTAGTTCTGAATGCATCCTGGAGTAGCTAGTTGTTGTAACTCCCCTTTTGGAGGTCCAGGGGGATCCCGCTGCCCTGAGAATCAGGAGACCTGGGTTCTAGTCCTAGTTTTGCCAGAAGATGGCTAATGTCGTCAAGGCACTCACATTCACTTTGCAAAGTGCTACATTCCTGCCCGCCTAATTGCTTGTTGCCCTCTGTACCACCACGGGAACATGATGGACATTTTGGAGGTGAAAGTAGGAAGCAGCAGGGCCCACTGGAAAGAGCATGGGCCCGGGAGTCAGAGGACCTGAGCTCTAATCCCAGGTCCACTACTTGTCTGCTTTTAGATCTTGGGCAAATCACTTCACCTCTTTGTGCCTCAGTTACCTCATCAGCAAAATGGGGATTAAAGCTATAAACTCCATGTAGGACACAGACTATGCCCAATCTGATTAACTGGTATCTCCCCCAGTGCTTAATACAGTGCCTTCATTCATTCAATCATTCAATGGTATTTAATGAGCGCTTACTATATGCAGAGCACTGTACTAAGCTATTGGAATGTACAATTCGTCAACAGATAGAGACAATCCCTGCCCAATAACGGGCTCACACTCTAAACGGGGGAGACAGACAGCAAAGCAAAACAGGACAAAACAAAACAACATCATCAAGATAAAGAGAACCATGGAGATATACATGGAGATCATAGAGATCAGAGCAACTGCATCAAATGTAAACCGGAGAGGGGAGAGACTGGTGTTGGGGAAGATGTGTGTTTGTCTGTGTGAGTGCCCTCCTCTTAGGAGACAGATGTGACTACTTTCTCATGTTTTGCCTGACTCTGGCCCTGCAGAGCTCCTCTCTCCTGCCCATTCCGGTTCTTAGATTAACCCATCCACCAACCAGTAGACCCATCTGAAATACAATAACGAGCTTTAAAACACAACCGAGCCTGGTAAAGGCCTTTGAACTAGTAAATGTCTCCCTCTTCTGGCAGCCCGTTTGAAGATTGCCCAGCAAAGTAGGGCCTTGAGCCTTCTCTTCCCTTTAGCCTTCTTTTCCAACTGCTTTCCTTGGAACGTTTGATAACTACCCTTTAATACAACCCAGGCACGGTTTAAGCCTCTCCCTCAATCCTGGAACAAACCAGTTTGACTAGGAGCACGAGACAGAAAAAGATTCTGGGCAACCTCTGCCTTTATATCTTCCTGCCTTTCTACTTCTAAAAATTAGGCTTTTACTTGCATTGGCACTAAACCCGGTTTCTTCTGAATGCCAGCTAGAGTCACTGTGAAATATTCAGCATGGCACAATGCTCGGGGAAATACAGACCTGTTGTAATGTCTGTTTCCCCCCTAGATTATGAGCTCACTGTGGACAGGGAATGTGTCTATCAACTATTATACTCTACTCTCCCAAGCACTTAGTTCAGTGCTCTGCACACAGTTAATGCTCAATAAGTATGGCTGATTGATCGAATGACTGCTACTGCTACCACTACTAACAATAATGCCTTTGATGTAAACAGCACATGTATTTCTCCAAAGCACTTTCATATTAATCACTTTGTCTTATCTTCATAGACTCCTATTGCATAAGAAGAGGAAATTAGCCCCATTTTGCAGATGAGGAAATGGGAATACAGAGAAGTTAAATAGCTTATCCTATGTAGCATAGCATGCCACTGTCAGAGTGGAACTAAGATCCAGGTCTAATGACTTCCAGTTCTGCACTCTTTTCACTAGGCCATGCCACATTCTGAAACCCCAGTCCATTTGTTTATTTCTAACCAATCAGCCTTCATCTTTCTTGGTTCCACTACTTGACAACTGGGTGACCTAGAGCAAGTCACCTAACTCCTCTGGCTGTATTTCCCCTTCTGTTAAAGGGGGGTTAAATACTTGTTCTCCCTCTGCCTTAGACTGTCAGCCCCATCTGGGACAGGACAGAGTCAATTATGATTATCTTATATCTACCCCATTGCTTAGTACAGACCTTGGCACAAAGCAAACACTTAACATATACCATACTTATTATTACTACCCTATACTATACCCAATTCTAGGTAGTTTAAGGTCCAGGTTTTTTCATCATTCCCTGTTTTTTTATGGAATCGAGAAAGAAACTCTTTCCTCTGGTTCTTCTTCCCACAGGTGCAATGTAGCCATAAGAAGATGGCAAGTGAATAAAGAATCAAACAGCAGCTGTGGATGTCGGGTAGGTGCTTGAGAATCTATTTCTGAAACAGAAGTTCACAACTTCTCTCAGGATTGAAACAGTTTGGAGGTTTGCTCTTTTGGGAAGTACACCCTCACAGAAAGAAAGAGGAAAGACTTGCCCTAGTGATGATTTGCTGTTGAATTCCTTGCTAATTGGGCACCTATCCAGTGCACCTGTGGAAAAATTTTATTTAAATAAACCAAAGAACACTTGCTCTTTGGAAGGGCACCAAAGTGTTTTAGTGATGCTGAAGTATATGTGATTAGAAAACAGAATAACCTAATCAATCAATACAACTACTGTGCGCACAACAATGTAATAAGAAATTTTAAGCTCCTTGAGGGAAAAATCCAAGTTCGGCCAGTGGTCTACTGTGTGATTATGGCCAACCACTTAACCTCTCTAGGCCTCAGTTTCCTTATCTGTAAAATGAGGATCATGATACTAACAACTTCCTGCCTCCAAGGATGTTGGGAGGAATATACTAAATGATGTGAAAATGTTTCATTGTTATTATTGCTATTATTATTAGAATCTAGATCTTCTGATTACCAGGCCTTGACTCTTCCATTAAGCCACACTGCTTCTCATCTCTCTGTTTCCTTTGGAAAACAAAAGCTCAGTGTGGGCAGGGCATATGTCTACCAACGCTGTTATATTGTACTCTCCCAAGCACTTGGTACACTGTTCTGTGCACAGTAAGTGCTCAATACATATGATTAATTGATTGAAAAAAGTGCTTGACAAATTCGAGGTATTTGAGGATGCTGGATTGGTTGGAGTTGCTGCAAGGGCTCCTGATGTCTACCTCTATATTAGGATGGATGGAGCTACAGCAGGAACAGTGGGGAAGACTTGGGGTGGAGGTGGGGCAGTGGTAAGAGCCTTGCCCTTCAATCTGTCCGGGAACTACAGAGGAAGGGTGTGGTGGAGGGAACTGTCTCCACAAACTCGTGATGTAAATAGAGTGCACTGCATATTAAGACCAACTCCAAACTCATCCAATCCCCCATCCATCTTTGCTTTTCTGCAAAAGAGGAAGCCAGGGAGTCATTCTTCAGGAGGCACTACAGATGTTTGTTGCAGGAACTTACCTAATGGTAATAATAATCATTGCTTTCCCTGTGCCAAGCACTGCACTAAGCTCTAAGGAAGAAACAAGATAATCACTCCTCGCATAGTCTCTGTCCTATATCAGAGCCAGAGTAGGAAGATTAGCTTTGGAAGTCTTGAAACTTCTTACTGAAATACCACCAATTTTTTTTCTAGAAACATTTTTACTTTATGGGACCTTGTAAAATCAGATCAGAGAGATTTTTAGGGCTGTGAAACAGCTTGCAACTCCAGATGGTTTATAAAGTCTGAAAGCAGTCCATTTCACCCTGTAGTACCATTTTCTGAAACTGTCCCCAGCCCAACAGCTGGAGAAACACACATCGACAGAAGGGAATACTTGACATATTTATAAATAAAAAGGGAAAATATTTCCTATCCTCAGGGGCACAAATAAGCAACTTAAAATGAATTCAATATCATTAAACACCAGAACAAGAGCTAAAATGTAAGACAGACTGTTGAACTGTTGAAACTGTTGAAAAGATGCATTTTGCATCTTTTAGAATAGATAACTGTATCATTTTGCAGAATACTGAATTCGTGTTTTTCATTAGGAACAGACCCAGAAAGGTAGATAATTCCTTCTGGAAAAGCAGGCAGAATGATGATCCTATCTGTTTCATATGGTATTTGTTAAGTACTTATTCTGTGTCAAGCACTGAACTAAGCACTGGGGTAGATACAAGTTAACCAGCTTGGACCCAGTCCCGATCTCACATGGGGTTTACATTCTAAGTAGGAGGAAGAATGGGTATTGAACCTTTTACAAATGAGGAAACTGAGGCAGGGATCATTTGAGTGACTTGCCCAAGGTCACGTAGCAGGCAACTGCCAGAACTGGAGCTAGAATCCAGGTCTTCTAACTCCCAGGCCTGTGCTCTTTCCACTAGGCCACACTGCTCCACATGCTTTGACTGTCCACTGGGTCTCATTATATCTGTCCCTGAGATCTCATTGCAAAGTCTCTAGATTGTGATCTCTTTGTGGGCAGGGAATGTGTCTTGTACTGTACTCTCCCAAGTACTTAGTACAGTGTTTTGCACACAGTAAGCACTCAATAAATACAATTGAATGAATGAATTATGTATGGAATGACTGTGATGCAATGCCAATACTGGGCCAAAGTTATGCTGCCACCCTGCTCACCGATTTACTCATTGCACTCTGTGCTCTGGTGGGAATGAGAGTATGTGGAACACTGCACAGATCCCTAGTACTAGAATCAATTTCTTCATGCGGAGTCTCAATCCCAAAGTCTCAGAACCCAAGCTGAACCATCATTCTAGGTGGGATGCCTCATCATCATCAGTCAATCGACCAATGAGTGATATGTATTGAGCACCTACTGTGTGCTGAGCCTGATACTAAACACTTGGGAGAGTACAAGCAGTATGGCTTAGTGGAAAAAACACTGGCCAGGAAATCAGAGACCTGAGTTCTAATCCCAGTTGTACCTCTTGCCTGCTTTGTGACCAAGGGCAAGTCAGTTAACTTTTTTAAATATTATTTCTTTAGCACTTAATATGTGCCAGGCACTGTACTAAGCACTGAGGGTAGATAATAATGATTGTGGTACTTGTTAAGTGCTTACTATGTGCCAGGCATAGTACTAAATCCTGGGGTAAATACAAGATAATTGGGTTGGACACAGTGTTCCTGATGGGGCTCACAATCTTAACCCTCATTTTACAGATGATATCACTGACACACAGAGAAGTTAAGTGACTTGCCCAAGGTCACAGCAGATAAGTGGAAGAGTCACTTCTTTGTGCCTCAGTTTCCTCAATGTAAAATGGGGATTCAGTACCTGTTCTCCCTCCTATTTAGACTGTGAGCCTCACAAGGGACAGAGACTCTGTCTGAGCTGATTATCATTTATTTACCCAGCACTTAGAACTGTGCTTGGCAAATAGTAAACACTTAATGAATACAATAATAATTAAAATTATAATGAATAACATTATTAAAACAATGGATCCCTGAAGCTCACAGTCTAGTGGGAGATGAACACTAAAATAAACTACAGATAGGAGGAAGTACTAGAGTGTAAAGACATGCTGATAAGTAATAACAGGGATGTGGTACTTGTGCATTTACAATATTGGCTTTGTATTTAGGATACTTGCTGAGTATCTGTAGTACTCACCAATATAGGAAAATTGCCATGTATCTATGATGCTCTCTGTAAATCTAGGATACTCTCAGGGTACCTACACTACCTGCTGTACAGTACAGTACAGTGCTTGGCACATAGTAAGCACTTTACCAATAGCATCATTATTATTATTATTATTGTTATTATTATTTGCCAGGTATCCATGGTGCTCACTAAGTGCTCAGATATATATTAGGTGTCTACAGTGTTCGCTGTGAATTTAGGATGCTCACAGGTATGTATGGAATTCACTGTGCACCTGTGATGCTCACTGTGACACTATGTAGCTCATTTACTGAGCCCCCAACACTTGGTTTCTTCCCAAAGGTTTTTGGGGACTACTGCATTTCCCTAGATTTACTTCCCAAGTAGAAACCACATAAAAGGAGAGGATAAATCATTTCTCCAGGATCAGGAGCAGTTTCCAGTGGAGCCAGAACAAGAATTCCTACAACTAACATTTCTAAAGCAGAGAGGCTAAGGTGCTCTGGCCATTGATACATTTTGCCTCCCTCACCAACAGAATAGAGAGAGGAATCCCAGAGAAGGAAGTCTGCTGCCCCACTCGAGAGATCTTGAGATAATTGAGGTGGGAGGTGGGTCGCCACCGATCATGAGTGTGTCCTCTTCCGAGTGAGAATGTAAGAATTTTTGTGTGAAGATACTGCCTAAGAGGGTGAAAATATTTTGGAGAATTAGGAACTGCTGTGATCTAGTTTGATATTTGTTATGAGTTTTCCATGTCCCAAGCACTGGAGTAGATTCAAGATAATCAGATCATCCACAGTTCCTGCCCTACCAGGACTCGGACTCTAAGAAGGAGAAAGGGCAGGGATCTTATCTCCATTTTCCAGATGAGGAACAGAGGTCCAGACAAGTTAAATGACTTGCCTGAAGTCACTTGACAGGCCAGTGGGAAATCTGGGAGTAGAATGAGAGTTTCCTGACTCCATCTGGTTCCTTGGTCTTTGCACTATGAATCAATCAGTGGTATTTACTGAGACCTTACTGTATGCAGAGCACTGTACTAAGCACTTGGGAGAGTACAGTAACAGAGATGGTAGACATGTTCTTTGTCCATATCGAGCTTACAGTCTAGAGCGCCCACTAGGACCTGCTGCCTCCTTTCCCTAGGTAAAGAAAATAAGGATATTAAGATAAGAAAATACAAGAATAAGGATCAAAGACCTAAAACAGGATATCCTTACAATCCAAACCTTTGGATGTTTCAGACTAAAGCCACTAATCTAAAACATTTGAATACATTTCTTAGACAAAGTCAAGAAAGACAGTTTAGATCTGACAGATCAGTAAAATGCAGCAATTGTTTTCCACCATTTTGAGCAGTAAAATCTCTTCTTTGAGGACCCAGGAAGAAAATGGGGATCGTTTATATTTCCTGCTGTCAACACAGTCCAAATGGCAGAGTTGTGTAACCTCAAACTCACCACAGATGTGGACTGTGGGGCAAGTTATGACCCCGGAGAGACTGGAATAAAACGTAAAATGTCCAGCTGATAACGTTTTAATTTACACAATGCAGAGGGAGCACTGAGCAGTAGTTTGTGACATGATTTGACTTGCTGGCCCGTGGGGGGAATGTGTAATCATCAGCAGAAATCCTGGCTTCCCCTCCTCCTCTCTTTGCCAGCTGTTGCCCATATTCTCAATCCAGTTCACTTTTCCAGCGGGTTGAAGAATTCATAACTTTCCCCCATGATGGCTCCTGTCCCTGGGGACTGAGAAAGTCCCCCTTGGGCATTGAGGGCAGAGTGGGCAGGTGTGCGGAGAGGGCATTTTGGATGAGGCAAGAGTGGCTTTCCTAGGCTTTTCCTCAGGTCTGAGCTATCCAGACTGCAAACCCCTGAGAGGAGGGACTGCATCTTCCCATTAATCAATTAATAGTATTTATTAAATGTCTATTCTGTGCAGAGTACTATATTCAATGCTTGGGAAAATGCAGTAGAACTAGCATATAGGATCCTTGACCTCAAGGAGCTTACAATCTACTGGGGTAGATTGTATTTTAATGAGCCCAAGAAATGAATCCATCTCCCCTTCTGCCTCTTCCCCTTCCCATTTCTCCTTTCCTTCTCTTTTCCTCATTCTCTTCTTTTTTTATTCTGCCTCCTCAAAGCCTTGCATCAATACCCTGCCCCACAATGCTTCCCCCCAAATTCATCCTCATGTTCAAAACAGAAATTTGACACTCTTGGGTCATAAAGCTAAAAATGCAGGAATTCTTTGAATGTTTTAAGAGGAAGAATCCAGCTGTGACACTTATGGGACCACCTGATCAGAACAACAACAACAATAATAGTATTTGTGCCAATCAATGTACTAAGCTCCAGGGTAGATGCAAGATAATCAGGTTGGACACAGTCCCTGACCCACACGAGACTTACATTCTAAGAAGAGGGGGGAGAACAGGCATTAAATCCCACTTTTGCTGATGAGGAACCTGAGGCAGAGAGAAGTTAAGAGACTTGCTTAAGGTCACACAACAGGCAAATTATCTTGGTGAAGAGCACCCTCAGAAACAAAAAAAAAGAGTTGAGTTAATGAGTTGTTTAGCTTGATCTTTTCTGAGAATATTGGTCTCTCTATTGTAATTTCTGAAGTGTTTAGTACAATGCTTTGCATAGACTAGATGTTCAATAAGTACCATTGGTTGATGGACTGAACCACCTTGACCTGTGAATAACCTGGTGACTATATGGCACTTCCATTGGGGTAACTAGTCTCAAGAGGGAAAAGCCTTAGAAGTGGATTTACTAAGCATCAATGCGTCTCTGGCAGCAGTAGTTGCTGTATTTACTGAGCTCCCTATGGCTCCAGAAACATTGTACTAAGTACCTGGGAAGTACAAAATAAGTAGGTGAGCCGTTCCCCCCTCACGAGGAACTTGCACAATGGGAGAAGTAGACATAAAAGGATGTATAAACAGAGTAATCCAAATAAATAAATCTAAAATTGAATGTGTATATACATAAGTGCAGAGAATGAATATAAGTACATGTCTAACCGCTAGAGTTGGCTGATGAATTTGAAAGACTTGAGATGTTGGGAATTAATCAGGGAATTAAATCTGCCAATTAATTTGTCTGAAAGAATGGATAGAGAGAAACGCAAGTGCTGAGGAAGATTGAACGCAGTGTTCAAACCAGAGGTTTGGTTTGGGCTCCATCACCTCCAGTGCGGTAGATAGAAAGGATCTAGTTGATCCAGTAGATGGCGGGCTTCACTCAGTTTATGAGGGCATTTGCAATCTCTCTCTTTTCCAGGAAAAATGTGCAGTATTCCAGGGAGACAATCAGGAGAACGGATTTGGCTTGTAAAACTGGGCCTCTGCACTCCTTTCTCCATCTGCTTCCTTATTTAAAGCTAGTTTGAAATGCTCCTGACGTTCTTCTATAGCCCAAGAAAGGGCAGTTCGAGCTGAGCCCAGGCAGATAAAAGACTCTCCTCACTCAGGAGATCAATCATTTCAATCATAGAAAAGAGCCATCCCCCAGGTGAATCCTAGA
The DNA here is from genome assembly GCF_004115215.2 of Ornithorhynchus anatinus. Lineage (NCBI taxonomy): Eukaryota > Metazoa > Chordata > Mammalia > Monotremata > Ornithorhynchidae > Ornithorhynchus > Ornithorhynchus anatinus. Next base: position 31,344,488 of record NC_041746.1, read on the forward strand.
CTAGAGAACTCACTCTTAAATCAGTCTCACTGGCAGGAGCCGATTAACTCTGTGAGCAGAATGCCCTAGGGGATAGACCACGGGCCTGGGAGTCAGAAGGACCTGGCTTTTAATCCCAGCTCTGCCACTTGTCTACTGTGTGTGACCTTGGGCAAGTCACTTAACTTCTCTGGGCCTCAGTTACTTCATCTGTAAAATGGGGATTGAGACCGTGAGTCCTATGTTGGGCATGGACTGCATCAAACCTGATTAGCTCGTATCTACCCCATTACTTAGAACTGTACTTGACACTTCAGTCAGCGCTTAACCATTACCATTATTATTATTATAAACTTTCCTATAGGATTGGGATTATTGGATTTTGTGGGGCTCCTGAATACAAATCTTTTCCTAATTTATAACTGAATGGTCACACTCCTGTCAGTCATCACATGATAATTTGTGATCAGGAAGCTGTGTGACTTTGGGAAAGCCACTTAACTTCTCTGTGCCTCAGTTCCCTCATCTATAAAATGGGGATTAAGACTGTGAACCCCACATGGGACAAGCTGATTAGCTTGTATCTACCCCAGTGCTTAGAACAGTGCTTGGCACATAGTAAGTGCTGAACAAATACCATAATTATTACTGTAAGTCAAAATGTATATATATGTATATATACATATATTCATGTTTACAGTTATGGACTTATTTTTTGGGGGAACTCACCTCTTAGCCTGAAGCCTTGGGCTATAGCCCCTAAAGCCCCTGTGTTGACCTGGTTCAACTCACTGGCTGTATGAGATAAATACCTTACTCAGAATGCAGAACAAAGATCAAAGGCTATTACTCCACACCAGGAAGGGTTAAACACCCAGTTAGACGATCCTGACCCTAAAGAGGAGTCCTTGCAGGGTTTGTGTTCGTAGCAACCTGCTGCACCCCTGGTTTCTCACTCCTTCAGTGTACCCTGTCTCCGAGTGGGATCATGATGGGCAGGGCGGAGAGTGTGGTAGTGACCTGTGTAAAACCCCCAACTCTAGAAACAATTCCTTTCCACGGGTTCTTGGTCCTGAAGTCTCAGGATGGAGGCTCTGCAAGACTCAGCTAGTCATTGTCACCAAAACTTTTTGTCCATTTATTATTCAGCATAGCATTATCAGTCCTGTCAGGGGCAGGATATAATAATGTAACTCAGAACACTGACTGTAAACTCATTCCCTAGACTGTAAACTCGTTCAATTAATGGTATTTATTGAGCACTTACTATGTGCAGAGCAGTGTACTAAGCACTTGAGAGAGGACAGTACAACAGAATTAGCAGACGAGATCCTTGCCCATAACAAGCTTTCAAGTCTAGAGGGGCAGGGAATGTGTCCATCAATTCTGTTATATTGTATTCTCCCAAGTGCTTAGTACAGTGCTCTGCACTCAGTAAGCTTTCAATAAATACAACTGATTGACTGAATGGAGACTGTGGCACCTGTTAAATGTTTACTATCTGTTAAAGACTGTGCAGACACAATATAATCAAGTTGAGCACAGTCTTTGCTTTAGGTAGAGCTCACACTCTTAAGGAGGAAGAGGACAGGTGTTTAATCCCCATTTTACAGATGAGGGAAACTGAGGTCCAGAGACATTGTGACGTGTCCAAGGTCATACAGCAAGCAAGTGGCAGGCCAGGATTTGACCCTCTGACTCCCAGGCCTGTGTTCTTTCCATTAGGCCACACCACTTCCCCAAGAGTGGAATAGTTTGAGAGGATTGAGAAGTAATTCCAACTCCATTCTCTGTCTTTTTTTATGGTATTTGTTAAGCATATACTATGTGGAAGACACAAGCTAATCAGGTTGGACTCAGTCCCTGTCCCATATGGGGCTCACTGTTTCAATCCCCATTTTACAGAAGAGGTAATCAAGGCACAGAGAAGTCAGGAGACTTGCCCGGGGTCACACAGCAGACAAGTGGCAGAGCCAAGATTAGACCCCAGGTTCCTCTCACACCCAGGCCTGTGCTTTATTCACTCAACTACAATGCTCCTTCTAGGCCATGGTGCTTCTCCTATTGCCTTAAAATAAATAATGAAGAACATATGAGCTTAACTTTTCCTTCAGACTGTGATTCTAGGTACCTGGATTGTCTGTGGGACCATGGTTGGAGGAGGGTGAAGTTAAAATTTCCTCAGGGTAACTGGTCTCAGAAACTGGAGCTGGAATGGGGACGGTGAGGCAGGGGTTTCTCTATAAACTCCAGACTCTGAGCTTGTTGTGGGAAGGGAATGTGTCTGTTTGTTATTGTATTGTACTCTCCCAAGCCCTCAGTGCAGTGCTTTGCACACAGTAAGCGCTCGATAAGTAGGATTGAATGAATGAATGAATATAAACATTTGGGGATGGTGGAGGCAGGGCAGATATACCAAATCCCTGCCTCACGTAGCTTATCCCGCTCTAGCTGAGGTGTTTGTTTTCCTACTGTGACTGTTGATGTTTATTTAGTATTCATGATATTTTGGGCATTTTCATTGTTTTCCTCTCCCTGGACCCTGTGACCACAGAAGCCACTTCCAACTGGAGCTGAATCCCACCCAGTGGTCACCCCCAACAGTGCATCCTGACCTGGTTTACTGGCTCAGTGTCTTTCTGACATTTTATCAGACTCCTGACCCCTATGTGCCTCAGTTTCCCCATATGACAATACCGCCCATATCTGGCCCTTGGGGACGTTGGGCATAGGAGTGAGGTAGGCTTCTGATGTTCTCAAATTAAAGATGCATTCTAAAAAAAAGACATTGGTGTATTTCCTTGAGGGTTCTAGCCTGACTCCTAGGAAAGATATATATGTTCTATTCCTCATTTGCTCATCCCGGAAACCAGTCAAAATGTAAACAGGAAGTCCTGTAGAATCAAGGTCCAGATTCTGGGGAATCTGTGGGAGTATAAACAATGGATCCAATGCTTTCATGAAAGGAAAGAAGAATATGATCCAAAATTGCGACTTTAATCCCAGCACTAGCATGGAGCGAGACAGTTTTTGATTGGATTTTGACTAAATAGTAATCCTCAGCATCTGATTTTCTCAGGAGGGGGAATGAGGTATTTGGGAGGTGACATAATCCAGTGATTAAAACATTGGACTAGAAACGGAGAAGCCTGGAGACTGTTCTTTTAACTTCACATGCTCTCAGAGCACATTGGACCCAACAGTGCCTATAAAGCACCGCTCCTTTTCCCTCCTCCGGAAAATGGTAATTATGTCAGTCATGGGACTCTGAGCTCCACAGACCACATGGTAATGGTGACCTCATAAGAATCTTTATCAGATCATGTTCCGAATGAAGAACTTCAGCAATATACAGGAGGGACAAAGTCCAGGCCAACTCTGAAGCCATTCTCCATTATTATTTTAATAATTACAGTATAGCAAGTCATTTTATTTCTTTATATTTCAGTTTCCTCATCTGCAAAATGAAGATGCAAACCTGTTCTGCCTCTTACTTTGATTGTAAACCCATGTGGGACCTGCTTATCTTGAATCTACTCCAGTGATTAGTACAGTGCTTAGCACAGAGTAAGTGTTTAACTAATATCACAGTTATTGTTATTACTATAATAACATTAGGGGCTGACATTGGCCTTTCTATTCCAGCTATATCTGGCTGTCATGAAGAACTCATGCTGTATAGGCTGAGAACTTCCTAGAGGAACCAGAGGGGCCATAATTCCATATGGCCCCATTATATGAAGGTTTACTTTTTCCATTGTTACTTTCGCCTGGCTTATTGCCTAGGAACTGACATAAGCAATTACTCCAGAGTAAAAATCTGGCAGTTCAGAGAAGCCTCCTATGGTAACTTGGGTCATTCTGAGGCTTTGGGATTGTTAAAACCCTGTGACTGAAAATACACATTTTGTTTCAGCATGAAACATTTAAATGGAAGGAGACGATTGGTATGGAAGTCACATCTGCTGTATTCATTTTATTCATTCAATCGTATTTATTGAGCTCTTACTGTGTGTAGAGCACTGTACTAAGCACTTGGGAAAGAACAATACAACAGAATTGGCAGACATGTTCCCTGCCCATAATAAGCTTATAGGCTTGAGACTGTATTTAAGATTATACATAAGAATCTATGTAGAGGACAAAAGGAAATTCCTTGAGGACAGGGATCATATTTTCTAACTATTGCAGCCTCCCAAGCATCGATTACAGTGCTCTGTGCCCAATAGATGCTCAATCAATACCACTGATTGATTGATCCCATGGTATGTGCCTGAAACTGAGAGTTAGAGCCAGGGCACAGAAAATTTGTCACCAAACTACACTCGTAGCTGGGAAAATAATTCCAAACTTTAAAAAAGTCATATCGGCAAAGGCATTTACTAAAATAGTGTTCCACAACCCCAATACATTCAGCCACAAATATTTTTAAATGAAAGTATCAATGGTGTGGGGGTATCGATCTACATGTTTCATAAATAATTCATCAGGGTACTTTTTTTAATGGTAATTCTAAAGTGCTTACTATGTGCTGTACTATTCTGTACTAAACACTGGGGTAGATACAAGATATTCAGATTGGACTCAGCCCCTGCCCCACAAGGGGCTCAAGTCTAAGTCAGAGGAAGAGGAAGCATTTGATTCCTATTTCACAGATGAGGTAATTGAGGCACTGAGAAGTTAAGTGACTTGTCCAAGATCCCACAGCAGACAAGTAGCAGAGCTGGGATTAGAACCAAGGTCCTCTGACACCCAGGCCAGTGCTCTTTCCACAAGGCCATGCTGCTTTCTAATGTTCCTTTAATGTTCACTTTATACATCTTGATTTGGCCAGACTTCCTAGGAAAATCCTAAATTGATTTAGAAGGAACTAATCTCCAAATACTTTTTCCTCTGCCATCTGCTCCCAGGAAGCTTCTTTAGAAGATATCGGCCATCTGAAAAAAAAGTTCTACCTTGCTCAATAGCTCTCTTGACACAAGAATGTCAGTTTTCAGGCCAAGCTTCTAATCCCATCAGGTTTAAATGAGAAATCACTATTGTTAATTGAGATTTTGTGGGCTACCCTCTAATCCTGACATAACCTGCTTGGAAGGTCATTTCCTTATTAGACAAGTATTCAGAACTGCTAACTGCATCCAGGATTTTTAAGAGTTTAGAATGTGGGCACAGCAGAAAAGACAGAAAGATAGCCTGAAAACAGGGAGGTTCAGAGACAGAGAGAGGGATGGAGACTCAGAGAGAGGAAATGTGACAGGACGGTGTGAAGACAGAGAGAGTGGAATCAGAAAAACCAGGGGACGGAGACAGGAGAATGGAGAAAGGCAGGAATGTGAGACATATATACAAACAAACACAGAATTCACCCCATCACTATGTTTCCAGGACAGAAAGAGGGTTGTTTTCCCCACTGCTGCAACTTGACCCAATCTTCTGTGAGAGGGATGGAGGGTGCTTTTCTGTTTTCTTTTAATGGTATTTGTTAAGCATTTACTACTTGTCAGGCACTGTATTAAGTGCTGGGGTAGACACAAGATAACCAGGTTGGACATAGTCCATGCCCCATACTGAGCTCACCGTCTTAATTCCTATTTTACAGGTGTGGTAACTGAAGCCCAGAGAAGTTATGAGTTGCCCAAGGTCACCCAGCAGACAAATGGCAGAGTTGGTATTAGAACCCAGGTCCTTCTTACTCCGAGGCTCATGCTTTATCTATGAGATCATTCTGCTTCTCTTTTCTTTTTTTTTTTTAAAAAATTTGGTATTCTCCTAAGAGTTCCTCCTGCACAGTGTACAGCCATTTTTGATTCCTCTGACCATGACCAAGCAAAGAAGTACTCCCAAGCATGTGAGAGAACTTATTCTGGTCCAGAATACTGAAATGTTTGGGTTACTCTGGGATATCCATTCACAGACATGTGTTTAGGAAGCCTTTCTGAATGACTATTGAATACTTAATGCAGCGGGATAAGCTGGGAGCTGAAATGCCTCATCAAGCACATGCTCAGAGCCCAAACTTAAATGCTCCCTTTTGTATAGTTTCTCTACGTTGTAAATAAAGGGAAAGCTGGCTTCTTTATAATTGAAGGGTTGACTGATCCCATGCTACTACTCCCACTTGGTAATACTGCTAGCTCATTACAATATGAAAGACTGCATCAATGTTGGAAATCATTTTTGAGTAGGAAAAGGCATTGGCTCATTGGCTGTGTTCTTTTCTTTTTTAAAACCAGAGGCTCATCTTATTTCTCTTCCTTTCTTGGGGCCAGGGAGGAAGCTATTTTAAAATTCAAAGCTCTGAACGTTACTGAACTTAACAGGGACAGAGTGCAACTTCTTTAAATATCCAGCCAATTGTAAACTTCTTTAGGGTGGAATGTATGTTGAGTGCTCAGTACAGTGCTCTGCACACAGTGGCACTCAATAAGTGGCAATGATTTCTTTTTTTTAAAAAAGGGATATTTTATGTTATCATACTGCTACTTATAATATGTTATAGACCCTAAAGACAAACCCCTAAGTTTTGCAGAATGCTAAGAAACCCATTGTAAGAGGATTTCTTAGTAATGTTAGCTTCTAGCTCTTGCTTTAAAATGTATGGTGTGATACAACAAAGAAGGGCTATTTCTGTGGTTAAAAGAAAAACAATTTGCTTATTGAAGGCAATGAAATGATTTAAAAATACTTAGGATAGAGTCATAAGATATAAAGGGATGTAAAAACAGTAGAACAGTTGTAGAAATTCAATTAGACCTATCAGTAAAAAAGCAGGATTATCCAAGATATAATTGGATCTGTTCTTAGTTTTCAACACTGTTTTCTTTCAGGTTTCCTAGGGTACTCTAACAAGGAGGTCCTTCAGACAGCTAAGATAGAAATTGAATCCTTATTTCCTGTGCTTTTTGACATTTTATCAATACTGGACTAAGATACTATTAGGATTTATTAGTATATTCCCTTCAGTTACAGCTCTCATGTCTTATGTTGTTCTTAATTTGATTAGTGATTTTTAATTTATTTGGAGGCATTCTGCCATAAACATATTTGCCTCAGTGTAATTGTTCTTGGATTTGTATCCTTCATTCACTCCGCTCCCAGCCCCACAGCATTTATGTTACATCCATAATCTATTTTAATGTCTTTCTCCCTCTCTAGACCATAAGCTCCTTGTGGGCAGGGAACTCTATTATATTGTACTCTCCCAAGTGCTTAGTACAGTGGTCTTTACGTTGTAAAAGCTCAATAAATATAATTAATAAAGAGTTCAACAAACCTAATTTTGTGACATTTAAGGAAACCACAGTTTTATAGGTAAAATCATGATCAATGTTTTCTCCATCAAATATCTGATCATTACTAATGCCAGTAAGGCACAATCTTTTGAAAATTCACTTCTTAAATTCTTATATATGGTCTAAGGGTAGATGGCGATAGTTTTTGAAATTAGAACCTGCCTTGAAGAGTGATTTGCTTAAATAATCCAATTACTTCAGTTAATAAAATATTCTTCCCTCAGGTTTACAGTCTGCAGTTTAAAGCCATGTTGAACTACGATGCATCAAAATCATTTTCCTTTTAAGAAGCTCATCTGATGAATCCTGAAAGAATAATTCTTCTCTGTAAAACACAGCCAAATCATTAGTCAAAAGGTCAAATGTCTATAAGAAGTTCAACTGAAAAGAAAGATGTCAATCCTTGATAAACACATTCGGTTGGAATCAAATGGTAATTCTGGGGAAGGGATATGACCTTAGAAAGAGTGGCGTAGTTGAACGGTCCTCATCTGACCCAACAGCAAGCTATTTTGCTCTTCTTCAAATCATACCTCCAAACTTAGTATTCTGGGACTCTTCCCTTGACTTTAATAATAATTATGGTATTTATTAAGTGCTTACTATGTGCCAAGAACTATATTAAGCACTGGGGTAGATACAAGATACTAAATTTAAATATCAGTGCCAGAGATAGTCATCTTGGGCAAATGGCTTTTGGATTGAATGCAGAACACAGGTTTTAAGGCACAAAGGAAAAAATACATACACAAAACTACATAACACACTGTTGATGTTAATTCCTTTTATATTTCTGGGTTTTAGGATGTTTTGATCTTTCTACTGCCTTTCATTGTTTAGGATGTGTTTCTCCTGCTCCCTCCTTTCATCTTGCCATTAGCTTTGTACTACTCAACCGTTTCCTCCAGCCATTAATCAAGAGACAAGTGTGATGGAGAGTTCCATGGGGGACATGAGAGTCAGGAAATCTAGATTCTAATTCCAGTTCTCCCATTGACTTCCCTGGAAAGTCATTTAACCTTACAGGGTCAGTTTGCTCATTAGTAAAAGGGAACAAAAAGATGAACCTTTATCTAGGTAGGGCTTGAGAGAGAGAAATCATCCAGCTGCAGGAGTCACTGAGAGGTCATCTGATTTAGTCCCCTGTTTCCTAATGGAGAACCCTTAAATCCTCTTTTTCTTAAAAGTTTCCAGAAATGGAGATGGCATAGTGGATAAAGTATGGGCCTGGGAGTCAAAAGACCATGGGTTCTAATCCCGGTTCTTCCACTTGCCTGCTGTGTGACCTTGGGCAAGTCACTTCACTTCTCTGGGCCACAGTTCCCTCATCTGTTAAATGGGGATTAAGACTGTAAGCCCCATGTGGGACAGGTACTGTCCAACCTTATTTGCTTGTATCCACCCCAGGGCTTAGTAGATTGCCTGGCACATAGTAAACACTTAAGTACTAATTCTATTACCCTCTAGACTGTGAGCTTGTTGTGGGCAGGGATTGTCACTGTTTGTTTTGTGTTGTTCTTTCCCAAGCGCTTAGTGCAGTGCTCTGATCATAGTAAGAACTTAATATATACGATTGAATGAATGAATGAATGTGAGCCTTTTGGATACAATGTACTATGGTATGAGGCACGGGCTGTTCTATAGCGCAAGGTTTGGCAGGAACACAAGTCCCTTTCTGTTGTCCTGACTTATCTTTTCTATCAGGACTTAGAATGGTTAGAACCAGGGTGTTTCTCCATTTCAATGGCACACCTCGGTTTCCAGTATGGAGCCGCTTATTGTTTATGTAAATATAGATGAGAAGAGGTTTGCTGCCCCTGACAGGTCCTTTGACTGCAAACACACATACACATCCTTTCCTAGGTATGTCTTTTTTCCATCAAGTATTTCTTCATCATGTCTCCTTTAATGCTTTCTAATTAGTGGTGGCCTTGGTAACCTAAAACTAATTAGCAGTCAGCACAACCCATTTAGCCTGGCACTAAGTCTAACATGCTAATTACTTCAAAATATTCACATCTTTTTTTTCTCTCCAGCTGTCCTTTCCCCTCTTTAGTGAGGCCAGTTGTAGAGAGGGCTTAAAAAAGAACCTTCCAAAATAAAATGTATTATACATTGTTAGCCCTTTGCCTGCCTGCCAGTCACTTATACTAGATCACAGCTTGATAGTTTATCTGATGGTGGATTCATTCCCTTTTTAAGTTAACCATATTCATTGTGATCACAAATTATCTGATCCATCTGTATTCCAAAGTCCAAGAAATAGCTTGCTTATGTTTTCCCTTACAAACCCAGAAAGAACCACTGCCACTTAAGACATCTAACAAAAACATCACCATCTTCAAGGCTCTACTAAAATCACACCTCCTCCAGGAGACCTTCCCTGGTTAATAACTCACCTCCCCCTCTTATTCTCCTCATCCTTAAGTGCGATGTCAGCACTTCCATACCACCTAAGCACTTAGGCATTCACACTCCCCTTCTGCATTTAGGTACATATCTTTATACTCTATTACTTCCTTTGATCCGAATTTTTTTTTTTTTAGTTTCTGCCTCCTTCAGTAGACTAGAGATCATGATCATGATGACTATATTAATCACTTAATGATGTGTCAGACTCAATAAAGCACAGGGGTTGATACATTTTATTTATCTATTTTATTTATCTAGGTGTATAGCATGATTCTTGGCCCACAGACCCCATGATTGTTAATTATTATTTCTGGTCTCACCTGAGAAGCAAAGGAAGAATGCTGGTTATGTCACACAATGTCCCCCAGATCTGTTCCTTTCCTTTGTGAGGTGGACTGAAAGCCAGGCCTGAGGGACTGAAACCAATATAGATAGTAAACTCTTCCACTGGATTATAAACTGCTTGAGGGTGGGGATTGTGTCTACCAATTCTAATTGTATTGTCCCAGTGGAGAAATGGTATAGGTCTCTGGGTTTGGGGCTTGGAAATAGATTTTTAGAAAAATGATGGTATTTATTCAGCAATCCTTATGTGCCAGACACTGTTCTAAATTTATTCAAATAAATTTAAGTAAGATTTGAAAGGTCTATTCAGAATTTCTGACTGCCAAAGAGATAGCACCCTCTGTGGTAAGGAAAACCTTTCCCTAGTGAATGTTTTTGAGTTTGGGAGAAACCTATTTTGTCCTCTTTTCTGCTTCATGTGATGATGGCCTGAAGATGACTTTTTTATGATATTTGTTAAGTGCTTACTATGTGTCAGGCACTGCTCTAAGTGTTGGAGTAGAGCTAGATAATTTGGTTGGACACGGTCCCTGTCCCATGTACGGCTCACACTGAGGCACAGACACAGACAAGTGACCTTGCCCAAGGTCACCCAGAAGGTGAGTGGCAGAGTCAGGCTTAGAACTCAGGTCCTTCTGACTCCTGGGCCTGTGCTCTCTCCATTAGGCCATCCTGCTTCATGGCTTGTTCAAAGTGTATGTTTGATATTCTCACACGATGAAGCCTGAACATTTAAGATGATGGTTTGCAAACACAGTCAAAGCTCAAGTCAAAAGCATAAAACTAGACCAGTGGCACCTTCCTTCAATGCTTTATTTCTCATGTCTTAAAAGCTGCAAGAAAAGCATCAATAGAAGCCAGAGACCAAGGTGAGCATCAATAGAACCAAGATGATCATTGACTAGTATCTGTCAGGCACTTGGGCTCTCGTTAATAGGTGAACACTCCACATATTATTATACATATGTACAATGCCATGAGGACCAAGTGATCTAAACACTTCCCCCGAATAAAGATCAAAATATTTCACACAACAGTTAGCACAATGAGCCTATTTCAAGCTGCACATTTAGGACTCACATCATAAAGCATGGGTGTACAATTATTTTTACTCTGAATTACTCAAATCGACCCAGTTGAAGTAAAGGAGGTCTGATTTTCAAAGCCACCCAGAGTTAGATTCTCTTCCAAAGATACTCTGTTAGATTGTAAACTCCTTGAGGGCAAGGGACCATGTATCTTAAACTATTGCACTCTCCTGAGTGCTTAATACAGTGCTCTGCACACAGAAGGTGCTCAATCAATAAGCGCTCAATTGATACTACAGCATTAATAGCTAAAAGCTCGATTTTAGTGTGTTTTCAATGTGGTTAATTTCCCTTTCCGTCCCTTTCCTTTGGACCCTGGAACAGTGTGCGAGGCGTTTCCGGAAATTTCCGCTCAGCAGGATGTAGAGGAAAGGGTTAATGCTACTGCTAGCATAGCTGAGGCAGATGGAAAGATAGTAGCTTACATAGAAGGTCAGTGTTGGTCGGGCGATGTGCAGGTTCACAAGCTGAATCACATGATATGGGGCAGCACTTACAACAAACACGCCCACCAGCACCAGCACCATCTTGGTCAGCTTCATGACTCTTTGCCTCGGGATGCTGGAGCTGCAACTGCAACAGAAGTGTGAGAAGTCATAGGCAAAATTCAGTTGGTTGCATTTATTGAGTGCTTACTGTGTGCAGAGCAGTGTACTAAGCAATTGAGAGAATACAATATAAACATATAACAGAGTTGGTAGACATACTTCCTGCCCACTAGGAAGTTTCAGTCTAGAGGCGGAGACAGACATCAATGCAAATAAATTCCCGATATGTATAAACGTGCTGTGGGGTTGAGGGAGGGGTGAATAAAGGGAGTAAATCCGGGTGACACAGAAAGGAGTAGGAGAAGAGGAAATGAGAGTGTAGTCAGGGAAGGCCTCTTGGAGGAGATGTGCCTTCAATAAGGCTTTGAAGGTGGGGAGAGTAACTGTTTGCTGGATATGAAGAGGGTGGGCATTCCAGGCCAGAGGCAGGATATGGGTGAGAGGTCTGCGGTGATAGATGAGATTGCAGTACTGTGAGAAGGTTGGTACCAGAGGAATGAAGTGTGCGGGTTGGGCTGCAGTAGGAGAGCAGCAAGGTGAGGTAGGAGGGAACAAGAGACCATAAGTGCAGTGTGGGCAGGGAACCTATCTACGCACTCTGTTGTATTATACTCTCCCAAGAGCTTAATACAGTGGTCTGCACATAGTAAGCACTCAATAAATATCACTGATTATTTGCCTGGTCACTTTAGTTGCTTTTTTCTACACCTTCCTCAGATACCAGAACTGCACACTTTGATAATATCTGGGTCATTATGAACCCATCAAATCTGAAAACAACAAATGTTGATATTGAAAAATTTGATCCCCAGGTCAAGCTCGTAAACAGTTAAAATTATATATAACTAATTAGCGAGATCAGAATGTCCTGTCTTAATATTCCTGAAGATGCTATGAAAAAAAATCACAAGATGTTATCTTACCATCCTGCTTTCTTGTTTTGCTGATACATCTCCCAGGTGTAACATAAAATTAATATGTAGCAGGCCAAAATAAGTGGTAATGGGAAAAAAAAAGTGGTTATAGTGAGATAAAGGGTATACCTGCAAAACAGAAAAACAAAGTTACTTAAAGAACAATGTGATTGTTGTGTTTGAATGTGTTTGATGTTATACTGCACTCTCCCAAGCTCTTAGTACAATGCTTTGCACACAGTAAGCATTCAAAAAATATGATTAATAAAGGACAAGGCACATTTTCACAGTCATGCTGAGTCGCTGGAGAATGTACAATATATCCTACATCTCACAGAATGCAGATACTGATCTGGACCTCCAAATCACCTTAGAATGCAAGTACTGCCTTGGATTGTAAATCTCCTAATTCCCCCTTATTTTGCTCTCACAAGTGCTTAGTACAGTAATCTGTTCAGGTGCTGTAACTGTAACCTTGTTGTGGTCAGGGAATGTGTCTTTTATTGTTATATTGTACTCTCCCAAGCGCTTAGTACAGTGCTCTGCACACAGTAAGTGCTCAATATGACTGACTGATTGACAGGTGCTCAGTCAAACTCTTGTTTGATTGAAAGACCCTTGGAAGAGAGAAGAAGCTTGTAAATGAGGTGGACTGGGAACTTGACATCTTTAAATAAAAAGTACAATGAATGATAAATATTTTTTATATGTATATGAATATTAACCATGAGTATGCTTCATAGAGAAACCTAAATGATTTGTATGCATATAATTTTACTTGTGCCTTTATCAGCATAAGTGTTTTGAAATTTTTAACTTTTTTGCCATGTTTTGTCTAACCCATTTCATTTGGTTCCTTCAAATTTTTTTTAAAGTCGTATTTATTGATTGCCTAGTGAGGGCACTTCACTGAACGACGCACATGGGGGAGTGCTATAGTAGCAACACCCTGGTTCTCTGCCCTCAGGGAACTTACAATCTTAGATGATAAATGAGTAATGGAGAAGGAAGCATTTTTGTAAGAGAGTTAGAGGATCATATTGTCACTCGTGATCATCTCTGTTTTAAAATTTGGTGCTCTGAATTCAATAGATGCTTAATAAATCCTATTAATACTGACGTCCCTTCATATCTTAATTCTAAAAGTATGTATTTAGAATTATACACTTTAACATTTTCACAATGATCCCCAAATCCAGATCTGATGGGAAGCAGTATGGTCTAGTAGAAAGAGCATGGGCCTGGGAGTCACAGAACCTGGATTCTAATCCTTACTCAGCCAAGTGCCTGCTGTGTGACCTTGGGCAAGTCACTTAACTTCTCTGTGACTCAGTTGCCCCATCTGTAAAACGGGGATTAAGACTGTGAGCCCTTTGTAGGGCAGGGACTGTTTTAATACAGTGCCAAGCATATCATCTAGATTGTAAACTTGTTATGGGAAGGGAAAGGGCCTGCTAATTCTGTTCTGTCCCAAGTGCTTAGTACAGTGCATACATAGTAAGCACTCGATAAATACCATTGATTGGTAGTAAGTGCTTAACAAATACCATAAAAATGCTATGTTGAGCCTATATGAAAGAAGCCTGTTGACTGTGGAAAGCAAAGTACTGTAGTTAATGATTAGGGGAATCTAGGATTGTGGGGATCCTTCTAGAATATTATCTGCTTCTCTACTAAACTGGAACTCAGCAGGTGAAAGATGCCCCATTTAGTTCAACTCTACTTTCCATAAATGTTCACAACTTACCAAAGGACCTCGTCGGGGGAGGTTAGATCAAAAGCACAACTTTCCAAACCATCTTTGAATTTAATGACTTTAGAGTAGATCCAGACGGGGAAGACCAAAATGAACGAAGCCGCCCAGAGGCTTAAGTTGACTCGAACGGTTTTTGACCTTGTTCTCAGGCTGGTGAGTCTAAATGGTTGGACTAGAGCCAGGTACCTGCAAAACAGTTGAGAAGAGGTTTTAGGAAAATCCATAATATCTCTGAGGATAAGAACTTCACAAGGAAAGAGTATTAGCATTATTATCCCCCTGAAGGACAACTCTATTATTTTGGGAAAAAAAAAATCTACCCTATCTGAGAGAAAATAACACTAGGATCTGAAAACTGACAAGAATTCATGCAAACAGCTGACACTATCAAGACAGAATTTTCTAGAACTCAGACTCTGCAATACTGCTTACTTTACAGATATTCTTTGGGAAATCCAGCTGTGCATAGAAGGTATGTGACTCTCAACTCTCAATTCAAATGCATTGAGGGTAACTGGGAGAATCCTGAATGAATTGGTACCACAGTCAAAAGCTGCATGCTTGGGAAAAGCATGAAGGGGTTGGAAGAGTGTGTGTGTGTGTGTGTGTGTGTGTGTGTGTGTGTGGATATGAGACCTGTAGTTTTCACCTTTGACTCCTTAACACAAGTCTTGACTTTCTGGATAATTTCCCTACATTGGGTGAAACTTAGTTGGAAATATTTGAATAAGATTTTTCTCAGAATTCTCTAAATGCAATGTGTTTTCTAGATGAGAAGCTTGGAAGCTGTCATTTTTCTGGAAGATCATTCAGCTGTGGAAAGAGACTTATTGTTAAAACATTCAATGGTATAACAACCTTCGCTACCACGTTGAGAAAATTGAGGGTCCATCTGAAACACTAGCATGCTATGCTCCATAAAACTGGCACCCATCATGACTCACTCTAGACAATCTAAACTATTTATTGGGGACTTATTCTGTGGAGAGCACTATGTGCTTGGGAAAATATCAGAGTTAGAATTTAAAAGTGTTACTTCAAAGTAACAGATACTGAAATCAAGAGCATATGAGCTTTCGCTGAACCTTTAACTTTGTTTTGAAAATATTTGTTTCCATAGATATGGCACTGCAATTTTGTGGATAGATCATAATCTAGGGAGTTAAAGAAAGGTGGATAAATGCTATACCAAGAAGGCTGTGTATTCCATTTTTCAGAGTATGTATTGATCTCTGATCAGTAGCAAAGCTCTAGTAGGAGAGTGGGGTAGGATGGAAGGGCCTCATGGATTTTACTCTGAATCAAGCAAATGTGAAAAGTTGGGACCTGCATAAGATATTACATTTAACTGATAACTTAGTTAATAATTTTAGAAATGATCTTTTAGTCAAAAATTATTTTAAAATATACTCTGGTAAGCAATGTCATGCAAAAACTAAACTTTCTTCTCAACTGAGAATTGATTTTTATATGAGAGAAACTGTACCACAAGGTGGTATAATTAACTTTTTGATCAATTAAAGTAATTAACATTAATGGGGAGTAGGAAGTGGATATAGTTAAAATTTCCAGTTCTAATTTTGTTGCCTAAAATAAAATAATTAAATGCAGTAATTTCATTGAAGATTTGTATTTAACTAAGTTCCAAAAGGAGGAAATAATTCAATGGAGGGTTTTAGTTAAAGATTCCTCATATGCCAATGAAAATAGTTTTCACAAAATATAAAGATATCATTACAAAATTTATTCTATGATATGCTTGCTTGTTTTTGTTTACACATATTGAATGAAATATCTTTAGAAAGGAATTGAAATTAAAGCCCAACACCAATAAGGCTCACTGAAATAAAGTCACCGAGATTAAAATTTACAGTGCCCATTTTCCCACTAGCACTCACATCAAAGGGGAAAAAACTAACCTTAAGGTTTTGATTTGATGTTTTAAATTGCTTGGTCTAAGAGAATGCCCCAAGTTTGCTGCTCACACCTGTTGCTTTGAGAGGATTACTTGTCACTCAGAATGCAGTGATGAGATGCTACACTGAATGTATAATAATAATAATAATAGTAATAATTATAATGGCACTTGTTAAGCACTTACTATGTGCCAGACACTGTTCTAAGCACTGCGGCAGATACAAGATAATCAGATTGGACACAGTCCTTATCCCATAGAGGGCTCATGATCTTATTCACCATGTTACAGATGAGGGAAGTGAGCACAGAGAAGTTAAGCAACTTGCCCAAGGTCACACAGCAGACAAGTGGTGGAGCTGGGATTAGATCCCAGGTCCTTCTGACTTCCAGGCCTGTGCTCTATCTACTAGGCCCATCTGCATCTCTTTATCCACACTCACACATATGCAGTAAATCTTACACTTTCTTTTTTTAGTAACTCTCCAAAAGAGAAATTCTCTTAATGTTTTAGAAAACTGTGTCTCAGCTGTGCCCTGAAGGCTCATGAACATAATTCCCCATTTTGGCTGGCCGGTGAGAACCAGATAGTAGAGTCAAACCTAAAGTAGAACAACACAACAAGGGACAACCGCTTTGTGTGCCCAGTGCTATTAGGTCTCTGGAACACACACTGGCCTTTTCTGCCAAGCACCCGCTGTTGGTGAACTCCACCACCGGTATCTTTTGCAAAAAAATAGGACAACACTATAAAGAGTCTGAGTAGTATGGAGTGAGGTGTTTTAAAGAGTAGCTTACATACCTGTCCAAGCTCATAACGGTCATAATCGCACTGCATGCAAACTGGTTGCACGTGTCCAGAGAAGTAATGATGGTGCAGAGAGGACTTCCAAATATCCATTCTCCTCCACTTACCCACTGGTGGATCAGGAAGGGCATCCCGATGATATGAACCAAATCGGCCAGGGCTAGATTACAGATGTAAATGTCTGGAATCGTTTTTTTCCTTGACCTAAAACAAATGGAGTAACTGATAGGTACCAAGTGCTTAGTACAGTGCTATGTACAAAATGAGCACTCAATAAATAGCCTGGATTGACTGATTCAGCAGTAGCACTCCTCAATTGTTTTCTCTACCGTGATTTCTGATTCCACTAAGGCACTAACAACCATCTTTGTCACCTGCTAAAAGGAGAACCTGGTTTTAAACAAGGTTATCCAGTACTCTCTCTCACAGAGCTCTCCTGGTAGCTTCTGTGGACTTGCTAGAAATGTGCTATTTAATTGTAAGCTCCTTGAGGGCAGGGATCCTGCCTTTTACTCAGTTGTACTATCTCAAGCATTTAGTACAGTGCTCTGACCACAGTAGTTGCTCCATCAATACCACTGATTGATTGCTACTACCAAAACAAATATAAAATTGTGCATGTACACTTATAGATAGCATTATGCGTAATGTAAATAGTATAAAGTTTCCAAAAGAGTTCTTATTTTCCAACTAGCAGTCCCAGGAGGTTGCTGTGAGAACAGATTTTGTAGCCCAGTGGGACTGTGGTGCCTTCAGTTAAGCTGATTTTGGAAGCCAGTTTGGTGTTTTAGTGGTCAAGTTGATGCTGATCAGCCTCTCTTTGTCCTGTTTTATTTCCAATTCCAGAATGTCTTTATTTATGCAACTCATTGGGTCAAACTTCATTTTTACTCTTAACCTTTTTAAAAAGTGGTAGCAGTGTAACAGTATTAGTAGTAGTAATCATTCGTTGTGGGCAGGGAAATTATCTGTTTATTGTTCTAATGTCCTCTCCCAAGTGCTTAGTACAGTGCTCTGCACACAGTAAGCAATCAATAAATTCATGTGAGTGAATGAATGAATGAATGAATGAGTGCTCACTGGGTACAGTGCACAGTACTATGCACTTTGGAAAGTGAAACAAAAACACAAGACACAATCCCTGTTCACAAGGCGTTTACACTCTCAAAAGATTATATGCTTAAACTCGGGCTGGCATGGTGATCAATCCATCAGTGGGATTTATTGAGTGCCATGTGCAAAGCTCTGTACTAAGTGTTTGGGAGAGTACAATACAACAGAATTAGCAGATGATGCAAGTGAATTAGCGGACACTTTTCCTGCTCATAATGAATTTACAGTCTAGGGAGGAGACAGATGTTAATATGAATAAACAAGTAATTTATAATATATACTTTAAAGATATTTACATAAGTGCTGTGGGGTTGGGACTGGTGCAAATATCAAATGAGTCATGGATTCAACCTTGACTATCCTTAATCATCTTAGTTATCTGCTACCTGGATTGCCTTTACTTGATATTTGACACTCTGAAAAGACAAAAAACTCCACGGAACCTAGTCTCATCACAGAGCCAAGCAACTGGTGGGTACTCAATAAATGTTAACCCAGTTGCATAATTGGATTTGAATTAATTAAAGCTCACTCATGTGGAAAATTGGGGCCTTAATATTATTCTAAATATGCCATCCTAGAAAAGTACTGAAATATTTTACATTCATGAAGCTAATTAAAATTTAAACTTAGCCTTTTCAATTATTTCCCATAAAATTTTGGCTCCTTTCCCTGAGCTGGAAATGGAATGGTATTTGTGAGAAATTGAGTTTATGGAATATAATTTGGGTTCCTATCTTAAACAATCTGAACAAATGTACAAAAGTATCTCTCCTTTTTACTCAGTGCTTTATCTGTGCACAATTCCAAATTTAAACAATGCCGTTGCCATTGTTTTTACGAGATGTTCTTCCCCTTGACTCTATTTATTGCCATTGTTCTTGTCTGTCCGTCTCCCCCGATTAGATTGTAAGCCCGTCAAACGGCAGGGACTGTCTCTATCTGTTGCCGATTTGTTCATCCCAAGCGCTTAGTACAGTGCTCTCACATAGTAAGCGCTCAATAAATACTATTGAATGAATGAACACATACTAATGCTTGACTGCTCTTTTCTTTGGATTTTTATGTGGATTGACTTTATGAACATATGTGAAAAATATGTGGAACATATATGGAACATATGGTTTGAAATGTACCATGCAAGTCACAGGCCTAATTTTGAAGAAAAAGGAACTGTCACCTTCATGAAATGTGATATGAATCGGTATGTGTGCACTTATCACTATGTTTACCATATTGCCTTGTTTCAATGAAGAGAATAGCAAACTACCTTACCTACGGGAAAACATTGTTAACCATTAACTTTCAGCTGAGACATTGGTTCCATCAGGGGGTATAAAGTGACTGGACTGTATGAGACTATGGTAATCAGTGTTATAAGAGCTGAATAAGAGGCCGTGATGTGAAAACATCTTATTTAAACATGACACTGGATTATTACCCTAGAATAGCAAAGAAGAGCAGAATTTCTGTCCTCTACTGGAGACTCAGATTGATGCCCTATCTGAAGTTATTGTTAAAGAGCTTTTTGTGGGCAGGAGATGTGTCTGCTAACTCTATCATATTGTACTCTCCCAAGCACTTAGTACAATGCTCTGTACAGAACTTGCTCTGTACAGCACTTCAGCACTCAGTACAATGCTAAATAAATACCAATGATTGATTGAAAATGCCTTTTGATGATAAAATCTGGCACTGTGATAGGAGGCAGAGTATCGAAACCATGATCTGATGTAAGAGGTGTGATGAGCCTGCTAATTTATTCATGAAAGGCAAATAATAGTGGGCAAATGCCTTTGGAGAACTAGTTTGAGTTAATACCCTTAGGACTAGACCACTCCTCTGGATTGTTGTTTTAGCACATGGTAAATTCTTAATAATTGTCATAATTCTTATGCCATAAATGCCATAATTTCTGTCAGATATATGATTCTTCCCACCAAAACTACCTCTTGGGTACATATACCAAATTATGGTAAAACTGCTTGTCACTCCATCCTCTAGAGCAGCCTTTCATTCAATCAGTCAATCAAAGGTATTTCTTGAGCATTTATTGTATGTAGAGCACTGTACTAAGTGTTTGGGAGAGTACAACAAAAAAGAGTTAGTAGACATGATCCCTGCCCTCAAGGAGATAACATTCTCTTGGGAAAAAATGCTATTTTCTCCCACTCTGCCAACTGGATCATAGTGAAGTGACAGCAAAGGACTCCTTGTTTCTTCCTCCTCTCAAAGTGTCTCCCTCCCAACCTCACCCTCATTGCCTCACATGTGCCCCTTTAATCCAGGGCACCGGGAAGTGCTCTTACAAGTCACAAAAACTCACCAGCCATTTCCAGCACCTATGTACTTATTTATTTACATCATTATTTTACTGTACTCTCCCTAGAGCTTAGTGCTGTACTCTGCATATGGTAAGCACTCAATGAATATGATTGATGGATTGTTCTTTCCAAGTGTTCAGTACAGAGCACTGCTTCACTCAATATAACTACAGCTACCCATTCAGAGTGGAAGAATAATATTTTTAGTGTTACGAGTACACAGTGACGCATCGGTGGAAAACCTGCAAAGGGTTTCCTCCCCAGAATAGCTGAAAAAAAATGTTGGTTTAGTGATAATAATTTACCAGGAATAAGCCCCATCACTAATGACTGAGGTGGGAATAATGAGTTTTTAACAAGCTCCTGGGATAAATTCCAAGCCGTACCTTATAATTGTGAAGACAATAAGGATGTTGCCAATTAGACCCGTGGAACAGATAATTCCAATTAAAGCAGGAAGGATGACTTTGTCTGCTGTATTTGTGGATGGAAAAGAATACTCTCTGCTCCAGGACTTGTTCACTGTGTCACTCGTGAGGTTCCAACGAGAAGGCTGAAGTGTGTTCATTTTTCATGAATTACTGGGGTGAAAACTGTAACAATAATCAGAAATGGATTTTTTTCCACTGGCTCCTGCAATGTGAATACCTTAGCCATACTTCCAGCTACATCACTGTCAAAGCTAAACTGTGCCAGGACTGCAATCCTTGTATAGAGGATGCTCAATGAAACTGCTGAATGAGTGAATGAATGAATGAATGAAGGATTGAGAAAAGAAAAGAGGCCTTTTAGAATTCAGTTGGTGGCCAAACATTTGTACTGGGGAATGAAATGGATTGTCCTAGCATTTGCATTTTTTTGCATTTTAGCACAAGCTATCAATTGAGCTGAATTTTGCTTCTGTAGAACCTATCAGAGGCTTGTTAATAGCCTGAAATTAGGTTCCTTCTCCCCCTTCCTCCCCATTATGCCATCTCTTAACCCCATTAGTTAATACCAGGCAAAGAAGGCAAACTGTAGCATCAAAGAGCATCCCTCTCACTAGTGACTCTGGACGCATGACACAGCCAGCTAAAGGAACATGTCACTTTGCTTCGTTTGGGTCCCTTTTGGCTTTTCCTGGGATTCTGATGGGAATTGCAGCCAAATGCAAAACTTCTGGGTCTTAGTCTGTATCTGGAGTTCAGCTGAGACTGTAGTAGAAATACTGATGGCAGCAATAATAATATTTATTAAGTACCTATTATGTGCAAAGCACTGTACTGAATGCTCAGAAAAATACCTTTCCCATTTGGAGAAATGCATTACATTTAAAATGTAAAATCACTGTCACATAAGTTAATTATATTCCCATCAAAAAGCACCACATTCATTTTCTGATGCTATGCATTAATGATTTTACATCATAAGAAATTTATGGAGTGTGTCATAGGAAACTTAGAATAAATGGATATGGCCTGCTTTGGCCATCCCTGGGGTTAGAATGAAATCTTTTCTAAAATTCTAAATGAACACAGGGGATAGAAATGAGAGAAGAATCTTCAGTCTTAATTCCTGACAAATGTATGTCTACATGGAAAATGATTGCAGGTAAAAAGCAAAATGAAAACTGTCTTCGCAATCACTTATAATAAGGAGATGAGGAGAGGGGAAGGAGAGAAATGGGGAAGTGGTTGAGAGAAAGGATAAGAAAGAGAGAGAGTAGAAGAGAGGAAGGGGGGGGAGAGAAGAGGGAAAAGAAGGATGGAGAGAGAAAGAGAGAGGAAGACAGAAAAGGAAAGAGAGAGAGAGAGAGAGAGCAAAAGAGGGATATAACAGGCTGATTAGCTTGTATTTACCCCAGCACTTAGAACAATGCTTGACACATAAGTGCTTAACAAATACCACAGTTATTAATTATTGCCATTATTTTTTGTCCTGAGGACTCTCAGTTTAAAGTTGAGTCCAGGCACTAAAATGGAGACTGAATCAATGGTATTGAGCACTTAATGAGTGCAGAACACTGAACTAAGGGCTTGAGAAAGTGCAGTACAATAAAGTTGGTAGACATAATCCCTGACTACTCTGGGTTTGAGAGGGCAGGATGGTTTTTTAAAAAAAACTCCCTCCATTTATCTTGTCCTAGCCCACAAGTCTAATCTCTGCAGTTGTCAGCATTGATTGAGCATCGACCTCCCATTTTTCAAAGTATTTTCCCTGCATTCCTAGGAAAAAAGAACAGGCTTACTGTTAATGCTAGCCCCCAGGATGTCAAGAAGATATTAAAATTAATTTTCCCCAAACATCCTCTTTACAACACTGCTTATTTCAGTCACTAGGTTTTGTGTCAAACAGGGGTGAATAGCCCTGAACTCTAATCCACAAATATGATCCCCTTGTGCCTCTCATATTTGGGAAGTTGGCTTCTGAAATAAATATGCTAACATTCCTAACGTTTTCATATTGCTTTATTTAAATGTGTTCTGCTTCCCACATAAAAGACAAAGCATACAACTCTGAGCACTGTTGCTTCCATAATTGTCACCGTGTTACCCAGACTTCATAATTAACTCCAGAGAAATGTTAACAGTCAACTGAACAGACAGGGAAACATCTAAAGATGATCTAACATGGGTGGATTGCATATAACTAATGAGAATATCTTTGTTTGGCGAGGGTATTACTAGAATCAATTACAGATCCAAAGCCTCCAAACATCCCACCTCCTCCAAAAAACTTTCCCTGATTAATTCCCAACACCCCAAGTTGGTCCAATTCAACACTTTTGTATTTATACTTGCTCACAATTCTTATGTATATATGTACATTCAATTGCATATTTATGTATTACGCTTGATATGATTTTACTATTGGGGTATTTCCTATTTCCTCCACTTGCCTCCATTATTTGTAAATCATTTATGTCTGCTTATCTCCCTTATTAGTTCTGTGAGTCTAGAGACAGCGACTTTGTCCTGGTGTTTTTTACGTGCTTAATACAATGCTGTGCACACTGTAAGTGCTCAGTAAATACCACTGATTATCAAAATGGACAGACATTTCAACTTGAAACACTAATTAAGCAGCTCTAAAGGAGACAACAGTAAAGTTGGGAATCTAAGATTTTTAGGTCCTGCTCTACTTACTAATATGATCATGGGTAAATTTTAACTTTCTTGAGCCTCCGTCTCTATCGCCTAAATTGGGATTATGTTATTATTCTTTCATGCCAGGTCTATGGTGGGGGTTAAAGAGAACATTTGGGAGGTGATACAATATCTGAACTAAAAGACACTGTGCAAATATCAAACCTTGTTCCCATTTTCTCAATTTCTCCATAAATAACTTTTTTGAGAGAAAATCAGTTCAACATCTCTATCTATTTCATCTTCCACAAAGTGAATCATGGGACTGTGATTTCACTGGATCAAGTTCAAGAGGAGAGTAGCAGTTTGGCCTAGTGGAAAGAGCTTTGGATTGGGAATCAGGAGGCTTGGATTCAAGTCCCAGCTCTGTCGGCGGGCTGCTGAATGATTTTGATCAAGTCAGTCAACATCTCTAGGCCTCAGGTTCCTCATCTGTAAAATGGGAATAAAATATTTGCTCTCCCAACCACTTAGGTTGAGAGAGGGACTGTGTCCAATCTGAATATTCTGTATGCATCCTAGCACTTGGGACATAGTAACTGCTTAATAAATACCATAAAAATTGAACAATCCCAATACGATTCTCATTTAAAAGAAGTTTTTGTGTCTTAGAGGTGCTACTCCTTACACTGCTTCCCCCAAAACTGAGTCCAAGGGTTTCAGCTCTCCCCTGTTGCTCCTTTCCTCTCTTTTTGCCTTGCTTTCACACTGACTGCTTCACAGCATAAACCAGGAGTAAATGTGAGATGATTATTTTAGGGCAACATTTATATCATTCAGAGTTGGAAAGTGCCTAGGTTTAAAGAGTGTTTTTAGGGTTTATAGGGTTGCGCCTCTCAGTCAATGTCAGTCAATCGTTTTTATTGAGCGCTTATTGTGTGCAGAGTATTGTATAAAGCACTTGGAAGAGTAAGGTACAACAATAAACAGACTCGTTCCCTGCCCAAAGTGTCAGTATGATCCATCAGAGATGGCTTAAATCTTCTCACACAAATTGCTGAAATGCAACTACAAACCCCATTTCTGGTCCCTGCGAGCAAAGGTACCATCCAAGGGTCTTACCTCCTTCCTTTTCCACCCTGTAAGCTCAAAAGAGGCAAATCCCATTTGTGAAGCACACTGAAAGCTCAGAAGCCAGTGAGCTGAAGACAAACTTTCTGGCCTGCTATGCAACCTTGGGCAAATCGCTTAATTTCTCTGTGCCTCAGTTTCTTCATCTGTAAAATGGGGATTTATATACCTCTTCTCCCTCTCCTTTAGACTGTGAACCCCATCAGTCAATCAACGGTACTTATTGAGTGTTTACTATGTGAAGAGCACTGTTCTAAGCACTTGGAAGAGTAAAATACAACAGAATTAGCAGACACATTCCCTGTCCCAAATGAGTTTACAGTCTAGAGGGGGAGACAGATATTAATATAAGTAAAACTCACGTGGGGCAGAGACTGTGTTGGACCTGATAATCTCATATCTATCCCAGAGTTTAACAGAGTACTTGGCGCATAATAAGCACCAAATACAGCAATTATTATTTATTCAGCTACTCTGTTTCTTGCAATGAAATTGCTCTCAGCATTTAAGTACTATTTTAAAACACGAGTAAAAGAAGTATTTTGCCTCTAATTACAATGCTGCGCTTTACCAGAATCTAATACTTTTCTTTAAGTTCACACCACCTACTACCTACCTAACTGCTTTGTGATGGATGAGCTTTTGGACAGTTCTTCGGAGATGTCATGTACCAAACATTATTCGCCAGTCCAATCATCCCTTCCCTAGTCTCCCTTCATCAGAAACAGTGTTCGTGGCTTCCTTGAAAATCTCCTCTCAACCTGGCACAAAAACGAGAAAGAAGCTAGAAAAACAGATTGTGAATAGACAGCCTGCCCCCAAATTTCAACATCCCCCCCGCCCCATCCGACCTTCAGTGTCCTTCTCAACGTTTCGGCGAGGCAAACCATTCCATTTATCCTAGCCACCCTCCTCTGCAAGGATTTGAAGGCGTGTGGTTTTCCTCCTACTTGGAACACCTTATTTCCCTTTCCACTTCTGCAATGGGCTCTGAATAGGAGGGTGCATCCATGTGATGCTGGGGTTCCCCCCCTCCCCCAGACTGCTATTTAGAGACCCACCTGGTCCACTTCACAGCGTCCTTCCTACTCTGGCTTGCATCCTGGGCGACCTGAACGCTTCGGGGTCCCGGCGGGCATCCTAGGATGCCAGGTCCTGCTTGCCAGCCGAGGGTGCCCAGTCGAGCCGGAGGAGGCAAAGGCGGAGCGCTCCAGGCAGCCCGGGAACGGAGGGAGGGGGGAGTGGGACGGGGAGGGAGGGAGGATGGATGCCTTTCTAGAAACAAAACTTCAGGAAAAAGGGAGACGGAGGGAATCCCAGGGCCGGTCCTTAAAGGATTGGGAGGATGAGGTGCTCGACAGCTATTTGCCTTTCAAATGCAATGACTCCTCCTCATCTAAGTCGTTCATGCCCCAAATCGGGTCCAGCACCTGGAGCGCTGAGCCTGGGATGCGCTCAGAGCCAAGGAGGAGCAAAAGGGGTGGGAATGGGTGGGAATGGGAGGGAATGGGTAGGGAGGGGAGAGGAGGAGAGGGAGCTCATCCTATCCACCGTTTGGACTGTGAGCCCGTTATTCGGCACGGATTGTCTCTATCTGTTGCCGAATTGTACATTCCAAGTTCTTAGTACAGTGCTCTGCACATAGTAAGTGCTCAATAAATACCACTGAATGAATGAATTAATTAATACACCCAGACTCCGGGGCTGGAGCAGCCTGGGAGCCGTGGGATGTCTCTTGCCTGCTGTGTGGCCTTGGGCAAATCATTTCACTTCTCTGGGCCTCAGTTCCCCCTCCTCGCCCCACAGAACTTGTGTATATATGTACATAATGTATTATTCTTTTTATTTTATTAATGTGTATGTATCTATAATTCTATTTATATTGATGCTATTGATGCCTGCCTACTTGTTTTGTTTTGTTGTCTCCCTCCCCCCTTCTTGACTGTGAGCCCGTTGTTGGGTAGGGATTGTCTCTGTTCCAGAACGGTACTTTCCAAGCGCTTAGTACAGTGCTTCGCACACAGGAAGCGCTCAATAAACATGATTAGAATGAAGTGAATGAATGAATGACTAAAGTGGGATTCAAACTGTGAGCCCCACGCAGGACAGGGACTCTATCCAACCTGATTTGCTTGCATTTGCCCCAGCACTTATTTCAGTGCCTGGCACAAAATAAAGCGTAGCGTAATGGAAAGAGCACGGGCCTGGGAGTCATAAGATCGTGGGTTCTAATCCAGACTCTGCCACTTTGCTGAGTGACCTTGGCCAAGTCACTTCACTTCTCTGTGCCTAGATGACTTCATCTGTAAAATGGGGATTGAGACTGTGAGCCCCACGTGGGACAACCTGATTACCTTGCAACTACCCCAGCGCTTAGAATAGTGCTTGGTACATAGTAAGTGCTTAACAAATACCACAATAATAATAATTATTATTAGGGTGCCCGCGGGATTCCTGGAACTCCTCTGGGTGCCCTGGGGTGTTCGGAGAGCTGGTCTTGGCCCTCCCAACCTTTAGCTCAGGTTTCCTCCCTCCAACAGGCCGGGCTAGCCGCTCACCCCCACCTCCCTCTCCCTCTCCTCGCAATTTAACCAAGAAGGCCCACTCAGAAGGGGATGGAGCATAAACTCTCATTTTTTCTTCTTCCACCCCCTTCTGTGTGTCGCTCTTGCACTTGGATTTGCATCCCTTTTTTCACCCCTCCCTCAGCCCCACAGGGCTTATGTCCCTATCCAGAATTTATCTCTATTAATGTGTGTCTTCCCTCTAGACGGTAAACTCGTTGTGGGCAGGCAACGTATCTACCCGCTGTGTTGTATTGTCCCCCAAAGCGCTTAGTACAGTGCTCTGTACATAGTAAGTGCTCAAGAAATACGACTGATTGCCGCGGCTTGAGATTGCTGCCCCCTGCCCCCTCCCCATCCAGGACGGGGTCTCCTCCGGGATCCCCATATCCGAAACATCCCCGGGGGGCAGGGGCAAAGGGGGGGTGCTCCCACTCACCAGGTCTGGGTGTCTGGGGCCGGTCTCCAACTCTTCAGTTATGGGGGCGAGGACAAGGCTGTAGGTCCTGCAGATCCAGGCCAAAAGAAGAAAAAAAAGTGGTTTCAATGGAGAAAGCCCCCTTAAAAAGGGGTCAAAGCAGGAGAGGTGACAGCGAGGGACAGAGAGAAGATTCACTAGGTTGAGGGCTGGGGAGAAGCAGGTCAAAAGCCTGGAGAAGTAAGAAGGAGATAACCAACATATGGAACTCTCCTTTACACAGGTCAAGGTCATCACTGTATCCATCCATAGAGAATTAAACTACACATGGCCTAGCGTAGCCCAAGCATGACAGAGCTTAGGGTTGGGAGTTAGGAGACCTGGGTTCTGCTCCCTGCTCTGCTGAATGACCTTAGGCTATCACTTATTTGTTTTGGACCTCAGCTTTCTCATCTGTAAAATGGGGATAAGATAAGAGCTCTCTCTATTTCATAGGCTGTGGAAGAGGGACTGCTTTTGATCTGACTACCTTGTACCTATACCAGTGTTTGACACATAAATTCAATAGTAATAATGATAGCAGTGCTTATTATTTTTATAATAATAGTCCAATGGCTAGTATACTGCATAAACTGAAGAACTGGAGACAGTCTTTAGTTCTGGTTGTTTATAACTGTCTTTGACTGTGTATAGTCCAGGCTAATATTTGATTCAATTTTCTTCAGTCTGTTTTTTGATTCCTGTCATCATGTTGACTTTGTAAAGGGATTCATACCAGATTTTGCTTTAGTTTCCCTTCACTAAGGCCCACTCTGCCTTCCCTCCCTCCTCCAAACTTGTATCTCTGGTATGGCTCCCCTATCCCCTTCCTCCCCATCCCAGTCTTGGCCACAGAGGAACTTGTACTGTCGTTTTCAAACCTAAAGAAAGCCCCTGAGTTTCACAGGAGCATGAACAAAAGTACTTCCTCATCATTCAATTCACGTCATTGCAGGTGTATGAAACTAAACTGAGACTCACTGATGTTCTTTCTGAAGGTATCTCAATTAAATGAAAAACACTTCTTCCAAACACTCTGCATTCATTTTAGATAAGCACAGGTGCAGAGGAGGATCCTGCAAAGAGAGGTGCAATCACTTAATCCTCTTTCCTTTAAACTCTGAGTTCAAAGTCTTGAAGAATCATGGCTCACTGCTTAAGTTTAGGGCATTAAAGAACACCTGGCAACCATGGGTACTCTGATATTTGCATTTAAAATGGAGGATAATAGAGTTGTTACAAGAGGTGTAGTTTTGGCGGCTGTGCTTTGCCTTGGTGCTCCAGGCTGATGTAGCATAGGTGAAAGATCATGCTGATATTAGCGATCCTTGAAATTGGTAGCACAACCAACCAGTTGCCTCAAACATCAAACCACAGGTGTTCATTCCATTTCCTGGACTTGGAGTTCTCCCGTCAAGGGGGCAATGGGGTGAGCGGTCACGGTTATCTTCAATTTCCATTTCCTTCGGGCATTCCCAAGTGCACAGTGTAAATTTCCCAAGGGCAGGATCATGTCTTTTACATATCTGTTGTATTCATCCAGGCACTCTTCAGAGTATTCTGCACACAACGGGTACAAAACAAATGATGATGACAGTGATAATCTAACATAGGTTTTATAATGTACAATGTACATATTGAATATGACTCTTGACACTCTGACACAGCATCATAGTTATGCCGGGTCACTTGGACTGTAAATAGGTTTTGTGCATGAAATTCCTGTGCACATGTCACAATGTGCTATAGTCCCGCTCCCCTAATTGCTGGTTACATTCCATGCCCTATTCATTCATTCAATCGTATTTATTGAGTGTTTACTGTTCACTTTATTGAGTGTTTACCGTTCATTCATCCAATCATATTTATCGGGCACTTACTACTTGCAAAGCACAGTACTATGTGCTTGGGAGAGTACAATATAACAATAAACAGACACATTCCTTGCCCAAAGCGAGCTTATAGTCTAGTGGGAATGTGGCTGACAGAGATGAGAGAGTTTGAGTGGCACTGCAGAAGTCATTAGTACTACACTCAATTCCTTCAAGCAGGTTCTTGGTTCTGAAGTCTCGGGGCCAAGGCTTGTCTGTCATTCCCAATGGGAAACTCCATCATCATCATCATTCTCATTTCATGATTAGGGTACACAGGGACTGGGACCTCCAAACTCTTGAAGATGGGGAGATTTGGAAAGGTGGTTGTCATTTTGCAGTGACATTGCTAAAATCCGCTATTTCCTCTCCATTCAAACTGCTACCATGCTGATCCAAGCACTTATCCTATTCCACCTTTACTACTGTATCTTGCCTCCTCGCTGGCCTCCTGTCTCTCCCCACTCCAACTCATATTTTACTCTGCTGGGAGGTAGGGAGAAGGGAGAAATTGTCACAGTGATCAGGTTTGTGCAAGATAAAAGCTAAAGTTTTCAATGCTTGGTTGGGTTGACCACCAGTAGGACTCTGACGTGTGCTTTCGTTTTACTGCCTGGCTCCAATTTGAGGACATGTACATTATTCATTCAATAGTATTTATTTATTCATTCATTAGAGAAGCAGTGCAACCTAGCAGAAAGAACATGGACTGGAAGGCAGGAAGCCTGGTTCTAATCTTGGCTCTCCTTCTGCTCTAATGAATTACCATGGGGAAATCATTCAACCAATCAATCAATCAATCATATTTATGGAGTGTGCAGACCACTATACTAAGTGCTTGGGAGAGTACAACAGAGTTGGTAGATACGTTTCCTGCCTCAAATGGGGATAAGATATCTTTTATTGCTACCAAAGAGGTTGTAAGCCTTCTACAGGACATGGTCCATGTGTGATCTGAGTATCCTGAATCTACTTCAGTGGTCTGCACAGTGCTTGACACATAATAAGTGCATAATAACAACAATAATAATAATTCTCAAAAATAACAATTTTAGCCCACTGGATACTCATTTATGGGGTTCCAAAGGCAAAAGGAGTGAAGGTTAAACCTCAATTAATTTTCCTGATATTTCTCTGATTAGATCTGCTAAGTGGATTTATCTTTCAGGCACTTACCAGCAAGTGGAAAGCACAGGCTAAGATCAGTTTGACTTGATTAGACTTTGGGAGTGAACTGTTTAAGGACTGGGTGTTACCAGACCTTGTGTCAGTCCAGCAAAAATGATGAAAACCATAATTGTATGATAAGGATAGAGAATCTCATTTATGGGAGGTCAAATCAATATGCCATCTGAACCTCTCTTTAATCATTTTTTAAATGAATCATCATCACAAAATGTCTACTTCTGTTCCAAACCATTAACTGCAGGGCTGGGGGGAAAGGTGAAAGATTCCAGTGAAAATGCTCTCAGCTCACCCCCAAAAATATGTTCAATATTCAAACAACATCCCTTTCTAATCAGGCTCCTTGAATTCCATATGTAAGGAAAGAAAACTCCAGAACAATTTGCTTTTGCCAAGCTTGTGCAGGGCAATATCTCAACCAATCAATCAATCAATACCATGTTTTGAGCACTGACTGTGCCAAGCACTGTACTAAAGCACTTGGGAGAGTGCAGTAGGGTTAGAAGTTATAATCCCTGTCCTCAAGAAACTTGCAATCTAGCAGTGAGCTCTTTTTACTCACCACCAGACTTAGTGAGTTCCAAGAAGGATGCAGAGACCGGGAACTTCTTTTTGCTGCTCAAGTTCCTGTTGACTTTCCTTCCACTTTGGACCACATCTGGGGTTGAAGCAGAGACCTCTGGGTACTACTCATCCCGGCCACTGACCTGCTCGGGCGGGAGGACATGGAGAGGCTTTGGCAGCAACATTGGCCTACTGGGGGCTAGGAAGATAGGTAGGTATAGGCTAGAAGGGAACATGTCTACCAACTCTGATGTATTTCTGCTCTCCCAAGTGCCGAGTATAGTGCCCTGTGCATGGTAAGCGCTCAATAAATACCATTGATGATAATGGGGATGATGATGTTAGAAAATGCACATACAGTACTTTCATGAGACACTTGGCAAGAGCTTCTCTTCCCACAACACTCACATTCATGAATACAATCTCACCATCAGCAGAGTTGTCCTTGAACCAAAGGAAGCTCTATTCCCATTGGTCCATTTATTTGTCATCCAGCTGGACTATATCCAGCCAGGCCTACTGGTTTGGTTAAGTGAGCTGTTTTCTTTAATCTTTCTCTCCCTTTCTCTCTCCTTTTCAGTACTCCTGCTGGTCTTCTGTCCAGAGACTGAGGGGGAGGCAAAAAGGGGAAAAAGAAGATGGAATTGGGGAGGGACAGAGTTTTTCTCCTAAAGAGAGGGATAGGATAAAGCCTCACAGAGAAGAGAAAATACATGCACACAGGAAAAAAAGCATAAACATAGAACATACCAAATGCAAATGCTTCATTGCAAAACGTCCTTTTAGAAAGGTAGGAGTAGGAACTAGATAGGCCAGTCGTGAAATGTCAATAAGGCAGACTCCTGGACCAATCAGGAGCCAAACTCTAGGGCCCAGACTGATAGAAAAGACTTCTAGGGTCTCCTTCGAGCCATCTTAAACTGATCCATAAATATGTTGACAGAAGACCTGAATGAGAATGAACCTGCCTCCACTAGTTGACATTCCTTTGGAATTTTTTTTATTGCAAGTGGGTATTGATTTTTGGGGGGGGTTGCCCTGGCCAATAATGTTTCTTCTCTCCTTTGAGAAACAAGACACCAAAGCTTAAGTGAAACTACATTCTTCTAATCATTTGTAACAGAGGGCTTGCCCCCAACCTAGGATTTCAGTTTATGAAATCCAAGACAGCTTTTAGTCTGGTCAACCTAGCAGATGGGGACTCTAGGCTCAGAGGTGTTAAGTGACTGGACTAAACCTCACAGTATGTTGGTAGCAGAGCTAAGATTAGAACGGCATGACCTCTGAGACAGGCTATTATTGTTAAGGGCTAAATATGATGTTTAAACATAATCCTCATGATGGATTAGCTAAATAAAATTAACTCACAATTATCCAAGCTGGATTGTCCAATTCGTGGAAAACTGTGTTTACCTCTCCCTACACTAATACAGTTCTTAACCAGAGTAAGTTTCCCTTCTCATTAAGAGTCCTGTTATAGGTCAGAGAAGTATGAAGAGTGAAATCAATGGCTAAATTGAGGTTATAGGTTATTCTGGGTTTCCCTTAGCTTGCAACTTCTCTGGTAGCCCAGATAATAGTTGTCTGAACTCTGATATTTACACTGGAGAGTTGGAAGGCATGGGGATGATTCGAAGGAGCAATGGCAAACCGGATGAGGATCTGAAGATGAAAGGACCTGCAGCCCAGTGGTGTTAATTGTGACCTGGAGTTATGTTGCCCCCAGATAAGAATGATTAATGCTTCTAGCGTGACTAAAGAAAGCGGAGACCCTCGTAGTCGACCTTTTAAAATTATAAGTATATGTTGAATAGGCAGGGTGCTGACAGAGGAGCATGGCTAGGTTGAGTGAAAGCCTGAAGCTAATGTGTGTATGTCAAACAGTGCCAATAAAGAGTGTGAGTAGCTTCACAACATACTTGAGGAAGGTGGGAAAATGGAGAGAAATAGAAACCACTTATTTTGGTTATTGGTATGTAGATTCTTCTCATACCTTTTTCTTTCCTAATTCCCCAAATCATTTGAGTCTCTCTCTTCTTTAGCAATTTATTTGTTTATATTGATTTCTGTTTCCCCCTCTAGACTGCAAGCTCATTATGGGCAGGGAATATGTCTGTTTATTGTTATATTGTACTCTCCTCAGCAATTAGTACAGTGCTTTACACACAGTACATAATAATGACGGCATTTATTAAGTGCTTACTATGTGCAAAACACTGTTCTAAGCGCTGGAGAGGATACAAGGTGATCAGGTTGTCCCACGTGGGGCTCATAGTCTTCATCCCCATTTTACAGATGAGGTAACTGAGGCACAGAGAAGTTAAGTGACTTGCCCAAAGTCACACAGTTGACAAGCAGCTGAGTCAGGATTTGAACCCATGACCTCTGACTCCCAAGCCCGTGCTCTTTCCACAGAGTCACACTGCTTCTCTAAGTGCTCAATAAATATGACTGAATGAATGAATGAATTCCTCGATATCAGTTAACCTTACTGTGGCTATAGAAAGCACATCGCCTTGTATGATTTGGAATCTTGATGGTCCAAGCTTCTTCAATGTATATCATTCTATGATTTGTATTCTGAAAGTGCTTTGCACATGAAGGCATTCAATAAACACTAGTGATTGATTTTGTACTCTTTTTTTCTCTGCCCACAAGGAACGTATACTCTAGAACTCACATTCCAGATCCCTGGCAACTCCATTCTATAAATCTTGCTAAGACTGTGAGTCCTATGTGGGACAGGGACTGAGTCCAACCCAATTATTTTGATTCTACCTCAGTGTTTAGTACAATCAATCATATATATTAAGCACTTACTGTGTGCACAGCACTGTACTAAGCATTCAAGAGAGTACAATATAACAGAGTTGTTAAACAAGCTCCCTGCCCACAGTGAGCATAAAGTCTAGAGGGGAGACAGACATTAATGTAAATTACAGATATGTACGCAAGTACTGGGGAGCAGAGAGAGAGTTGAGAAAAGGGAACAAATTCAAGTGCAAGGGCAACAAAGAAGGGAGTGGCAGAAGAGAAAATAACAGCTTAGTCAGGGAAGGCTTCTTGGAGGAAATGTGCCTTCAGTAAGGCTTTGAGGTGGGGAGAGTAGTTGACTGTCAGATAGTACAGTGCTTGGAACATAATAAGAGCTGAATAAATATTATCACTATAGTTATTATCATTATTCTCATATTTCACCAAGATTTTCTACCTTTCAGATGGGGAGAGGAATCTCCAATTGGGAAAAAAATAAACTAGATGTGGTCCAAAACCCCAAAAAAGTATTGTGGCATTTCATAGCACACCATATACACACTCATCACCTGAAGCTACCCAAATCAATATGGTATTTGGCCTAGGCTGTTCACACTGGTCAATTTTTAGCTTTGGCTCTAAAACAGACCTGCTAATTCCCTGTTATGAAAAAGATAAACACAGTCCTTCTGAGGGCTACCAACCCTTCCTTGGCATGTAATTTGGTATCAATGGCATGCCTTTCAACCTATTTTGAGGATTCTGCATAGTTATTCCAAGAGTGGGTGATCTTTTAACTCTGCTCACAGTGGCCCAGACTTTCAGCATCACCCAGGAGGCCATTGTGGAGGGGAAAAGTTGACGTGGATTGAATAGCTGAGACGAAATCTGATGGAGTGTTTGAAAGAGTGATGACAGAAGCCAGTTTGGGGAGATAAGTTTGCTGGGCTGGGTACACTTTTAAAGCAAGTGGCTTGGGCTTGTCTATGAGATAAATACAGGAGTCATGACCCACTTCCCTTCCCCCAATATCTTATTTTATGAATCCACATGGTAGGAGCTATGTTCTGCACATAGTCTATGTTCTGCCTATGATAAATATACATGGGCATAAATGTTTAAAATCACAGGGCTGGCCTGGGAGTCCTTAATAGTAATAGTAATAAGTAATAGTCCTTATTGAGAGCTTACTTTGCGCAGAGAACTGTACTAGGTGCTGGGTGAGAATATATAGGTGGGAGTTAGACACAGACCCTCTATCTGGAAGGGCTCAAAATCTAGACAAGATCATGTGTATCCTTCCGCTACAATTCTGTGTTTCTGGAATGACATGACTGGGAGGATGGGTGGTGTTAATTTGAAAGCCCTGAAGATGGTGGTATTTTGGTGAGCATTGGAGGAGAGGAGGGATGTTGTTTTACAAAGGGTCCCATTGCGGGTGGGAAGTGTCCATGATTTGTGTGCACCTTGCTAGAATATGAACCACCTCAAGAAATCAGAAGCAGGGTGGTCTAGTGGAAAGAACATGGGTCTGGGAGACAGAGGGCCTAGGTTCTAATCCCCATTCCACAATTTACCCACTGTGAGACCTTTGAGCAAGTCGCTTAACTTCTCTGTGCCTCAGTTTCCTCATCTGCGAAATGGGGATTCAATACCTGTTATTCCTTTATCCCTCCCACTTGGCCTGTGAGCTCTGTGTGGGACAGGGACAGTGGCTGACCTGATTACCTTGAATTTTCCCCAGCATTTACTGCAATCCTTTCTCAGATGCATAAGGATGTATTACAGTCATTATGTGCTCAATAAACAGCATTATTAATATTAGATCAAAAGAAAATGATTTCACTTGAGTTGTACTGCAGTCTTCCATATTACTAAGGTTCATTTTCATTTTTACCTCAATCCTAATATTGTTATATATTTTAGATAAAACTATTTGGAACTAAAAAATCAATTATTAAATAAAAAACTGACTAGTAGGGAAGCAGTGTAGCCCAGTGACAGGCAACATGACCTCATTTAACCTCTCTGGGCCTCGATCTTCTCATCTGTAAAATGGGGATAAAACACCCACTTTCTCCACCTCTTAAACTGTGAGCCT
This sequence comes from Ornithorhynchus anatinus, assembly GCF_004115215.2. Lineage (NCBI taxonomy): Eukaryota > Metazoa > Chordata > Mammalia > Monotremata > Ornithorhynchidae > Ornithorhynchus > Ornithorhynchus anatinus. The sequence continues at coordinate 31,380,673 of NC_041746.1, forward strand.
CCTGTGGGACAGGGGCTGTGTTTGATCTAATTATCTTGCATAAATCCTAGCACTTTACAGGGGAGGCATAGAGGGGTTAAGTAAATTTAATCAATCAAGGGTATGTATTTAGTTTATTACTATGTGAGAAGCCCTACACTAAGAGCTTGAGACCATACAATAGAGGTAAAAGACAAGGTCCCTGTCTCCAAAGACCTTACACTTTAACAAAGGAGTTTGCAAACTAATAGAGGAGTTTAAAATCCAATGGAAAATCTACCAACTCATTTTCTGTGAAGTTTACTTTTAGGAGATTCATTTGCATTGGTCAATAATGCTTTTCATTCAACCATGAGTTTTCATTACTGAAACCACTAAGTTGAAACAGAATAAAAGGTTGGTTTGCTGGTTCAGTGTTAAGCTTCATATGATGCTGGGGAATGATGGACTCTCTATTGACCAAAGGGGGTCAGACTGATGGTATCAGCTTGGAAACTGACCGTCAGAAAAGTTAGTAAATGCTCATTAAACATCTGCTTTTTTTCTATTTTTGTTAACTCATGAGAGTCTCTTAATGCTATGTTCTTTGTCAAGCAGATTAAAAATTTAAATACAGTTTTTATTCCAAGGTTATTTCCAATATGTAATCATTAAGTGCAGAAATATCACATTTACAGAGGCAAAAACCATGTTGAAGTAATAACGCAATACATTTACAGCACCTTTTAATTTCTCTTTTGGTGACAACCTACCCTCTCTTAAGTCCACCTTTTATGAATCACAGTGCCTGTGACCAAAAATACAGTTGTTTTAAATTAATATCCTAGACCTAAACATCCATTTATATGTACATAGTTCAAAAGAATCATAGCTATCATTCAAATGTGTAAGACACTGTTACACTCCCACTGGTATTTGCAAATAAAAATGATTTCTATGTCAATAATTAGGATGCTTTAAAATATTTACTATGTACCACACACTGTGCTAAGTGCTGTGGTAGAACCAAGATAAGCAGATCAGACACAGTCCCTCACCTACCCAGGTATGATCTTGGATGAATCTTGAAATAGTAAAAACAGATTTTATTGCTACTGTAGAAAGGGACATCAATGTTGGAGCTAATTATAGAGATTCTCTTTTCTTCTCTCCTCTCAAGGGAGTGTGAATTAATTCATCAACAGAATTTATAAACTTAATACTGTGTATAAAGCACCCTACTAAGCATTTGGGACAGTAAAGTACAATAGAGTTAGTGGACACAAATCCTGCTGTCAAGGAGCTTACAATCTAGCGGGAGAGACGGGCACAAGATAATTTACAGGTTTTAAGAAAGGAAAGAAAAATCGAATAGGAAGGTAAGTGCTGAAATTGAGTCTGTAAACTAGGACAATAGATAAAGAAGTGCCACAGGTTGGTGTGAATACAAACATGTATAGGAGGGGCAGAAGTGCTGAGATGACCTGGGGAGAAGAAAAATTAATTGGGGAAGGCCTCCTGGAGGAGATGTGATTTCAGAAGGGCTTTGAATATGGAGAGAGCTGTGGCTTGTTGGATTTGAAGGGCAGGGAAGTTTCAGGCAAGAGAAAGAGCTTAATCACAGAGTCAGAGTGGGAGAGAGGAGAACAAGGCACAGTGAGTAAGTTAGCTTGAGAGAAACAAAGAATGTGAGCTAGAGTGTAGTGGGAGAAGAGAGTAAGACAGTAAGCGGGAGAGAGCTTATGGAGTGCTGCTAGGAAATACCTTGAGGACTGCATACTACTTACTGGGAAACTCTTATGGCCTGCCAAAGGAATTCAAGACACTGTTTTTGCCCTTGAGAAACTTACGATCAATTTCATGGGGGTAGTTAGAACAAGCTCAAATATGCAAACATGCAAGTAGACACAATAAAGTGGCCAAAGCAAAGAGAAAAAAACAGCTAACAGATCACGGAACTATCTCCACATAATTTTTAGAGATGGGTATCAGTGAGAAAAACATCTCATTTAGGAGGAAAACCATGGGAGTCGGAAGCTGTAGTGGGGAGAGTCCCTAGTGATGAGCGGTTAGGTGGTTTGTTTGAGAAGAGCAAGCTGGAATGTAGCAGTAGAGGAGAGTGGATAAAGAGGGAGACAGCTGGTGGGCAACATTACCATTTGTGAGTCTTCTTGTTTTGTGTGAGAAGAAACCTGAACTCAGTGAAGGTTTTAGAGTAGGGGAGTTAGATGGTAGAGTGATTGGCATTGGTAATTGGGTCAGAGACGGCTAATTATCATGAGCATCCAATGAAATTGAGCCAATCAAACTGGTAATTCACAGTTGCCTCTGAGTCACAAAGGGATCAAGCTGAGAATGATGACTTGTCCATCTTGGAAGAGATGCCCAGGTCATGGGATATGTGAATATGAATTACCTCTGTGAAGGAACAATTATTTTGGGGACTTCTGGTTGAAATGCCTTCCATTTAGAGTGAAGTGGAAAGCTTCTGCCTACACAGGGATGGATTCTGACAGCTGTAGCTACATTCAATAAGCACTGAGTTGTGTTTTTCTGGGTCTTTCGCATTAAGGAATGATGAAAAGGTTCATTTAATGTCAGCCGTGGCCTATCTGGCTGTGAGGGAATTAACTGTTCCCTGTGGCCATATTTGGATGCCAAGGTGAAATATAAGGAGGACGATCCATGTTCGACAGACTAATAAAAAAGTTGAACCTGACAAGCATGGATCATAACCTTCTGCCATTAACAACCATATCTGCCATGAATGGGCACATTTACTTTAGTCAATAATGGAAAATTGCAGGTTGCATTCTTTTCTAAGGCAGGGAAGTGACTGGAAGGTTGCTAATACCATTTTCCTAAGAAAAATGAAAACAATCTCTACTTTCTATACCTTTAATAATTCTAGCATTTATTAGGCACTTTCTATGTGTCAAGCATTGTGCAAAGTACTAGAGTAGATATAATATAATCAGTTCAGGTATAGATCCTGTCTTACATAGCCGAGAGGCAAGTATCTCATTCTCGTTTTACAGGTGATGGGACTGAGGCCCCCTAGAGATTAAGTGAATTGCCCAAGGTCACACAGCAGGCTAGTGGCAGAGCTGGGATTAAAACCCAGATCTACTGACTCCCAGTTCCATCCTCTTTCGACTGGGCCATCCAATGTTATTTTGTGATTTCAGGCACCTTACCCCTCCATTTTTGATTTATACTGATTTTCTTAAAAGGTTTAAGTGAAAACATTTATGTTGATACTGCATATCAAAAACACCTTCTGGTTAAGAAAGATGGATCTAATTGAGACAGTATACTAAGTGAAACTTCGGTTTCCTCTATGAGCGAATACACTGCTATATCATTGCCTCACTAACTTTTGATCAATTGATTGATTGCTGCTTCAGGTTGTATGTGTCAAGTAGGATTAACTCTAGATGTTGATAGAATGGGCCTATCTTCTTCCCCTCCCATACCCCTGGACCGAAAGCTCTCAAGGTGTCTAAGCATAAAACTCAGGATCTTCCTCTGAGTTCTGCAAGCCAATTATAGGGTTATAGTGACTCCACTAGAGTAAACAAGACACCTTGAAATGTGCAAAGTGGTTTAACAAAGATTTGGTAATAATAATAACAATGATGACAATGACAATAATAATAACTGTAGTACTTGTTAAGCGCTTTCTATGTGCCAGGAACACAAGCACTGGGATGGATATAAGCAAATCAGTTTGGACACAGTCCCTGTTTTACATGAGGCTCACAGTGTTAATCCCCATTTTACAGATGAGGTAAATGAAGCCCAGAGAAGTTAAATGACTTGCCCAAAGTCACATAACAGGCAAGCAGTGGAGCAGAGATTAAGAACCCAGGTTCTTCTGACTCTTAGGCCCATGCTCTATTTATCCACAAGAGCATGCCGCTGTTCGGTGTGGTTTTGTCACTGAATTCAAGGAGGTTTCATTTGAAGAATAGATGCATGTAATTTAAATTGGAAAAAAATGTCTTTGCTCTTTACTCTCCCTCTAGATTGTATGCTACCTTAAGACTGTAAGATCGTTGTGGGCAAGCGATGTGTCTACCAGCTTCATATAGTGTACTCTCCGAAGTGCTTAGTGCAGTATGCAGCACAATGTAAGCGCTCAATAAATATGACAGATTGATTAATACTGAACAAAAACTTCTCCATTTATGTTCATTGCTCCCTGGGCAATAAACTAAATTTCTGGTCCAATTTCCTTTAATATTGAGAGGAAATTCTGTCATTCTAACGTTCTAAAATAGGGATAGCGTATATTTTCATAGTTAAAATGTCCAGGTCACAACATCTGAGCTTCTTGAAGAAAATGGAAGATTCTCCTTGAAATAGTCAAAAACACTTAATGAAACTTTGTTACTGCCGAACTTTAGCGCCACCTACTGAGCCCTAGATTCTATGGATTTATTAGATCCTTGTTAATATCCAGCTTTTTATTAGCCTTTTGCGCTGTTGCCTCACATCTGACTGATGATTAAAAGAACACTCAAAATCAACTCTGAGATCTTTTTCCTGAATAATGACTGATAGTTCTTTGCCTCTCCTCTTGAATGTGTGCTCCTCTTCTAGACAGTGAGCTCCTTGTAGGCAGGGAGCATGTCTACTAACTCTACCATAGAATACCACTGATTGATTTGCCTATTACTTTGCTGTAATAATTTGGAACACTTTTTCCACAGTGCCCTTGTGCACTTTGAAGTCCTCCCCTGACACACATTTTTTAAATTGTTTATGTTAAGTGCTTACTATGTGCCAGGCACTGTACTGAGTGCGGGGGTATATACAAGCTAATCAGCTTGGAAACAGTCCATGTCCCATATGGGGCACACAGTCTTAATCCCCATTTTACAGATGAGGTAACTGAGCACAGAAAAATTAAGTGACTTGCCCAAGGCCACACAGTTCTAATCACAGCTCTACCAATTATTTGCTGCGTGATCTTGGGCAAGACACCTAACTTCTCTGTGCCTCAGTTCTCCTGTTCTCCTTCCTACTTAGACTGTGAGCCCCATGTGGGACAGGGACTGTATCCAACCTAATTCACTTGTATCCACCCCAGCGCTTAGAACAACACTTGACACATAGTAAGTGCTTAACAAATACCATAAAAAAGTGACAGAGTTGATATCAGAACCGAGGTCCTTTTGACTCCCAGGCCCGTGCTCTATCCACTAGGCAACTCTTCTTCAGTTTTCCACCTCTTGAACCAGCTCTGTGTCTTCCTTTAGTTTATATCCATCTGGGGGTCATTTCACCCCACAAAAGAACTTTGTATCATCTGAAAGTATGGAGATTTTACTGAATCTTCCCCTCAAGAGCCACAGCAGCTGCCACCCCTCTCTTCTAGAAGTCTCCTCTACTGCTCAGACATCCAGGTCTGTCTAGGAAATATGGTCCCCCAGAGAGCTGAAAAGGTGGATACCAAGGCCCTGATGCAAGTTGGTGGGACTTGGCATGGACCTTGGGACACCTGTCCCTCTTGTCACCACTTGTTTTTAGAGGGAGCAGGTAAATATGGCAACTGTGCATTGTATAGGGGAAAAATCGTGGGTGTAGGAGGGGAAGACCTATGTTCTAGTCCCAGTTCTGTCTGTAACTGGTTGAATGACCTTGGGCAAGTCACTTAACTTCTCTGCTCAGTTTCCTCATCTGTAAAATGGGGATAATACCATTCTTAGTCACAAGATCGAGATACATTTTTGCAAAATTTTTGTAGTATTGAAACAGCAGTGGGGTTATTACAAAAATAATTAAGTCTAGCAAAAAGGGAGGAGTAGAAATAAGAAGAGAAAATGAAAAGGAGGAAAGGAGGGGAGATGGAAGAGAAGGGTAAGAGAACATGGCATCTCTTATTTCTATTCCACTCACCTAAGGTCTACATACAATAGGCACTCATCAGTTATCATCAATGGTATTTATTAAGCACTTCTTGTATGCAGAGCACTGTACTAAGTGCTTGGGAGACTACACATGTTGGTAGACACATTCCTTGCCCACAGTGAGCTTACAGTCTAGAGGGGGAGAGAGATTTTAATATAAATAAATAACATATCTAATTTATAATGAATTTACTACCTATAATGTAATACAAAATATAATCTTTCTCTCCTACTCAAAATCGTGGGGGATAGTTATGCAAGTAAATATGGTAATACCTACTTTTCCCTATCTTACAGGGATGTAAGAAGGACAATTATGAGATAAATACTGTTGAAAGCATTTTGGGAATTAAAGGGCTATATAAAATGAAAATATTATTTTGCCAAGTGCTCTGATATTCCCAGTTAGGATGCTTGTCTACATTTTCTATCCACTTAAGAAAAAATCTATTCCTATGCATGTCTTGAAGAAGGTCACCTGTGCACATTACCCATCAGAATTCATTAAGGGGGGAAAAAAAACCAGAAAAAAAGGTAATGAGGGCAATAGCCACTGGATGTCATTGCTGTGCCACAAACCAAGAGCAAAATACCAAGACTAATTTACATTGTTGCAGACTAATTTACAGAACTATTATCCTCAGAGATATCGCCTATGTGCCACAATTTGAGACTCCCAGAATCGATCCAGGAGGTTTCAGTCCTCTAGACTCTAAGCTTATTGTGGGCAGGAAATGTGTCTGTTAACTCTGCTGCATTGCACTCTTCCAAGTGCTTTGTTTTGTGCTCTGCACATAGTAAGCCCTCAATAAATGTAATAATAATGATGGTATTTGTTAAGCACTATGTGCCAAGCACTGTTCTAAGTGCTGGGGTAGATACAAGGTAATCAGTTTGCCCCACGTGGGGCTCACAGTCTTAATCTTAATTTTACAGATGGGAGAACTGAGGCACAGAGAAGGTAAGTGATTTGCCCAAGGTCGCACAGCAGACAAGTGGAGGAACCAGGATTAGAACTTATGACCTTCTGACTCTCAGGCCTGTGCTCTAGTGTTTTGCACATAGTGTGTGCTTAATCAATAGCATCATGGTTATATAGGAAGTGAATTCTTCGGCCGCTTGGTTTGTTTATTGAGACTTTCATGTGGAGAAACCAAACCAAGTATTTTTTTTTTGTTTTTAATATCTTGCCACAGTGTGATTTTTTTGCAAAATAATTATACCAATAAAGGTTGCCTTAGACCTCAGAAGTGAAATGTTTGCAGAAACATTGCGGTGTTATAATTAAGTGTTACCCATGGAGAGAACAGTGTTTGCTTGCAAATATGAAATGGGTTAATCTTTGAGGCACCCTGGGACCCTGGAGAGAAGAGTGAAGAGGGAAACTAATTATCATTTGAGGGCAAATTACAAATGATGATTTAGTCAAAATCCAGTTGGACAGAAATGGGCATCCAAGGCAGATTGTCCTTAACTGTTATAACTATTAATTAAAGAATAATGAATGCTCTATGAAATATACTCTGGTTGAAAACATTTATTTATTTTTAAAAGCTCTCTATGGTGGTTATTGTCTAAATTTTGTCAACTGTTCAATTACCATTTAACTTTGGTGATAAAAAACTAATATACCATAGACATTAGAAGAATCTTCAGGCTACAGAAGTTTTCAGTAATAATGAGGGTACTTATTGAGTGCTTACTATGAGCCAAGTCATGCTTTAAAGTGCTGGGGTAGATGCAAATAATTTGATTGGACAAGGCCCTGCCCACATGGGAAGGAGAACAGATTTTTTAATCCCCATTTGACAGATGAGGAAACTGAGACACAAATAAGTGAAGTGACTTGTCCAAGGTCACCCAGCAATCTTGTGGTGGAGCTGGGACTAGATCCTGGGTCAAGTGATTCCCAGTCCTATACTTTTTCCACTACGCCATAATGCTCCAAATGATTTCTACAAGGGTTGTTAAACTATCAGTAGGACATCTTTGACCATGTGCAGAAATGATCTTCATTTAATATAAACTGCAGCAATCAATCAAGTCAGAGAATCATCCCTTTCTTAAATGATATATTTACCACAAAAAACTTTGAATTAGACCCTGAAATTTTAAAGAAAAATAATCACCCAGAAAAAGACTGCCTAGAACTAAAAACCCATGGTTTTTGCCAAAATGTGACAGTAAATCATACAGTTTCACTATACTCATTCATTCATTCAATAGTATTTATTGAGCGCTTACTATGTGCAGGGCACTGTACCAAGCACTTGGAATGTATAAATCGGTAACAGAGACAGTCCCTGCCCTTTGACGGGCTTACAGTCTAATCGGGGGAGACGGACAAACAAGAACAATAGCAATACGTACCTGCCTTTTTCAGTGTCTTGTCCACTAGCACAATAATCAATTTCTTCTAACAGTCTTTGTCTTCTTATATACTGTAAACTTGCTGTGGGCAGGGAACGTGTCTGCCAATTTTCTTGTACTGTACTCTCCCAAGCACTTAGTAAAGTACTCTGCACGTATTAAGCATTCAAATGCCATTGATGATGATGATGATCATCATCATCATGTTAAGTCTCAGCGCTAAGATTCACCCGTGTTCTAAGTGGGAGACTATCGTCATCATCGTCACCATCCTCCTCCTCCTCCTCCTCCTCATTACAATATTTGTAGCTGTTCTTGCTAAAGAAATCCTAATCATGTGTATGAGGCACTCTGGATATCTAGTTCAAATATTTTCTATTTTAATCCATTATGGACGTGTAATTCTATCATTTATCCAAATCTGTCTTGAACCCAATTAATCAATCATTTGTATTTACTGAGGGGTACTGTGTTCAGAGCACTGTACTAAGTGCTTTGGAGAGTACAATATAACTGAGTTGGTAGACATGGCTCCTGCCCAAAATGACTGTGAGCCCGTTGTGGGCAGAGATTGCCTCTTGCTAAATTGTACATTCCAAGAGCTTAGTACAGTGCTCTGCATAAAATAAGCACTCAATAAATAGGATTGAATGAATGAGCTTGTAGTCTAGAGCTCACTGACACATTCTGAGAATTAGACTGATCATTCAATCCTATTTATTGAGCGCTTACTGTGTGCAGACTAAAGAACAATACCTTGTACATTTCTTCCACAGAGTTTAAAACCTTTTTTATGGATTATATTTTTATTTTTCCTTTTTCATGAAAGGGTGGTGACAGTATAGTGCATCATTCAAATGCTTTTAAGTCTGAAGGGAAATAAGCCAGTAAGCATTAGTAGTAAATAATTGGAAGTGAAGATCCATTTTCAAACACTAATCTCACTTAAAAAAATTAACCCATTTGGGAATTATATATTGAGGGTCCCAATAGGCAAGAGATGGTTTCTGCCCCCAAGGAATGTACAATCTAGCAGGAGAGGCAGACACACATTTAGAGAAAGGAGAATGAAGTGCTTAATTGGTATGTAAATAGAGATGCACGAACACACTCCAGGAGGCTTAGAGTGCATGTTGTTTTGTACTCTTCCAAGCACTTAGTACAGCCCTCTGCACATAGTAAGCACCCAATAAATGCCATTGATTGAAGTGCTGAGTTGGTGCAAAAGTTATGAAGTAATAATTTGGAAGATGTGACCTGTAATGCTTATTTGCCTATTGCCTAGTACCAAGGCATTCTGGAACTGCATTTTTATGCTTCTTTTTCATTCTCTTCATTGGATGAGGGTTCACTGAATTCAGAGACTAGAATTTGGTGTCCATTATCCCAACTGAAAGCCCAGAAGAGGGCTCCTGCCACTGTATATTTTTCTATAGGCAGAAGCCAAACACTCAGTTCCCATGCTACAGCACAGGTGCCATCAATCAATGTGCCATGACCTATGCCCACATAGACACACAACCATTTCTTCCAACACCATGTCGTCTTCTATCCAGACACTGCAAAATGTCACAAGAATATACCCTAATTCCTCATTCAGAGAAGCAGCAGGGCCTAGAGGATAGAGCACGGACCTGGGAGTCAAAGGATCTGGGTTCTAGTACTGGCTCCACCACTTGTCTGCAGTGTGACCTTGAGCAAATCACTTAACTTCTCTGTACCTCAGTTACTTCAGCTATAAAATGGGGATTAAGATTGTGAGCCCCATTTGGGACAGGGACTGTGTCCAACCTGATTTTCTTACAACCACCCCAGGTCTTAGAACAGTGCCTGGTACATAGTAAGCGCTTAACAGATGCCACGATTGTTGTTATTAATTCCATAAAACAGAGGAAAACAAGTGCTGCAGAGAATTGAATGTAGACAATTTTCTTCTTTTACTTTTCTGCAGTATTTCTTCATTCAGGGAGCTCCTAAACTTTTGTTTTGGCTTTGAATATTCCAAGTTTCTGAGTAACACACTCAGAACTTCAAAAACACAGATGGCCCCCTGTTTTTTCAGTGCTGTTCACTCTTGAGAAACCCAGAAGAAAGCTTAGAACAAGCGGTGAAAACATTAGGGAGGCCACTGTGTGATGTGAAACAAAAGCCAAGAAAACACCAAGAACATGCTGCTAATGTATTGTTTCCCTCAGAAGGATTTGGTTAGCGCTAATGATGAGGTTCAGGATGACTATGCCAAGTTCTCCAAAGATGTAAATTGGGCTGATGCAAGGCAGATGAAATTTCATCTGTGGCCTGTAAGTGAAAGCTCTTAAAACAGAGAACCAAAACCATTTCTGCTTGGAGATGTGTGGAGATCTTAAATTCAGCTGAAATTCAAGTTCTTTTTGAAAAATATCCCTCCAAATTTGCAAGTGCTATCATTATTCAGCATGGCCTGGTGGCTTGTTTCTTTTGGAGTTGTTATTATTATTATGGTATGTGTTAAGCACTTACTATGTGCCAAGCACTATCTAAACTCTGGAATAGATACAAGGTCGTCAGGTTGTCCCACGTGGAGCTCGCAGTCTTAATCCCCATTTTACAGATGAGGAAACTGAGGCCCAGAGAAGTAAAATGACTTGCCCAAGGTCACACAGCAGACAAGTAGCAGAGCCGGGATCTAGTCCCAGGTCTGCTGTTGGTCTGCTGTGTGACTTTAAGCAACTCAGGGAACTTCTCTGTGCTTCAATTTCTTCATTTGCAAAATAGAGAAAAAATACCTGTTTTCCATACTTTTTAAGCTGGGAGCCCCATGGAGGACAGGAACATTTTTATTATTTTGTATTTTCCCAAGTGCTTAACACAGTACTTGGCCCATAGTAAATGCTTAATAAACACCATAGCTAACCTCATTAAATACAACTTTTTTTTTTCAGTAACTGGTACTAGTACATTATTTATTTTAGGATATATCACTTGAAAATACCCACAAACACATGGCAGAATCCCTGAATCAGGGGGAAAACTTGAATTTTGGGCTGGGAATTTAGGGAACCAGTATCATATTTAAGTGTGCTATTAAAAGTACTTCTTTAATATTAATCTCACCACCTGTCAACTCCTTGTGGATGGGGAATGGGTCTGGAGCATCTATTGTACTTCCCTAGTGCTTAGTACAGTGCATATCATTTTATAAATATTCTTAATACTACTACAACCTTCAGAGATAAGTGTTAACCTTTAATTATTTTCTAGACATTCTGTGGCGAAAAAATGCAAATCCTGCATATTAGTGATGTGGGGAGATTTACCAATGGCAAGGATAAAAGACTATGGATGCCCACAGAATAAGGCATGGTATTTACTGAGCACCTACTGTGCACAGAGCATTATACTAAGTAGATAAGCAGTACAACTGAATTTATAATAGACATGGCTTTTGACCTCAAGGAGCTTGCAAATAACTTAGTATCTGTGGAATGGGATACAAACTGAGCACTTATTAATAATGAGTTGAGATTTTTAGCAAAACCAGATTGGATTTTGCAGTGCATCAGGATTCATTTTCCATTTTCCACCACCAGAAGAGTCCAGCTGGATGAATATGCATGTGATGAAATCTCCCATCATGAGTCTCCCCCTCAAAACTGTAAGCTCCTTGTGACCAGGGAACACATCTACCAAATCTGCTATGTTGTACTGTCTCAAGGACTTCTTAATGCAGTGCTCTGCACGAAGTAAATGCTAAATAAATGTCTGATTGATTGAATGAGCAACAGACGAGGCTCAGTCATGACAAATACCAATTATGAGATTGACACTTTCAGGTCTTCTGCCCTCGCCTACCATGGAATCCAAAGAGAAACAGAAAGGCAAAATCCTCTGGGTGGCAGCATTTTCACAGTTTTCTCAATATCCCCCAATTAAAAAACAAACGGAGAACTCTACCTGAAAGCAATCCATCCAGCCAGAGAAGTTTGTTTTTCTGCCATGGATCGTAACTCTCCTGGAAACATTTAACAATAGAGTAAACTATTTTTCCTCCTTTGGGACCAGAATAACTCGGTTTGAATTGAGCTGAGGTTAGGCCTTTCTTCTGAAATGGATTCTTAGAGCTGAACTGTGGGAAGAGCTTCAGCCTAGATTCGAAAAACAAATTTGGAAGGCCGAGAGTATTTGGAGACTGTGGAGTGGGTTTGCGTTAGTGTGAAGCTGTGTACTCTGCTGATCTGTTTTATCCAACCAGCATCTTAGAGGGGCTTCCTTCTCCTGATACATAGGGTCACTACAGTCAAGACCGCTCTGCTGTATTTGAATGGCTCTGTTCAGGTCTCCCCTCTACTTCACCAGCTGGTGCAGTAGTTCCATAGGAGGAAACAGAGGGGTCAGATGAATTAGGGAAAAGAGAGGAGAAGTAGCATGGCCTAGTGGAAAGAGAATGGGCCTGGGAGCCAGAGGATCTCGGTTCTGATCCCAGCTCCACTTGGGCAGTGTGACCTTGGGCAAGTCTTCTGACTTCTCTTTGCCTCAGTTACCTCATCTGTAAAATGAGGGTTAAAGCTGTGAGCCCCAAGTGAGACATGGACTGTGTCCAACCTGACTAGCTTGTATCTACCCCAGCAGTTAGTACAGTGCTTGAGCAAGAGTTCTTTCCTTTCTCATTAAGATTGGGTCCCAAGGGGGCGTTGTCTACACCTTCTCCATAGGCCCAGGTAACTGCTGCTGGGTTGTGGTATGTTAGAGCTTCACATGGACATTGTCCTGTAGGTCACACTTGCTATTAATGGGTTCTGCCTTCCAGAAACTTTTGCATGCACTCAACAATGGGCTTTTTCCTTGCCCACCTACTCACTTGTTCCGCTGTGACCCAGTGAAACACCCCTGGCAGACATGAAAGAGTGAAGGTGGCCTGCACAAGCCACTAGCACTATAATCAACTCCTCCCAAGAAGGTTCTCAGTCCTGAAGACTAACTTTAACACTTCCCTAGTTAAAAACTGCAGCAGTCTCCCCAGTGTCTAAATGGGTAAGGATTGCTTCAAGGGAGTAGACACGATTCAGAGTGCATACACCTTCTTGCTCCCATGAGGCTCTCACCATCTTTGCAAGTCTTTTGCAGGAACCCAAGAGACCTTTTCTCAAAGAAATAATGAACATTCACTTCCGAAAATGCTTTTAACTTCTTCCACTGTTCTACCACCAGTTATAGCACGAAATGACAGCAAAACAGCTGTCTCTCAGACTTGGTCACAGCAGTCTGGATTATTTGGGTTTCTTTGGCTAGCTCTCAGGACTTGACCTGCTTTGAGATGTCTTTCTACATTAACCCCTTGTCAAGAGAAGTCAAGACCCACTTGTGGGAAGCAAAGAGTGATCTAAAGTTATTCTGATGAAATCCTGACTGGTTGATGTTTGAACTGGAGAAACCCCAGAGCTTTGCACTAGAGGAAGGCATTGATTTCTCTGTGACAAAAGGGAAGTGACTGGGTCTGTTCCACAGCTGAAAGCCTTGCCTTAAAGCATATTGGTGCTCAAAGTGCAGTAAAGGTATTCATTGAACATTCACTGGATCCAACACATTGTACTAAGCACTTGGAGAAGTAAAACAGAAGAGTGACATGATCTGTGCTCACAAGAACCTTTAACAAGGGAATAAGAAATATTTTCAGAATGTCAGAAGACAGAATTTAAGGTTTATGTGGCCATTTTCCATCATCAAGAGATAGAGCCTGTGAAGTAGGAGAAATAGAACCGAGCAACTCAGGGAAGCAGTGTGACCTAGAGGAAAGCACATGGGACTGGAAGTCAGTCAGAGGACGTGGGCCCTAATCCAGGTATGCTGGATGTGACCTTGGGCAAATCACTTAACTTCTCTGTGCCTCAATTATCTCATCTGTAAAATGGAGATTAAGACTGTGCACCCCACATGGGACATGGACTGTTTCCTACCTAATTAGCTTGTATTAACCCCAGTGTTTAGTATGGTGCCTGGCACCTAATAAGTGCTTTAACAAATACCAGAAAATGAAAGTCACAACTTCTCTGTGTCTCAGGAGCCTCATCTGCAAAATGCATATTCAATGCCTGCCCTCCCTCCTACATAGACTGTAAATAGCATTTGAGACAGAGGCTGAGTTCATTCTGATTGCTTAGTATGTACTCATCATATTGTGAGCCTCCCATTCCCACTTGTGAATTCTCTCTCAGCTCTTAGTAGATTACTTTGCTCTCAGTAAACCCTTAATAAATATTATTACTACTACTACTACCCCAGTGCTTAGTAAAGTGCTTGGCAAATAGTAAGTGCTTAACAAATACCATAGTTATCATTAACTTCCTGTTAAAAGTACAAAGGCTCTGTTTATCCAATCATATGGTCCTGCGCAAGTGCCACTAAATTCAACCCTCCTGGAAGTGTACATCTAAGTTCTCTCTCCTAAACTGCCAAGTGGTTTTGTTGTAATCAAGCACAGTCATGTGAGACACATCCACAAGCCCAAGGATCTCTTCTCTTTACTTCTCCCAAGATCAACTTCTAACTGTATCTTGCTCTTGACTCTTGTTCCTCTAATCCTTCGCTCATGCTATTTCCCCAGCCTGAAACTCCCTATCTCTCCAAATCCGCCAGACTTCAGGTCTCCTCATCTGCAAAACTCAGCTAAAATAAAACCTCCTCTAGGAAGCTTTCCTTGGTTAATTCACAATTCCCCCAACAGATCAATCCCTACACCCACCCTTAATACTTAAATATTTTATTCCTGTTCTCTGCACTCATGAACACATGTATGTTTATTCACATATTTGTGTATTCAATAAGCTGGTCACTTACTTCATTCTAATGTATTTATCCTACTCCCCTGCAATGTCTTATTCTTCTTTCTGCTTTCAGTATTTGTAAAAACTTTTTGCCTCCCCTATTAAATTATAAGCTCCATGAGATCAGGGAACATGTGGCTGGATTGGCTTGTTTGGCTAACACTGCTTGAAATACTCAGGTAATTGTTCAATTTCTCCTTTACTTTCCCTGAGGATTGTTATCCTCCTTGGAATTCATAACATTAAGACTGTGTCTTTCCCGGAGGAGACACTGAATGTTCTGAATTCCAAGGAGAATAGTAAAGGCTAACAACAATCTTTCTTAGGTAGTCTTATAACTCCCTGCTCTTTTTCTAAAAGCACCTGTTCATGGAGGTGAGGAAATGTACCTCTCTGACACTCAGGGAAGTAATTCTACCCAAATTGCCCATTCAGCTCAACCTTTAGTTGAAAATAGTTGTGCTCCCCACAGACAAATAATCAAACGATTCTTCCAGTCTTCATTATTGCAGTAATGGCAGCAAATGCCACTGGGGTAAATCAGCATTCATTGACACCATTGATCTGACATGTTGAATTATAACTTAAGTTATAGTTTAATTCCCAACACATACTAAAATGGAAATCCTATTACAGGGATTACTATTTCTATAATACTCAGTAGAATAAAACTGAAAGACAACAAGGGACACATCACCCTTAGTAATTCATTTTTTTTTTAAAGTTTAAGATATTGATTATAAAATGCTGTTCTGACTTCTTGGACAGCCTCTTTGCTTTGATTTTCCTTTTAGTATAGTGAGAGCAGTAAGACAAAGATTTCCCTTTTATTTCTCTTTTCCTCTTTATTTTGTTCTCCTTCTTTTTCTAGCCTTCTCTCTTACTCTCTTTGTCTCCCCCTTCTCTCTCCATATAATAATTGTGGTATTTAAGTGCTTACTAGGTGTCAAGCACTGTTCTAAGAACTGGGGTAGATTCAAGGTGATCAGATCAGACGCAGACCTGGTCCCACACAGGACAGATCTGGGTTATTCCCCATTTTTCAGATGAGGTAACTGAGGCATAGAGAAATTAAGTGACTGGCCCAAGGTCTCAAAGAAGACATGTGACTGACCCGTCATTAGAATCTACATTCTTTGAATCCCAGGCCCGTGCTCTTTCCACCAGGGCATGCTGCTTCCCGCAAACACACACAAGATTACTACATAGGCTATGGTTTACTTTTCCCACCAGACCATCTTTTTTGACACTGACCATAGGACTCAGAGTCTCTAAGCCCAAGGCATCCTGTGAAACCTCTGATACCTTGGGCAGCAGAGGCCTGCTTCAAAGAGCCAATATCACCAATGGAGTAGGCCTAGCCTATCCTAGCCTTTTCATAATCTACAAATCAAAGCTGGTGTCCTATGAACTATTAGCCTAAAGACATTGCTTTCCAAATCTATTCAGTACTACTTGACTGTCTGGGCAAAGGCATGACTATTATTCAATCATATAGAAACAATGGTGATAAAACTCACAATCTTCTTCCCCCAGAGAAGAACAATCAAGGGAGAGAAACAGCCCACAAGTGATGATGGAGTCTTCCATTAGGAAGAAGGACAAGCTC
Organism: Ornithorhynchus anatinus; assembly: GCF_004115215.2. Classification (NCBI taxonomy): domain Eukaryota; kingdom Metazoa; phylum Chordata; class Mammalia; order Monotremata; family Ornithorhynchidae; genus Ornithorhynchus; species Ornithorhynchus anatinus. The sequence goes on from NC_041746.1 coordinate 31,397,325, forward strand.
AGCCCTGAGATTTCAGGACTGGAAACCTGAGTGAAGGAATTGAGTTTAATAATAACAACAATAATTATTATTATAATAATGGTATTTGTTATGCCTTTACTATGTGTCAAGCACTGTTCTAAGCACTGGGGTAGATCCAAGCTAATCAGGTTGAATGTAGTCCCGGTCCCTTGTGGGCTAACAGTCTTAATCCCCATTTTACAGATGAGGCAACTGAGGCCCAGAGAAATTAAGTGATTTGCCCAAGGTCACACGGCAGACAAGTGGCGGAGCCAGGATTAGAATCCAGGTCCTTCTGACTCCCAGGCCCAAGCTCTATCCCCTACGCCATGCTGCTTCCAGTCTAGTGCTAGTGGCTTGTGCAGAGCCAGTCATACTCTCTTGTTCCTTCCAGTCTTGTTCCCATTGGTGTACAAAGTAAAAGGAGAGAGCAGAGATGCAGTGCATTGCAAAATATATGTGACATATTGGTCCACATTAACCAGCTGAACCGGGTCTGCAACCCAAGTGTCCTGATTCCCAGAGCAGTGCTCTTTCTGAGACCCAGAAGACTTAGCCATTAACAAACTTCCAAAATGATAGAACATGAGGCTTTACCCCTCAACCCTTCCACCACACCTCTTGATGGGGCCCTTTCCAAAGCATTAATCTGAAAACAATTTGCTTTACCTTCATTCTTTAGGCACTCTGGATCTTTCAACTCTTGCTCTTTATTTCCTACTGTTTTCCTGATAAAGGTCTTCTTTTTCCCTTTCTATTTTCTACTTGAATGTTTCAATTCCTTTAGTGGTGAACAAGATACATTTTGTCTAAGTCCCACCTGTAATTCTTTCCCAGCACTTAGTTCAGTGCTCTCCGCACACAGTAAGCACTTAATAAATACTATTTCTATTGTTATATATGGAGGAGAGCAGTAGTACCGCTGGCATTTGTTGAAACCCTACTGAGAGCAATGCACTCTACCAATCACTTGGGAAAGTGCAGCAAAAGTAGAAGACACGTTCCTTGCTCACGAGGAGCCAGACATAGATATATTCACAGGCAGTGGAATCAGAATAAATAAAATTGAAAGTTTAATCTAAGATGCAAATATAACAAGAGCTCAGAATAGGTAAAGATAAATATAAAGTGAAAGAGGCAACTAAGGTTTGATTAGACTGTTGATAAGAGAGCAGTAAAGATCTGATATAATCATCAACTTTTATACCCTTTCCTTTTCAAATAAATTCAGAGGTCTACTTGGATGCTGCAGATGCACGAGGAGAGGTTGTTATTGAGAAGAAAATGGTCCACAACTATCTATGGTGTGCTCTCTATTGTGGCTATGAAATTTGATTCTTGAAAATAGCTTGTATTGTTTTGAAAATTCAGGCTCTTGCACAGCACATGTCTTGTCTAGGAAACAGGATATTATGAATAATTCTGAGATTGCTTTAGGGAGTCTCCTGAAGGTGCTATTAAAACTAAAATTGGTTAGTTCACAGCTTTACTGAGAACAAAGAGAGATGAAGACATATGAGAAAAAGGAAAAACTGCAGAAGGTAATTTGATGAGTCAGAGATTATTCATGGAAAGCGTAGCTTAACTTCCAGACGCCAATTCAAAATAAGTGTTCCTAACTTCTAGAAGTTAAATACTGACTAAGTTATCCTTCATTTTTTTCATACATTTTGCATAATTTACCTATTGACACATCCAGCACGTGATTATGTGAATAAGAAGCTAAAGTTTGTATGGTACCCAGGCCTTTAGCATGCTTCTGGTAGATTATTTCATTCTCTTCTTTTTCACACCACATTTTCCCTCAGACCTGGCATGAAATGCATTAAACATCTTCCTAGAACTGTGTTTATATTCATTTTCTTGTACAGTATCGATTATATTTTATTCTTTGGTTGGAATTCAAAGGACCCTGATTAGATGCTTGTAGGTAACATATAACTAGAGATTTTTCTTGTGCTAACCAATTAATGGTAGAGGAGCAGCATGGCTTAGTGGGACAAACATAGGTATGGGAGGTCCAGAGACCTGGGTTCTAATCCTCACTTGGCCATTTGGCTGCTGTGTGATCTTGGGCAAGAATCTTAATTTCTGTGTGCCTCAGTTTCCTTATCTGTAAAATGGGGATTCTATACCTGTTCTCCCTCATACTTCGATTGTGAACCCCCTTTAGGACAGGGACTGTGTCTGACCTAATTAACTTGTAGCTATACTAGCACTAAGAACAGTGCTTGACAAATAGTAAGAGCTTAACAAAAACATAATTATCATAGTAAGTGCTTAACAAAAACATAATTATTATCATCATTTACTTATTCTGTGCAGAACACTGTACTGTGCACTTGGGAGAGTAGGTATAGAGTTGGTAGATATGATCCCTGCCTTCAAGGAGCTTACAATCTAGCTGTCTCTCCAGTTACTCTTTCCAAGGCTGCTTTGCAAGCCATGGTATCTTGGGTACCTCCAGTGCTACCTACTTTGGTTATCCTTGTTACAGTGGCACCCACATACCTTCAGCCATTTAAGAATATGGGGAAGAAGTTAATTTTAACAAATTTTCTTTAGTTAGTTGTCACTATTTATTAAAACCTGGCTTGCTATTTGTTTTTGTGTAACTGAAAGAAAAAATGGACAACTCAGACTTTTCACCTTTGTGATGACTGCCAGTAGGAGGATAATAATGTTAATAGCCATGATATGGAATTTATTAAATATTTAGTAGGTATTAAGTGCTGGAGGAAGTGCAAGGTTTTGATATTGGATGCATTTCTTGTCTCACTTGGGGGATGGCAGAGTGAAGCAGTGTGGCCTAGTGGAAAGGGCAGAGGACTGGTAGTCAGGAGACCTGGGTTCTAAACCTAGTTATGCCACTTGCTTGCTGTGCAACCTTGGGCAAGTCACTTAACTTCTTTGTGCCTCAGTTTTCTCATCTGTAAAATGTGGATTCAATACCTGCTGTGAGCCCCAAGTGGGACAGGGAATGTGTCCAACGTAACTGCACTGTATCTTCCCCAATGCTTAGCATACCGTGTTTGGTACATAGCAAGGGCTGAGCAAATGCAATGATGATGATGATGATAATGATGATGATTATTTGTGGGTTTATAGTCTATCTTAGATCTATTTAGGCAATGATGAAATTGAGGCCCAGAGAGGTTAAGGACAACAATAGGCCAGTGGCCAAACTGGGGCTTAATAACAATAACTGTGGCATCTGTTAAGCCCTTATTATGTACCAGCACTGTACTAATGCTGGGGCCGCTACAAGCAAATCAGGTTGGAAACAATCCCTATCCCCCCATGGGGCTCGCAATCTTAAATCCCATTTTACAGATAAGGTCACTGAGGCAAAGAGAAATGAAATGACTTGCCCAAGGTCACATAACAGGTAAGTGGCAGAGCCAGGATTGGAACCCAAGTGTTCTGACTTTCGGTCCTGTGTTCTTTCCATTAAGTCTTGTGGGTTCCACGGTTCTGTGATGAAGGTGCAAATCATTTGTAGTTCGCAATCCAGATGCAAGATGAAAAGGATGAAAGAGATCCTGGCCAAGTTCTGTGCAAACAGGCCTCTTCCCAGAAATGCTTCTCTGGCCCATTGGCAAGCGATGGATGAACGAATGGCCAGTAGGCACCCAAGTTCTGTGTTTTATGCATCTCTAATGACTCTCTTGATCTTGGATGTGATTGCTTGTGAGCAAATACTGTCCTTGTTCTGACTCAGCGGTGACATCCTGAATGAAGGGATGATTTGTGTCTAGTGTCAGCTGGGCTAGATCACCAGTGAGCAATCCTTTCCCCCTGCCATGGCCAGCTGCACAGCTGCCATCTCCCTGGCCGATGCATTAACTGCGTCCATACCAGCCCCACAAAACAATAGTTCTGCACCTGCTATCGAGGCTGGCCAAAATGATGGCAGAGTCATCTTTCAATCCAGGGAAAACAGGGGCTATAAACATTACCAAGCATATGCCCATGCTAGCTCAGCTGGGATCCTCTCAGAGAAAAACAACAACCAAACCAAACCCCTTCCTTCCAAACAAATTGTTTTCTCATCCCTCGCAAAGTGGCAATGAAAGTTGAGCATGACAATGGGAGAGAAGCTGGCCTTGCCAAATACTCTGGTTGTCCAGGGTCACTGTATGGTTGAGTCCCTGCCCAAGGAGTGGGCATGGGGTGATAGGACTACATAATTTCTGCATCTGTAAATTAAAGAATGGGGTCCAAACAGCTATGCCACTCTACTTTCCCAACACTACTGTTCACCAGCTTCTTCAGACTCAAGGCCAAAGGGCCAGGGAAAAATCCTATCTTTCAGACCTGATTCCTTTATAAGAAGTTTTTTTCTTAATCTTGTATCTATTTATTGTTGTGGGGTACTCTCCCAAGTGCTTAGTAAAGCACTTGGAACCACATTCAATTCAGTGGAGAGGGAAGAAAGGAGTGTAGCATGCAGAGGGAGCCATGGTTTCATATTGTGCACAGTGAAGTTTCCTGTATAATTTTCCACCTAGCTCTTGGTTAAACCAAATAAGTTATTTAACTTCTCAGCCATCTCCTCCCCATCCTTGAGAGCACTTTTCAATCAGGAGTTTTTAGGAATGCCTGTCTAAACTCCTTCTTCACTTTGGGTAGGGTTGAACTCGTTCCATTAAGCCACATTGTTTCTTATTGATTTTTTTTTATTTGATACTGGAAGTAGGAAGGCAGAAATATGATCCAAAGGTCTTTCACAATATTTCTGGTCCAAGCAAAAACAACAATCTCCAGCAATATAGCCAGATAAACTCAAACATCTATGTCTTTGGTGGGTGGCTTCTTCTGAACCATCTTCCATGTTTAATACCTTACTAGCAACTCAACGAAAGCTGGGTAACTGGTGACATTTTCCCCAAATTTTTGAACAGTAGAGTTTCAAACCGGAACATGGATTTTCCACCGTCTTTGCCTCACACCCGGTATCTGCCACTAAATCCTCCATGCCAAACATTATTCTGTTGACAGTTTCCATTATCATCCCATATCACAAACTAGATAACTCCCATATCACGAACTAGATAACTCTTTGGGACTCCTGAACCTTCTCTAGGAGCCTCGCCTTTGGACCACTGCCTTGTTTCTCAGACATTGGATGAGGGCCCCTATAGCTCTTACACCAAATATCTATTCCTAAATGAACTCTCTTGAAAATGAGACCCAGAAATTTCAAAGACCAGAAGAGTTAAGCTGCACCACCTAGGAGGCCGCAGGCATCCACTGCTCCCAGAATCAAAGCCCGTAGTTGAAATTTGAATCTTTTGAGGGCGGACTATTAACAAGCAAAACTAATTCTTACACTCAGTGGTAGCCCCTGGCACCACTGGGTAGAAGACCCAAATCCAATCTGGGCGCAGATTTCAACTCCACGGGGTTGGAGGACGTCGAGCAGTTCCAAAGCTTGCCGTTACCTCCCCACCCCTCCCGCTTGGTAATTTGTGCAGCAGCATGAAGCTGCAGTTAAATGAAAAAAAGCAGTCGGACATCCTCTAGAGCTGAAGAGGAGGTACCTGCTGCATGGGAGGTAAGCTAGGGAAATCAAAAGTAAAAATCTCCAGGATGAAGAGCTGGAAAGATGGATAATATATGTTTCACCTTAGGCACTGCTGCAAAGAAACTCTTAAGAGAATAGACTAAAAATAATGTTAGCCAAGTATTAGGGCTGACTTTCAACTTCTTGATTTAGCTGTGGTTTGGACCATGGGTGACAGTTTGAGTTTCTTTTGTTTGTTTGTTTAGACACACACACACACACACACACGTATGTTCTAAGAAAAATTACATCTGTGCATAAAGAGGTCACCTTGGTGATTAATACAGAGTTTTAGGGCTTTCCCTCATTTCTTCTTCCACCTCAAATGTTTGTTTCAAATTAGAACTCCAAACCCCCAAATTGAAATAAATGAAATTTTGAAACCTTTCATTGAGGTTTCATTTCTCTTTTTGCCATTGGTCTCAAATCAACATACACTTCACCAGTCCATCTTTATTTTGTTCCAGTTATTTAAGTCGATTTAGCAGTTATTAGAAATAGCATGCGTTTTGGAATATGAGGCCTCAAAGTGTGGTCATATTTGAAAACGTAATACTTATTTTTCTGAGGATTTTCCTTCTCTTCAATTAATAAAGTGGAGTCAATTTTTGCATACCTCGTGTGAGAGGCATACTTATTCTCGCTCCATTTTACAACAAAACCCATATTTGGAGAGTGTTAAGCACTGGATCAGTGTTGCAGTCCAAAACCTTAAGTAAAATATTGGTCATGTCATGAAATCCATCATCCCTCCTGGAGAAATAGTCACTCGCCCAAGTATTTCGGGCAGTGCTTTGACAAGGAAAAAATTTCTGTCCTCAAGGAGTTTACAATCTAAGTGGGGGAAGCAGACACTAAAATAATTACAGCTAGGGAAAATCAATAGAGTGTAATGAAGAAGTTAAGTGACTTGGCCAAGGTCTTACTGCAAGCAAGTGGTGGAGCTGGGGTTTATAGACTGGATCTCCAAACCCTCAGTCCAGTGGTCAGTCCACTAGGTCACAGTAGGCTATAATGCCCTTTGCCATAAAAATTAAAATAAAAACGTGGCAAAATGTTGTCTTACCTCCCATTTACATAGCTGATGGTCCTCAGATCCAGAGGTAGAGCTCTGGACTGGTTCTTACCATGACCCCTTGCTCCTAGTTTTTCTGTTCATTGGGATTAGCACAGCACAAAGATTTCCCAGTTTCCTCCCTCTGCAGATTAGAAAAGTCTAGAAACAGCCTCTGGTTGGGCCCTGGTGATTCAGCAGTGCGAGCAACTTAATGGCTGAAATGCAAAGAAATCAAAGCAATCAAAAAAAGATTAACTATCTACACAAGAGCGTTGACCCAATTCCCAACAAGTCCTTCCATCTCTCCTCCATTACCGTCACATAATCCACAGAAGTTATACAGATAAAATCTCGTTAGAACAAATGCCATTTCAATGAATCACTCACCAGGACACAGACCTCCATTAGCTTTAGTACATTTCCAATCTCATTACAGTGAGCTGAACTCACTCTAATGAAAAATCTCTCCAAATGTCTCCAATTTTCAGAACCTTTTCTGTGATCATCAGCTTTCACTCTTGGGCCCCTGTGTGCCCCTGAAGTCACCCCACCGGCAACACTAAGTTGGCAGGATTGCTAACACTTTCGAACCCAGGAATGGAACTCAAAGCAACTTTGATAAATTATGAGAATGATCCTATGAGAGCAGAAAGAAATTCAATGGAAACAAGTGCAGGCAGGGATAAAAAGTGAACGATACTGATACAGGAGGGGAAAGCCTACGTAAACATGTGTTCAATAGAAAAAAGATCTGGGGGCTTAAGCTGCTCACTCACTATACAGGGTTACTGGGAAAAAGAAAAAAAGCCAACCGACTACTGAGATCTATTAGCACGAACCTGGCATACAGGAACTGAGAAGTAAGAGTTCTGTTGTATTGTTTTCACCCTTTCTGGAGCTGGGTGCTTTGTTTTCATCCTCACACTTTCAAAAACATACCTACACCCTGGAGAAAGTCCATAGAAACTGGAAAGATTCCATAAAACCCTCCAACAAAGCTGAGAATCCCCTAAAAATCACATCTTAGAGAAAATAACTTCTAATAGCCAAACTGCTTTCCTTCTTTCCCTTCATCTCCTGAATAAACCCATTCTTGAAGGGCTTTGTTTTGTCTCAGGGGACAGATAAAAGAGGGGGCCTCCCTTTGTGGTCATAACTCATGACTACAGCCACTGCTTTACTCTTTCAAGAAAGGACGCAAGTAAGAAATCTCAGAGTTTGACAGAATGACAACAATAATGATGGTGTTAAGCGCTTACCATGTCCTGGGTGCTTAATACCCCCTCTCGACTGTAAGCTTGTTGTGGGCAGGGACTGTATCTGTTACTGTTGTATTTTACTCTCAGAAGTGCTTGGTGCGGTGCTTTGCACAAAGTAAGCACTTAATAAATATGACTGAATTGAATTGAATTGCTGTGGCAGATAAAGATTGTTCCACATGTGGCTCATAATCTAAGAGAGAGGGAGAGCAGGTATTTAATTCCCAAGTTGCAGACAAGGAAACTGAGGCACAGAGAGATTAAGGATCATGCAGGCGGCAGAGGAAGGACTAGATCCTGGGTCTTCTTACCCCGAACCCCATCCTCTGTCTAATGGAATTGAAACAGGACAGCATCACTTTGTTTCAGTTCAGCCACCTTCCAAAATCCAGAAACTCCACTTGCATTTTGTTGCATCAGTTGGACTTGGAAACCTGGGGAGCTTATTATACAGCTGCTCTTCTCAAAACCTGGGGGCCCCTGGCTCAAAAGCCTCTTCAGTTCCTAGCCAGTAAGCCCTCACAACTCTAAGTTACACAGAGCAGAGCTGATGACTCTTCTCAGTCTCACAAGGACTTTCAAGTCCTAAGCCTCAGAATGTTTCAATTCCTTTACTTAACAGAGGTCCTTGCTCTTTTTTAACTATTCCTTTTCTCCAGCTTTACTACAGCTGTGTAGAGCAGCAATGTGACAGTTGGTTTTCAAATGTTGTGGCTTGAAAAGCTGCCTTCCTTACCTTTACTAAGTGCTAAGAGAAAACCCAGCTGGGAATCAGACACAGTCCCAGTCGCTCAAGGGGTTTTTGGAAAGTAGTCTTTTTCAGAAGGGAGTTTGAATGAGGCATGGTAGAGAGACAGCGCAGAACTGGGAATCAGGACACCTGGCTTCTAGACCCAGCTCCAACTGGCCACTGTGTGACTTACAGCCAATCATTTAACCTCTCTGCACTTCAGTTTCTTCATCTCTAAAATGGGGGTAAGATAGGTGATTGTGGGCAGTGAATGTGTCTGTTTATTGTTATATTGTACTCTCTCAAGTGCTCTGCACATAGTAAGCGCTCAATAAATACGATTGAATGAATGGATTGAGGGGGACAGGCAGAATTTGACTGGTACATCTAACAAAAGGAGATCTGGGCAAGGCTGGAGTCAAGAAGGATGAAAGAACCACTTTCCCCCTGTGCTGGCCAGGAAATAAAGTCCTTGCAGGCCACAAAAGCTGTACAGAAAATGCCTCATACCAAATTATTTGTCTGACTCCGTTGTGTCTACAGCACATTTTATTATGTTTGCATTTAGTTTTTCTTTTAGTTTTTCTATTATGTATTCAAACTACAGATCAAGAGATTCTCACTTCTTTGCTCCTTTTGTTACTTCCTCGTCCAAAAATTGTTCCCTATCCAGACAGACACTGCACATTTCCTATGTAACATACATTTAAGAATGATAACAATTGTCTTCATAGTATTACATTCTTCAAATACTTGGCACTTTTCAAGTACCTTTCCTCTGTAAACAGTCAGTGATGGGAAGAGATACTGTTTATTCTGGGAATTCTGATTGTTTTCCTGTCAGATCATTACAATATTATTATAAGATGGGCTAGCTGGTAGAATCATTTCCCCAGCTCCCATCACAGTCTGGTGATGCATTTTATAGTCATTAATTCAAACCTTGGCTGTTCAGGATGCATTGCTGACTGTGTTATTGAGGGACTTGAACATTTGAAAATGTAATGAACAACAGACTGAACCCTGGGTCAGTCGTTCACATCATGATGATCAGTAAAAGAATGGAAATTTTTGGGGGGTTGCTATTGGTACTGTTTACGTAATTCTAAACATTTCTTCTCCTTTCCTTTACCACTCTTGCACTTGGATTTTCACCCTTTATTCACCCACACTCAGCCCCACAGCACCTTTGTACATATCTGTAATTTATTCATATATATATTATCGTCTGTCTTCCCCTATAGACTGTAACCTCTAAAATATAAAGGCAGTGAGAGAGCTGGGACTAGAACCTGACTCTTTTGACTCCCAGGGCTGTGCTCCTTCCACTAGGCTAGGTTGCCTCCTTGGGGGTTAGAAAGACCTTATCTCCAAGAGCTATGAAGAGGCAGACTAAGAGGTTCAACTATTATAGTGTCAGTGAATTCTGCTCCTTGTACCCATCCCCCAGAAAGAGTTCACCAAAGTCCAGGCCCACCAATCAATAGGTATGTTCTGAGCACTTATTCTGTGGAGAACACTGCACTAAGAGCTTGGGAGAGTACCGTAGAAGTGGTAAACAATATCCCTGTTCTAGACTTATGATCCAGTGGACAGGGAATGCATCTACCCACTCTGTTATATTGTAATAATAATAATGATAATTGTGGTATTTGTAAACACTTGCTATGTGCCAAGCACAGTACTAAGAGGTGGAGCAAATTGGGTTGGCCACAGTAGCTGTTCCATGTGGGGCACACAGTCTCAATTCCCATTTTACAGAAAAGGTAACTGAGGCACAGAGAAGTGAAGTGACTTGCTCAAGATCACACAGCAGATGGGGTGGAGCTGGGATTAGAACCCCTGAATTTCTGATTCCCAGGCCCGTGCTCAGTCCACTATGCCATGCTGCTCTTCCAAGTGCTCTGCCCATGGTAAGCACTCAGTAAATATGATCGATTGATTGATTGGGAAACAGTAAAATAAATGAAAGGTAGGGGGAAGCAACAAGGTTCAGAGATATTTACTGAGGGCTGCGGGAAGGACTAAGGCCACCAAAGTGCAATGGAGGCAGATGTAAGAAGGAATGCTGAACTTGTTGAACTTCGCTCAAAGGGTACCATTGGCCATACCAAAACCCTAGGAATCCCATCCCCCGCCCCAGCTCCAATCCTCTCCTACTCCAATTTCACAGACAGCCTCTGACCCGGAGGTCAGCACTTTGGACCATTGTTTTAGGAACAAAAGTCCTATTCAGGACTCTCTTTGTTTTTCACTGTATCAAACTCTTCCTGTGGTAGTCTATCCAATCAATGCCTCCTGCTTGCTGGGAGAAAGGGATCGAGTCATGGCACGTCTCAGCTCGGGCTAGTGTGCTAAGCTCTCCATTGTTTATATAATCAAACATAGAAACATCGTGTTAACTGGGAACCACAGTAGCACTGAGCACGTAATGCACACAAGATGTGTAGCGGGTCTCTTGGTGGGAACGTTAAAAGAGCAAGTCTCAAGGAACAGGAGAAATAAATCAAATAAGAGGATTAGAAGCAATAATAAACAGTGAAGATGCTCCATGCTCACACCCCAGAAAAGCATGAAAGAAGAGAGACTTCCACTGTCGTGAACTGCTTCTGAAGAGAAGTGATGACCAGTTCTTGTCCTCCGACTTTACTGAAAGCCTGAAACTGGATGAAGAAAATAACTCTCCTGTGAGTAGTTCTACAGATTAGCTGTCAGAAAAACAAGGCTCTGTGCATCATCAGTGTTTAGCGACAGAAAACTATATATTGAGATCAAAGATAATCAAAGTACACCTGGTTATTATTTGTAAAGACTTAACTGTACGTTTTTAATGATTAATTTATCTGCCACATAATGCCTTAATAGATCATGTAGAACATCAAGGGAGGAATGTGGTGCTGCATTTTTAAGTCTCTTTCTATGCCTCTGAATGGTAATAGGCATGGAAGTCATCATTAGTCTTGTTAGAAGATGGCTCCTCTAGGAATCTCCAATGTGTTCCCTTTTAGAGAGAAGGTCAAGGAAACCACCCCAGCCCCCCCTCCCCAGGATCCTCCCACAGGATCTACCTAACACAAGCGTAAACTGTATGGAAATGGCTAAATTATAGTTGCTGAAACCTCAGTCTTTTCCATCAATCAAGTCCTTCGGAACTAGTAAAAGAGAGAAGCACCCTGCTAGCCAAAGTGTTAGTAGCCTTATGTTTGACATGACTAGCTCGACACATTTAACAACAAGCCTGTGTTTACCTATCAGACTTCCTTTAGAAAAGAGGGTAAGTCTGCTGGAGAAGGCCCTTGTCCAGACAAGTGATTTTAATGAGCAGGACTGTAAAGCGAAGGACCCAGAGTCAGACCGTATGATTGTTCTTCTCCCTCCCTTGCTCCAATCCCACCTTCGCAGTCCTCGGGTCGCAACCACCACCTCAACCAATCCATGGCGGCAGGAGGGGGAAGCGAGAGTCCGTCTGCTCAACCTCAATCAAGCAAAAACTCATCCTGGACCGTGTCTATTTCTCCATCCCAACCAAGGAACCTCCTGCCATTTCCCCATAATAATAATGGTAACAGTAACTGTGATTTGTGTTGAGCCCCTATAATATGACAAACACTGGGGTAGATACATGATAATCGGGCCAGCTCAGACAAGGCCCACCTGGGGTTAACAGTCTAAGTAGGAGGGAGAACAAGCATTAAAAATTCCCATTTTACTGATGAGGGAACTGAGGCACAGAAAAATTAAATGATTCGCCCAAGGTCATACAGCAGACTAGTGGAAGAGCCAGGATTAGAAACTAGGTCCTCTAACTCCCAAACCCGTGCTCTTTCACCAAGAACTTGTGGCTTTTCTGTGAGTCAACAACACAGGTGACTGGAAAGACCTGAGAAAGGAAAATGCCCCGGGAGTTTCAATTAACCACAGAGAGGGGTCCTCGGGATTGTGTTGGGAAGCATTCACACTGACCATAGAAAACCTAGGCCCCTACAGGTTGGGACTCTGTATTCCAGTGGCATGAAAGATAAACCCCTAAGGCGCAGCTCGGATATCTTCCCTTCCTTGCACTCCAGTGTGAATCTAGAGGACCCTAACCATCCATTCACCCCTTCTGCTAATATTACTTCTACTACTTCATAGAGAATCAGCATGGCTTAGCAGAAGGAGCTTGGGCTTGGGAGTCAGAGGACGTGGGTTCTAATCCTGGCTTATCCACTTGTCTGCTGTGTGACCTTGGGCAATTACTTCATTTTTCTGGGCCTCAGTTCCTTCATCTGTAAAATGGGGACTGTGATTGTGAGCCCCACGTGGGACAAGCTGATTACCTTCTATCTACTTCAGCGCTAGAACAGTGCTTAACAAATACCATAATTATTACTGTTACTATTACTAGGCACTCAGTTCAGTGCTCTAAACACTGTAGAGATCCATTACAGTACTCTTCTATAGGAAGTGCTCAGTTTGGTGCTTTGAATATCATAAACAACCAATGCAGTGCACTGCACACAGTAAGTACTCAATAAATACTATTTTAAGTGGGACTGAATGAATGAAATCCTATTCCACTCATTCCAAAAAAGATAACTCCAAAGTTCTCGTCTCATGCTCCCTCAACACCCCCATAACGGCAGAAATAAATGCCTGAATTTCAAGCAAAAGTAGTAAAAAGATTTTTAAGTAAGCAAGATTCATCATGACCCATAGAAATAACTGGGCACCTGTTACTGCCATTCATTTGAGTAATCACCATATAAACATTTACACACCATGAAGAACTTTACTCATGTTCATAGGGTGTGAAAATTAGAAGAAAAACTACAAATTAATTACTTTTTTTTAAACAAAGTAATTTTGATTTATCACAGGCAGCCAGGAACTTTATTCACACATCACAAGCCTATGAAATACGGTGAGGAAATATGAGTCAGAAAAGAGGTCTTTCATTCTTCCAAGACAGATGCAGAGACCCAAGAATGGGGCTCCACCTCAGTCTTCTGAGTGTAAGTCAGGACCTCTCTCCCTCCATCCTGTGCCTTTAAGGTACTAAAAGAAAAGACACAGTAATGTAATTCCATTCCTAAAATCCACCGGAGATGTGTCCTTGGAACACAGGTCTACCTGCAAAATTTAGAACCAGAACATCAGCTGTGAAGATGTGATCCTTGTCCTTCCCTCACCTTTCATTCTAGATGCAAAAACCAAACAGTGGAATACACCGTGGGTCTACCCTTTTTGTACTCCACATCAAATTCATTTTGCATTTTACTTGCGAATGTTGTTTCCCTTCAATCTGAAATCAGCTGATTAGTATGTAGAATAGCAATGCTCCCCTGATTTCTATGAATTCTGCATGTATTTTTCCTTCCGGTCTCTTCCTGCATTAACTTAACCACATACCGCTATGCCACCAGGTGTATATGGAGGTGTTTTCCACTGTGAATCCTATTTTAATTTGCATATGACAAGAGAGACTTACTTTGAGGTAATTAGTCATCTAAAATCTCAGCCACGTGGGGAAAAAATGTACTTGGCTACTCTCTAGGCAAGGAATCTATAAGAACAACGAATATTGGCATGTGAGGGGAAAAAAATGTGTTGTTTTGCATTTGGCCTAAACAGAGCTAAAAGTGACCTTGTTACTTATAGTATATCAGAGTAACTACAGAAGGTCCTGTCTCCAACTAATGTTTCAGAAAGACAGCTTCTATGCCAATCAATGAGAGCAAAAAGCCTCTTTTTAACCAGTTATGACCAAATCCTCTTGAGGCAACTTATGATCAATATGTATTGATTTGATTGCTAATTATATTAATTTTGCTTTAGGAATTAGAGAGGCATTAATGAGAATGTGAAGTTACTTGAAGACAGTACATTATAGAGAGGCTAATTTTGCAGTGTGCATCAGATTATTTCATTATGAGCAGCCAATTACCATCCAAACAGAGGAGATAAATACAATTTCCTCAGAAGATTTACATTTTTAATTCATCTGTAAGATCTCAGAGCCTATGTGCCATTTACAACTTACCTTCATATTGTACATAAGCCTATTTTTCTCCAAAGCACCCGGCGTGTAGAAAACCTCTGAATGTTCATCTTGTAACCTTTCAGGCAACCGCCTGAGGTAGCATTGAAAATGATTTTTTTTTTAATTCCTGGGGATTATTCCCATTTTCAAGATCATAATATCAATCTATGATATTTATTGAGCAAGCACTTCCAGAGCACTCTACTATGTGCTATATTAAGCAGTATACAGTACTTAATAGACTTTAAGCTCAATGTGGGCAGGGAATGTGTCTACCAACTCTATTGTACTCTTCCAAGTGCTTACACAGTGCTGAGCAACACAGGAGGTACTCACTCAATAAATGCCATTGATTGATTGATATTATGATCTTGAAAGTAGGAATAAATACCACAGATTGTTTGTACTGCCCTAAATGCTTATCTATTTTCATTTGAAATACTTTATCATTTCATAGCCAAGAAGATATACAATTCAGCCAGTGTTTGAAATCAAAATGGTGAATGCTCTTTTTGGAGGCAAAGGTTATTTATGATATTTATTAAATGCTCATTAATATTGTAAATCAATCAGTCAGTGACACTTACTGGGCACTTACTATGTTTAGAGCAGAGCATGGCACTGTAGTAAGCGCTTGGGAAGTTACAATACAATAGAATTGGTAAAAGTGATTCCTGACCACAAGGAACTGATTATAATCTAAATCATAGACTAAAAGTCTAATTCTCTATTAGTTTCAGCAAAATTTTGTTGATTTCTTATCTTCCAAACTAACCATAATTGTACACATTTTTCTTTGTTTTAAAAACTGTAATTCTTGATACTTTAACTTTGATGATAAAATGATTTTTATTCTCTGTCTGAATGACCAAAAATAAATGTACTCCTAGAGTTCCAAAAACTACTGTCAAAGTAAATTTTTAAAATGTGAAATTAAGAAACTCCAAATTAAGGCCTCTGATGCAAGTGTTCATATTTGGGGAGTGATATCTTTGCAATATCCATTAGCAATTTGGCCCAAGTGTTGTCCTGGTATTTCTGTTTTTAGGAGAATTCTAGATACTACTGAAGAAGCGATTTGGGTCTTGGGTTTAAAATAATTCATAATTCACTCATTCAATCATATTTAAAGAGATGAAAGAAAACCACAGGTGTAAATTGTTTACTAAGGCAGGATTGAGAGCAAATGGTCAAATCCCAAACCTGCATGTTAATAAGGCAAGTAGAGGCAATATAATCAATAATGAATTGGGTGGAATGCCAGAACACAAAATTTTGAAAGACCTAGAGAGTTTATTCCAATGGACTCCCCTATTATTAGTTTAGAGTTTCACAGAGAAGATGCCTCAGTTGGATTTCTGAAACTCTGGATTACCTGACCATTATGTACCAGACAAAGAATGTTTGAGATAATTGTTAATAGAAATAGCACAAGGCAATTATGTCTTTTAGTTAGCATAGCCTAGTGGAGTGTGCAGTCAAGAGATCCAGGTATTTTTTGTTAATGGTATTTGTTAAGCTCTATGTGCCAGGCACTTTACAAAGCACTAGAGTAGTTGCAAGAGAATCATGTTGGACATTATCCATGTCCCACATGGGGTTCCCAGTCTTAATCCCTATTTTACAGATGAGGTAGCTCAGGCACAGAGAAGTGAAATGACTTGTTTAAAGTCACCTACCATATAAGTCACGGAGTCAGGCCTAGAACCCAGGTCCTTCTAACTCCCAGGCTCATGCTCTATCCATTAGGCCAAGACGCTTCTCTGATTCTTCTTGACCTGCTTTCAGAATGGCCCATATCATTAGCATTACCAAATCCTAGGCTTGAGAAAGGTCAAAGGATGTTCCAATCAATGAATGATCCAAATTGGGGGCGGGGAGGGTGCCTTTAAGACAGTTGTTTTCAGAGGCAAGGAGTGAAACTTGCTTTGCCTCACTTATCAATATCACACCTGAGGGAAAACCAAACAGGAGGGAGAGGAAGATAATAAAATCAGGAATTTTTAGTAGAGGCTACCTGCAGCTGAGTGTGTTCAAGGCAAGCAAACAGAGCCGAAGTATGGGCACAGCTGACAGCACTTAATTAGTGACAATTACAACATTGTTCTAAGTGGCTTTCAGCCCTTCTCTTTCACCTTGGACACAAGCTCATTTAAGTAAATAAATGTCAAGACAGTAGGTGAATGCTTTGATGTGCTGGGAAATCTTGAAAATATTTCCATAAGCTTGATACTTTTCTAGTTTATGGACCATTTATTTAGTATTCACTGTGCAAGAGGGCAGTCTTATAAGAGATTGTCTCATACTATGGCAGTCAGTGTTTCAAATAAGCATTCTCTGTTTAAAATTGGAGAAAGACAGAAAGAGTGTGCTGTCCTTGAGAATACAGAGGAGACAGCATGGAGCAGTGCAAAGAGCAAGGGGCTTGGAGTTAGTATAGTAGATTCAGGTCCAGTCCCAACTCCGCCACTGGCTTGCTTTTTAACCCCAGATTAGGCGCTTACCTTTTCTGGGTCTGTTTTAACATCTGTAAATAGGATCAGAAACCTCGACCTCAGATTGTGAGCCCCTTCTGGGTTAGGAACTCTGTCTTTACAGATTTTCTTGGATCTTAACCAATGTTCCACATATAATAAGTGCTTATAATATTATTATCCAAGTTTTCCCCACTCTTGCCTTTCCTAGAGCATGGGTGTGTTTAATTCCAAGGATCTTTCAAGTACCTAAGGCAGTCAGAATGAGTGAGGAGAGATGAAAGTGAGCTCCCTGTGGGATGAATATACCTGCCCTGATTATCTTGTATCCATCCCAGCAATTAGTACATTACTCTCCCCCGCTTTGAAGTCTTAGTGAAGGCACATCTCCTCCAAAGGCCTTCCCAGACTAAGCCCCACTTTTCCTCATCTCCCACTCCCTTCTTTGTGCCCTAACTCATTCTCTTTGTTCTTCCCCCTCCCCGCTCAACAGCACTGATGTACATATCTGTAACTTTATTTGTATTGATGTCTGTTTTGCCCCCTCTAGATTATAAGCTCATATGGGCAGGAATGTGTCTCTTTATTGTGTATTCTCCCAAGCACTCAGTACAATGCTCTGCATTCAGTAAGCACTCAATAAATGATTGAATGAATGAAATGAATGACATGGAGTTGGTGCTTCACAAATACCACAGTTATTATTGTGAAGGAGAGAGTTGCTGTAGTTCTTCTTCAGGTCTTTGTGGGCTCTCCTGAATAGGGTGACCACTCTCAGCAGTCAAGAACATGGGACACTGGATTGCCAATTCAGAAGAACCTGAAGTGCGTTACCTTACATGAATCTCACAGATTATACAATGTAATGAATCGATGTCATGCCTGTTGTAGAAATCTGCAGGACCTAAAGTGTGTAGCCGGTGGTACCTGCCATCTGCCTCACTTGTTCCAGAGCCATTTGTGTTCTCCTACCTGATCTCTGTACACATGGGAGTTACTTCAGTGATTCAGGACTTGGCCTCAGAAGTACAGTGGCTGTATTGTACTGTTGTATTCTCCCAAATGCTTAATACAGTGCTCTACACAGAGTAAGTGCTCAGTGAATACCACCAGTTGATAGAAAATAAAAACACTGGACATGAACTCACCTGATGCTGTATCTATACTGGACAGGAGACAGACTGACTGAACACCAGATTGTCCAATATAAAGCCAGATGAACTGGCCACCCCACTCCCAAAAGGCATATAAGGCAATTTGCCATTTATACCCAGTGGTTGATGGAGTTCTGCAGGCTGGGCTACAGTGACCTGATTGGCTAGCTGACTCCTAATCATTCTCACAAGCATCACCTTTGGGCTTTGACTGGCTGCACCAGAAATCGAAGGCCTAAAAGATCAGTGCTTCGACTACCTTCATTTCTGCCTCCTGATTCCCGGAACGATGGTCCACCAAGAAATGCTCCATAACCAGCAGAGGGAGCAAAAGTGCACAGAACATTGGATTGGGATCATTTGTGGCCTGGACTTTAAAATCATGTCGTATAGCTCAGTGTTCAGTGTCCGGTGAAACGTCTGGGGGACCTTTCATGGGGAAAAGCAAAAGAACATACCCAATAGTCAAAGAAAGATAATGATTATTTAGTTTTCAAAAGTATAGGGTGAGAACCTGGAGTACACTCACTTGTATCAGAATAATAGGAAGCTGCATGCACTAGTGGATAGAGCACAGGCCTAGGAGCCATAGGACCTGAGTTCTAATCCCACTCTGCACTTGCCTGCTGTGTGACCTTGGGCAAGTCACTTCACTTCTGTGACTCAGTTTCTTCATCTGTAAAATGGGATATCAATGTCTGTTTTTCCCTCCTTCTTAGACTGTGAACCCCATCAGGGCTCTGATTATCCTGTATCTTCCCCGGTGCTTTTTATAATGCTTGGCACATAGTAAGCGCTTACAGAATTCCACAACTATTATTTTTACTATTTTGTATTATAACATGTCCTAAAGACTAAGTCATTTGAAAAAGAGATTTTTGCTGTTTGGGGTCTTTGAGCAGAACAACTCAAGGCACACATCGAGAACTGGGGTAAGCTCCCTCATGAGTTCACAGCTATCCCATGGAGTGAGTAGAACGGTTAATAGAGTAGAGTAGAGCTTAGTGGTTGGCATGATTTCTGCATTCTAGTGGATGTTGATGGTGATAATGCTACCTCCTGTAGAGAATTACAGACCATCCTTGGGTCTGAGACTCAGGACCTATAAGCGGCTCAGGGGTATTCCTCCTAATGCTGGTGATTGATGCAGATCGACTGATGAACTCTCATCCCTGACTGCTGTGTTCCCTCCAGGGCACTGTGTACTGAGTGAAGAGGAGAGCAGGAGACTCATAGTTCAAAGCACACAGAAAGGCTTTTTTGTTTGCAGGGCCCACTTATAGTAATGATAATAATAATTGATAATTGTGGTATTTGTTAAGGAAACTGAGGCACAGAGAAGCTAAATGACTTTCCAGAGGTCATACAGCAGAGAAGTGGCTGAGCCAGAATTAGAACCCAAGTCCTCTGGCTCCAAGGCCTGTGCTCTTTCCACTAGGCCATGCTGCTTCTCCTAGGGCCAGTGACCACCACCTACTGCCAATACTATGGTGGTTGCCTTGGTAGCCCCTGCAGTTTTCCCTGCCCAAATTGCCAGCTGTTTTTCAATCAGTCAATATTTATTGAGTGCTTACTGTGTGCAGAGCACTGAACTAAGCAATTGGTAGAGAACAATATAACAGAGTTGATAGACATGTTTTCTGCCCACAAAGAGCTGACAGTCCTAGGGGGATTTTCAGGATTCCTTCTGGGTCTATTTACCTCACAGAACACCCTAGGTGGTTCTCCAGCCAGAAACCTTCACAACAGATGCACAGATCCCTTCTGGAACTAGAATCCCAAGTCTCCTGACTCTGGGAGCTGTGCTCTTTCCCTTGAACCAAGAGCAGGGCATAGCCATTAACACACCTGATAGAATAACCGTTCTTCTTAGCCTATCCATATTTGATTTGTCCTGACCAAATGCCCTTCGGTACACTCTAGATGAATATTAGTTAAGAAATCCACCAAATGTCCTTGGGGCCGGGTGGCCTCTTGAGTAAATATGTATTTAGGTAGTTTATGTTTTATGCATATTTAGAACTTGTAGGTCTAATCCAATTTCACATGTATTATCTACCTGGTGGGAATATTTAGCTTTTCACCACTCTATTCTAGCCTGAGAATGTGTTCACATATGTTTTGTAATATGCATAACATTTATACACTAAATCATCACGGGCAGGGAATTTATCATTTTTATGAGGTGCTTATCTCTATAGAAAGACATATGCTTAATCACTGCTTTCTTTCTTCCACCTCTCATCATGGAACACAATCAAGTCTCCACTAAAGAGAAGGCCAAAATGGGTCCTTAAAAGGAAAAAGAGGAACCTGGGGAGACAATTGTAATAAAGGACTTATTCTGTAAAAAAAATATCGAAAACCAATTAAAAGGGATATTTGTTTCTGCAGGTTCTGGTTACTCTATAAAGAGATAAACCATCAGACTGTAAGCTTGAGAGCAGGGAATGTGTGCCTTGGTACTCTTGTACTTCCCCAAGTGCTTAGTAGAGCATTTAACACTCAGTAGGCACTCAAAAAATGCCATCGATTTTACTGGGCTTTGAACCCTGGCCACATTAAATTGCTACTCAAGTTTAGCTATTTATATTCCTGTTCTGCTCAAAGGTCAATTTATAGAAAGTATAAAATAATTTTAATCAATCAATCAACCCTACTGAAGCCTATTATGAGCAAAGCACTCTACTAAGTTCTTGGGAGAGTACAATAAAACTTGAAGAAAACCTGGAAACAAAGCTAAGTTTATTCAACATACATTGGAAATTGTCTTTTAAAAATATATCCTGAAATGTCCAAGTTGAGTCTCAAAAAATGCTGAAAATATTAAACATTGAGCTATTTTGAGAATGGGGAAGGAAGAAATGCAAGTTCTCTTAGTGCCTCCTGGGAAATTATTCTGTTTGTTTGCCTTTCTAAAGGGCTGCTGAATTGAACAACCCCAACCAATACAACAGCGAGTTGGCTTCCTTGCTACATCCTCTTTCATTATGCTCTTTTTTCATTAAAAATGTTTATGTTGCCTAAGAAGAAATTTCATGTAGGAAAAAAATGCCACAGGAAAATCTACCATTGGCTCAAAAAGGAATTCTTTTTCCCCTCATTTGTTAAGACATAAAAATCAGCCCTTATGAAATATCCTAGGTTTTTCTGATGCTTGTTTTAATATGGGCTTCAACTGGTTCATTTGACTACCACCTTTCCCACCTTCTGCTTTCTCCTCCTCAGCTGGAGCTGAGGGTACTTAATACGTAGGAAGTGCTTAACAAATATTATTATTATTGTTGTTGTTTTTCTTTGAGAGCATTTAGGGTCCTGGGATACATCTTAAAAAGGGGTCAGAGTTTACCCATACACATGTAAAAATTCAATTTGAAAAGGACAAAAAACTGACAGAAATGAGGCATATTCCAAGCCTCCTACAACTTTGCCCCCACTTCTCCCACAGAAGTTGTAAGTTGACTGAAGTCATAAAAGGAATTATTATTCCATGTGGAGGACTTCCCTGAGGGAAAAGTTAGAATGGTTCACAGCAGATACATTTCCAGGTACCAAGAGATGAGAAAAACGCACCTCACCTGGCTTTTAAAGATCTGCACCCAAGATTATGCAGGAAGTGCAGAGAAGTGCATTATAGGAAGTTTAGTCTCTGAAGGATTCTCACTTAGTTCTGATTTCTGTTTAGGAAGATGAATGTCATTTGCTTTCTGGAAAATGTAATCTCTTTGGGGAGGATTTCCCTACTCCATATTCCTATGCTACTTGATCTACCTCTAAGCCAGTTTGTATCCATGGGGGTGTGTGAGTCATAGTGAGAAAATCTCTTGCACATTGTACCCATAACACACAGCAGTTTTCCTTTTCTTACCCCATCACCATTCAGGATAGTCATTGATCTGACATGGACTGTGAGCTCATCTCTAACCTGTACGCTCACTATGGGCAGGGAACGTGACTGCTAATTCTGTTTTACTGTACTTTCCCAATCACTTAGTAGAGAACGCTGCATGTAGTAAGTGCTCGATAAATATGATTGATTGATTGACTGATTGAAGAGAAAGGTGTTTCAGTGGTGTGGTCTGCCCTGAGACATCCACACTCTCTTACTAGGTCCCTTAATGCCCAGTGGAACATATTAAATGATAGCTGGTAGGGAGAATGGATACAGTCTAGCCTACAGAACAGAATCTGAGACCCCCTAACAGCAGACCCCCATCGCTGAGTCTTCAGCCATTTCAGCAGATAATCCAGTCCACTCAACAGGTAGATGGGAGGAGCTGGGATTAGAACTCAGGTTTCCTGACTCCCAGTTCTTTGCTCAATTCACCAGGCCACACATCCTCCCAGCTGAAGTCAGAGTAGACTAGACTAGAAATGGAGCATTCTTGGAGCTTAAGATACACTGGGGGAAATGTTTGGCGTCTGGGACTCCAGGAAGAAATGGCAGCAGAAGATGAGTTACAAGGTCCAAAGCCACAGCTCACAGAAGAATGAGCCGGGATCCTCATGACAAATAGAGAGAGGCCAACTACCTGACCACACTCTTGACCTTATTTATTACACAGGGAGGATGGCTGACGGCTGATGTGAAGGAGGAAAATCACATCCTCCCTCAGGGACAAGGCATAAAGATCAAGGGGTCTCCAAACTCTCACATGTCCTGTGATGCGGCTGGAGATCAAGAGTACAACAGACTTCCGGCCTGCCCTAAAGGGAAAGGGGCACAAGAGCATATGGAGACACGTGCAAATCCCATCTTGTCCTGGAGATCTTACCACCACCAACACAGGGAACGTCTTTACCAACTCTGCTATAGTGTACTTGCCCAACTGCTTTGAACAGTGCTCTGAGTGCTCTGAGTGCACAGAGTAAGCACTCAGTAAATACCATTGATTGCTTGATTATACCATTTCTGAGCACTTGGCATATATGTTAATCCACTGTACATTCAATTACTGGCTTATGAGAATACTTCTACTACTATTACTAATAATATTAATAATAATTACATAATAATAATTCAATTACATTTGTGGAGCACGTACTGTGTATAAAGTACTGTACTAAGTGCTTGGGAGAGTACAAAATAACAATAAACAGACACAATCTCTGCCCACAGTGAGTTTACAGTCCACTAATTGTGGTATTTATTATGTGGTTACTATGTGTCAAGCACTGTTCTAAGCACTGGAGTAGATACAAGGTAATCATGTTGGCCACAGTTTCTGTCCCACATGGGCCTCACAGTCCTAATCCCCATTTTACACAGAGGCACAGAGAAATGGAGTGACTTGAACAATGTCACACAGCAGACAAGTAGCTGAGTCAGGATTAGAACCCTCTGACTTCCAGGCCTATACTCTTTCCACAAGGCCATGCTGCTTCTTACCATTATAATATTGATAACAACAATATTAGCATTTAATATTTGTATATTATGGTATTTGTTAAATGCTTACTATATGCCAGGCACTGTACTAAGCACGAGTGGATACAAGCAAATAGGGTAGGACACAATCCCTGGGCAATGAGGAGCTCACAGTCTCAATCCCCATTTTCCAGATGAGATAACTGAGGCCCAGAGAAGTGAAGTAACTTGTCCAAGATCACATAGCAGACACATGACCGAGTCGGGATTAGAACCCATATCCTCCGACTTCCAGGCCCGTGCTCTTTCCACAAGGACAAACTGCTTCTTATCATTGTAATGTTGATAATAACAACAATATTAGAATTTTAAGTGCCCACTATATGCAAAGCACTGTACTATGCAAAGAGGCTAGGTACAAGATAATGATATTAGATATGTTCCCAACTTGTCTTCCTCCAGTTCTGTGCAGAGAGGTGAGCTCCTGGTTGTTTCCAGCTTGGAGGCAGCAGTGATCCTGGCCCCGCAGCTTTCCCATCCTTGGTCACACACCAGCCCCATCCTTGATGGCCAGGATTCTCACGCACAGGGCTGATGCTGCTGCGGGGTGTCCTGGGACCTCCTTCACCTTCCAAGCTCCCTCTCTGGTCCCCTGCTCCAGAACGCAGTCTGAGTTGCTCCATGGTGCAGAAGAGAGAGGCCCCCAAGGTGGAGATAGGAATCTGAAGTGCAGTCACCCGCAAGGTGGAGAAGAAGATTGGGGCGTACTATGACCCCATGGGGTGGAGAAGGGAATCTGGGATGCACTGTCTTCCTGCAGTCCCAGGTGAGCCCCGTGGGGTGGAGAGGGGGACCCGATGCACCCCCATTACTGGCCCTGCTTCTTCTCCCCTGCACCGCTCCCGGGAAATGAACCAATGCCAGGGCCTCCTTACCCCCACCGCAGCGCCCCTCAAATCCCCCAGTCCCAGGACCTCCTGGATCCCCCAGAGGACCTGCTCCAGCCATCCAACACCGCTGCCCTGTCCACCAGACCCTGCTCTGCATGACACTGCAGATCTCCGCCCCTTGAAGCTTGGGACCACCCCAGCGCCCTGTGTTTCCCCAGTACATTGGTATTTTGGGAGTGTCCCCTCCCACACGCCTCTTCATCTCTGGGCCATGGGATGGAGAACAATGGAAACATTAGGTCAACAACAGACATACAGGAGGAACATCTGGAAGGTCCAATTATTATGCCAATTCCATTATCGATATGTCTAGTACCTTGGGAATGTCTTATAATGTTGGAGATGAAGCTACTGACAGTGAGATTACATCATGATTGCGAGTATCGCACTCAGTACCTACCTTGTTTATTTTCTTCTTGTAGCCTGGAACTCCCTCCCCATTCTAATCAGGCAGACCACCACTCACCCCCCACTTCAAAACCCTCTTAAGATCCCACCTTCTCTAGGAAGCTTTCCTTGGCTAACCTCTCATCTTCCCATTCTATTTTCCTGCCCTTCTATGTCAACTTTGCACTTGGATCTGTACCTGGAAGCACCAAACTCCGCAACACCTATGTCCATAACCTCCTACTCCGTTGCTTCCCTTACCTGTAGTTCATTTTAATGTGCCTTCCCCACCATATTGTAAGCTCTCTGAGGACAGCAATCCTCAACTCCCTACTATATTGTACTCTCCCAAGTGCTTAGTACAGTGCTTTGCATACAGTAAGCACTCAATAAATACAATTGATTGATCGATTGATTGAATGCACAGTTTGCCCATGAAAACACAGTTGGGCACCTTTTCTGGATGGATGCACTTGAGTTGAATTGTGTGCCTTAAAATCTGTTAATGATACAGAGGCAAATTATCTGGCATACTATGTGGCAATAAATCAATTGATTATAGTGAGTGCTTACACCGTGCAGAGCACTCTACTAAGCACTTGGGAGAGTACAATACAATAAAGTTGGTAGAAATGATCCAGAGACCAGTAGCTATCTTTAGCATTCCTCTGTAATGCTTGATCTGGGTTAGGGGATATTGATGGGAAAAAACTGCTTTGTAGGATCTTAATTACTACTGCCTGCAAACTATTTTGTTTCTTTGAAAACAAGATCAGGGAGCATCAGTGGCTTTCTCCATTGTTTGGAGAACAAGGATCTTATTAGTTACTATTTTTCCATCATAATCTGAGTTAAGTCACATTACCCAAATGTGCTTTGTTTTCCAAATAATAATTACCAGAGACAAAAGAATACTCTACTTGCTTTGAGAGGTGAACTGTTTGATTTTATGGAAATTAGAAGTGGCAGTGACAAGCTGGATCAACTATAAACTGGAGATAAGATTCCTGCTGTCCTTTCCTCTTAGACTGTGATTGCTGTGTATGCAGGGATGGTATCCTATCGTACTAACATGTATCTTTCCCTTCATCTACAGCAGTGCTTGTTACATAGTAAGCACTTAATAAATACCATAATTATTATTATTAATTATGTGAAACATTTGCAAGGGTCAAATGAAAAAACAGATTAAAAAAACTTTGGGAAATAAAAGCAGAGTACTATGGTAACATCAATTAATCAATTTATTGAGCACATACTCTGTTCAGAGCACTGTATTAAGTGCTTAGTAGAGTTAATGGACAGGATCCCAGCCCTCAAGAAGCTTACAATGTAGCATTGTTATACTTTTGCTACCCAGAATGTAATGCTGTTTGTGAAGTAGTTACCATGTGGCAAGCACTGCTCTAAGTTCTGGAATAGGTACAATCAGATGGGACATTGTCCTTGTCCCACATGGAGCTTCCAGTCTAGTAGGTGGCATGGAGAAGGGGAAAGCAATGATATAATTTGCCTGGGTGACTCATCTTACCATCTACAATGCCCAAGGAAAAATAGACTGTTCTTTCCATGCCATCTTGCAGATGGAAGCCACCTCTGGATCTCGCCAGCCACACTCATTCCTCGCTGCCGTCTCCACTTGCTGCCAATATCCAGCTTCTGGTCCTGCACTTGGCCATGCCAGTTAAGGAATGGTGGTAATCGGCTGGACACTGGGAACCCCACCCCTCATTTCCCATAAACCTCCAAGAGGGAAGAGTAAAGATAACTGACTTGTCAAAGTAAAACTGGGCTATACTCACTAACTAGGTTGCACATTAGGTTCTCCACAGCAATCAGCCTAAGATTCAGGAAATGTGTTTTTGCAAGGAGAACCCCATTTCAGGTTAAAAAGAATAAAGGGAAAGTTAATGGATTCTGGGTGCGGTTTAACAGCTAAAACATTAGCATTCCATCAGTTTTGTTGCAATTCTGAAAAGTAAAGCTGAAAAATTCTCAAATGAGTTCAGTGGAAGAAGGGGGATCTGATGAGAAATTACCTTCCTGCACATGTTTTCTGGTTGGTTCAGGAGCTTGCATGATTGACAGCAGATGCCCAGGGCTTTGAAAGCCCTTTTGCTCCAATCTCCTCATCTCACCAACCTGCCCTCATGGTCTCAGGGATGTACTCCGAGGTCCCCTGGTTTAGCAGAGGGGTGCAAAGAAAAACATGGATTTGGAGATCTGAAGATTGGAATTGAATCTCTCATGACACTAAATCTTATAGCTTCTCCCCAATACCTTTCCCATAGCACTGTAAACTGATGGATCTCCCCTACCCACAAGGAGCTTACATTCTAATGGGAGAGGCAAACGTAAAAATATTTACAATAGAGTGTTCAAAAATAAAGCAGACATATATGCATGAGTGCTAGGAAAAGAGCCATTTGATGTCCAAAAGACTTGTAAGCTATTTAAGCAATCTTATTTCTTTGAAGCGGGTGATCTGATCACCCGCTCACTTAGTATGTAGTAAACTCATAATAAATATCCACTTATTTTTCTGAACTTCTGCAAGAACTCTGTTAGATCATATTCTTCCAAGTGCTTAGTACAGTGCTCTGCATAAAAGAAGCACTCAATAAATACAATCGATCGATTGCAGAAAGTCACCTCATTTTCGATTGTTTACATTAAGATTATCTGTCTTCCAACTGTTCTCTATGTTACAACATTACAAGAAGTTTTTTCATTTTATCTTTAAAACATTTCTTTTCTCCATGCTGTTTAAGTTACCCCATTTCTGTTCACCATAGAGTTACTGTTTGGGTATCAAGCTGTTGTCCATCTTCCTTACATGTTCCACACAGAAGGATAATGGGATTAGCGTCACTTCAATACTTTCAACTGTTTCATTGTGACTATGCCCCAGAATCTTGCTGTCCGTGATCCTGTCTTGCCACTTGATGTTAAGTATTGCACATAAGTGGCATTGGAAGAACTCAACTCTAGGTGCCTGTGGTAGGTCTAAGGATGGCTGGACACTACAATTACCTTCTATATATTAACCTAGAAATTCTAAATGAAGAGGATTAAATGTTGTTTTACAAAAAATATTCTCAATATATTCCACTAAAAGAGTCTTTCACATCCTGATTTGAAAGTGAAGGACTACCTTGTAAATTTTATTTCATCACTTGGAAAATGTTGTTTCAATAAACTATTATGTGTTTGTTCTGTTGCATTTGTTTCTTCATATGGCTACCATTCTTCCAACGGCAGACATCATCAACTGACCCAGGGGAGAAATGATTTTACATTCCTAGAAACTTGAGCTAGAATCATACAGGAATTAAAACATCTTTTGTGGTGTTCTCCTCCTCCAAAAGGAAGACAAGAAATCATAACCCATCAACTGCTCTTCAAATGAAAGAACCCTCACTCCAAGCAAGGGCTATCTTCCGATCAAAGCCTGGGTGTACAATAGGCATGAAAAGAAGAGGGGAAGAGAGAGACAGATGCTGATGAGCAGTTCTTACCGCCTATTCAGTCATCTTATAATTCTAACCATTCTGTTGAAATCAGACCATGGACTGATTGCTATTGTTTTACTGATTAACCATTCTCTCTCTTTTTTTTTATTTCCCCAAAAGGCACCCTGGCAAACTCTGCTTAGTAAATATTGACACCTGTAAACCAAGCTGCCTAATGCCTTTGGTTCTACAGCTTTCTCCCCATCTGTTGCCTGAGAATTTTAAGCAAAGTATTTTGGGACTCTTGCTCTCTTTCCATTGTAAACTGTAAAAAATGCTACCCCGAAGCTAATCCAGGAGCCACATGGCTCTGGAGAGGCCGGGAGTGACTGAAGGGAAAATGTAGTCTAATACGTAAAATGCCTATCCCACCAGCTTCTTCTGCCTACCCGTCTTTAGTTAACAACATGCCAGGATAATCTGCTTAGTTACCAAGTGGGACTTTTCTCCCTCTCCCCCATGAGATCACCCTGACCACGATCAAAGTCCAAACACATTCTCAGCTAACTCTATTGTTCCCAAGAGTGGGATTAATGACTAATTATGTCAGGTCACTCATCCAGATGGCCTCTCAGATGTTCCTTTGTCATTGTCTGACCTTCCATATGCCCCCTTTGACCTTGAGGTTTATTGCCATGGCAACATGAAGCCTCAGTTTCCTTGCTGAGATTGCCAAGAAGTGGCCAAAAGGGGGATATGGCATAATCTGTCCACACTTTGTATTCTGCTTCCATTTCATGCCTTGTTAAATCCAATGAATAGATAAAAAATGCTATCTGATCCCAGCTGAGCGATGACCATGGTCATGATTCTATGTTACATGCTATGTTTTTTAAATTAGCAGACAGCTTTGTACATGGAAACGTGCATTTAATTTGAAGAACATCAATCGCCATAATGTGATCTTTTTATCTCATTAATGTTAAGCAAGGGTAATAGAATGGAATTACAAAATATCACTGTGAAAGGAATACAATTCAGAGAATTATAGATATCCCGCAATAAAGCCCTAGAGATGTTTGGATAAGTCGACTTGTTCAGTTTCATAAATTAAAGATTCTTTACTACTTTTTCTGAGGTTTAAATTCTAGCCTTAGATGTTGATCTTATCCTGGAGAAGGATTTTAAGGTGGGTTAATACAATGGAGAAATTTCCTTAAAACAACCAAAATAAGTAAATAAAAATAGAAAAGGAGAGTGACTCATGAACTCAATTAAATAAAAAGGTTGAACATGTATTTGCATTAGATGAGGCATGATTCCCTGCACAGTTTAAGCCAGAAAAAGGATGGAGTTCAAGGTCCTCACTGAATGAGCTATTGATCGCTGTTAATGTAAGTTCCACTGTCAGAGGTTCAATAGCAGTTCTCCATATGTCAGACCAAAAAGACTATCTTTCCCTTTCACAGTTTTCTTCAATAATGTTCAATTCATTGGATATTTAAAAAATCATAATTGCTAATAAAAAAAGAAGGCAGCCTTTCATGATTTCTCCCAATAAATAGCAATCAGCAGTGATGAAATGAGTTGCTCTAGGTATGAATAAAGAAGTACCTTTTTGGTTAAACAAGTATGCATGGCATATTGGACAGAGCACGGGTCTGGGATTCAGAAGGTCATGTGTTCTAATCCCTACTCTGCTACTTGTCTGCTCTGTGACCTTGGACAAGTCACTTCAATTCTCTGGGCCTCAGTTCCCTCATCTGGAAAATGGGCATTGAGACTGTGAGCCCAATGTGGGACAGGGACTGTGTCCAACTCAATTTGCTTGAATCTAGCCCAGTGCTTAATACAGTACCTGGCACATAGTAGGTGTTTAACAAATACCATTATTATCATTAATAATAATAATAATAATAATGATAATAAATATGAAATTCAGGAGCACAGACTATATACTGAACTCATATTGGAATTTGACCAAAGAACCAAAGTCTGCTCCAGCAAAAACCAGTGATAGTAGTAGCAATAGTAAAAGTAGAAGCATTATTAATAACTTGTAGTATTAGTAATAAAACTATTTATGAACACCCATTAGAGTCAATATACTGCATTACATGCTTGAGAAGTACAAAATGAAGAATTCACCTGCTTTTCCTGACCAGAAAAAGGGCTTACACTCTAATGAGGGAGCAAACGCAAAGGCATTTTTAAAGATAGTAGTCAGAATAGTTAACTAAATATACAGTTGGAAAAACAAATTCAAATATAAAGACAACCAAACAGAAGTGAGGATGGGGATGGGGATGCAGGGTCAGAGATGGTGGGAAATTAACAAGGGAAGTTTTTCTGGAGAAGGTGATATTTTAGAAGAGCTCTCAATGTGGAGAGAAGATTCCAGTTTGGGGATTAAAGAATAAGTTTCCAAATAGGGGTTAATATTACTATTTGTAACCAGGGATTATTAAACTTGAACATCACTATATACCAAGTAATTTCAGAATTTTTTTTTGAATATTCATTTGATCACCTACTCTGTATAAAGAACTGGGTGGGACATATAGAAGTATAAAATATAACCTTTGTTCTCAAAGATCTTACCAGTGTAATGAGAAAAATAAACTGGGATAAACAGACAAGACAGTAATTAAAGAAAGAGCAGATATAAAGTAGACTTTCTGAATGGTCTTCAGTTGGACATAGTCCTTGGGGTTCACAGTCTAAATAGGAGGGAAAACAGGAAATTAATACTCATTTTACATATAAGGAAACTGAGGCCCAGAGAAGTTAAGTGACTTGCCCAAGGTCACAGGCAAGTGACAGAGCCAGGATTAGAATCCAGGTCCTCTAAATCCCAGGTTTGTGTTCTTTACATATTGACATTACATATTTACATATGCACTATGTGCATTATGCTAAGTGCCGGTATATGTGAAAGATAATCAGATTTGACACAATCTGTGTCCCACTTGGAGAAAGAACATTTGATAGAGAGAAGATGCATTTTATTGCCATTATACAGATAGGAAATGGAGGCCCAGAGAGATGAAGTGACTTATCCAAAGTCATACAGGATGCCAGTGGCAGTGCTGGGATTAGAACGCAGGTCTGCGGGCTCCCAGTCCCATGCTTTTTACACTAGACCACACAACCTCCTCTAGACATATTTGTGCCAAAAATGACTTCAAATCTTCAGTAAAGGCCTATGTTGCAAAAAATATTGCTCAAAATTCAGATACATTTGGTAATGCGGCCAGGAAAACAAAGGCATTTCCTTCCCAACCCACCTGCCCATTGTGGGCAGGTAATGGGTTTTATAATGTTGTGGTACTCGCTCAAGCACTTGGTACAGTGCTGTGCAAACAGTAAGTGCTCAATAAATACTGTTGATTGATTGACTGCTCCCTATTAGCCTTACCTTATCTGCTTTCTTTATTGGATAAATCATCTTATAGTACACTACATTCCCCACACAGCTCCAGAGAGAAACTGTTTCTTTTCAGTTTCATGCATCATCAACCAGCTTGCCAGGTACATTCCAACTGCAGAATCTTTACTTTGCTTGGTGATTCTGGGAGGTAAAAAGAATATAGCTTGCCTGACTATTCCCAAATGAAGTTCGAAGTACTGACAGCAAGAAAAGTAATGGTTACGATTTACAAACTGAATGGAGTTAATGTGGAAATCATTGTGAGTAATAGTAATAATTATGGTATTTGTTAAGCACTTACTATGTGCCCAGCACTGTTCTAAGCACTGAATAAACATGGAGCTCACATCCTCATTATTATCAAGGTACTTGCCTACCTTAAAAAGATATAATAATAATTGTGGTACTTATTCAGAGCTTACTTTGTGTCAAGCACTGTACTAAGCACCTCCGTAGACCAAAGATAATCAGGTCTTACATAGGGCTCACAGTCTAAGTAGGAGGGAGAACAAGTCAATATCCAATCCCAATATTGCAGATGAGGAAGCTGAGGACTCAAAGAAGTTAAGTGAATTGCCCAAGGTCACACAGCAAGTAATCAATCAATCATATTTATTGAGCACTTCTGTGTACAGAGCACTGTATTAAACAGTTGGGAGAGAACACACAATATAACAGACACATTCCGTGTCCACGAGTTTACAGTCTAGAAAGAAAGTGGTGGAGCTGGGCTCCTTGTGGGCAAGGAATGGTTTTGTTCATTGCTATATTGTACTCTTCCAAGTGCTTAGTACAGTTCGGTGCACACAGTAAGCACTCAAAAAATATGATTGATTGATTGATCTCTGTTCTTGTTTTAAAATGGAAACTTTCCTCCACTTTACCAGGGAGAGAGAAGCTGAAACACACCTTCAACAGCCTAGAAATAATTTGCTAGTATCAGTGCGATTAGAAGATGCACAGGAATTTAGCACTCAGATATTAATTAATTTCTATAAATTTAGTCAAGCTTGTTTCAAGCCCTATTTAATGTCAGATTTGTTTTCCTCAAGCTAAATATCCATTTCTCTCTACTGATGTCATACAAGTATGCTACTCCAATCATGTCATTCCTCTGAAGCATAAATAGTCTGGAATGTATTGACAGCTTTAACTGTGTCATCTTTGCTCCAAATTCAGGTGCTCAACCTACCCAGGAGTTTGGCTGCAACAGATCCTATCTAAAAACAGCTAAGCCTGGCTTCACACAGATGGTTCCTTCAGGAAGAGACGTTTATGATGCTACGGCTTGAAACTTCAATTAATAACTCACCAGAAGGCGAAGAGTGAAGGCAGAAGCATTAATTAGCGACACTGCAATAAGGAATTTATAGGTTGATGGGAGTTTTTACTGCATTTATGAAGCATGGGCATTTTAACTACCCTGTCTAAGGATTTTGATGAACTTGGAGATGAGTTATGGGAGCTCAAGAATTAGATGGGCTTTACCGTTTGTTGAAAGTATGTTACTCCTTACCATGGATATCATCACTGATGATTGAAAGAATTAACTTTACAGCCCTCCACTCTTATAATATTACACCATATGCCACCAGGGTTTAGGCTGGATCAGATTCCAGAGCTTTCTCATTTCTCCACAGATCCATATCCTGTGTAAAGGTTACTGTACATTGTTCAACTGCAAGGGAAAGATTCTTCATTCAGTTAAATTTATTGATGATATATGCATTCATCATAGTATTTGAATACTTGGTGAAGGGTGAATATGTACAAATGTTTAGATTGGCCCCATTTGATCCATTAGGGATACCTCAAATGGAGTCCGATTAGCCCTTGGGGCTCATTTTTTGGAAAGGGACAGTGACTTAGGCAAGTTAGAGAGAGAACATGCTAGTGGAAAGAGCCCAGAAGTGGGAGCCAGGGAGACTTGTGTTCTAATCTCAGCTTCACTACTTGCCTGCTGTATGATCTTGGGCAAGTCACTTAAACTCCCTGTGGCTCAGTTTCCTCATCTGTTAAATGGGGATTCAATAGCTGTTCTCCTGCCTATTTAAACTGTGCAGCCCATATGGGATAGGGACTGTGTCCAACCTGATTATTTTGTATCTACCCAGTGTTTAGAACAGTGTTTGGCACTTCACTTAACTAATGAACTTAACACTTAACTAATCCCAAAATTATCATGCTAGTGTATACTGTGCTTAATCTGTTGCCGACTTGTTCATCCCAAGCACTTAGTACAGTGCTCTGCACATAGTAAGCGCTCAATAAATACTATTGAATGAATGAATGAATGAATAATCTGTTTATCTAGTATCAAACCTCAGTGCTTAACATGGTGCTTGGTTACTTTGTATATTAACTACCTTCAGTTTTGAAGAAGACAGTGCTTGTACTTCTATTTGTTTAATAAACATTGTAATAATTATCACTGTGATTTCAAACAATAATTATAATTATTACCAGAACATCAAATGAAGGAGAGCAGCGTGGGAAGCAGTGTGGTCTGGTGGAAAGAGCATGGGTCTGGGACTCAGAATACCTGGGTTCTAATCCTGGTTCGTCACTTACCTGTTGTGTGACCTTGGACAAGTCACTTAACATTTCCAAGCTTCAATTACCTCATCTATAAATTGGGGATTAAATCCTCCTCTCTCCAATTTAGACTGTGTGCTGTATTTGGGACAGGGACTGGGTCCAACCCAATTAACTTGTATCTGCTCCAGTGTTTAGAATAGTGCTTGACACATAGTAAGTGCGTAACAAATACTATGAAAAAGAGAAGAGGTTGCTATGGGAAGGGTATAAATATATGAATTTAAATTTCTCATAAATTAAATTTAAACTGAGAATTGCAGATGCAATTCCTTAATTTGGTTTGACCAATCAGCAATATTTATTGAGGATTCACTGGGTGCCAAACATTTGGGAGAATACAATAGAGTTAGGAGACATAATATGTGCCCTCGATGTGTTTTTAATCTAGTAGGGGAAGAGACATGAAAATGATTTACAGATGAGGGAAAAGAAAAAGTGGACTTTTTCTAAAAATGAATTAGTGCTTAAATAATAGGATATGTAAGGTTTGTACAGAAGGAGCTAGGGTGAAGTTTTTCTGTCATGAAAAAGAAATCTCTACTAAGGTGAAATGTTTTTTTAAAGAATTTAACATTTATGATGGACAAATATGAAGAGAAATAAATATGCAATTTTTTTTATTTTTAGGAAGTGATGAGATCCTTACAATTATCTATATATCATAGGTATCATCTCCTGTTTATCCTTACCTACAAGAGAGAATACTGAGGAAGAACTCTTTCCTGCAACCGAAGGGGCATCAATGCCACACATGGAATTAGAATTTGTGACTTCTGGACTCCAAAATGGTCACCAAATCAACAGATCACATGTCTGCCTTTTGGTGAGTCAACAGCTTTGATGTAGAGAGAACTTGAAAAAGAAAACACACAAAAATCAACAAATAGCACAGCCATCTAATCTCTTGTGAAAAGCATAGTTTTCTTTCCTTTGAAAAACAGAAAATATATCAAAACCCTAAGTCATTAATTGAATCTTCAGAACTACCTAGACTTAATTTTAACAGGGATTAGAGTCCATATGTTGTCCTTAAAAAAGAATGATATATGATATACTAGAGTGACCTTATTTCTGCCACTGGACAGAATTGTGTATCTTCACCTCACAAAGCAACACACTACACAAAATTAAAATGATACCATAGCTTGACATAGAATGGAATTCTTGAGATGGTTCCATAGATTATAAACTCCTTAAGGGCAAGACCAGGTCTCTTAATGGTACTTTCCCAAGTGCTTACAGTGCTCTGTCCACAGTAAGCACTCAATAAATATGATTGATTGTTATTCCTGTATTTAGGTTGAATGTCTGAGCTGGGGAAACAGGTGATGAATGGATGGATAGAGCAACAGTCGTTAAACCCTTCCTTGAGCCATTTATCAGTAGAAGAGGGAAAATATCCTGTGATTGTAGGAAAATACTAGAAGTTGTTTTATAATTTGAGGTATCATTATATGAATGGAAAAAGCCTTGAAATTCTCAGAAGCTTTGTAGTTGTTGTTGTTTTTAAATAAAATGAAACACATTCAAAAGAAATCATTGTAATACAATGATTGAATGATGTCTGCCAAGACGATTTGAACGAGAAAATAAAATCATGGCATGTGGTGAGGGAAGGAAATGGAATACAGCTGGGTCACTGGGAAGGTGGGAGTTACCGACAAAACAATTCTCAACCAGCCAGCCACCTCAGTACCCAGTTGGAAGGAAAAAAAAAAGGGGAAGCTGTGAGTGAGAGACAAAGTCAAATCACTATCATCAGCGAGTCACGTTTCATCATCTCTGCCCTACTGAAGGCTCCTTCTGTTAAATCAAAAGGCCAAACTATGGAGAGGCAAGGGAAGCAAATACAGCCTCCTGAGTCAGAGTACGAAACCCCCCACGTTCTTTACTCGTCCATTTCAGATGAGTCGACCTTTGCTAACATAGGCTAAAGATCAACATTCACCTTAGGGTCACAATAACTGACAAGCCCCATCAGGAACTCTGTCGTTAAATCAGAGCAGGAGCTTTCCTCCCAGCCTATGTGGAGATTGACTGACAGCTCCCCCTTTCTACTGGGGTGAACTCCAAGGGTAAAAACCTTGCAGGTTATTTAGTCAGCTGCAGAGCTCCCTCCAGCTCACCGCTGGGCTGTTTCTTGTCCGTCTGAGCTGAGAGGCTCGATCCCACAGGGGCCTTGCTGGGCCTTTAGCTTCTTTAAACATGTGAGCTACCCTCGGCTTGGCTTCATGGCAGAGCAACAAGCAGCAGCTCCCTCGGAAACGTCTCTCCACCCGTAAAGAATGCTGGAGCACTGGGGCAGGCGTTTGAGCTCTACCAACGCAGAAGAAGAGGTTTTCTCAACAGAAGAGGATTAAGTCCAAAAGAATCCTGAATCACTCAAGGGAGTGATGCTAAAAGCGCACGATCAATTGAACAGTCCAACCGTCTAATTTAGGAGGGGGAAGGGGAAAATGTGATGTGTGAGGGGAAGATAAACATAGGAGTGTGGTGTCTTAACTATTTTCGTCAGACTTAAAAGGGGCCGGGTTTTTTTGTCTATTTTTCCTAACTTTCTCTTTTCCCTTCTTTCTCCACAGATCTGCAAGGAACTCCCTCATGAGTAGCTTTAGTCAAAGGGATGGAGTGGTGCAACATAGTGGAAAGAACAAAGGACTGCATGACCTTGAGGAAGTCCCTTACTCTTTGAGTCTCAGTTTCCTCATGTGTCAAGTGGGGAGATTGTGAGCCTCAGGAAAGGCAGAGTATATACTGAATCTAATTATCTTGTACCTGGTCCAACACTTAGCAGAGTGCTTGGCCCATATTGAGCACATTATTAGTACTAGTTCAAAGCCATTCCATATCACATCCCTGCATATCTTGGCAAAAGGCTCCATACCAGTACAAACTGGGTTGAGATAAATAAGGCAAAATGAGATATTTAACTTTTGCAGAATCTTTAGACTGAAAATCTAGGGGATGAACCAAATCTTCATTTTTCAATTGGGAACACTTTTGTCCAAACTTCTCAGGGTTCCAGTCAAGTTTCTTTCTTCATGCCTTAGCCCTCTCTTTCTACCCAAACTGCTATATCCCAGAGTCTTAGGCATTTTCCTCTCATCACAGTTTAGCTTTTTTCACAGTGACCAGGCTCTGCCCAAGACAGCTAAGAGTAGAAAAGCAATCAGCACCTTCTTTCTAACTAAGACTTAACAGGGAACATATTCTGGGTAGCTCTGTCTTTGTGAAAAGAAGATTTTGTACAGAACCATATACTTTCAGTTTTTTGATTTGTATAAATAACCTTATGCAGTCCAAGGGTCATTAGATCAGGGTAGTTTGTAATGCAATTAGAGTCAGTAGCCTGCTTTTAAGGACTGTGGATAATTTGCTTGTTAATATATTAGCACAAAGCATTGATCAAGGAGCTAATCCAATCACATGGCTGGTATTGATCTCTTATTGAGCCCTCCACTGGTGATCACTTTTGCATTGTCTCAATCAATAGTACATGTCTAATTAGCTTATGAAATAAACCAAACATTTTGCTTCAGTCTGAAGGTTGGGATCGATGGGTGGCTTTGGGGCTGATCTGGGCACTTGTCTACCACCCACTTTTCTTCCCTTCGGCTGTGGACGCTCAAGTTCACATTCGGACTCCTTTCAAGAAATCCTTCCATCCAAACTGGAGACATCTGAAAAGCAGCTGCTTCGGCTGAACAGTCTGAGCAGCTGTAAACAATAAATCATGAGGGTGAGGAATTCCAGGCTGCAGATTGGCCTGTGGTCGGTCAAGCCCAAAAAATAGAGACATAAAAGATCAAAAGGTCAGAGGTACGTGAAGTTTACAAAACCGAACTTGCCCAATATTTCATAACAGAGAAAACTTGGCTTTAGATACCCTTTCCTCAGAATAGACTTTTAATAAAAGCCTACTTGATTAAGCATTGACTGTATCTTTGTCTCAGCTAAGAATCAAGTTTGTTGCTAGTCTTCTGGGCTCCTATTAACACAGTGGAGTCTATTAGGGCCATTGCCTGTAGTCTTAGACCAGAGAAAAAGCAGTCTCTCTCAGATAACAGCATCAGCCTGGCACAGAGAAATGAATCATTTAATTTGAGGCACAGAGGTTTCTCAGCTTGTACTGGGATTTGGGATGCCCAATCCCTAAAAAGAAAGTGGTGGGACAACATTTATAATCATCATGGCATTTGTTAAGTGCTAACCATGTGGAGGGTAGATTCAAGGACCCAGTCCTGGCTCACAATCTATCTTATCCTATTTTACAGTTGAGGAGACTGAGAGGCTAAGTGACTTGCCCAAATCTCACAGTCAGCCCAGGAAGCTGGCATTAGAACCCAGGTCTCCCTATCCAGTACTCTTTCTACTAGGTTATGTCACCTCATTTGTAATTAATAATATTTAATCAGCACCTACAGTGTGTGGAGCACTGCTTTAAGCATTTGGGAGAGCACAGGAAAGATAAAAGACACAATCCACGCCCTCAAAGAGGTTACAATCTTACATGGGAGATAGACCCCAAATTTTTACAAAGAAATAAGTTGTTTAATAAATTTAATAATACCATTAGTAGTATTTGCCAAACACTGTACTAAGCGCTGGGATAGATACAAGATAATCAGGCCTGACACAACCCCTGTCCAAAATTGGGCTCACAATGTAAGTAAGAACAGCAGGCAATGAATCTCCATTTTACAGATGAGAAAACAGAAGTACAGAGAAGTTAAGTGTCTTGGCCAAGGTCACACAGCAAATAGTGGAATCTGGATTAGAACCAAGGTCCCTTGACTCCCAGACCCATGGTCTTTTCAGCAAGTCTTGCACCTTCATAATGCACTCCTTTAAGCTGGGGTTGAGAGAGGCTCAAGAATCACAAGCTGCCATTCCCCAAACCCTAGAAGAACCAAGGTCTCTTACCTGTGAGATTGCTGTGCCGTTCACTGTTACAAACTCCCTATTGCCAAAAGGAAGGGGGAACAGAAGTATTTTGAGGTAACTGAACTAAACAAACTAATCTTTCTTCAAATTGATAGAGACCTCCTCAACTATCTGGATCATTCTGTGACTTCTCCATTTGGCTTCCAAGTTCTGACCTAAGCATGCTAGTATAATAGGATTCAAGATAAAGGTTAAAGATCAAAGACAAGAGCAACAGTGGCCAGTTCTGAGCAGCTCAAGTAAAATTGAGTATTGGGCAATTAACGAGGTGATTTGCTCAGTATGGACAGCTTAATTGGTTAATTCTTTCTATAGATTCCACTTTGGGGATTTGAACTATCCATGGGAGCTGTCTACATGGAGGAAATCAACCGGATAATCGCTCAATCTTCCATTTCACTTGTGGAAGATTTTTTCCAATCGAGTAGCCTTTTAATGAAAAGAGTCCAACTGGAAGGGTTGGAGAATGTATTTTCCAGGAAGAGAGACTATGTTTCTCATTCATTGAAAGTTTAGAAGAGAAAAATGCTGTACATTTTTAAAGTCTTGCTCTCAAAGTTGCTTGAACTCTTATAAAGATTGTTTCTGTTCCTTTTTCATCTGTTATGGGAATATTTCAAGTTGCGAACCTGTTGGGGCAGAGAGGGTAAGTGACTCTACCATCAGGTGATTGTATCTTTCCTTCCAGGTCACACTCAGCCTGTGGACACACCCAACAGTCTGCAGCACTCCTGAATTTATGGGTTTATGGCATCTACTATTTAACCACTGATTTATTCACCTATTCATCTTTCTATTTTCTTTGTCCTCCAATTGGTAAATTATTTAGTGCCTGTCTCCGCTGTAAGGTTAAAAACCCCATGAGGGCAGGGATTACAAATTATAGTTTTGTTGTACTCTCCCACACACTCTGCACATAGTAGATGCTCAGTAAATAAGATGGATTGATTGATGAGGTAGTGACTTCTGTAGCAATGTCTGGACTCTAGATCAGTGTTACCAGGAATGCAGTATTATGATGGCAAAGTCTGTGTTCCAAGACCCCTTTCCACTCCACTACGCCCTGTCCCATTCCATACAAAGAAAGGCACTGATGCCAAGGCCAAAGGGAATACCTATGTGTGACCTGAGACCACAGTGTCATGCTTTCTGTTCGGACACATATAATGAGTATACTTTCCAGTATTACATCCCTGCATATCTTGGCAAAAAGCTCCATACCAATATAAACTGGGTTGAGATAAATAAAGCCTGGGAAGCAGAATACCTGGGTTCTGTTCATTCAATCGTATTTATTGAACAATTACTGAATCCCGGCTCTGTCTCTTGAGCAGTCACTTAACCTCTCTGGGCCTCAGTTTCTTCAACTGTAAAATGGGGATTAAAGACCTGCTCTCCCTTCTCCCATGTGGGATGGGGACTCTGTCCAACTTGATTAACTTGTATCTACTTCAGCACTTAGAACAGTGCTTGACACATAGTAAGCATTTAACAAAAAGCATAATCATAATAATGTAGCTTGACTATTTCATATTTTCAAGTCTGAAAACTGGTTTTATGAAGAAAAGTGCCAAAGCTGGGAGGATGCACAGTATACTGAACTGACCGATCTCAGTTTGGACTGAGGTCATGGGTTCTAATCCCAGCTCTGCCACTTGGCAGCTGTATGACTTTGGGTGAGTCACTTAACTTCTCTGTGCCTCAGTTCCCTCATCTGTAAAATGGGGATTAAGACTGTGAGCCCATGTGGGACAACCTGATTACCCTCTAACCCCCCTAGCGCTTAGAACAGTGCTTGGCACATAGAAAGCGCTTAACAAATATCATTATTTATTAATAAAACTAATTTTTGGACTATATGTCAAACACAATTCTAAGTGCTGGGGACTTAGATTGGGGAATTAGATATACTCAGTTGTGCCAGAGAATGTGTTTTTATCCTGTGTCTTGGGCAGCTCATGGCAGTAGATTGAGAGAATGTTCTTTTATTTTGTTCATTTTTCTATGTACAGTGCAGTGTTGGAAGAAACGGTTGTTCTCATGTGTGTAGAGGTGGGTGCAGAGCTAGCACTATCACACAAGTTTTTCTTAATGTGTGGTTTTGTAAGAATGCAAACTCTGTATTAGTGAAGAACTGAATCTCTCATTGCTTTAAGGGATTTTCACCGCCAGTGTGGGTTACCAAAGAAAAGAGCACAGGACAGGGAGTCAGGAGACCCTGCCTCTGCCATCGCCCCACTGTGTGACCTTGGGCAAGTCATTTAATTTCTCTGTGCCTCAGTTTTCTCACCCATAAAATGGGGATAAAATACATTTTTATTTTTCCTCAGACTGTGAGCTCCATGGGTTTCAGAGACTGCAGCCTATCTGATTATCTCATATCTAGCCCAGTGCTTAGCACAGAGCAACAGAATAAATATCATCACTACTATTTTGGGGGGAGTTTTATCTGAGGCTGGAAAATGTGCTAAATAGCATCCGACGGTTTCTTCCTGCCCCATGAGGACATGTTGATCTAATTCTAAGATCTGTGTTTTTAGTTTCTCAAACCACTCTATCAGAATCATGACAGGAATTCAAAACAGATGCTGGCTTAATATCTTTTAAAAAACTATTTGCAACATTTAATCATCCAGCACCAGTCCTAAGTGAGGTGGTGAGGGCTTTTTCGTGAAAAACACTTACTGTCAGTTGGAAACATTTGTTCACCCTTTGGTATCTTGGATTGGCTTCTACTTTCACCAAATAAAAATGGCTAGAGCAACAAAGAAGAAGAATTGTGTTGTCTTTTGGGTATTGTTTATATTTTGGATGCCAGATAAATATTGATGTATTGATTTTATTTTGGTTATGGTTTCTAGTTTGAGCAACCATGTTTGTTGAGGCAAACAAAATGAATTCTTCAGGAATTAGAGTTAAATTATAATCGTATTGGCTTATATACATATATATACTATTTAAACGTTAATTCATGTACATATCCCTTTCTCCTTTTGCTTATCTGTGAATTATTTCAGTGTCTGTTACCCCCACTAGAATGTAAGGTCTTTGAGGGAAAGGATCTTGTCTATCACTACTACTAATAATACTACTACTACTAATAATAATAATAAGCAGCATGGCTTAGTGGAAAGAGCACAGGCTTGGGGGTCAGAGGTCATGGGTTCTAATCCCAGCTCTGCCACTTGGCAGCTGTGTGACTTTGGGTGAGTCACTTAACTTCTCTGTGCCTCAGTCCTCTCATCTGTAAAATGGGGATTAAGACTGTGAGCCCCTCGTGGGATAACCTGAT
Organism: Ornithorhynchus anatinus; assembly: GCF_004115215.2. NCBI lineage: Eukaryota > Metazoa > Chordata > Mammalia > Monotremata > Ornithorhynchidae > Ornithorhynchus > Ornithorhynchus anatinus. Next base: position 31,440,008 of record NC_041746.1, read on the forward strand.
TACGCTGTAACCCCCCTAGTGCTTAGAAAAATGCTTGGCACATAGTAAGCGCTTAACAAATACCGTCATTATTTAAGAAAAAAAATAATTTTTGGACTATGAGTCAAACCCAATTCTAAGTGCTGGGGATTTAGATTGGACACTTTACCCTTTTCCATATGGACTTCACAGTCTAAGAGGGAGGGAGAGCAGATATTTAGTCTCCAAATAAAAGTGAGGAAAATGAGGCACAAAGAAGATCACACAGCAAGCAAGTAATAGAATAGGGGATTAGACCTTGGGTCTCCTGTACCTGATAGGTGAACAATGAATACTCTAAATTGATTTCCCATATTATGTCCAGACATGTTTAAGTCACACAGATAAATATGGTTTTATTATTGTAGAGAAGATTAGCATTTTTTAAATGAAAAGGGTCTGAGCAAAATTTCCATGAAATTTCATCTGACCAAATTTAAAGAAGACAAAATATAAGGAGAAGGAGCATGATGTAGTGGAAAGGGCATGGGCCTGGGAATCAGAATACCTGGGTTCTATTCATTTAATCATATTTATTGAGCGATTACTGAATCCCAGCTCTGTCTCTTGAGCATCACTTAACTTCTCTGGGCCTCAGTTGCTTCAACTGTAAAATGGGGATTAAAGACCTGATCTCCCTCCTCCTCCCATGTGGGATGGGGACTGTCCAATTTAATTAACTTGTATCTACTTCAGCACTTAGAACATTTCTTGACACATAGTAAGCATTTAACAAAAAGCATAATCATAATAATGTAGCTTGACTATTTCTTTAGTTGAATATTTTCAAGTCTGAAAACTGGTTTTTTAATGAAAAATGCCAAAGCTGGGAGGATGCACAAACTACCCCTAACATCACACTCAGATTTTATTAACTGATTGATTATAATCAATGGATGTCAAAGAAGTTTGATCACTACAGTTCCCTGGAACCACTGGAGCAGATCATTCCAGAAATACAATGTACAGAAGTACATTTTTCAAACAGCAGCTGACAAAGAGAAGGGATGGACCACTGGATTCTCTGCTACTGTTGCCTTCCACAGGTCCGCACTGAAAAATTATGAGAAATGTCTGATTCTTGTAAAGGTTTTGTAAACCTCTTGAACTGCAGGTTGCTTTACTCTTAGAGAACACATATAGTCTTAGGACTCAAACCAGGAAAAAGTTAACTGTTAAAACTATTAATAAACAGTAGATATTGAGCCCTTTGGATTGCAGATCCATTTATGGCCAGAGTGATCGCAGCACAGTACCAATGCTCTGCCATCCTAACCCAGCAGGTAATTGTCTTGATAGTCACCGTGGCCTTCACTGACCAAGTTGACTATCTATTTCTCAGTATTCCTGGGAAAAAAAAGAGTTAATGGGGGGAAACAAAATTCAAGATGGTGGGATAAGTAATCCAAATTAGAGGGAACCTAGGTTTCCCAAGACATTTAACAAGCCTGTCTTTCATGTGTGGGAGGGGGAAGGGGGAGAGGGGAGTTCAACTTTAATGAAGTCAATCTGAATGCCACGATCCCACAGAATCAATATGGGAACTCAGCAGAGCTCCATTCTACATGTTGGTTAGGGCAAGTGAAAACTGAAAGAAAAACTGAGGCTGATGGAACGCAGTTCTCTGAGTTGCAATGTAACTAAATGATCTTAGTATCGCTCCTCAATGAAAGGGACTAGTAGTCAGATCCCAAATTACTTATCCATTTCTAGGAACATTCTCTTAATAGTCTAGTGTCACTCAAAATCCTCTAGGAAATTTGTCCTTGAGGACCTTAGTCAGGAGAGCTACCCCAAACTGCTCACTAGGAAATTGCTGCAATTGGAATCCAAGCATAAATAAGCAGCTCTTGTTTCCAGTAACAAAATGGCACCCAAGACAGCCCCAATTTCTTTTAGCCTGCAATCTATAAGAAACATTCAGTTCTGCTTCTCAAATGCAACTTTCTTCAACCGTGGCAATTTTCATTTCATGAAGATAGGGCTGAGGTAAACCAATCTCCAAGTAGAAATTAAAAGCAGTACTGTGTGTCTACTGGTAAAATAAGATATTTTAAATCGCACAGTCTCATTTGCTCTTTGGAAAGCAAATCGTCAGACCCTTTTGGGATTGTCTGGATAGTTTGACTGCCTATCATGGGGCAAATTTCATGATGGCTTGAACCAAATACCTCTGGGTTTATATGACATTTTTGTTAGCAGAGAGACATATTTAAAAAACAAATAAACAAAAAACTAGAATAAGATTTTTCTGTTAAAAAGTGGTCATAGGAACAAATAAATGCTAATCCTGGTAATTGTTAAGTACTCACTGTGTGCCAGGCACTGTACTAAGCACTGGGGTAGATACAAGCAAATAACGTTAGACACAGTCCCTGGCCCACATGGGACTCATAGTCTTAATCTCTGTTTTACAGATAAGGAAACAGAGGCACAGAGAAGTGAAGTGACTTGCCCAAGGTCACACAGCAGACAAGTAGTGAAGCCAGGATTAAACCCAGGACCTTCTGACTCCCAGGCTTGTGTGGGAAGGGGGGGATGAATGAAGGGAGCAAGTCAGAGTAATGCAGAAGGGAGATGAAGAAAAGGAAAAGAGGACTTAGTTGGGGAAGACCTCCTGGAGGAGATGTGCCTTCAATAAAGCTTTGGAAGGGAGCAGATTAGTTGTCTCTTGGATATGAGGAGGGAAGGCATTCTAAGCCAGAGGCAGGACATGGATGAGAGGTTGGAGGTGAGTAGTAGATGTGATCCTTGTCCTCAGTGACCTTACCAGCTAGCATACCAGATTTAATAGATAAGTGATAAAAATTAAATGTTTGGCATGCTTTCACACAGGATTTTCAGAATTATTTTGCAGAACCTATGATAGATTTATTCTAAACAAGTGAAACAATTGAAAAATATCACACAAATCTATTTCTTGTAGTGGGACAAAAGTTTAAATGATATTGGCCATAAAAGGATTTTAATTTTGCTTCATAGTTTTGCTTATTAATTTCAATAGGGAGAAATGGGAAATGAAATTTCCTCGAGGCCAAAATGAACATGAATTAAATGTTCAAATGATTGGTTTTAAGACCAGTAATAATCTTCAGAAGAAGCTGTTAAATTTACTAATGTAAGAGCATTTAATTAAGTCTACCAAGTTCTGAAAAAAATGAGTTTTTTCCACAGCCGCTTGTGTCTGAGTTAAAGCAAGGACTCAAAGTGGAGAAAAGTAATTTTTCCTATGGCATTGCAGATCATTAGTTTTAGGGTAGATATTTTGTCATTTCCCTCATAATATTTCTATAAATGAGATTACCATTTAAGTGCTAAGAACTGGGGTTGATCCAAGGCTATGAGGTTGGGCATAGTCCCTGTCCCACATGGGATTTACAATTTATCTTGCACTTGGATATGTAACCTTTGGGCATTTGGTATTTATCCCACTCTCAGTCCTACAGCACTTATGTACATATTTTAAGGTTATAAATTTAACCTCTTTGTTTATATTAATGTCTGTCTTCCCCTCTAGACTGTAAGTTCATGGTGGGCAGGAAATGTGTCTACCAACTCTGTTGTACTGTACTCTTCTAATGCTTATTACAGTGCTCTGCACACAGTAAGAGTTCAATAAACACCACCAAATGATTGTTCTTATTCCCATTTTACAGGTGAGGAAACTAAGTCACAAAGAGGTGAGTGACTTGCCCAAGGTCACAAAGGAGGCCAATACCAGAGTTGGAACATTATCCTGGATTTCCTGACTCCCACTCCTATGCTCATTCCACTAAACCACATTTGAAACAAAGGCCTCAGGCAGACCTTCTAAAATGGATTCATTGGGAGCCTGACATCTCTGGAATGTCAAACAGGTTCAGGAAAAATGAGAAGAGCAAACACAGAATCTCTGCTTCTTGTAGTATGCTTCAGTAAACAAGACTCTAAAGGAGAAATCCCTAATAATTCCCAGTTGTTGAATTTGATCCGTGGGTTGCCATGTTTTGAAAATTCACTCTACTCCTAAGACTTTAGTCCAAATAAATCAATGTTTTTGAACTGAAAACGAATCAATATAAATGCTGGTGTAAATTTAAAAAATGGATTGGTGTATTTTTAAGAAAAATCACCTTCAAAATAGCAGAGGATTTGCATTAAAAATCCCAAATCCATCCGTAAGCATATTAGTGTTTTCTTTGTGTGCATTTTGAAATACTTCTAAGGTATTCTTAGAAATATTGGGAGAATTTCACTCCCTAATGTTTGACTTCCCTTAAGCAGACAAGCATAGGTTTCTGAAAGATATTTTGTTCTAGGGAAATGCAAATTCTCCACAGGAAGGAAATGTAAGACTGTCAGACATGGCAGTGATGGGAAAGAGGGGAATGTACTCAGAAATTAAATGAATAAAATATGGAATTATATTATCACAAAGTACCTAACCATGCTGTGTGATTTTTTTTTTTTACATTTGAAGTTGCAGGCCAATAATAACTGGAAGGAAGGGAGAATAATGAATAGCTAAATCATTTTATTTTCTCATTTCTTAAAAGATTACCAACACTAATGTGTCTGAAAGAAACAAATGGATAAAGTATTTTGCTGACTGATCCATCTTTGAGAGTGTGGGGGAAAGAGATGGGCTGAAGGCATAGGTGTCTCCAACCCCACCTTTTCAAGTTAATATCATCCCAATTCTGGCAATTCATTTGTTCATTCAGTTGTATTTATTGAGCGCTTACTGTGTGCAAAGCACTGCATTAATCCTGTGAGTCCTCTACCTTCCTTTTTCCTTATATCAGCCTTTGCATGATCCTTTTCCCAGAGATAAAGGGGGGAATGTGGTCTCAGGAAACAACATAGACTCAATTCTGTCTAATCCTAAATCTGCTTTGATTTTGAGGCTCAGTGTCTCAGTGATGCTATTTATAAAATGGGACTGAATTCCTTTCCTTGCTTCTCAAGGAAGGACTGAGGTGTTATGGCTCAGGGGGTGCGCCGGAGGCAGGGAGGGGTGTTGTCAAAATGGCCAGGGCAATTCCTATCTTTACTGCCTAACAAACACCATTTAAGTGAACACCCTTTGCTAGAAGTTGAGAAGACAAGCAGTAACCACTGTCATAACATTTGAAATAGTAAGGATAAAGAACAAGAAAATAACAGTAGTAATGGGGATATGTCAGGATGGATATATACATAATGAGGATGGAAACTTAAACATACAAACTGAGTGACTACTGGGATGATACATTTTGAAGTACTGCGAATTAATCAGGGAAGGCTTCCCGGAGAAGGTTGGGTTTCAGGAGGGCTTCAAAGAGAGCCGTAGTTTGGTGTGTTAGGTAGGGCTGGGAGAGCTCCAAGCTGGGGAAACTGCATGAATACAAATCTCTCACCCAGTTTCTATAAAGAGAAATTCCAAATTGCAGAACTGGTAGAATTCAGTCCCAGCAATGCTTGATTTTGCGGAGAGTGGAAAAACAAAGTTAAGAGCTACTTAGAATAAACTGAAAAATATATGTGTTTTAAAACAAACTGACCAAATAGAAAAGGTCACTTACTGAAAACTGTTACTGTGAACAGTGTTTTGGAAGGTTGAGACCACTTTAGACTTTTGTAAAGCAAAGGTTCCTATTGAATGTAGATAATTTATTGTGTCTGGCCAAAGAGCTTAGCGAGCCCTACTTCATGCTAGGGAGGATTCTGAACTAAGTCCAGATGGTTTTCTAGCAATTGAATGCAAATACACCCGGACTATTTGGTGTCCAAACTAAATGACAGAGTACAGGCCCCCTGCCTTATGAATCAAGTTCAATAGATGCTGAATAAGAAATGTTGAAAAAACAATTGTCACCGTACCTGAGTTCCAAGTTCACAGGTTTTTAAAGCAGCAAGTTGTACTTCAAAACAACTTCTCTGACTTCAGAAGCAGAAAGAAGAATGAAGACTGATGTTTTAATTTTGACTATACCACATATGAGCCCCCAAATCGCTTGGCCAGCACCCAAAATTTCTTCCTATAAGCAAGCCCTCCTCAAAGTATTTTAAGTGAAGTTGACAATTCAGAGAGTGAGTTCTATTTTACTTGGCCTCCTATCAATTACAAGAATATAGGTAATTTACAAACCAAATCATTTGAGATCATACATTTCACATTTACGCAAAAGTGAGTTGACAACCTCACTTGAAAATGTTAAAAGGAAAGGTCTGTGTTTTCATGCTCTCATAAATGATTTCTCAGTTAAATTTGAATGGATTTGCATAGGTAATGGAGCCAAACGCAGCCTCTGAAGTCAGGATTTTTTGAGGATGGTGCACACTGTCATTAAATGCTGCAATTAAACATTCACTAAATGGCTAAGTCACAGATTATTTTCCTCTTCTATTCTCTCTGCAATAACTATCAATTAAGCTGTAATTAAAATATTTATGTGTGGATATCTACTCTACCCCTCTCTCTTCCTTTTTCTCTACTCTCTTCTTCCCTTCCACTCTCCCTTTCTTCTTCCCTCTCCCCTTACCTTCTCCTTCCTTCTCTAATTTAAGCCTTTCCTTCCTATGCTTCCTCTATCTTTTCCCCTCTCCTTTACTCCTTCCTTCCTTTTTCCTTAGCTCATTCCATTTTTTTCTGGAGAAAAGTACAGGAATCCCAGCCCCCTGTGGAAAGGCTAGTGCGAACCCACAATGAGGGGAGAAGCAGTGTGGCTGACTAGATAAAGCACAGCCCTGGGAGTCAGAAGGACCTGGGTTCTAATGTTGGCTCCACTACATGTAGGCTGGTTGACTTTGGGCAAATCATTTTACTTCTGTGGACTTCAGTTAACTCACCTATAAAATGGGGATTAAGACTGTGGAAGCCCCATGTGGGATATGGGCTGTGTCCAACCTGATTAGCTTGCACCTGCCCCAGTGTTTAGTTAAGTACCTGACACCTAGTAAGTACTTAATAAATATCATTAAAAAAATGCTTCTAGGCTAGTCAAAGATAACTGGAAGAAGCTAAGTTCCTTAAAGGGCCATCATGTTCTTCACACCACCACAAAGCAGGTAAGAAACCCCAGTAATTTTCCAGCCTTTCATCCAATCTCAAATCCTGAAATCAATGCCTCCAAACCCTTCCTATGTAGGAACAAGATACTGGGTGTACACACACATGTACACATACCTGAAAGAATAGAAATGATTTTTTATTTAACTGCCAAGATTGGTCTGGTAGCAAAATTCATAGGACTTGAATTTCCAATTTTATCTAAGCAAACTGTATTCCAAAATCCTTTTTTTCTCCTTACTTCCCACCCACCGCGTTGTATTCTAAGTGTGAAAAAACAAGGAGTTGCACCCGGTGTTATAAATTAGGAGTAGCACTGAGTTTATTTGCATTAGAGTTGAACTCTAGAGGACAAGCTCCTCGTTGCCCTCTCCTATGATCCTTTGCAAGTTGATCTAATTACTCCAGACTAGTGAGAAAAGGATTATTGCTGTCACCGTCACTAGTCCAAGACTGATCATGGAATTCTGGAATTCTAAAACTGGAAGGGAGTTAGAGAAGTCCAAAAGTCTTTGGGTCCAACCTTCTGCCTCCAGTGAGATGAAGTATTAAACCATCTAACATCCAAGAAAGCTGAATTGATAAATGACTACAATGACAACACCCTTTTATCTTAAAAATAACAAATACTGAGAAAACATGACTATCGGTCCCTTATTCAATATTTCCAAATTTGTATGTGAAATATTTATCACTGTAAGCTCATTGTAGGCAGGGAATGTGTCTGTTTATTGTCATATTGTATTCTCCCAAGCACTTAATACAGTGTTCTGCACAGAGTAAGCGCTCAATAAGTATGATTGAATGAATAAATGAATAATGACAAAAATAGGATCTGGTTTTAGATGGAGACTTGGTTGAAAGTGGCAGTCATTCTTTGAAGTCTTTAGGTCTAGCACTGAAGTCTGGAAACTGGCATGGGACCCTGCCCTATAAGGGGAGGAGGAAAGATTGGGGAGATTGAGCTGCATCTTATATAAACTCACTAATGGTGACTGTAGGGAGGCAATTCTGTTTATTTTATTGCCTCTAGGGTCATCCTGTACCCAGGGCAGATGGAACAAAAGCAACCCCAGGGCAGTTCAGTGTGCCAGAAAGATACTTTTGCAAAATGCCCATACTATATGTCACGTTATCAGGAGTTCTCAGCCCTAAATCCCAGCCAAAAGAGCTCCCTGGAGGTAATTTAGGAGTGACTGGACCCCAGCCAGCATTCCCTGGGTCCCAAAGCCCTCCAGTATTACCCTTGTTCTAATTCAGGCTTTAGAACCAATGGTCAGTGTGCCCCAAATCCATGCATCCCCATTCTATTGATGCCACTACTTCTCAACTGAAACCCAGGCAACTCTCCAATGGTGAAAGAATCATCTAGGACTAGGCTACCTCCCCCATCCTGGGGCCAGCTACAGGAAGCTCATGGATAAAGTGCTCCCTCCTGCTCTTGTGAATCCTCGGGTCCAACTATCTCCCTGGCTCTCAGAGCTCCTCCTCCAGCCCTTATCACAGGCAGAGACCAGGTTCTGAGATCTCAACAATGTTTAATGGGTTCTTCACTAGGTAAGAATTTTTAAAAATCCACTTCAAACTGCTTTACTTGGGATCTAGTACTCCCCTCCCCAGGACCCTCTGTACTTCTATGAAGGGGGTCCATGACTCATGCCCCTCTGGTCCTTTCCCTTCTTCTCTCAGTGTGGCCCAGGTTCCCATCACACCCTGAGTAATTTGACAGCAGGGTCCCTTAGCATCCTTTCTCTCCTTCATGGGCAGGAGGCTTGCTCCTCCCAAGTGCTAATGCTAGAACCTTGAACCTCCAGAGTATCCTAACCCTAATCTGGTTTTCTCTTTGATCCCTAATAATAATAATGTTGGTATTTGTTAAGTGCTTACTATGTGCCGAGCACTGTTCTAAGTGCTGGGGTAGACATAGGGGAATCAGGTTGTCCCACGTGGGGCTCACAGTCTTAATCCCCATTTTACAGATGAGGGAACTGAGGCACAGAGAAGTTAAGTGACTTGCCCACAGTCACACAGCCGACAAGTGGCAGAGCTGGGATTCGAACTCATGAGCCCTGACTCCAAAGCCCATGCTCTTTCCACAGAGCCACGCTGCTTCTCTAGCATGTCTCTCCCTCTAGCATGTCTCTGTCCAGGCCGTAATAGTAATAATTGTCATATTTGTAAAGTGCTTACTATGTGTCAAGCACTGTACTAAACCCTGGGGTGGAAGCAAGTGAATTGGGTTGGACACAACGTCCAATACGACATACAAAATACATTACGCAAGTTAAAATTCCCAAAACTAATTCTGCAGTGCCGACAGAGGTGGACATCTAATATTATCTTAGGGCATATCACTTCAGTAGATAAGGTAATATGACTATAGTGGGCATCCCATGCTTCTCAATTTTGGAGAGATGTAGGGAGAGTTATTACATCTTGTACTGAGGCTAATGTTCCTGGTGATCCATGTGGAAAGGAAAACTCATGCTACAGAATGTGGCCCTTGATAGACACAATTAGTGCTTATTGTACTCTCTCAAGTGCTTAGTACAGTGTGCTTTGCACACAGTAAGTGCTCAATAAATATGATTAAGCGAATGAATGAATGAATGGTGATCCATTACGGTGGCCATTTTGAATAATAGTTTATGCACTCTTGACAGAATCAATCAGTGGTATTTATTGAGTGCTTACTGTGGATAGAACACTGTATTGAGCACTTAAGAGAGTACAGTGCAAAAGAGATGGTAGAAACATTCCCTGACCATGAAGAGCTTACAGTCTGGAGGAATTCCTTAACTCGCAAATGGATAGCCTGTGGTCTTATTGATTGGTTCAAATCTAGTTTATACAATTTATTGTCTGTTTCCCTGGATAGACTGTAAGTTATGTGAGAGCAGGGATCATGTCTGCTAATTGTGTGTTTCTCAAAATCTCACATACCACAGTTCCGCACCATAGGATAATGGCTACAGTCTGGGAGAAAAGTCAAGTGATGATGATCGAACTATGGGGAGATGGGTGGCCCAGAGGAATGAGTAAGGGACTGTAAATAGCAATAAATTAGCAGTAAATTTAGCAAAATGGTAGTGAATGGCAAGTATAAAACATCCTGCTAGTGGTGAACATAACAATAATGTAAGAATTTGTATCAAAAACTGTCAGTCATGTGGGTATCTTTGAACCATCTGTGCCCTTGCCCCATTAAATTCCATTGAATCAATTGTTATTATAATGTAATTTTCCCTTAACGCAACATTCTTCGAGAACCCAACCCCCAGTTTACAGCAGAAATGACTGTGTACTGCTCTGTATACAGGAGGGCTGAGTAAAAGCTGCTTCCTGCAAACCAACTGGGAAAAGATTTCAAATTCCCATCCTTCCATTGACTTGGAATCCTGGAGCATTCTGGTATTTTCCTACAAAAACTATAATCTCCTTGTATGAAATGATCTCATCCAAGGGTCAAGCTGTTTCTAAAATTGTTCATATTTATTCTTTTATTAGTCAAGACTCTTGAAAGTATATTTGGAAATTTACTCTTGCTATAACTTTGGGAGGCCAGAATCACTCTTTAGAGTCAAAGGCATTTTTGTCTTTAAACAAAATTATTTGATTCAAATAGAAGGAATTGAACTGACCTTTATTGTACCCCATGTTAACAATGTAAGGTACTGAAATTTACAGCTTAAGAAATCGGTTTATAGTCTAAATGCTCAAGGTTCTGGACTGTTATCTAATATTTATTGTGCTTTCAGGCAGGTGGTTTTATTTCGGGAGTAATTAGCTGAGATCTTTTATATCCAAACTAAAAGGCTCCATCTGGGGAGTTGCAGAAGATACTGGACAAAGAAAATCAGAGTTGAGCTTGTCAGCTCCAAGGATTTCTCAGCAGGAGATCTTGCTGCGGCTTTCGTGATTACAGCATCCTATGGGTGTTGCTATGGAAACTATACTGTTAACAAGCTAAAGGAACAAGGCAGATAGCGAGGAATGAGGAAAATCGAAAGTAAGGCAGTAAAAAGATATGATTCTTGTAAATGATCCTCTTTTTTTTCAAATCTTTTTTCACAAAGACTGATTTCCACATTAATACCATAGGGAGAATGTTGGACTAGTGTTAAAAATAGTACCATAAATTCAAATACTCCTCTTCAAACAGAGCCTTGGGAATTTTACATTTCACAGGGAAATTAAATGTGGCATTAAGCCAATATTCTTTCAGTTTTTGACTTTAAAACTCCAAATTGATTCAGCCTTTCAGCTCAATAATGCTAAGTACTTTTACAAATATAAAATTCCCAACGTACAAATGTGTCAATTATATTGGGCCAATCCAATCAATCAGCTGATTCCACACTGAATCAATGACTAAGAGCAGAAGGAGAGAGTAGGTCAAGGTTAACAGGTAAATCCAACATTTTGAAAGCCAACATGAAAATCCAACCTGAGACAACAAAGAGATGTCAAATTCATGGTATATATCAAAAACTTAATTAGCTAAAACATTACCTTTGCCATATGTTTTACTCTCTTAAACACACGGGAAAGGTAGTTCACTCTAAAGGGTGGAAAGGGGTGAGTTTCTTTAGAAATTAGATACTTTGGTGAAACATAGCAATTCCAATGTTGTCATAAATTCCTACGTCTAGAATCTAGCTTCACTATTTTTGCAGTGATTGAAGAATAAACTCATTCAGGATTGAACCAGGAATGTGCTCTGATTTCTTATTAACAGTGCTCCTCACACTTAAATAAGTCCTAATCAAGTCATCATTGTCCTTCTCTCCTGCCATGTCTCTCCATCCCAGCTCAAGCTTAAAAGGAGTTTGGAAAGAACAAGGAAAGTGGAATCAACACAAAGAATAAAATCTTATTCTGGACATGATTTACATGACCTTAGCATTAATACAATTGAGGTAAGGGTGAGGAATAGTTGCATGAGTGTTTTAATGGGATTCTTATGAGATGATTGAGAATCATTTACTGAGATACTTTCAACACACTGCTTTTCATGTTGACCTGTTCAAAAGGTTTCACCTTAAAATAAAATGGACTCAAGGTAGACCAGAAAGGTTCAGCAAATGCTTCAGGCTTCTATGTGCCCTGGGTCACTACCCATTATAGTTTAGAAATTGAGGAAGCATTGCCTGTAAGAAATCCAGAGATCCAGACTCTAATTCCAGCTCTGTCACTGGCCTGCCACGTGATCTGGGCCAATTCCTGTAACCTTTCTATGCCTCAGTTTCCTTATTCATGAAATGAGGGTTAAATACCTATGTTCCCTTTTGGGTAGTGAGGGACAAATAAGGGACAGATCTGATTATCCTGTACCAAACCCCAGTTCTTAGCATATGATAAGTGTTCAATACCTGCCTTTAATATTATTAAAACTGAAGAATATGTTAGGAAGATTCCCATACCTGAATTATTTTTCATAGCAATGACTTATGGGGATCCCACAGGTTATATTAATGAGCACATGAGAAGCACATAGATAATAAAACAGTTGAGGATGTAGAGAACATCTGATACTTAGTCTAAATAATAATGGTGGTATTTTTAAAGTGTACACATTGTGTGTTCTAAATGCTGGAGGAGATCGATAATCTGACTAGACAGAGTCTCTATCCCATAATGGGCACACAGTCATAGAGGAAAGGAGGGCAGGTATCTTATCCCCATTTTATTGTTGAGGAAATTGAGGCCCAGAGAGGTTAGGCTACTTGATTGAAGGCACATAATGGGCCAGTGGCAGAGCTGGGATTAAAATTGGCTTTTCTTGACAACCAGGGCTTTGCTCTTTCCATTAGCCCCCTGAGACAGCACAATTTAAACCCCAGCCTTTAATGTCTTATTCCATGTGCAGTCATTAGAAAATAGCAAAACCATTTTTTAAAATGTTATTTTCTAAGAGCTTACTATGTGTCAAGCACTGTTCTAAGTACTGGGCTAGATACAAGTTTATCACATTGGACACAGTTCCTGTCCCACATGGGGGAGGGGGAGCTTTTAGTCTACATTGGAGGGATCAGGAGGATTTAATCCCCATTTTACAGATGAGGTAACTGAGGTACAAAGATGTTAAGTGACTTACCCAAGGTCACACAGCAAAGCAACTGACAGAGCTGGAGTTAGAACCCAGGTCTTCTGACTCCCACTCTGCTTCTTCCTGGGTTTTACTGCCTAAATGCCAAGATTCACTCATAGGGAAAGGTCTACTTAGATGCCTGCATGGCCTCTTTCTCAACATATGGCACACTCAGGGAAGGTGTCCCCATTATCAGTGTCTTCCAGAAGCGGAAAGAGCTAACTGTAGAGACTCCTGAGGGACTGCAGTGAGAGAGATCCTAACCAACTTTAAGAGATCCTGGAAGATATCATGGACCACACTCTTCCAGAATTGCCTTTGGCTTCAGACCCTAAAGGAACCCAGAAAACTGAAGGATAGGAAACCCTACCAAGACCTTAACCCAGTATTCGGCTTTTGTTACCAAAGCTGACTTGACTACCCAAGTTTATCCAGGGCCCTGATTAAAAGCAGGAGATTTTGGTTCCTCTCTTCAATCTGGGTCTCTCTTTCCAACTGGGTAGTTCTCTGAATTTTAAAACAGAATTGACTATCCTAAACTAGTGGGAGGTCATGGACACTGCAGCCTCAAAACCACCAGGACTGTGAGCCCCATGTGAGACAGAGACTGTATCCAACCCAATTTTCTTGTATCCACCCTGGTGCTTAGTAAAGTGCCTGGTACACATTAAGCTCTTAACAAATATGAGAATTACTATTATTAGGTTCTATGAAAATAGCTGTAGTGAAAACTCTCTGAGGTCATAGATTATGTGTTTAACTCTATTGCACTCTCCTAGGTGCTTCAGTGCTCTGCACAGAGTAAAACTATTGAATGAGCTACTTGCTTTTATACAACTTTTTTTATTTACATGCATTGTTTATGTATGTACCTATATATTCAATCCTTTGCTTGTCTGCTTCATCCTGATGAGTCTGTGCTTTTGCCTTCTTTCTCCTTATTCTTCCTCCAGCCTTCACTACCTGGAAGTAATTATTATCTCTCTCCCTCAGTAGATTTTAAGTTTCTTAAGGGCAGGGATCATGAATCTTGCTACTGTTGTACTCTTCCAGGTTCTTAGTACAGTGCCCAGGACCCAGTAGACACATTAAATGCCACTGCTTGATTAACTATGTTTAAATGGTAAAGTTCCTCTTGAGTCTGATTTTTGAATTGTGCCCAAGACCCTAGGTTTTAGGGAACCTCACCAGCTGTAGCTAATGTATGTATCAGAGACCTATCCAAGAGTCCAAAAATCACTGAGGTATTTTGCAGCATCATCAAGGGAGTCTCCTTTTCATCTGCTATGTATGTTTTGCTAAAGTGGAAAAGGAGTAAAATAATTCCAATTTTCTGATGCTTGATGTTTGGCTTTTGAGATTCCCTGCTAGTGTTAGCTTCCTGCAGGTGTCAATCAATGAATCAGAAACAGACAAATCTCTTTTGATAGGAGAGATCAGTTACTGTTTATTTTTAAATTCTCTGCCAAGGGATTCAGAATTATTCATTATTATTCAAACTACAAAAAAATCCATAAATCTGCTAGGCTAAGCAAGATGTAGTTACTGTTAGTTCCCTTTTGGATTCAAATACCTCTTTGGAAATTAGCATGGGCTATATCACACAAAGTGATGATTTTGGCAGCTTTAATCTCCCTGTTTCAAATGTCACGATCCACAGTAATAATGTCGATTTCAGTTTTAGGTAGAAAAGAAAGTTCCTATGGGAAGAATGCAACATATACATTCTTGCTCTTTCCTTACAGGCAAATACAATTCTCCCTTCCAGGGTATATTTTAATCTAAGCAATTGTATTAAATCAATCGATCAATCCTATTAATTGAATGCTTAGTGTTTACAGAGCGTTGTATTAAGCACTTATGAATGTGCAATACAATAGACTCTGTAGACATATTTCCTGTCCATAACGAGCTTTTAATCTAGTGAGGAGCTTACATCTAGTTAATTAAATAAAAGAAATCAAACCTGAATCTGCATGTAGGATGACAATGAAGCTTTCTTACATTCAAGATAATAATAATAATTAGTATAATTCTGCTATTTAAGCATTTACTATGTACTAAGCACTGTTCTAAGCACTGGGGCAGACACAAGGTAGGCAAGTTGTCCCACGTGGGGCTCACAGTCTTAATCCGCATTTTACAGATGAGGTAAATGAGGCCCAGAGAAGTGAAGTGACTTGCCCAAAGTCATACAGCAGACATGTAGTGGAGGCAGAATTAGAACCTATAACCTTCTGATTCCCAGTCCTGTGCTCCATCCACTATGCCATGCTACTTCTCAGATTAAGGTTGGAAAGGAACTTCTGTCATTAGCCTTGAAAGAATTCTACCATTTGCTCTTTCCTTACATATGGTATCTCCTTTGCTCTTACAAGGAAACTTATTATCTTCAGTGGAAAGATCCCAGGCTTGGGAGTCAGAGGTCATGGGTTTGAATCCCAGCTCTGGCATTTGTCAGCTGTGTGACTATGGGCAAGTTACTTAACTTCTCTGTGCTTCAGTTACCTCATCTGTAAAATGGGGATTAACGTGAGCCTCACGTGGGACAACCTGATTACCCTGTATCTACCCCAGTACTTAGTACAGTGCTCTGCACATAGTAAGTGCTTAACAAATACCAACATTATTATTATTATTACCTCCTCTTCAGTTTTTTCAATGAATGTTTCCATGTGCCGATCTCCCTAAGTGAAAGCCTTTCTCTCTGCCAATTCATACCCCTCCATTTCTTCAACATTCCAGTTACATTCACACAATAGCCTACTTCAGCACTTAAGTATTTCATCCCTATTCTCAGTAGAATGTTCATAGTTATATTTTTATATATTTGTACAATATACATTTATTTCTTCATTCAATTCACAATTCAGTTATTTCTTCCTGAAACATTTGTACTATTTCCTGCTCAGGTCACTGCTGTCCTCATCTCCATGGCCTGTCTGAAATCACATCTCCTCCAAGAAGCCTTCCCTGATTGATTTTTTTGTCCTTCCAGTTTATATCCCCAACTACCTTTCAAAACCTTTGCACCACCTATGGGGTTAAGTACTCACAGTGGCCCATGGCAAGTATGTGCATATCTTTGTACTTTCTTGCAGCCTCGTAGCTGTATTTTAGTTTGGTGTTCATCTCCCCTACTAGATTGTAAAATTCTAGAGGGAAGGAATCATGTCTGTTAATTCTATTACACTCTCCCCAGAGTCCAAAACAGTGCTCTGCCCCCAGTAGGTATTTAACATTATTGATAGATAATTTGACTATGCTATCAAGTTTGCTGTGAGCAGGAAATATGTCTACCAATTCTGTGGCACTCTTCCAAGTGCTTAGGACAGTGCTAGGGACACAGGAAATTCTCAATAAATGGCATTTATTAATTGATGGCAATAGAACAGGTGAGCATTGCAGCATGAGTTTTCACTAACATGAGAATTTGCAAGAATACAACCCCTGGGTTATAGGGCAACTGGATACAATGTCAACATGCATAGAATATGAAACATTGTAACTCCAGAGATCCTGGGAAGTGAGGAAGACAGAGAGCTGTGATGTGATATGATAGAAACTTTAGAGATTTTCACTTAGTCTTCCAAAGGCTAATACCATTAGCTTTAATTGGCAAGACATTCCTTGTATGGCATTACCTTTTCATTTACTCAGGTGTCAAAGGATGTGCCAAGGACATTATTAAGAATTTATTCATGCCCAGAGCAGAAAAAGAGAGCATTATCTACCTACACAAAGTGATATTGAACACACTTTCACACCCACAGAGACAGCTCCAAGTTTATGCATGCATACACACATAGGAAGAGCTAAATCTCCCAAAAAGATAAATAAAGATGAATTTCAATCTACTGACATCAAATAAAGATGAATAAAGGTAGGATAGTCTGGATACAAACTGTCAATATTCCAAGTGGGCCATATTAAATCAGTGCTCAATGCAATGGGGCTCTGATTGGGACCTGTCTTACACATGACCCCAACACCACTGATTTCTCCTATACTAAAGGAATTCTTTCCTAATGAACTCCTGTTATAAAACTTGTCATAAAACTCACACCTTGACTGGTGTTACTAACGAAGATGCACACCTCTGCACAACCACTTCATCCAACAAGGTGTTCGAACCAGACAGATGTTCCACATTCCCTTAAAAGTTTTCTAACTGGTGTGCTATGAAAAAAGGCATTATGGTAGAACTCAGTGCAGAAGACAGGCCCATCTGCCAGCACAGAATTTTCTTTGGATGGAAAGTTAAAATCGTTAAATGAACTGGCAAAACTAAAAAGCCAAACGGATAATATGACTTCAACTAGCTATGGTTTTCAATGTCAATCAGTTTTTAATCAGTAGTATTTATTAATTGCCTCCTCTGTGCAGATCACTGGACTAAACACTTGGGAAAATTCAACTAAGAGACATGGTCCCTAAGTTCAAGGAGCCAACGATCTAACAGGGCCGACTGACAGACACAAGTCATTCACAAATAGTTGGGGGGGGGGGAACCAGCTCTAAATCTATTAATAGCAGAACAAGGATCAATAAAGAAGTGAATAAAAGTCTAGAATGTCTGTGAACTCTAGTAGCAAGAATATAAACATGGGTGCTGAGGGCAGCTTTTGGTTGGGCTAACTCAGGAAGAAACACTTTTGCACAGTGTCTATGTGCCTTATTTTCCTGTCTGCAAATGCCTATTTTTATGAATCAATAGTTTTTCCTCATATGATGTGAACAAGCTCTACCACAAACAACTCCCACTTCTCTTTCCTTCCCAAATCCAGCTATGCCCTATTATGCAGTGGTTGCATCCCAGCATTAAGAAAAACCCAAGTGGTGGTGTTTATCCATTTGGATGCTGCAGGCATTCCCATATGCCAACAACACCCACACCCCCTTGCAAACATCCATATGCACTCATGCAAATGCAAAAATCGTTTCTACCAACACCACGATGCTTGTATCCAAACAGGCTCAGGTTGCCAGATGGACACTTCCCAATTCCCTTAACAGTGTCCTAATTAAGGCGTGTAGGGAAAAGACATCCTCAGTAACCAACCGTAGACAACACATATAGCCATAATGAGGGCTCTGGCAAAAAGTTAAGCCACTCCATATCAATTGCTAGGTGAGCACTTTAAGTGCTGGTAGGAAGTCTGCTGTTTCAGAATGAGAGAGAGACCTGGATCTAATCACCAAGGGACTCATCAACACCATGAGATGCTAGTATTAAACCCAGATACAAATTGTCCTGAGAGTCCCCAGGTGAGGGCATCAAACCATTCAGACTTTGCGTGAATACAAACCTTGGAGCCTGCTCAAACACAGACCTTGGAGCCTGTGAGTTGTAACGGACCCTGTTTCCTCGTGAAAGCGATGTTGGAGCAAAGGTTCTGAATTCACCAATATATCTTACATGGAGGTTCTATTATTTTAACCAGGTTTCTAGCTGTGTGGGTTCCAAATGCACATTTAAGCCAAAAGGTAGAACAAACAAGGTGGACAATGCACTTCATCAAGCTACACACCTGAGGACTCTCACCCCAACCTTTCCCTTTAATTTCTCCACCAGACTGTCTATTATGAGTCCTCCTTAACTCAATTAGCCATCATCAATTTTCCACTCCAGCCCTCCCCCTCTGCTCCCGCCCTCTCCCCAACCTGTTTATTATCCAGTCAAGTGTGCTGATGGACCAGGACACAGTGCAAAAACCCACTCTGCTAGTTCACAGTGTCAAATGAATACAGCTGTCCTCCTGTGCAAGATAATGCTTTTAAAACGTCCTCACCGAGTGTGTGATGTGAAAGCCTTGCGTTTGTGGGGTGACCCCACCCCCAGCTCGGAAAGCTGAGGTCTAGATCCATGAGACATCCCTGCTCCTGGAGACCCAAGCTGAATTTCTGGCAAGCCTACAGAATTAATTCTTTGTTCCTTTTACAGAGGGGCTGTATCTACGACTCAGCCGTGCTGGCATTTGCTCCTGGGAGGTCCACTGGCCTAACAAAAGCAGAAACATCTGGCAGCACGAGGGCAGCTGACCAGCTGTGCTCAACAGCAGGGAAGCCTCTGGTTTGAGCTCAGCCCCACTGCTGAAAGAGCCAGCATGCAAAGACTGCTTCTCAGCAGAGGATTATGGGGCATTCCGTCATAATTTACTGCGGGGCTTCCCAGACCCCCACCCAAAACACATACGACTGGGGGACATTTGACTGACCCCAGGAGGAAAAGACAGCTCGATCATGGAGCTTTGGGTTCAGGTCAGGAATCAGAGCTTCACACAGGAGATTTCAGTTTATTTCGCAAGTCGGCATTTGGTCCCTGTCGTTTTTTTCCCTTAAGCTTCTTAGAGCTTGACCTGTACCTCACCAGGGTGCATTGTGAACCAGTCAGAAGACAGACAATATCTGCTGAGACTATGCCATCAGTGAGCAAGTTTTCTGCAAAGAACAAGTCGGAGCAACCTGCATGGTGGTCAGATCCAGCAGGAATCCTGAAATTTGTGGTGATGGGCAGCCAAGACCACAGCAGCTACTAAAGTGGCTAATCTGGAAACAACATAAACACTATGCCATGGTCACCCTGACCATCAGTTAATCAATGGCATTTATTGAGTGCTTACTGTATGCGCAGTGCTAAACAATTGGGATAATTCAGTGTGCAACAGAGCTAGTAGTTACGTTCACTGCCCACAGCGAGCTTACAATCTAAATGGGTTTTGTACAGGTACATTGCTTTGTACATTCAACTATTAATTCAGCTATTCCATCCTGATAGATAGATACTACTTCTTGCTATAGCCTTTTTCTTCCTCCTGCTCCCTTTTCTTGGTAATTTTTTCTTAATCTGAGGTAGTTTTCCAAGTTTTATAACAAAACTTAGCACTCAGTAAGTGCTCAATAAATACTGCTGATTGATTCATTGGTAACATTAAATATCTGTGAGAAGGATGATTTACACAAGGAGGAAGAAATGTATTGAAATGGGTATTTTACATATATGTAGCATGGGATATTTTACATGAAGATTTGCTTTGAAGACATACAGTTCACTGAGGGTCTTGAACCTGACAGTTGCCATGGAAACTGCACATGCCATCCTACCCCTGGCAAGGAATCAGCAAGCCCCTGATTTTCAGTTTACCATTTCTCCTTTAATGCTCCTTTCACTGAGAACTAAAAACAGCTCACTGACTGACATTTGAACCGTTAGGTGGCACCTGCTTTGAGTCCTCAGAATGCAATGAACTATTGGCCACCAGGCATAATACCAACAGCAACATAATGATAATACACATTCAATGTTTACCATGTGCCCAACACAGTGCTAAGCACTGGAGGAGGTGCAAAATAATTAGATTGGTCATAGTCCCTATGCCACACTGGACACTCAACCCAAGAGATGTGAAGAGTAGGCATCCTTAATTTACAGATGAGGAAATTGAAGGCTCAGAGAGGTTAAATGACTTGCTTGAAGTCACACAGCAGGTCAGTGGCAGGAACTATAACCTGGATTGCTTGACTCCTATTCTAAGCTTTTTCCATTAGGTCACGGTGATGTCTATATTCCCCACAGCATAAGAAACGAAGTCTGTCTCACCTAACAGGATCAGGGAAAGAAGACATTATGGCAACCTCTCACACCCCCTTGGGCCTCACAGTTAAACCTGACACTTAAACTTGTACAGCTCTGGTTATAATGAATTTTGAAATGAGCTTGAAAAGCAGTTGAGGTCCATGAGCAAAGTCACTTTACCTTTCCTGGCAAAGCATCCTGACCAAAGGAGATTCTGAGATGCAGACACTCACTCCTGCAGGTTCCTGGTATTAGTTCCTAAATGCAAGGAAAGAGCCTTGAAACCAGAAACCAGAGGTCACAGTCTTTAAAAGAGAGTTCCCTCAGCCCTGCTCTCAAAAGAACAATATCTTGGCTGAAAACTGATATGCAGGTTTTCGCAAATTTCTACTTCTTTCCATATCTCTACTTTGTACTATCTCTATTATTTTCCAGTGGCCAGTGATGAAGATGGATTCTCCTGTTAAAGATGATGGGTGAGCCTCAGTCCAACCATGAAGATTTTAGGACTAATACCCTCCCCAAAGGAATATATTTTAGTGCTTACTATAATTTCTTGGATTGATTCCCAAATGACTGCCATAGTACACAGTACTGCCTGTAGTTCCTGAGTGGCCTAGTGGAAACATCTCAGCCCTGGAAGTTGGAGGACCTGAATTCTCATTCTGTCTCTACCACGTGCCTGCTGTGTGGCCTTGGGAAAGTCATTTAATCCCTCTGTGTCTCAGTTTCCTCATCTATTAAATAGGGATTAAATACCTGCTCTTTCCTCCTACTTGGACTGTGAGTACCATGTGGGACAGAGACTGTGTCTGACTTGATTATCTTGTATCTATCCCAGTGTGTGATATATATAGTAAGGGCTTAACAATACCATAATTTTTACTTACTGAGCTCCCACTTGTTCCAGTGAACTGCACAAGACTCTTGAGACATAAGGAAAAAGTGACACATTCTCTACCCACAATGATCTTACGCTCCACAGGGGAGACAAGCATGAAAAGTTTCACAACTACAACTATTCTAAGGCAGTCCATACCCCATCAGAACAGTCCTACAACCAACATACCAAGCCAAATACTTTGTGCAGAGTAGACCTCCCCACACTACCAAACCCAAACCCCAAACTTGGCGATCAATCTGGTCGCCAAGAATGATAAGGACTCCACCATCTTTGATTTCTGTGAGTGGCTACTCTATCACTGGAGAGAAAGAAAATGCCTGATTCATTAATTTGGCCATCAACACCAAGCTCAGAGCAGGAATGAGAAATGGGAAAGGTAAAGGTAGAATTCAACTTTCCTTTGAGGTGCTGTCAAAACATGAACAAACTCTTTCTTCTCCTCCCTACCCTAATTTATGCCTATTTCTCCACTAACCTAACCTCTCAAACATAACTTGCTTTCAGGTCTTCCCCTTCTGACCCACTGCTCTCACATCCCCTTACCTGGAATACCCTTTCCCTTTAACAGTGTCCAAATATTTCCCTTCCCTACCCAAAGCTCTTTTTAAGAAGTCACTGCCTCTGGGAAGCAAATCCTAATTGATTCCTATACTTTCCTGGACTTACTCTCCTATCAGTTACCTCAGCACTCAGGTTTTTAGCTGAGCAGTCCGAAGTGGGTAAAAAGAAATTGAATGACCGAATTCCTTGAATTAATCTGAAAAATCTTGAGTTTTAAATCCATCAATGGCAGTTCTCAAGTGCCTAATGTGTGCAGAGTCCTATACTAAGTGCTTGGGGAAGTACAATACAGTGGAGTTGGTAGACATATTCTCTGCCCACAGTGAGCTACCTTTACTCTAAGAATCTTAAACCCTACAGAGATTTTTTACTAAACCTCACAGTGTCTCATACTATGGCAATAATGATAATAAGTGCTCTCTATGCATCAAGCACTTTTTCAAGTGCTGGGATAGATACAGGTTTATCAGATTGTACACATTCCCTGTCCAACAAGAGGCTTAGAGTATAAGAAGGAGGGTGAATGGGTACTTAATCCCCATTTTACAGTTGAGGAAACTGAGGCAGAGAGAAGTTAAGTGACTTGCCTAAGGTCAAAGAGCAAGCAATTGGAAGAGCTGGGATTAGAACCCAGGTCCTCTGACTCGCAGGCCCATGCTCTCTCCAATAGGCCTTGTTGCTTCTCAACATTTTGCTTCTTCAGAGAGCAGCCATATTATCTGGATTTCCATGATGTTGAAACTGAGGTCTGAATATCAGCGCTTAGAACAGTGCTTGGCACATAGTAAGGGCTTAACAAATACCATTATTATTATTATCTCCTTACAAGTGGGAGTCCAGAAGAGATTTTAACTCTCCTGAATCCCAGGTTAGTATTTTATCCAAGACATCCTCCTGACTCAACTTGTATTCAGGCATCATGGTAATTATTAGGCACTGATTATAGGCCAAGGGCTAGGGTAGGTACAAAATAATCAGAGAAGACACAGTCCCTGTCTCACTTGGCATTTCCTGTGTAAGAAGTAAGAAGGGTGGGTATTTGATCCCCAAATGAGGAAACTGAGGCCCAGAGAGGTCACACAGCAGGTAAGCGGTGGAGCCAGGATTAGAACCCAGGCCTCCTGATTCCCAATCCTGGGATCTTTCCACTAGACCACACTGCCTCCACTCCTAATGGCATCCTCATAAAATGTTATATGGTTGGACACAGCTGATTTTTGCAGTAAAATTAATTTATTTGCACTCTTAATTCCCACTGATATTTACAGCACAGCTCTGAGAGCCCGTGCCACAGTGAGCTCCCTTTTTTTGTTGACAGGTGGCCTTTTTTTAAAAAAAAGAAAAAAAGAAATGATTTTGATGGTTTCTGTCTGGAAAAAAGCCCCTCACCAGCGGCTCAGCTCGTCGTGATTCCTCGTGCCTCTTTCTCTTCCGAGCTGTTCAATTAGCTGGAAATCTCTCTCTGATGGACTGAAGCAGCTTGAGTGAACGGCTGAGCGCACTCCCAATTAGGCTCATTTGAAGTTGCAGAATTGCCTTCTTTGGTGTTAAAACCCCATGTCAAACACTGGGTCTAAGATCATTTGTACTACAAAATGAGATTGACAGAGCAGCTGCAATAGGGGGCATGCCTGCTGGACAACTTAATTGTGGAGACCGAAGGGCCATCATGAACTGGCTTGTGGAGACTGCATCGCCACTGCGGCATTACAAATGCTTTTTATTAACAGGGATGTGTAATCAGTGTGCTCAGGCCTTTTGCCAGAGCTCCAAAATCAGACCAAAATCAGCCCCCTTCTTCAGGAGTGGGAGGAGCCTCAGGGCCCATCTTTCTGGCAGCAAGAACGAGGCCAAATTGTAGCTACCAGCCACACTGGCAAGGGTGAAATCTGGACCTGAAGATCCAGTAATTTATTTTAGTACCTACTTACAATTTATTATAGGAACTATCCTTCCCCACAAAGTTATAGACTCCTTGAGGGCAGGGTTGATGTCCTGAGGGAGCAGCATGGTCTAGTGGATAGAGCACGGGCCTGGGAGTTAGAAGTTCATGGGTTCTAATCTTAGCTGTACCACCTGTTTTCTGTATGACCTTGGGCAAGTCCCTTAACTTTTCTGTGCCACAGTTCCCTCAACTGTAAAATGGAAATTAAGACTGTGAGTCCTGTGGGACAAAAACTGTGTCCAACCTGATTATCTTGTACTTACACCAGTGCTTAGAACAGTCCTTGACACATAGTAAACAAATACCATAATTGTTATTATTATTACTAACTCTCTTGTACTCTCCCATGCATTGGAAGAATGTTCTGCACACAATAAGCATTCAGTAAATGTAACTGACTGATTGAATGACTGGAGGACCATCACAGTCACCCTCACCTGACTCCTGGGAAGTGTTGAAACTGCCTTTGCATACTCAGGACTAAGGGTATCTCTGAGCAAGCAGTGGTGCTGAGTGAGGCCATTGATATCAGTTTCCTTCTCTTTCCATTGTTGAGATTGAGGTGCTGCTGTTATGTGAGAAATGAACATTCGCCCATGTAAAATTCTCCACAGTCAATACATCAGTAGTACTTACCATTATTATTGCTACTACTAATAATAGTAGTAATAATAATGGCATTTGTTAAGTGTTTACTATATACCAAGCACTCTTCTAAGCCCTGGGGTAGATACAAGTTAATCAGGTTGGACTCAGTCCCTGATCCATATGGGGCTGACACTCTTAATCTCCATTTTACTGATGAGGTAACTGAGGCACACAGAATTTAAGTGATTTGCCCAAGGTCATACACCAGACATGTGGCAGAGCCACAGTCAGTGCCTGCTGGGTGCAGAATGCTGTAGTGAGAGTCAAATGGGTGCAAAGCACTGTACTTAGGTGCCTATCAATCAATGGTATTTACTGGGTGCATCTTGTGAGCAGAGCACTGCGCAGTAGAGTGTTGTTCAGGACACTGATTAGGTGCAGAGTGCTCTACTGCATTTTTGGGAAAATACAATAAAAGTTCAGTCTCTACCATCAGATGAGGAGGTCAAGGTAGGCACAAATTGGATTCATGCAGTGGAGCAGGAAAAAAGTCATGGTTACAACTAGAGAATATGAACAGATTAATAGGGACAGAGGATCAAATGAAGAAATAGTCAAAGGTATAGGGCATTGCTGCAGATCCACTGGGCCCAGGGTGAGCTGATTGAGTTGATGTAGCCACTGGGGCTTTGTCACATCCATGCTGGTGAGAATGGTAATAAGTGAAAGTCCAGCTTTATGGGTTCACTTTTGCCAAGCTGCTCAAGGTGGCACTGAGTGCCATTGGCAGAAGGCAATGGCAGCAGAGGGTTAGATCCTCACCTTTTCGTCTCCCTGTTCATTTATTTCCTCTCTGTTCCTTTCTCTCTTTTCTCCTTAGAGCCATCTCTCTCTGTCCCTCTCCCTCTCCTTCCCATCTGTCTGCCTCCTGACATATTCATATCATCCCACTAACTCCTGAGGTGTGGTGTTTATGCTCCTATTCTGAGGGGCCACCCTGTTGCATATTCAAAGACTTCAAAAGAATTAGTAATGTCACCTGTAACAGTATGATTTTTCCCATATCTAGAGATGTAGCTTTATTTTCATCTCAAAATGATTCCTCCATAGTTACTGTGGCATTTGAACACGTGCCAGTAACTATAAAATACAAATACCCATCTCTGTTTCATGTTCTTCATAAGCTATTTTTTAAAATAAAAAATATTAAAAATAAAATAGATGTGTTTGAACTTCAATTGCACTGTGGTGACTGAGGAATTAAAAGGAGACCTGGAAATGCACATTTTTCAAGAGGGGAAAAAGTAGTTCTTATCCAAAAGGATTAAAATTTATTGGTTTAATATTTAAAGAATTTATATCCATTGTTGAGATTTTTGAGATGATAATCCCAGTTCTATATTTATCAGCACTTCTAAAGTTTTCACCGATTACATCATTTTCCAGTTGACTTTTCTGGCTTTCCATACATTCCTTCTACTTATTCAGGCCTTTCATCAACATGCTTGCAGAAAAAGTATGTAATATTATTCCATTCATCAGGATGAGAAAACTGAGCCAAAGAAGCATTTAGTGACTTTCCACAGTCTCAGTTCAAGCTAGTTTATTAGAACTCCATCTTGCCTTCCTAACCATTGGATTGCAAACTCCCATGGGCAGGTAACGTGTAAATATGCTTCACTTGTACTGTTCCTAGCGCTTAAAATAATGTCACACTCAGTGAATATTGGTTGATTGTTTTGGGTTATCGGAAAAGGGCTAATCAATGTTGGGAAGACAGGCAGGGCATCTGATCACCTCCCCTGGCCCCCAAATGTCACTGATGTCCTGGGGTCCCTGATTGGGAAAAAAAAATCCTGTCCAACCTGATTATTCCAGGGATAAGAGGTTCAGCTGGATCTGTTCAAAGAGCAGAACTAATGGTTTCCCTCCTCCCCCTGTCAAAAGCAAGCCCAGGTTACTGCTCTGTTGGGGCCCCCATTTGTATAACCCCCACCTCAATCACAGGGCCAAGCTCCTTCCATCACTGCTCACTGACACTCATTACAACATCTAAAAATAGATATTGAATAGCCACACAACTTCCTTTTCAAATAAGCTCAAATGTTTCAAAATACTTAATAATTTAAGAATTGCTATTTTATGCTTTCCCTTCTCGGTGAAACCTGGAGCGTTTCCAGTACTCTATCAGTCTCAACTATGAATGGCATACCCATTCCATTCTTAGCTTGGACAGTGGCTAGCGAGTGGAAGGCAATCTGCTACAAGTCAAAACTCACCTGTGTTGGGCAGCAGCGGCATGGGAGAGAATCGAGGTCAGAGAAACAAGTTTACTGCGAGGAAGGAGGCAATGCTAAACCACTTTTTTTTCTTTACCACGAAAGCTCTATGGATACACTACCAGAATAATTGCAGATGGAGGTGGGGAATTCTGGGAGAGGCATGTCCATGGTGTCTTTATGGGTCAGAGATGACTGGACAGCATGACAAGATTTTAAATTTGGAAAACACTCATTTATTGGTATTGACAACTTACTATGTGTCAAGCACTGTACTAAATGCTGGGGTAGGTACAAGATAATCAGGTTGAACACAGTCCCTGGTCCACATAAAGTTCACAGTCTAAGTAGGATGGACAACAGGAGTTGAAATTCCATTTTACAGATGAGGAAACTGAGCCCGGGAAAGTTAGATGACTTATCCAAGGTTACAACAGCAAACAAGCCGTGGAGCCAGGATGAGAACTCAGATCCCCTGACTCACAGCCCTGCTCAGTCCTTTCCCCTTAGCCATGCTGCTTAGCTAAAAGCCATGTTAGCATTTCCCAGTTAAGCAACAACTGAGAAGGAATTATCATGCATAATTATTATTACTTTAGCACTGTATGCAGGTAGTAATAATAATAATAATGGCATTTGTTAGGCACTCACTATATGCCAAGCACAGTTCTAAGTCTGGAAGAGATACAAAGTTATCAGGTTGTCTCAGGAGGGGCTTCCAGTCTTAATCCCCATTTTACAGATGAGGTAACTGAGGCATAGAGAAGTTAAGTGACTTGCCCCAAGTCACACAGCTGACAAGTGGCAGAGCTGGGATCAGAACCCAAGCCCTTGCTCTTGCCACTAAGTCATGCTGCTTCTCTAGTGCTATGTACTATATTAAGCACCGGGGTAGATCCAAGATAATCAGGTTGGATATAGTTCCATCCCCGACAATGTTGATTTTCAGAGTCTGGGAGGCTATCCATAGGAATACACTATTAATAATTCTAAACTCTTCTCCCAGGGGCACTGGCTATTTATGAATATTTTAAAAATTAAGTTTATCCAAAATGGAAAAAGCAACAAGTCAGCGAAACCAGTAATAGCAATTACTGAGCATCTTCTAAGTACAGTGTAAGGGACTAAGCACTTGGAAAAGAACAACAGAAGCATTACACATTTTTCCTGACCACAAGGAGTTTATACTCTAATGGGAAAGACGGGTACAAAGATATTAGAAATGGAACTTTCAGAATAAATTTAGCTGTCTAGTTGAAATATGTTGGCACCCAAGAGTTGAGATTTGGTACAAATAAATACCTAAATATTTGAGGTGCTATAGTATGTTCAGAAAAGACTTTCTTCTATTTTATTTATTGGTATCAACAGCTACATCCTTTTGAACCTGTTAAAAAGAACAGAAATCTCAGCTCAGGTATTCTTTTTCTTGGTACTATATTCTCGTTCTCATACAAGCCTTTTTCTCACTAAAACACTGGCCATTATAATATTTGAGTGATGGCTGTCTTTAAATAATGTTACAGTAATAAAAGAATTATCAGTGACACTTGACACTGTTCATGCTAATATTTTACGCTCTGTATTTTTTCACAGGATAAAATCAAATTGCATCTAAGAGAATCACACATGTCACATCCCCATGCCCTGCAGATCAAACTAATGTAGTAAAGCCCTTAAATGGAAATTTTATAAGAAATTCCAAACCAAGAAACTACATCTGCAAAATATTGAACTGTTGTGTTTTCACTTAACAATGAATGAGATTTAAAAATCAACTTGAAAGTCATGGCAGCCCAGTTTTGAAATGCATGATAAATTTTACTTCCACACAACTCAGAAATACAATGAGTTGAATATATCTAAGGTGTATTGGCACTTTTTCTTGGCTTGCTTAAAAAAACGGCAAACACACACACAATTTTCTTCAATTTCTATTGGGTGCAGCACTGCAAGCCTATTACAGATGTATTAAAACCATAGCTTGTGTGCGATTCATGTGTAAAAGCAAAGACTAGAGAATGCATCTACAGTGTGTGCTTCTTGTCTCAGATGGATGGTTCACACATGGCATCTGTCAAAGAAGATAAATCTGGCCCGATAGCTGTAGCTGGTAAACCACAGAATACATGAGCACTATGTCTGAACACCTAGATCAATTACCCGGTTCTCATTTTGCAGTTCCATCTGGCTATCAAAATAAATTCAAACACAGAATCCACCCAAATTCTTACTTAATGGAATCCTTTTCAATTTACATAGTAGATCATAGTTATGCCTATTTCTAGAAATAAAAATAAATCTCAACAAAATTGAATGTATTTCAGTACTCTCGACCTCTCATAGGGCTTATGTACATATTTTACATACCCTATTAGTTAAGCACTAACTTGTGTACAGATTTCCTTTTCCTCTTTCCATCCATCTGCAATTGATTTTTATCATCTATCTCCTCTAGTAGATTGTGAGGACAGGGATCAAGTCTACTAATTCTTGACTGTAAGCTCCTTGTGGCCAGGGAATGTGTTTACTTTCTCTAATATTCTGCACTCTCCTAAGTGCTTAATATAGTCTCTGCACACAGTAAGCACTCAATAAATATGATTGATTGATGATGTCATTCTCTCAAGTGCTTGTTACCATGCTCTGCACAGAGGAGATGCTCAATAAATACCATTGATTGATTTACAGCATATTTTTTTTGTAATTGACAGCTCAAAAGCTTGAGAGGTTACCTAGACTACACACAAATACATTTGTTAGTTTGTGAACTCCTCCAGGGCAAGGATTGTGTCTAACTTCTACTGAACTCTCCTAGCACTTAGAAGAGTGGTCTGCACATACTAAGTGCTCAATAATTGATATTGATTGGTTCATAAAGATTGGAGTAAAAATGGCATTGTTGAACAAATTATCAGACTGATATTTTTATGGTAGTTTGAGTTGAATCATGTAATTCAATTCTTGGAGAGTTGAGCATAGTAAGACCATTTTTGGCGGTAATCAACTGTGCAAATGGGACATGGACATTGTAATGGTGTATCAGTATGCATACTGCAGTGTCATTTTGCTAAAACAGCTTTTCACTAGGAGATATTTAATGAAAAACAGATTCTTTTGATCTGATATTGAACCGATAACCATTAATTCATTAGAATTTTATTTTCCTATCAAGGTTATTTTTAATTTGGCAGAAATTCAGAAGAGCACATTATAGGGAAAAATACTTTTGAATCTGAGCTCCAAGTTTTAAGCAACAAACAGCTAAAGTAAATATCATTTCCATGTGAAATTCACGCTGAAGCACTGTTTTGGATGTTTTTTGTGTGCAGTCATGCAGAGGAAGTGCTAATAATGACAGCAAAATGCTAGGGCTGAAAATTCATATTTATTTAGATGTTTTATTAGTCTAAAAATAAATAGCATGCTGGAAGGCAAGGCAGCATTTTTCTTCTTCATCGTAATGAACCCAGTTGTCCTGTCCAATCTCAGGGTAGCTGTGTCCCAGGTTCAGTCAGCTGTCTCCCCAGTGCAACATTCCCACAGCAAGCTATGCCCCAGTGCAGTTAAGCATTTGTTTAACTTTTGTGGCAAACCCCTGAGTGCTTCATACAGTGCTTCATACAGTGCTTGACACGCAGTATGCACTCAGTAAGTAGCACTGATGATGAGATGATGATGATGACCTGGAGAAAGGCAGGATGTAATATCCTCAGTCTGGGGGCAGTAAGATTAGTAGGGAAAGAATGTTCTTGTCTGCCTGTCTCCCCCGATTAGACTGTAAGCCCGTCAAAGGGGAGGGACTGTCTCTATCTGTTGCCAATTTGTACATTCCAAGCGCTTAGTACAGTGCTCTGCACATAGTAAGCGCTCAATAAATACTATTGAATGAATGAATGAATGAATGAATATTTCCCCACCACCCCAACTTGAGTCTGGATAGCCCACACATCACAACCCTGTAAAAAGGGGGACAACCCTCTCCCAAATTATTTTGGTTACTATTTCACCCCTTATGCCTCAGTCATGTAAATTAGCATAGGTCCACATGCCTGGAACAAGAAAGGAATTAGGAGAGGCTTGGGCAAATCAGCCTGTGAACAAGAATTTTTCTGAAAATGGAAACTATGACCCACAGAAAAAGAGCTGGAATTTTTTTTTCAACAGCAGTTTCTATCTTTTGTATTCTCCCAAGCACTTAGTACAGAGCTCAGTATACAGAAGACACTTAGTAAATCGTATTTATTGTTTATCAGGTATGTTCTCAATATATTTTTCTAGCTGAGCATAATTTCCTAGGGTTTAGAGTATTATATCTGGCCAAATGAATACCTTTAATTCGGGTAAAACCTGAAACTGCCCCCAAATTTCTGAAGTCTTCATAGGGCAATTGTCTAACAGTGAACTTATGGGGAAGGACTGGTTTATAAAAAATTAAATGATTTATCCAAAAGTATCAGATATCAGATTTTTATAATGAAAAACCTTGTATTTTTTCCATGAGCATTTATATAAAAACGAACTATGAGTGAATAATTTTATTTGTCCATGTGTAACTAAAAGTATATTTCCACACCATTTTTTCACTACTTTTATCCTATCATAGAATGCTAAAAAGTAGAACATCCTTGTTCCTCAATAATCATATTTAATTGTTTTGAAAGGAAATGAGCTTTAATTTTCTCCCTTCTCAGAATTATGAATTTCAATGCACAACATGGCTAAATTCCTCCACCTCCAAGACCATGTGCACACTGATCTTTGCACTCCAAGGAAATTAATATTTCTGTACCTCAGTTAATATTCTTAACTGTGTCCTTGAAGATAGAGTATTAAGTGAAAAGAAAAGGCAAAGTATTTCTTCTCATAGAAAATAATGGAAATGCAACATGTTTCCAAAATCCCCTCAAAATCAACCAAAACAATGTAAATCTACTTTTAAACGTGATAACTGCACAGTCATGTGAATTTGTACCTATAATTAAGATTTTTGAATTAGATTTTGTGTGTACATATGGTAGCTAATTTTCACATCGTTTCAACAAAAAGGACTCTCACACTAACATACTTGAGATATCATTATGTATGCTAAATAGACCTACCATTATCTATTCCTATATTTAAATGGGTTTTTTTAATCACTCTATTCCATTCAGTCAAAATATTTCAAAGGTTTGGGAGGTGAGGAAGGGAAGTGTTTAAGTCAAGGTAAACTTGGTAGTTTTACCTTGAAATGACAGAACAGTATATTATCAGCATTTCTCCAGTAATGTTATAACATTTCTCCAATAATGTTATAGGAGAAAAACTATAAAACAAGAGTGTGATAATGAACGGTGGTTATAGTCTGGAACTGGTGCATTGGTAACAGTAGTAGTGAAACTGTTTCACTTTTTTATGTAAACCAAAGTCAGATGGCTTTATTAAAAAGTCCTTTGGCACAAATGTAATGGACTAGTTTTCCCATTAAAGTAATTACTGTACTCAAGTTACTAAGCCAATAGTGTAGATCAAATTGCACCAAGAAAAGAATCCATTCAGTAGAGAAAGAGAAAAAAAAGGGAGGAGAGGAAGAGAGGATGGAAGAGAGAAAGAGAGGAGGAGGTAATAGGAAGGGAAAAAGAGAGGAGGTAGTGGGGAGGGAGAGAGAAAAGGAGAGAGAGAAAGGAAGTAGCAGGGAGGGGGGAAGTAGTGGGGAGGGAGGAGAGAGAGAGGAGACAGAGACAGAGAGGTCTTCACAACTGTACAACTGACATATATTACATGCACATTTTGCATGTTATAAAATGAATGACGTCTTGGGCCAAATTCTGTAAGTAGACTCAGTCTACTTCCCAAATCCTTCAACCAGCTAAGTCTGGAAGCACACACATGAGTCTGACCCATGAGTCAGAACCCATGTTCACATAAGTTACTTCCCTATCTTACTAATGCCAAGGATACCTCATGTGAACATTTGGGTTGTTAGTAGTCAAAATGTCAACAGGTAGAATCCTCATCCTCATCCAGTAAAGATCTGTTTACTTCCCAGCCTTTGTATCCACATATGATAGTGTTGAAATGTGATCAAGCAAGGTTGTGAGTGTGTATGCCACTGACTTCAATCACCTGTAGACTGTTAAACTTTCAAGATCTGACAATGGATCAACCAATCTTCAAATCCCTTCAAGAAGCCCATCTCCTCCAGGAGTACTTCCTCAATTATCTCTCATCTCCTCATTTTATGTCACCCAATTCCCATATCAACCCTTCTGGCCACTTGAGTACTTAAGGACTTAAAAGCCCCATAGCATTGTAAACATACCTTAAACTCCCCATTACTTCCTCCTATCAGTTACGTTTCTTTCCCACTAGGTTTTAGGCTCCCTAAAGCACTTAATATAAATATCCATAATTCATTAATTTATATTGTCTGTCTGCCCTCTAGAGTAAAAGCTCATTGAGGGCAGGGAATGTGTCTACCAACTCTGTTCTGTTGTACTCTCCCAAGTGGTCAGTACAGTGCTCTGAACACAATAAGCACTCAATACAATTTATTGACTGATGCCAGGGATCATGTCCGTTCATTCTATTGTACTCTGCCAAGCACTTTGTGCAGGACTCTGCACAGAGTAACTGCTCAATAAATATGATTAATTTATTGAGAAAAAGTTGCTCAATAAATGCTATTGATAGTTTGAGGAAGGATGCTCAATACTGATTGATTGGTTCAACCCCAAGGTGCTCCTGGTGATACCCAGAATTTAGGGGCAACCTCCTCAGTATCCTGGCATCCCAGATGGGCTGGACTGAGAGAGATCAATGAGGGGCATCAGAGTGACAGCAACCAAGTCTTCAAACCAGCTGGCCTTGAAGCCCAATAACTATGGTATTTGTTAAGGGGTTATTATATACCAAGCAATATAATCAGGTTTGACATGGTCTCTGTTCCATCTGGGACTCACAGTCTAAAGGGAAGGGAAGGAAGGTATTTAATCCCTATTTTACAGATAAGGAACCTGATGCCCTGAGAAATTAAGTGACTTGGGCAAGGTCCCACAGCAGGCAAGTAGCAGAGCTGAGATTAGAACCCAGGTCTTCTGACTCCCAGGCCTGGGTTCTCTCCACTGGACCATGCTGTTTTCCTAATTCTGATGAAGGTAAACTGATCCTGTCAATAAGCCAATTAGAGGGAATATGGGGGTGGAACAAGATCATAGGAAGTGGAGCCAAACTATTTGATTGCTGTGAAAAGAATAATCAGAAAGGACTTTCATAACCCAGAAGGCTTTCCCCTTTGGTAAATTCCTTGGCATGTCATGCCTACATTTTCCATGGCTTGTTTCTTATGGGTATTTTCTGCTTTTTTCAATCCATAATTCCTAAAGGAATATAGTCCAATCTGTCCTGTTAATTTCCAGGCAGTAAGAACTCGATTTAAAAAAAATAAATCTTAAGGTATTTCTTCCTGGGAATGAAAGTACCCAGTCACCCCTTGGCCTAAGCACCCAACACTCTGCAGGAGAAAACGGTTTCTATGTGGATTTAGCTCCACTGCTACATAACCCCCATCAAGCACCTGCAGGGAAATAGAGTCAGCATTCTGAGCTTCGCTACAATGATGCCCAACTCCTTCTTCTTGATTCTTTCTTTCTGAGGTGGGGAGGAGAGCAAAGAAGAAGAGGAAGGGAGAGAAATTTGCTCATAAGCATCAAATCACTAAAGCATCAAGACTCTTGATTCTCTCTGCCCTCCCACCTAAACCAGAAAGATAACTCACCTCATGCATCCCAATTTAGAATCACTAGATCACACTCCATGATTATAAAATGGGTGGTTTATTTTCTAGAGTAGTTGAATCAAATACAAACAATTCTAGAGTAATAAAAGCTCACAACTGTAGAAGGTTCATTTCAGTGACTTAAAACCCATTATATCCTATGGGGTCTGATGATTTGTGTTCAGGTTTAAATCGTAGCCACAGCCTCCTGTTAACTACTATGCATGCTGTGTGTTTTCCATCCTCTAGCTCATGAATCTTTACAGTAGTGGGAAGAGGAGGAAGAAAAAACTTACAGCAATAAATTGTCTCACAGACAGGCAAGAGACAACCTAATCCTCCTCACAGTGCTTTTCTGCAAAACATCAAAAATAACTGGAAAAGACTCAGTCCCCAAACATTTTGTGCAGAAAAAGTTCTTTCTTGACCCTTTACAGGAAACTCATTATTGAATGTTTCACATTCATTGTCAACTTTGCAAAGTCTATTTTTCATTTGCTTTAAGGACCTAGGCTCTCTCCATCACAATACTGAATTTATAGCCACAAACACTCAGTGGCAAATTTTAATAAGAATGAAAAATCCTTCTCCACAAGGTTTCTGTTTTTTATTCAGTTGGAAGAGAATACTATGATCAAATGTTAGTGTATACCACCAACCCAAATTTATATCTATTTTCAGTCTCCTTGTCTGCCTTAAGCCTACTAAACTGAAATGTCTTTTGAGGGTAGGGATTGGATCTCCTAACTCTAATGTATTCTCCCAAGCACAAGGTATAGTGCTTTGCATATAGCAGGCACTCAAATTCTACTGATTGACTTGTCTTGTCCATTAGATTGTATGTCCCTTGAAAGCAGGGATTGCATCTCCTTCTTCTGCTCAAAAACCACTGTGCATAATGATGACGGTCCACAACTGGCCCAAGAAAAGACCACTGTGGTGCATCCAAGGACCAACCCAGGACTGATCAGACATTCTAAAAACGAGGGAATTAAGGATAGAGAAGCAGTGTGGACTAGTGGAAAGAGCATAGGCCTGGGAGTCTGAAGATCTGGGATCTAATCCAGGCTCTGCCACTTATCTGCCGTGTGGCTTTGGGCAAGCCATTTAACTTCTCTATGCCTCAGTTTTCTCATCTGCAGAATGGGGATTCAACACCTGCTCTCCCTCCTACTTAGACTGTGAGCCTCCTGAGAGACCTAATTATCTTGTATCTACTCCAGTGCTTAGTACAGTGCTTGTCACATAGTAAGCACTCACTTACCACAATTATTATTATTTGGCAGGAGCCAGAGGGGCTCACTTGACGGCCTGTAAGTTTATGGGAAGACAATGCAGCCTAGAGCATAGAAGTGGGTCAGGAAACCAGAACTCTATTCCTAGTTCTACCACTGGACTGCTGTGTGTCCTTAGGTAAGTCACACAAACTCTCTGGGCCTCTTTCCTCATTTGTAAAATGGGGAGATGGTGAGCCCCAAGTGAGACAGGGACTGTGCCTGATCTGAATATCTTGTATCTTCCCCAGTACTTTAGAGGGAGGGAGGGAGGGATAGAAGGAAGGAGGGAGAGAGGAGAGAGAGACTGAGAATGAATCATGGCACATGGCACTAACTCAAAGAGCTTGCCATGGAACTGACTTGGAGGGTTTTAGACCATATTGTAATTTTAGACCATATTGTACCCTACTTAAACCAGGTTCTTAAAAACCATTTAAAAATGATTCTAGTCCCAGTTCTTCCTCTAGCCTGCTGCGTGACTTTGGGGAAATCACTTGGAAGCAGCGTGGTCTAGAAGAAAGACCACAGTCCTATGACTCAGAAGATCTGGGTTCTAAATCTGGCTCTTCAAACTGTTTGTGGTATGATGTTGGGCAAGTCACTTAACTTCTTTGTGCCTCAGTTCTCCTGTTACCCCTCCTACTTAGACTGTGAGCCCCATGAAGAACAGGGACTGAGTCCAACCTAATTGACTTGTATCTACCCCAGCGCCACACTTAACAAATAACATAAAACAAAAACAAATTAACAAACTCTCTGGACCTGAGTTTCCTCATCTGGGGATAAAAGGAAGCAGCATGGCTCAGTGGAAGGAGCCAGGGATTGGGAGTCAGAGGTCATGGGTTTGAATCCCAGCTCTGCCCCTGTCAGCTATGTGACTTTGGGCAAGTCATTTAACTTCTCTGCGCTTCAGTGACCTTATCTGTAAAATGGGGATGAAGACAATGAGTCTCATGTGGGACAACCTGATTACCCTGTATCTACCCCAGCACTTAGAACAGTGCTCTGTACATAGGAAGCGCTTAACAAATACCAACATTATTATTATAAAATACCCACTTCTCCTATTTTGTTCCAAATGTGAGCTCCTTATCAGACAGGGACTGCATCCAATCTGATTATCTTATATCTATCCCAGAGCTTAGTAAAATAATTTGGCACATGTTTACTTGAATAACTGTCTCCACCACCTAATTCTACTCCCTCAATTTTTGAGGAGGAAAAAAAAAATTATTTTTTTAAGTGGTAATAGCAGGACACACTGGGGTGAGAAAAAGGTAGGGTCAGAACACCCAGACTATAAGGTCATGCCACAAGGATTTTTTTTTCCAAAACATGCATACCCTGAGGTAGAAAGAGAAAAAGGGAGGGGGGAGTTATTTTAATTTACTGTGCTCCTATTTATGCAACACTTGGTAGAATACAACAAAATATGCTTTTACATTTTTCTTTCTTCTATCTTCATTTCCTCCTCTGTTTTTCTCTTTTTTCCTCCTGCTCTTTTTAATAATAATTATGGTTCTTGTTAAGGTCTGATTATGTGCCAAGTATTGTTCTAAGTGCTGGGGTAGATACAAGTTGATCAGTTTGGACACAGTCCCTGTCCCACGTAGGGTTCACATTCGTAACCCTCATTTTACAGATGAGGTAACTGAGGCACAGAGCAGTTAAGCAATTTGCTCAAAGTCACACAGCAGACATGTGGTGGAGATGGGTTTAGAACCCAGGTCCTTCGACTCCCAGGCCGGGCATTATCCACTAAGCCATGCTCCCCTTTTTATCACTAGATTTAATTCCCCATGGAGTAATGGCCTCTTCCCTCTTTAATAGATTGGAAAAATTATGCAATGGCATGGGGCACTTATGTGCAAGAATATAGTGCGTGTTTAATAAACACCAAAATAATACTTATTGGGAGAGTATAACAGAAGCAAGGCTCCCCTTCCCAGCCCTCAAAGAGGGCGCACACACACAATATATGACAGTGCATATACAACCTAATTCCAGAAACCTAAACTCTTTTCAGAAACATTCCTCATTTAATCTCAAGTATCCTCATTAGACGATGATACTGGTAGGAAGAAATAACTGAAACAAGCACAGTTAACAGCATCTAGGGTCTCTCTTGTCAACATCTTCAAAGACTTAGGAAGGATTTTAGACTTCTGACAAGGCTTTGCCTGAGAGAATCCTCAAATAAATTTCTACCCACTGTTTTGAAAATGTAGCCGAACATACCTGAAAGAATCTTCTTCAAACTGTAGCTCTTAGAATCTTTCACAAAATGTTTAGAATTTTTTTTTTTAACAAAAACAATTTTCTCCTGTTGGAAGGTGACAGAGCTAGGGTGGCTATTTCTATTTTGTGATTCTAGTAAATCAGCCCGTTCAGCAGAAAGGCTGAAACCTCCCTGAACAAGACATTGTTCCATCAGATGCTTTTAAACCACTCTTAACACTCAATGTGCACTCTGCCCTCCTCCCCACCTCACTAAATTTAATCTATTGAAAGGAGAGAACTTTTGTGCCACTTTGGCAGAGATGATGGAAGATCTGACAGCCGTCGGGATCCCTTGTAAAAACCCCAGCCAGCGTGAGGCCTATTTAGTATAATAAACACCACAGTGGGAACTATTTTTGCAGGTGAGGTGTCCTGCTGGTCACCCACCCATAAATCAAGGGCCCAGACTAGAGACAAGGCAAAATTCACAGGTCGAGAAGGGGAAAATGAACTGGGGCATAGAAACCCCCAACCGATTGAGGTCACGGGCCTGTGGAGACTGACGATTTATTATAATTTATTAGTGGGGTACTTTTTTCTCAAGGCAGCAGGAGCCCCAGAATCGGACTGATTTTGAGAGCTTAATGAAACCTTAGACAGTGAGCCTCATGTGGGACAGGGACTGTGTCCAATCTGCTTATATTGCATCTACCCCCGTGCTAGTTCAGTGCTTGACACCCAGGACTCATTTAACAAATACCACAATTAATAATAATAATGTTGGTATTTGTTAAGCGCTTACTATGTGCAGAGCACTGTTCTAAGTGATGGGGTAGATACAGGGTCATCAGGTTGTCCCAAGTGAGGCTCACAGTTAATTTTACAGATGAGGTCACTGAGGCACAGAGAAGTTAAGTGACTTGCCCAAAGTCACAGAGCTGACAAGTGGAAGAGCCGAAATTCAAACCCATGACCTCTGGCTCCTAAGCCCGGGCTCTTTCCACTGAGTCACGCTTTGATATGACTTAGGGATTTGAGGGTCTGAGCCTGAAGTTTTGATATCTCCCTAACCCTCTCCCTTACAAAGTGGGGAAATGGAGGGAAGGAATTAGTCTATCTCCACTGCTGGCTTCCAGCCCATCCCCCAAAAAGGAGTGCTGGGAGTCTGACTTCTGAATATGCCCCAGCCTCCTACCAGTACATAGGAGGCTAGTATACTGTAAAATCAGAACTAACATACTGTGAATCTGAGACAAAGCATTCATTTAAAAGTACTCTCAGTGATTCTAAACACTCTACTAGCTGTACTAGTTATAGTAGCAAGAGCATTCTGCATTATCCATACATTTGGATCTGTGAACTTCGGGCATTTGATATTCACTCCGCCTTCAACACCACGGCACTTATCACATATCTTTAAACTATATTATAAGTTATTCACATATATAATTGTCTGCCTCCCCCTCTAGATAGTAAGCATACTGGGGGGCGGGGAACATGTCTGCCAACTCTGTTACACTGTATTCTCCCATGCATTTAATTTAGTGCTCTCCGTGTGGAAAATGCTTAATAAATACCACTGCCTGAATTAAGTATTTACTGGGTACAGCACTGTAAGTGCTGGGAAAGGATACCCAGGTGAAATTAAACACAGTCCCTAGTCCTCCAAGGGGCTGACAATCTAAGAATAAGGCAGGGGAGGGTTTGTGGACGGACACACAGAAAAAGATGAAATAATAGAATTGCAAAACTGACAGATAAGTTCAAGTTTAGAATCCTACAAGTCCACTGGGGAAAGGGACCCAGAGGGCACTCAGGGTGCAGCTAGCTGGGTCATCCAGAGTCTAGTCACAACTGAAGTCTTTCCAACCTCCTGCAGTCTTACTAACACAAGGCGTGTTGGGAGAGGAGGGAAAGGGGCAGCAGTGCTACTCAAGGATGGCCTATACTACTCATACACCCCACATTGCTTAGGGGTCTGTACAGTCGATGCCATGAAAGGTACACACGGAATAGAAAATTGCATGATAGGAGGCGAAATACACTACCATTATTCCAATAACTGGAGCATTTGATAATGGTTAAGTTACTTTCTGCAGCTCATCTGCTCATTCTCCTTTCCAGGTTTGACACATCATCACAGCAGTCCATGCTTTCTGTTGCCTCAAGCTTGGATTTGTCAGCTGCTTTTCTCCATTTCCTAAAACTCAAAGGCTCCCTCAAAGCTGATGCGTGCATATGGTTCCACATACCAAAGATTAGCGAGCCAATTTTTAAACCTTGTTCTTTATTAAATACTTCTTGGGATAATAAAAAAAAAACCAACCTGGTCATACTTTACCTCTAAATTATCTGTTAATCCCAATAAGACAATTATTACTCACATTGTGATTGTGAACAGATTCAGACTCTAGGCTTCTTCTAGATGATTAATCTCCAACCCAGTTCCCTCTCCAACTCCTGCATTCCTGAATAAAATTAATATTTAGTCCAAGAAAGGTTAGGAAGCATAATTTTTTTGCTGCAACAGTTTAATTGCAGGCAGGAATATCAAGGAAAAGGTAGTATTACCCTACCAAGAAATACAACAGGCAAGAAGGTGTAACATGTATGATTGTAAGACAGATTGTAAATTATTTCTTGAGGGTAGAAATGTATTAATTCATTCAATCATATTTATTGAGCGCTTACTGTGGGCAGAGTGAATACTTAAAGCGCTCAGAAAATATAATACAGCAAATCACTGCTACCAACTCTCTTGTACTGTGCTCTTCCAAATACCTAGAACAGTGTTCTACTCTGAGCACCTTAAGCACTCAAATACCCTTGATTGATTGTTGTGTGGTGACACTATCAGGACCATCATCAATTAAACAAATAGAGCTTATTCATTCATTCATTCATTCAATTGTATTTATTGAGCGCTCACTATGTGCACAGCACTGTACTAAGCACTTGGGAAGTACAATTCAGCAACAAATAGAGACAATCCCTGCCTACAACGGGCTCACAATCTAGAAGCGGGGAGACAGACATCAAAAAAGTAAGCAGGCATCAGTAGCATCATTATAAATAAATAGAATTATAGATATATACGCATTATTTAAATAAATAGAATTATAATTATAAATATGTACATATATATGCAAATGCTGTGGGGCAGGGGGGTAGAGCAAAGGGAGCAGGTTGGGGCAATGGGGAGGGAAGGGGAAGCAGAGGAAAAGGGGGGCTTAGTCTGGGAAGGCCATATTGACCATTTTCTGTGTGAAGAACACTGTATTAAGTGCTTGGTAGACTAGACCAGAAGCAGAAGCCACAAATCCGGTCATCAAGGATCTTACAATCTAATCACAACTCAGACAAGCCTCCTTTATCACCACCATAAACAGAGAAGGAAGAAGTAAACACACATGCCTAGTTGAAACAGCCAAATCTGAGCCAAGGAGACTGAGAACCAAATAAACTCTGAGGGGTCACTGAGACCAGGGCCTGAGATAGACACTACGTTATCATGTGTGTAACTGAGGTCCCCTAGTGCCCAGGAGATGTCCAGCCATGAATGGCTCAATATCTATTTTGGAAATAATGTTGCAGCGAATTCCAACATTGCCAACCTCATTTTATTCTTCTGGAGTCAGGGAGAGGTGAATAGACAGTGTAGTTGGTCAAGAAATATCAAGTCACCCCACCAGCCAGGAGAGCCATCATAGAGAGAAGAATTTCCCCCTTCATTTTGGAAGAACTGAACGTTTAAAAACATGCCTCACAAGAATGCACAGATACCCGACTCCCAACTGAGCACCTCAAGGGGTAGAGGCCAGGGTGTGGGTCTAGCTGGCCATAAGTCAGACCTTACTAGACATTAACCAGTTTGTGAACAAGCTGTCAGAGAAATTGCTGTTGACAGACTTAAGGGGATTAAAATGCTGCATATCCTAATAATTACTAAATTCTATTAATAATAATAATGGCATCTGTTAAGCACCTTACTATGTGCCAAGGACTGTTCTAAGCGCTGAGGTAGAAACAAGGTAATCACGTTGTCCCATGTGGAGCTCACAGTCTTAATCCACATTTTACAGATGAGGTTACTGAGGCCCAGAGAAGTGAAGTGACTTGCACAAAGTCTCATAGCTGATTAGTGGTGAAGCCGGGATTAGAACTCACGACCTCTGACTCCCAAATCCATGATCTTTCCACTAAGCCGTGCTGCTTCTCATTAGTAAAAATGGTCACTCAAGGTCAGGGACTCTACCAAGACTCAGTAATTTTTTTAAACATTTTAAAAACAGATATAAGAACATACAGAAATGATAGCGGGGG
The DNA here is from genome assembly GCF_004115215.2 of Ornithorhynchus anatinus. Lineage (NCBI taxonomy): Eukaryota > Metazoa > Chordata > Mammalia > Monotremata > Ornithorhynchidae > Ornithorhynchus > Ornithorhynchus anatinus. The sequence goes on from NC_041746.1 coordinate 31,482,579, forward strand.
GCAGAGACAGAGAGAACAAAAGAGAGAGAGGGAGCAAAAGAGAGACAGAGAGAGCAAAAGAGAGAGACAGCGAGACTAAAAAAGGGAGACAAAGCAAAAAGGGAGACAGAGAGCAAAAGAGACAGAGACAAAGAGAGACAGAGACAATGAGGAAGAAATAGGCAGAAATGAGAAAGACAGAAAGAGAGACATCAGTGGCATTTATTGAGTGCTTACTGTGTGTAGACCACTGTACTAAGTGCTTGGGAGAATATAATAAAGCACAGCTGGTAGACACATTCTTCTGTACCTCAAACATCTCCATGGCTACCGTTCTCCTCCCTCCTTATCAAGCAGTTACTCCTGACTTCTACTTATTCAGCTCTCTCTCTCCTGTCTGTCCACTCTATTCTCTCACTGCACTCCAGCTCACATTCATTGTTCTTCCCAAACTAATCTATGCACTGTGCCTCATTCTTGCATGTCCCCGGCCACTCCCACCCCTTCCCCCTCCCCCAACCTCTTGCTCGTGCCCTTCCTCCTTCCTGGAACTCACTCCCGTTTCACAAAAACAGGCAAAACACAGCTCTCCCCATTTTCAAAGCCCTTGTGAAAGCGTACTTCTCCATGAGGCCTTTTCCAATTAATTTCTTTTCTCCCTACCTTCCATCCCTTCTATTGCCTTTTCAGCACTTGTGGCCCACAAAAGCACTCACAATCTCCCACAGCACTTTTATCCATATTTTACATTCCCTGTTACTTAGGACTAGTTCATGCACTGATATCCACCTGCTTTCCCTAACTTACATATCAGCTATTACTACTATTATTATTATTAATAATAATAATCAATGGTATCGAGTGCTTACTGTTTGCAAAGCATTGAACTAAGTTCTTGGGAGAGTACAAAGCACCAAAGTTAGTAGATTGATTCCCTGCCCACAACAAGCTTACAGTCTAAATGGCTTTTGTACATACACATTATGCATACATTTAATTATTGATTCAGTTATTTCATCTTGATACACACATACTTCTTCCTGCTCTAGCCCTGTTCTTCCTCTTGTTCCACTTATTTATAAATAGTGTTTTATCTGTAAATAGTGTTTTATCTGTCCACCCTAGAGTGTACTAATGCTATTGTACTTTCACAGGTGCTTAATAAAGTGTTCTGCACACAATAAATGCTCAAAACATACTAATGTGTGATTTTAAATACATTTTGAAGATATTTTAAATAATAACCCTTGGTGATTTCTAGCACATGGACCTGAGAGGGGCATTTTTAGAGTATAACTTTGGAATTTAGAATCTATTTGATCCCTTCAGGACAAAGCCATCACTGATACCATCCAGGGCAAATATAATCACATTTTTTTCTTTTGAATATATGTACATAGGAGATACAAAATGCAAAGTTTGCTCTTCTTAATATGTAGACTCAGAAGTTCCACACAAATAGTAATTTTTTAAATCTAGATTAAGCAGATAATAAAAATCACTTGCTCCAAACTCCCTCCTAATTGCCACCAGGTAGTAAAAATCAATCATATTTATTGAGTGCTTATTAAGCACTAAGAACTTGGGGGAGTTGGAGCAGAGTTGGAAGACACATTCCCTGCCCACAAGAAGCTTACAATCTAGAAGGGGGAGACAAACCTTAATGTAAATAAATGCATTTTGGATATGTTCATAAGTGATAAATACATTTTGGATACATTCATAAGTGACATGGGTTGAAGTGGGGAGAATAAAGAATGCAAATCCAAGTGATGCATAGGTTTGCACTTGAAATTTTCTTTCCTACCTGAACTCTCTCTAGTGGAGTTACAAGCTACTTTTGAAATCATCAAAGAAGAGCTTTAATGATACCTTTAAATTGTACAAGCTTTTACTATTTCCAAAGTGCTTTTACATTAATTGTCTGATTTATCCTCACCAAATCCTTGTGAAAGGGAGAGGTAGGGATTGCTATTCCCATTTTACAGGGGAGGAAATTAAGGTGCTGGGAGGTTTAGGGATTTGCCCAAAGCCAGGAGGAGATACGGAAATAAAGAATGGAGATAATTAACAAAGCCCCTAAAAAATTTCAGAATTGATTACTACTAAAATCTTAAATTTCTTCTGCTCCAAAAGAATATAGGTTAAGTGCATGGGTATGGTATATGAAAATGAAGGATAATTATCCTTTATGTATATACGCATATATGTCTACACACATACACCCACACACATACATACCTCTTCACACATTTATATGCAGCTGTAACTGTCCATTTTCACAAGGATTCTCAGACATGCCTGCTTCTTCCTATTGGCAGAAGCAGGGCAAGAACCCAGGTGTCCTGACTGCCAGAGCTGTGCTCTTTCTATTGGATCAACACCAGGGCTTCTGTTCTAGGTATCATTCAAATAGAGATATGACCTCACTGAAATAAAAAGTAACAGAACATTACAGTTTCTCCTCAAGCAGTTTGTTATTCTAATCATTTAGTTGCTTTGCTGGGGGCAAGAGGGGAAGGGGAGGAAGGGAATCACGTTTCCATTCATTAATAGTTACATAGATTCCACACCAAGTTATGCCTCATGTAGATCTTTAGGCGTGACACTGTTCTCAACCAAAATCCTTGTCCAGTAAATTAAGCAGACAAGCGGACCAAGAGTTATACAGGGAGAATGTATCATTTGGAAGGATGTCTACATTAATATTACTACCCCTAAATCCTTTGAAATATCAGGCCATCTTCCTCTTACAAATTTAGCAAATAGTGCCCCTTGTCTGCCGTGTGATCTTGGCCAAGTGACTTCACTTAATAAGTGTGGTATTTGTTAAGCATTTACTATGTGTCAAGCACTGTTCTAAGCACTGGGGAAGGTTAGGATGATCAGGCTTGGCACAGTACATGTTCCCTGCCAAAGAGCTTACAGGGGGAAGCAGGGTCAAGACTTTAACTCATTCCCTGTTTTGCTGGAAGACCACTTCATAGATTGTAAGCTTGTTGTGGTCAAGGAATGTGTCTGTTTATTGTTGTATTGTACTCTCCCAGTTCTTAGTGTAGTCATCTGCCCATAGTAAGCGCTCAATAGATGTAATTGACTAACTGGAGAGAGTTTCATCAATGCATTTATTTGAGCCTCCTACAGCCTCCTCCTACCAGATGCTTTTTCATCTGCCAGAAAAGCCAATAGATTACCTAGGTCTAATGGAAGCCCAAGACGCTTGCAAGTGCTTGAATTTCAGGGGATTTAGTGGCTGCTCTGTAGAGTTAGTTAAGTGCTGGTTTTGTTATGTGTTTGCGTAAAATCAAATCGGACCAAAAACTAAAGTAAGAGATCTTAGATTTTGAATGGGAATTCCCCCATTTCCCCTTCCCCCTCATCTTCACTCTTCTGGCTGTATTACCAGAAACTGAGAGAAATCTAAGTCTGAAGTCAGTAGAATGTTCTGTTGGAAACACTTTGTATTTGGGAGGAAAGGCTGTTTATGTAACTAAGGATTTGACTGTTCCTCCTGGAAACCACATAGAGTCACTGGTGGTTGGAGAGTCCTAGGTTCCTAGAGGCTCTCTCTCTCTTCATATTCAAACACGAACAGCAATTTCAAGACAAACAAGATAAAGTGTGCCCAGTAGAAATCAATTGTATCTATTGAGTGCTTACTGTATGTAGAGGTCTGTACTAAGTGTTTGGGAGACGACAATATAACAGAGTTGGTAGACACATTCCCTGCCCACAGGAGCTTACAGTCTAGAGGGGGAGACAGAGAGTAATATAAATATATTTCAGATATGTACATCAGTGCAGTGGGACTGAGGGAGGGGTGAGAAAAGGGAGGAAATCCAAGTGCACAGGGGCCTGGGTTCTAATCCCAGCTCTGCCACTTGTGTGCTATGTGGCCTTGGACAAATCAATTAACTTTTCTGTGCCTCAGTTTCCTCATCTGTAAAATGGGGATAAAATGCCTAGACTGTTAGTCACATGAGGGAAAGGGTCTGTGCTTGACCTGATTTCAGACTGTAAACTCATTGTGGCAAGGAACATAACACTAATTCTGTTATACTGCATGCTCCCAGGTGCTTAGTATAGTGCTCTGTGCACAGTAAGTACTCAAAAAGTACCACTGATTGATCTATCATGAAAATAAATTAATGGTCTCAAGCCTAGAGGCTAGAGAAAACCCAGAATCAGATCTCAAACTTTTCTTCTTTCTATCAGTTAATTAACAATATTTACCAAGGCTTACTATATGCAGAGCACTACAGTAAGCACTTGGGAGAGTACAATAGAGTCAGCAGATATAATGACACTTATTCTCAAGGAGCTTATGATCTAGCAAGGGAAAAACAGATACTGGGATAAATTACAGATAGGAAGAAGAAGAGGCTAGTGAGTGCTTACATAGTAAGATATGTACAAAAGTTTCTAATCCATTCTTACTTCGATGAGCATCTGTTTCTAGGGGATCTTAGAGGGAGTGTGCTGAGGATGGATGCTCGTGTTTTCATAACAGAGTGGAAGGAGAAATGATCACAACGGGGTGAGAAAATCTGGACAGAAAAGAATGGCATATGTGAATGTAGGAGGGTGGGGAAGAACTGTTGCAGATTTTATGAGCCAAATTGAATTTTTGCAGGCCGAATCGTTCTGAAAAACAACTCTTATGAGGCTCCAGAACTCACCCTTGTGTCAAGGAGATTTTCATTCTTACAACTGGGAGAGTCCAAATGTAACTTCCCCGGGTGTCTTGAGACACTCTCCAGTCACCCCCTTTGGGAAACATCAGAGAGTTTACAAACGAGGGAATGTAGTTCTTCATGCTCCTGTGTATGATCCAAACAGAACAATCAATTTCAGCTGGAGAGGGGGTGATGGGAGAAAACACATAGGGCCCTCGAGGACATTAATCACTGTGATGCTTGTTAAGCATTCACTATGTGTTGAGCATTCTGCTATGTGCCGGGGAAGATACAATATAATCAGATCAGACATAATCCCTGTCACAATCTAATAATAATAATAATCGTATTGGTTAAGTGCTTATTATATGCCAAGCATTGTAAGACATTTTCACTCTTTGTCCTTCCCAAAGCCATACCAGAGATTATTTGGAAGCTCTCCAGAGTTGTCAGAGAGCTGCTGTGAAACTCACTGATTATTCGTACGGCTTCAGTCCTGCTAAATTTAAGGTGCAGCTGAACCCATTTGAATCAGAGGCCACACAGAAATCAGGTTTAGGCTGCTTTAGATAAGCAGCGTGGCTCAGTGGAAAGAGCATGGGCTTTGGAGTCAGAGGTCATGAGTTCAAATCCCAGCTCTGCCACTTGTCTGCTGTGTGACCTTGGGCAAGTCACTTCACTTCTCTGTGCCTCAGTTACCTCATCTGTAAAATGGGAATTAAGACTGAGAGCCCCACGTGGGACAACCTGATTCCCCTGTGTCTACCCCAGTGCTTAGAACAGTGCTCTGCACATAGTAAGCGCTTAACAAATACCAACATCATCAACATCATGAAAAAGGTATCACCATGAAAAGTTTTAGGGCTTTGTTTTTTCAAAAAACTTTCCATATATTCCAAAGGAAAGATTCCCAGGAGATCGAGAAGACATGAAGCTTACTCATGGATCAAACACATAGCAATTGAGGTTTGACAACCTCATACAAAATTTGACCCAGATTTGCTGATGTTTAAATTCTTTCAAAAGAACCTCAACTGTTATGTGTTTGATCCATGAATTTTGTATCAAGAAACTACTGAATTCCAGATATGACCAGATGGATCATTGCTATGCTCTCACAGTTAAGTGTTCCTGGTTGGTATGAGCATTTTCTATGTGTTACATCAGAAATTCATGTTCCTTTAATCTGTCAACAAGCTACAATCTATCAGTTATGCCTCCTGTGGACAGAGCACTTTGTGAAGTATTTGAGAGAGCAAAATAGAGGTAAGAGAATGGTTCCAAAGTCCAGACCAGGTTCCTCCAGACCCCAGGCTCCAGACCTCAGAAGATTTTACAACCTTTAGAAGGATGACGATGTTGTGACTGAGAACTGTTTATCTGGAGCACACTGAGGAATCTGAGAATGCTGAACTCCCAAAATTGTTCATTTTGTTAACATTGCTAGCCCAGGCATTTTTACACATTTAGCAGCATGGCCTAGGTGATAGAGCATGGGCCTGGGAGTCAGAAGGACCTGGGTTCTAATCCCAGCTTCGCTACTTGCCTGATTAGCTTCTATCTACCCCAGAGTTTAGAATAGACTGTAAACCCGTCAATGGGCAGGGACTGTCCTCTCCCTTCCCATCCCCACAGCACTGTACTTGTCCGCTCAACTGTATATATTTTCGTTACCCTATTTATTTTGTTAATGAATTGTACATCGCCTTGATTCTATTTAGTTGCCATTGTTTTTACGAGATGTTCTTCCCCTTGACGCTGTTTAGTGCCATTGTTCTTGTCTGTCCGTCTCCCCCGATTAGACTGTAAGCCCGTCAAACGGCAGGGACTGTCTCTATCTGTTGCCGACTTGTTCATCCCAAGCGCTTAGTACAGTGCTCTGCACATAGTAAGCGCTCAATAAATACTATTGAATGAATGAATGACTGTCCCTATCTGTTGCCGAATCTGTTGCCAAGCGCTTAGTACAGTGCTCTGCACATAGTAAGCACTCAATAAATACTATTGAATGAACAGTGCTTGACACATTGTAAGTGTTTAACAAATACCATTATTATTATTACCTTGGATTGTTTGGGTTTTTCTTTTAATCTGTCTAAGCCAAAAACAGGGATTGTGTCTGACCTAATTATTCTGAATCTACTAAGCACTTAGTATGCCTTTTGGTACACTGAAAGTCCATGATAAACACCATAAATACCACAACCATAATTTGGGCTGGAAACCAGCATCACATACCTTCTCCTGTCCATTCCCTCCAATCTCCCTCTCTCCCTCTCAGCTTTAATTCCCCTATGTTATTTTTCTGTGAACTCTGGGCCTGGCTACTGAAGGTGGGGGCATATACAACCTCAAACTCTGATCCATTCCACAACAACTCTAATATCATCTCCTGCAAGACTTATCTGAATAATCCACATCTCCCCTTAAGGGTCCCATTGGATTGTAAGCTCCTTGAGTGTAGGGATCATGTTTACCAAATTCTATTCCATGGTAATAATAATAATAATTATGGTATTTGTAAAGCATTTACCATGTGCCAGACATTATACAGAGCACTGGCACTGCACTTAGCACACTGTGCTAAACATAGTAAGCACTCAAATACCACTGCTTGAGTCAGCCAGTCATAATTACTGAGTGCTTACTGTGGGCAGAGCACTGTATTAAGTGCTTGGCAGAGTATAATATAAAATACACTTTCCCTGCTCACAATGAGCTTTGAGACACATGTACTCAGTTCTGCCAGAACACATGTTTTCCCTATGAGCTTTGGGTAGAACTCAGTGGCAACACTAGGGAATGTTCTTCTGACAGCACGCACCTGTCTAATAAGTGCAGCATTCACAAGGTGTTGAAAGAAGCAGTTGGGCTCCTAAGCCTGTTGTTGGACCAGAGTATACCGCAAGGCAAGTTTTCCTAAATGCAGAGTTCTGCAGGAACATAACCCCACATTATAGGAGAACTGCACCTACTCATTAGCATTCCATATCAGCTCACTGTGAGTAGTCAAACTGAATTTGACAGGCTCAAGAAACAAAATACATTTTGCTCTACAACAACATCTTTGACTTTTTTTCATGGTGCATTGGTCACTGTGACAATTCAACATGTTTTCAATATTCTGGGGCCTCAAATTCCAATGTTTTTGTGTCTGCTGAATGAGCGTGCAATTTCTGGTTAGTTCTAAAACCCCGTAATAACTTCTGAAATGAAAAAAATGTGGGAGAGAAAGAGAGTTGGTGAGAAAGAAGCAAGAGCTCTGAGCCAAAATGGCAGCTATGCTGGCATAAGTGACAACCGCCATGGGAAGAAACCATATGGGGCAAGAGGTGTAAGCGAATATCTGCCACTTCTCTCTTAAAAAAGCTCTAGGGAACACAGCCCTGCAGTATCCCCCAAGTCTTCATACACACATGTCCTCGATAGAGAAAGCCTTAATCTGTTCCCTGTTCTAGGACCCTCTAGGTTATGATTCAGCTATTGGATTTCAGCTATTTTAACTGAAATCCTAAAAAGTGAGGTGGTCATCTCTTCTGTTACTTGACATTCCATGGAGCTCTTCCAAAGAAAGCACATCCTTCCACTTTCACGGATCTCAGAGAAGTTGGATGATGAACCCAGAATACGAGTAAGAGGCAATCCCTTAAATTCATCTTCTGTCTCATTTCTAGAATGGTGATTTTTTTTCCCCCCACTTTCTCCCTAATGCCATCAAAGGGTTTTGGGGTGTGTTTTTTTCAAATTCCTACTCATGTCATCATTTTCGAAAGTCTCTTCCCTATGTTTTTAAACTCCCTCTTGCAACTTGGGTATTAGGGAGGGTCTACATCATAATCATAATAAAATTGGGATACTCTGGACATGTTTTCAGTTTATCAAGCATCTTGGCCTTGTTTTGAAATGTTTTGAATTTGTTAAAACCCAAAATGTATTTTGCCAAGCACTCTTCCCTTAATTTTTAAACCACGATATATTTTCTCGAAAATTTATTCCATATGTCCCTGATTTATTTATACTTGGCTTGTTAAAAAAACCTATAAAAGTTATTTGATGTCAAGTCATTTCTTGAGTCCATTTACGAGCATGTTAACCTTTTGAGCCACGGGTGAAAAAAAGTGAAGAACTCTTTCATCCTCAGACATAACTGAATCTGTGTCTCTGACTTTTCCACATTATGTACAAAACTACTTTCTTCTCAAAACTCAACAACATGGCCCACAAACCACAACTTACTCATTAAACTGAAACATGTTGCTTAATGGAAATAATCAATTCTAATTGAATCTAATGTTAAAATACAGAAACATAGCCAGTAGGCCTTCTGCTACATAGAAAGGCCCTGAGCTTCATAGAAAGGAAATCCCTCCCATTTCCTCTCCTACCCATACCCTTCTTTCTCCTCAACTGAGCTGGCCCCATAGAAAAGGCCCTCTAAATCCAACAGCTTAATCCTGCTACCTAAAATTCTACTACCAAAGGCAGTTCTCTATTTAATGGAGCAAGGTAGACTAAGAAATAGAAAAAAACCCAATCCCATTAAGAAGACCAGCATATTTTATGGGAGATTAGCAGATGGTGTTTGACCAACAGTAAAAGGGTTAAAAAGCTGAAGTGGTGTGGTCAAACCTTACATTTCCTATGAGTTTTGCATCTCCCATCCAGTTTTCCTAAGTTTTATCAGCTTACCTTTTAAATCATTCTCAACCTTTACTGTCTGCTATAAGAGCAACAGCACTAAATGCAGTCATGTCACTGATCCAAATACTCTTCACAAAAGAGCTTTGCTAACTGAGTAGATGATAGCCTAGTGGATAGGGCATGGGCTTGGGACTCAGAACGTCATGGGTTCTAATCCCGGCTCCACCATGAGTCTGCTCTGTGACCTTGGGCAAGTCACTTCACTTCTCTGGGCCTCAGTTACCTCATCAGTAAAATGAGGTTTGAGACTGTGAGCCTCCTGTGGGACAAGGACTCTGTCTAGCCTGATTTGCTTGTATCGACCCTGTGGCTTAGTACAGTGCCTGGCAGAAAGTAAGCACTTAACAAATATTGTAATAATAACAATAATAATACTGTAGGGTTAAGGGAAATGTTCTGTCCCCAAAAAAATCCCCAAATCATAACTGCACAGGTAATTTTGTTGAGGAAAATACATTCTCCACTGTAGTACATGCATATTTATTTATGAATTAAAACCTTCTACTGACTAAAATATATGGGAGATTTTGCTCACTAAAGGCTGAAGAAAAATAAACCTGCTTAGCAATAGGGTTACCCCACTGTTTCATGAAAATGAAGGACTAAAGTCAAGTTACCTAAAATCTAATTATTCAAAATTTACATACAAACCTTTTAGAAATGAGACATTTTCCACCTTTTTAGTACTGACTGGTTTTCTTACTAGGCTGTTTAAAATTTCTGGATTTTTCAGGATTTTCATTATATGCCCTGTACTAAGTGCTTAGGAGAGTACAATATAATAGAGTTCTTAGACATGTTTCCTGCCCACAACAAGCTTACAGTCCAGAGGACTGTATTTGTCAAGACTGAAGAAACTGCTAATAAAATTGTTCTAAACAGCCAGAGCTACTTCAAAAAAATCAGTTTCCCTTAATTGTAAGACTATCAACATTAAGACAAACACAATTATTCTTTTCATCAGAGCTGTCTACGTTGGCATGCAAAACCTATATTTCATTATAATTAAAGTGAACAAAGACATTAAAACAATGTTAACGAAGAGATGGGAAGAATCAGAATTTGTTTAGATTAATTCATTACAATTAAAAATATTTACCAAGAAGATAATTAAATTCACTTATTGTCTGATCAATTGTAAACCTTGCACATTCTATTACTTTGAGTTGAGTTACCTTTAGAATACATTCTTCCCATAACCAGTGTAATCTGAATGGAGATCCTGTATAGGTGTTAACAGCTCCATCAGTCAGGGAGACTAGAATTTATTTAGGAATTTGAGGCACATAGTCTGGGGTAGGCAATAGTGCTCCTTATTTGCTGATTTATTTCCTCTCTACCTGCAAGGAGGTTTCAATTTTCACTTTTGTTGGAGATTTACTTTAAATCCCTTCTTATAGGACAGCCTCAAAGACTAAAGTAGACAAGCACTCTGAAGTTGCAGGCTCTGAAATGAGGAGAATATCAATTGCTCAACTTTTAACAAATAGGCCTAGAAAAATGAAAACTCAAATTTGCTCTTATAAGCCTTTCAAAGAAAATGTTGGGGATTATTTTATTAACAATTGAAGTTAGAAAAATGAATAAGGTACATAATTCCCAAACAGTGATGGGCTAAACACCTTATTGAACCCCAATTACTTTCCTTCTTAAAATCCAGTCAATCTTTCCCCTGTCAATTTAAAGAGCTTGCGATGCAGGAGAAGCAATGTGGTCTATTGGAATGAGCATGAGGAGTCAGAGGACCTGGGTTCTAATTCCAGCTCTGCCATCTACCTGCTTGGTCAAGTCACAACTTTCCTGTGATTCATTTTCCTTTTCTCTAAATTGGGGGTTCAATACCTGTTCACCCCACTACTTGGAATGTGTCCAATCTAGTTACCTTGTAGCTACCCCCAGCATTTAGTACAGTGTTTGGCACACAGTAAATGCTTAACAAATAACAATTATTATTATGATACTCAGCATGAGCTACCTCCTCCAAATGCTACTTTCCATTTAGATTTACATTAAAATAAATGGAAAGGTTAACACCAATTTTTTTTCTGTTCCATAACCATATCAATCAAATCAATATTCCTTTCCAGAGTGTAAGTTCACTGTGAGCAGAGAACGTATCTACCCTCTCTGTTATACTGTACTCTCAGCGTGGCTCAGTGGAAAGAGCACAGGCTTTGGAGTCAGAGGTCATGAGTTTGAATCCCAGCTCTGCCACTTGTCAGCTGTGTGACTGTGGGCAAGTCACTTCATTTCTCTGTGCCTCAGTTACCTCATCTGGAAAATGGGGATTGACTGTGAGCCCCACGTGGGACATCCTGATTCCCCTCTGTCTACCCCAGCACTTAGAACAGTGCTCGGCACATAGTAAGCGCTTAACAAATACCAAAATTATTAAATTATTATTACACAGTACAGTGCTCTACACACAGTAAGTGCTCAATAAATAAGATGATTGACTGAATAGTACTACTGTGTACTGATTAGTACTACTACTGTGTTTAAAGCAGGCTACTGAACACTAAGGAGTGTACAATACATTTAAAAGACATGATCCCTGCCCTCAAAGATTTAACCAATGGCAACATTTTGTATCTGTTTTCACTCTATTTTACCCTGGGGTTGATACAAGATAATCAGGTTGGACATGGTCCCTGTCTCACATAGGGCTCACAGTCTTAATCTTCATTATACTGATGAGATAACTGGGGCACAGGGAAGTTAAGTGACATGGCCAGGGACACACAGCAGACTAATGAATAGGATTTCTGGTAGCCATATCAATGAAACAAGACATTCAGGCACTGTTTGCCTTCTGAATGTGCTACCTCTTTAATGACGACATGATGAAGCCTGCTTTATAACAAAATAAAGTAGTAGAAACAGTATTTGAATGCCAGTGGGTGCAATGCACTGTACTAAACACTTGATAAGTGCCACTCAAAGAAATGATACATTCTCTGCCACAAGAAGCTTATGCTTTAATGGTTAATCAATCAATGGTATTTATTGGGCACTTCCTGTTTGCCAAGCACTATACTAAGCACTTGGAAGAGAATAGTACAACAGAGTTGGTAGACACATTCCCCGCCCACAACGAGTTTACTGTCTAAAGATTAAGCACCTGATACTCCAACTAGAACTCTCAAACTTAGAACAGGAAGCAACATTTGGCAAAAATATTCTTTAATACTAACCTAAACCACACTTACAACAGAAAAAAAGGGGAAGAGTTTGCTACCTATCACAAGGAGATAACGCCGCTTTATACTCTGAAAAGACAGATTTTCTGAGAAAACTGAAAATGCCAAATGAAGCCACCTAGATTGAGAAACTCTCAAACCTTTAGGAAATATCACATTCACACAATCCCTGTAATTCCTTAAAATGAAATTGCAAAACCACCCACAATGAGCTCCTAATGTCTTATGGTTAGTCTTGGTGCTTCTTGACTGAGCCATTCAACAGATACTTCAGCAACACCTTTTAGAGAGAACTCTGCAGAAACATCAGATATGTAAAAGACTCTAAAATCCCTTATGAAGCAAAGCATGGAACACAACAGTATTCTGATGAAGATACTGGTAGTAAAAATAAACGTTGTTGGAATAAAGTGCTGCATCAGGAAACCAGGCAAACTATAATAAATAGTAGTAAGCATGAAATGTAATCTATTCCTCCTCATAATAGCTCAAAAATCAATATTTTGTCTAAATTTTGCTATCTTTCCAGAAGCTACTATTTTGGTTTCTTCAAACAATTAAGGAAATGATCAGAAATTGTTTACTATAACACTTCAGAGTATTTCATCATTTTAATATTGTAGCATTGAATGGCACAATTACCACCATTACAAAAGAATCCTGTAATTTATTACCTTGTATTTACCCCAGTGCTTAGAACAGTGTCTGGCACATAGTAAAGCTTAATAAATACCATAAAGAAAAAGAGACTCCAAATTCAGGTATATCTAATGAGCCCAGAGAGATAAAAAATAGTCTCCTAATAGTTAACTTCTTAGAATTTCTTCTTAAAACAGCATGGCCTAGTGGAAAGTTCACAGGTCTAAGAGTCAGAAGACTTAGGTTGTAATGCTGGCTCTGCCACTTGCTTGCAGTCTGACCTTGGGCAAATCACTTAATTTCTCTGCACTTCAGGGTTGTCATCTTTGAAATGGGAATTTGATACAAGTTATCCCTCCTTCTTGTCCTGTGAGCTCCATGTGGGACAGGGAGAGTGTCCAACATGGTTTTCTTTTATCTACCACAATTCCTGACACATAGTAAGCTCTTAAATACCACTATCATTTTTTTAAAAAATCCTATGAGATGGTTAGAAATGGTTAAGAAATGCACACACTTCTAGATCACGTGAGTTGGGCTCCTGCAATCAAGTCATATTTATTGAGCTCTTGCTGTATATAGATCATTGTTCTAAGTGCTTGGGAGAGAACAATATAAGTGAGTTGATAGACATGTTCCCTGCCCACAGTGAACTTACAGTGAATCCTCATTAAGGAAAACTCATATTCCGTTTCTGACACTTCATACATGCTAACAAACAATTTCTTCCAACACCACAGGAGGGTATATCCAATAGGCTCACATCAATCAAATGATCCCTTGTTCCCCAAAGGCATCGAAACCAAAACACCTAGTGGAAAAAGTGTTATATACTCAGTGTAATTCAGTTTCCTTAGATATTATCAACATTCTATTGAAGTATGTTAAAGCCACAATACCATCTAGCTCTGGTGTATCTCCCAAGTATTTAATACTCTGTACAGAGTAAACACTTGATAAATAACATAGACTGTAAATTCTAGTATTTGTTTAGGTTAAATAAATCCATAATTAAGACTGGCAACATATTTTTAACAGTACTTTTTCTAAAGAGAAAAGTTCCCCTCCCCCAAATCCATTGCCTATATGTGCTTCAGAAAACAATGTTTTTTGATCAACAATGCATGTTACATTTTAAGTGGATCTGCTTCAACTGAAATAAAGCTAATGAATGCATAATTGGAGAACTGTTATGAGGGAGGATAAATTATGTATTTCCCTCACATTTTCCAGTTCAGAGTCTATTTCTTCAAAGTAAAAAAAAAAAGATGCCAAATGAATCTGTTGTTCCTAATTTTTACTTTGTTTTTCACTGGGATGCTAATCATCAATCTGCTCACAATGTCGCAAGAGGAGTAGCTTACGTCATGAACACCATAAAAAAGTCAGAACTTTCCAAAGAAGACTTCTCAAGAAATGCTATAAAACAGTCAGAACAAATTTAGATGCTAATGGATCAAAATGTCCGGAAGGAGAAGAAAACCCTTGGGATAGACTTTGAAGCCTTGGTTAGTGGTGTTGGGTGGAGGATGTGTCCCTCAAATAAGAGAAAACTCAATACCAAACTTTTGCATTGCAAAATAGTTTTAGATGGCAGATTATGTTCTTGCTAGTTTAGAAAGGAAGATTCACAAAATTCTTTTCATAAGGAAATGACAACTTTCAAATCTTACTAAATCAAAATTCCCTAGCTTGTTTGATTAAGCAAGCAGTTGAAAGCTAGAACATTTCTTTCAAACATGCTTGCCTTTTTCTCCACATTGATTCTCTTTAGTCACCAGCATCTGAGGGAACTCTTTCATTCCTTGAATTTCTCCTGTCAAGGACTACAATAAAGAAAGAAACTCTAGTGCAGCTGAAGTATTCTACCAACTCTGCTCCCCGACACACATTTACCATTTTGCATCCTGACAGGTCCTTAAGATTAACATTGTCATTTGCAGTCACTGAAATGGTTTCTTTCACCACCTTCAGACCTTTAAAGGAGAAACCAACTGCAGGCTTTTTGTGTGTGTCTGGGAAGTGTGTGTGTGTGTGTGTGTGTGTTGGGAGGGGGGTCATTTTTAGAATCTGCAAAAGAGATGAAGAAATTGGAAAGAGGAAATGAAGAAATGAACAGTGAGCAAAGGGTGTCTCTGTACAAAAAGCAAATTGGCTCATTGTGTGTGTTTGCCACAGAGGTCCCCCAGCTACGTCTAATTACCCAACAAAACATTTTCCATTTGGTCCCAGTCTAACAAGGACTCCTGCTGCACCTTTTTCATAGCATTCCTGACCAACATGGAGAATATTTGCACAGTATTTGCAGTGAACCATATGTTATGGGTAATTTGTCATCATAGTTTACAGCATCAATCTCTTTAGCCTCGCTACAGTGGAATTGTTGAAGTAGAGAAAAAACCAGCCGGGAATACTACTAATCAAATTTGCATACTAATATCAGAATGGCTTTTTGTTATTCATGAATAGTTTTTATTCTTCAAGACCCAAATACATAGCAGATCTTAACCCCACTTAAACCACTCTTCCTTTCTCACCTCTTACTTCATCTTTCCACAAATAAAAATCTACTTCTGATGTGGTTGGAGGGTGGAAGATTACTGTTGTTTCTCTTCTCCTTTTTCTGACCGAAAGAAAAATTCCTCTCCAAGACTGCATTTTGGCCTGAATTGATTGCCCAAACCCATAACTCTAATGTTTCAATACATGGACTCAGGGAGATTATATATGTGTCTTGTGTTTCATGGACTTTTCATTGTGATAATTTAGGTTCAGATTGCTGATAATGTTGGAGCATTGCACAATATATAGTCTGACAGCGGTCATAAAATGGACATTTGTTACTGCATTGTGTTTCATGCTGCTTAATGGTGTGTCCACAAATATTTGCAAACATAAAAAACACTGATATTTTAATGATGCGGTAAGATTGCATCAAATAAAAAACACTTTGGCCCTAGCTATGAGACAAGACAATTTACTGCATAACAATGGCAGCAGAATTTAAATGAAAAGTTTTATATAAAAAATAGGCTACTTCTTGGAGGTTTATGTATTTTTTTTTATTGGTGTGCCAAATTGATTATACACAGTACAAGGCATCATTGCCTTTACATAGCATTTTGATAATTTCCAGATGGGTGAACTTTTTATTTCAAGTTTTAAGCATAGAATCACTGTTTTTGGGGTGGGGTTCTAAGGCACTGTGGCCGAGTGGCAAGAGCCTGGAACCAGGAGGTAGAAGACCTGAGTTCTAAGCCCAGCTCTGTCACTGGCCTGCTGTATGACCTTGGTCAAGTCACTTCACCTCTCTGACCCTCAGTTTTCCTTATCTGGAAAATGGGAAAAAGACACCTGCTCTTCCTACCTTTAATCCTATGAGCCGTGTGGGGCAGGGTTAGTGTCGATCTGATTATCCTGTGTCTGCTCTGGCACTTAGCCCAGTGTTTTGCATATAGTGATTAATATCAATCAATGGGATTTATTGAGTTCTTACTTGTGCAGAGCGCTGTACTAAGCACTTGGGAGAGGATAATATAACAGAGTTGGTAGACACTTTCCCTGCCCACAACAAGCTTATAGTTCAGAGGGGAGGCAGACATTAATACAAATACATTATGGCTATGCACATAGCAATAATAATAATGAGTTGAGAAATAAAAACTTTCCTGAGCAAACTAAACTCAACAATAAACCCAAAGTGACATATTCCATCCAAAATATCTTCTTTCTACTGTTAACATGCATCCCTCCAATTCCTTGAAACCTGCTTCTCAGGCCCCCACCCCACAAGTGATACCCATTTTTAAAACAGTTCCTCTTCCCCCAAAACACTTGAATGCAGCCTGGTACGTCCAAAATAAACTCCAAGTAGCAACTGCCTCAGAATGTATCATTCTCAATTTAGTCACCCAGTGGAATTGTCTTTTCCCTACTATGACCGTGAATTGCTCAAGCTCAATCCACAGTTGCATATTGAATGGGGGCTAAGGGGGTCATGATCCCCAACAATTCCCTGAACTTGACTTCCTGCCTTGCCCATCCCACCTCCCTGACAGGACCTGGGAGTTTCCCATTTGTTTTAAAAAGACCCAAAATAGAGGCTTTCTGGTCTGTTTACCTTCTGAAGCCTGTCTCCTTCCCATCCTCACACATCTCAAATTGCTCCCTTTTGCCCCAAGCTCCGAGTGAGAAGTTGACATCTGTGACTACCTTCACTACAGAGCCCATTTCAGCCTTCATTCATGAAAAAGCAGGTGCATTATCCAAAGATGGGAAAGTGCCTGGTCACTTGTGAAGCTTTGCCATTTGGATTTTTGCCAATATCTAACATGACGTTTTTGGTCTCCACCTCACAAAACCAAGCTGCTACATGTCACTTTTCGGTTCTATTCTTACATAGTTTCTCCATGATGAAATTCTGTCCACAGCAATAGGCTTTACTTTTAGGCTAGATAAGTAGGCATTTCAGAGGTTTGGGCTTGAGAGTAAAATAAGTTGTACTCCAGAGAACACAATAAGGATTGAAGGAATTTTTCCATTAAAATGGTTGACTCAGGAGTATCTGTTTTTATGTGACCACCTGTTTTGTTAGGTCAAAGCATAGGACTCCTGCCTTGTCCTCTGTTCCCCAAACACTAAATCCAAGTGCCATCCCCAACACACTGGAGTCTAGATAGCCTTTAAACATCTCTTGTGGCTGGCCACTGTTCAATCAAATAGTCCATCCCATACCTTTGAGTCCTGGCTTTAGAAGGCAGAAGGGAATGAATTGATTCACATGAGTTATTGCATTTTATCTTTTATTAAAACCACCAGTGAAAAGCGAAACCATTCAGCTCTCAGCTACATGCAGAGAAATTTTTCAGGAATGTTTACCCCCGTCAACAACCCAAACGCCAGCCACTCCTGATGCCCTCAAACATTCTGTCCAGAGTTTTTAAAAGCACTGGGCACCCTCAAGTGAGAATCTATGTGGAGCTATACAAGAAGATCCCAGATAGGCTTACCTCATTCTGCACCCTTAAAGCTCTCTGGAGAAAAACATATATATATACTCTGCGATGACAACTACTTTGATACAGAGTAACTTACGTCCTCTTGATTTCCACTTAAGGAGTCTATTTTCTTTCCAGTCTCTTTGATCACTCTTTTTGCAAAGGGCCCCTACCGATCCTTTTCATGTACAGTCATAAAGGAGGCTCATGCTTGTTCTTTTCATGGTCTTTTTTTTCCCTTCCAATCAGTGATTTTTAAAGTGCTCATGCTAAAAAAATGAATTGCCAGATGACTAAAAGATTACTTATCTGGAGGCTGGAGTTCTAACCTCTGAAAGGGGGGGGTTGGCTTCTCCTGGAACAGCCAGTGGTGGATTGAAGGTGGAAGGTGATTTTGCTAAATTCAAATACCCAATGTAAATTTTATTTTTGACTTAAAGAATTTATGGGCAGGAAAGTGACCTTTCATTGTCCAGGCCAGCAGTCTGACACTCATTTATGCTTGTGGACCTTTTTTCCTCCCTTATTTTTTTTATTTGGTCATGGAAGTGGCTCAAGGTGGAAGAGACCATTTTACATTTATTACACATTCCAAAGAAAAATGATTTTACTAGAACCAGTGTCATAAAGGGAGCACAGAGCAGGCTCCAGGCAGATGCAGGGACACTGTGTGCTTGCTAACTGTCCTAAATAGCTGGGCCAGATAGGGATGGATCTACATCCGTGGATCTGCTACTGCAGAGAGTCTCATCCAGACCGCACCACCCAGCTGTCCCTGGCCCTGGCTTGGGTTAGCCCGTGCTTGATGGGAAATCCATTTTGGAGAAGGTGGCTGATGATGCCAGAGGCCCCAGACTGGTCCCGGGAGGACTTCAGGGGTGGCAGAGTCACTCCTGGGCCAGTACTTCTGCCAAGGACTTCCCCAGTGGCTACCACCACCTGCGTCCCTGAGCCTGGAAATAGTGCCATCTGCCCACATGGCACCAAAAACATGTGAGGGCCATCTGTGGAGGGAGAAAGGCTGAAGGATTCCATCTCCCTGAGTGTTATGGGGACCCCCCACCCCATTTTCCCAAGGCCCAGAGCAGTGTCCCCAGAGCATAGTTGCAGTTGCTCCTCTCCCCACCCTCACGCCAAGCCCCTCAGGAACCTTTTCCTCAAAAACACAATCCGTAGGATTTGAAGCAAAAAAAAAAAAATAATAATGCAAAAACAATCACTTCCTTCACTATAATTCCAATGTAACCAAAGAAATAGAGCTTTCAGAACAAATACTGTAGATATCCAAATGGAAGGAAAAACATACATTCACATCTTCTAAATCTTTCAAAAGTATCACCCCCCCCAGCTTCAGAAACTTTAAACCCCATTGAGTTTTTTCCCCAGATTGCAGATGTCTTTCCCTTTTTGTCTTTGAAATCCTAAATTAAAGTTAACTGATAGTTGCACATATACATGCATATAAACTGCACTTCATTTTACAAGATGGAATTACTGATTGAGCAAGCTCATGCGACTGTAAAGCCCAGTGTGAGGCTGGCAATCCCTTCTACGCTGTTGTACGTAATGATAGATCCTTACCATGCTAATGGGTCTGCCCCACACAGGACCCGTCTCTGATTTTGAGTATTCCTCCTGGTATCATCATCTTTGTGAACCTTTTGCTTGATGAGAATAACCCTCTCTCGATTGTTGCCTGCCAGGCAGGTCTGTCTGCTGTGGAGGTCTTCCCAAGTCCACTGCTGTGTCACATTGTCTGAGATTGTGCTTCATTCTGCCTCTCTATCGTTTATTCTGGCCTTCTGGCTTCCGTGTGCCCTCTTTCAGTTCCCTGTTCCACAGCTGTGCTTTTACAGGACAGCCATTCACAGAGCAATATTGAGTGAATCTTAACCAGACTTCCTCAGGATTCAGCACAAATCTCCAGCAAATGACCAAGTGCAGGACGAACATACTAGACTATCAAGTGCTACTGGAAATAAAATGCTTTGAGTGGTCTGTATTTACATTTGTAGTTTGCAGGAAAAGTAGAAAATCAGGAGAGAAAAGTAAGACTTTCATCATTTCAGTTAAAGGTTCTTTTTTATTTCTGCAAATCTCAAAGAAATAAGTAAGGAACTGGTTAAATCAGTATCCTGAAGCAGTGACTGAATATATATATTTCAACCATCTCTGTCTCTTAATTTTGAAACCTCATGATTTTTCCCTACCACTTATTATACTGCAGAAGGTGTCTGTTTATTGTTATACTGAATGCTCCCAAGCAATTAGTTCAGTGCTCTGCACCCAGTAAGTGCTCAATAAATACGACTGAATGAATGAATGCTAATCAACTTATTGTGACTAAAATGATTCAAAGAGCTAACTGATCAGGAGATCTAGGGGAAACTGAATTTTTTTATCCAGACAAACAGACCAATCTGTGCCTCTTTTCATAGGACGGTGAGCCCGTTGTTGGTCAGTATCTGTTGCCGAATTGTACATTCCAAACCCCCAATACAGTGCTCTGCACATAGTAAGCACTCAATAAATATGATTGAATGAATGATTATTGCAAGGATAATCACATCATATTTACAACTTGAAAAATTTACCACTTGAAAAATACACATTTACAACTTGAAAAAAACAATTTATATTTGTTTAAACACTAAATAGTGGCTAGAGGTCTCATGTTAGAATATTATGAAATTACGTTGAACTTTCAAGCTATCTCAGCGGTTTATAGTTTCAACACTGGGGAGATGCACTGAATTCCCATCACATTTTGTGATCGTGTTTGTAATTTGGCCTTTGTGGGTGTGGGTGTGTGTTCTGAATAGCTAATCAGCCAGCAGTTGCCTTCCCTCTTTTCTCTTTAAGCTCCGATGTGCCAACTTATACAAGCCATCAGTCTGAGTAGTGACCACTTTTATAGTCCAGAAGCCCACACAATAGAGTGCAGTGACCTAGGGACACCATGGAATGGCCAGCTTTGAAACAAAAACTACCAGCCAAAGGAGCATCTAGAAAGGACCCTGATAAAAGAAAATATCCAAGTTATTCTTAAGTAGAAAAACAGCACCACCTGCACAAGGTACCAGAGTCTATGCTTCAGAATGCCCACAGTATCACTCCCACAGCTAGATAAATATCACATGACAGAAGGAACAGCAAACATTCCGCCACAATGTTAGATAGATCTGAGTTGACAAAGATTAAAGGAGACAACATTGAGAAGGCAGACAAACAATGGAACTAAAGATGCTACTTCCCCACCCTCTCTTCCCCCAGCAGTTATGGAAAAATCAATAAGAAGCTGGAATAGAGCAGAATCATGAAGATTATAGTGTTGTCCCTTATTAGTGCCAACATTTATAAAAACAACCATTCTCTTCCTTCTCTTTGCTACAGAGCTGCTCCCTTTCGTGTACCTGACTAGGTGAACCTAAAATTTGGGAACTATTCACTAAAAGGAATTATAGACTGGGTAAACCCTATAGATAGAAAATGTTGGAAATTCTCAAAAGAGTTTTAAGAAAAGATCTGAATTTTACTTCCCATTCTATTTCATGACCACAATCTGTGCCTCTTCTCTCTGCTAGCATCTTTCAGTGTGTGCCACTGGGCACTGGGAGCTGAGCAAGAGAGTGTGGATGGCTCAGCACAAACCATCACCACCACTGCAGAAACAACTCAAGCACATGTCATCAATCAATTGTATTTGAGCACTCACTGTGTGCAGAGCACTGTACTACGTTCTTGTGAGAGTACAACACAATATAACAGACACATTCCCTGCCCACAATGAGCTTAACACGTCCTCCTGGCCGTAGGACACAGTTTTCCCCTTTCCACTGTGGGTGTCGGAGCTGCTTTAAAATACTTTTTTCAGGCATAGTATGCAACGATCCAAGGATTATCTTTTAGCAACAGTGAAATAATTGTAATGTACTTTTCCAAGTGCTTAGTACAGTATTTTGCACACCGTAAGTACTCAGTAAATACTATCGATTGACTGACTGAACACTTGCACTCCAGGATAAAATCTCATCATCACCTCAGCCATCTCTGAACTGCAGCACAGTCCTTCTTCTCCTCATTAGAGCATTGTAGAACATCCCATATTGACCCAACTAGAATTATAGTTGTGCAATCTTTCCAACCCCTGCTGGCAGTCAGTCAGACAAGGGAGAGAGAATTACCGTTGCCTATACACAAAGCCGAGCAATCTCCTCCAACAGAAATCTCCCTGTATTTTTAAATCAACTAGATAAGAGACTTGATAAGTTTTTAGCCAATGCTCTGACAATCTGAAAGAATATCTGCTTCTAGATCCTAGCTCAAAGATCAACCTTAATTCCCACAAAATCCTCTTCCTATCAGGATTGGAACTCTTCTCCCATCCGAGAAAGAGGGACAGATAGGAGATGCTGGAAGGTAATAATAATAATAATGTTGGTATTTGTTAAGCGCTTACTATGTGCCGAGCACTGTTCTAAGCGCTGGGGTAGACACAGGGGAATCAGGTTGTCCCACCTAGGGCTCACAGTCTTAATCCTCATTTTACAGATGAGGTAACTGAGGCACCGAGAAGTTAAGTGACTTGCCCAAAGTCACACAGCTGACAAGTGGCCGAGCCGGAATTCGAACCCATGATCTCTGATTCCAAAGCCCGTGCTCTTTCCACTGAGCCACGCTGTTTCTCTAAATACTGTCAATAAATACTATCGATTGACTGACTGAACACTTGCACTCCAGGATAAAATCTCATCATCACCCCAGCCATCTCTGAACTGCAGCACAGACCTTCCAGGACAGGAAGGTCCTGTCTGGGCTCAAGTAATCCGCTCAGATGGTTCTAGAAATGACTCTGAGGACATGCGAAAATGGATATTTTAACATAGTTCATGAATTCCAAAATTTACAATCAATCTAGAAAACAAACCTCATATTTCAATTGTTTTCTTGAAAAATTCTATGTTAACTTCCTCGTTCTATAAACTCCAATCCTGTCCCTTCAAACTACATCTTCCCAGTCTGAAGAATGTGAATCTTTCCAGTGAATCATCATAAGGAAACAGCACCATGAATCAGATGAGATCTTGGGCATTCTTCTCTATATTTCCACATTGTCCATCCCAAAGTGAATTTACTAAAATTGCACTAGTATTCCAGGTGCAGTCAAACCACAGGTATGTATAATCTCTAAATTATGCTTTTTGCTTGTTTTTCAGTATCTTGTCAATCAATGGTATTTGAATGTCATGTCTATAACTGAGCTCCTTATCTTCCCTCCCAAACGCTGTCCTCTCCCTGACTTCCCTGTCACTGTGGACGGCAAGATCATACTTCCCGTCTCACCTCCCTTCTCTCTTTCTAGGGCCCACCCCGTACACTCCACTCCTCTGCCGCTCACCTCCTCACTGTCCCCTGTTCACACCTATTCAGCCGTCGACCCCTGGCCCACGTCCTACCACTGTCCTGGAATGCCCTCCCTCCTCACATCCACCAAACTAACTCTCTTCCCCTCTTCAAAGCCCTACTGAGAGCTCACCTCCTCCAAGAGGCCTTCCCAGACTGAGCCCACATTTTCCCTCTGTTCCCCTTCCCCTCCTCCCCCCACCCTCTGCTCCTCATCCCCCTTCCCCTCCCCTCAGCACTGTGCTCATTTGTATATATTTATTACCCTATTTATTTTAATGATGATTCTTGATGATGTTGTTTTTGTTTTGTTTTGTTCTGTTTTGCTTTGCTGTGTCTCCCCCATTTAGACTCTGAGCCCATCATTGGGCAGGGATTGTCTTTATCTGTTGCCAAATTGTACATTCCAAATGCTTAGTACAGTGCTCTGCACATAGCGCTCATTAAATACTATTGAAAGAATGAATGAATGAATGAATGAATGAATGAATGTTTACTCTGTGCAGAACGTTGCTCTAACCCTTTTGGAAGTGTAAATATAAGTATGTGTGATCCCTGCCCTCAAAGATCTTATTATCTATCTGTGGAGACAGATAATAAAACAAATTAGAAATAGGGGAGGCAATAGAGTTTAAAGATAGGGACCTAAGTGCTACAGGATAGGTTGGGGTGTGAGCCCTCAAGTGCTGAAATAATGGGAGGAGAGAGTATGAGATGGGGAGATGAGAGATTAATCATGGAAGGCCTCCTGGAGAAGTCATTTCAGAAGGGCTTTGAAGAAGGAGAGAACAGGGGTCTGCCAGATGTGAAGGGGGAGGGAGTTTCAGGCAGAAGGGAGAACATGAGCAAGAGGTTAGCAGCCAGAGAAGAGAATAAGGCAGAATCACATTTTTTAAAAAGCACAAAAAAACTCACCCACTTCAAGAAGCTCAACCATATCATTTTGGGAGTGGATGCTACCATGTGACCAGATATAGTGTTGAGGAGCAACATAGTTTAGAGGAAAGAGCAGAGGCCTGGGAGTCAAAGGACCTGAGACAATCCCAGCTCTGCCATGTGTCTGCTGCATGACTTTGGGCAAGTCACTTCAATTCTAAGTGACTTAGTTTCCTCATCTGTAAAATGGAGGATTTAATACCTGTTCTCCCTCCTACTTAGATTGTGAACCCCACGTGGTACAAGGACTGCTACCAACCTGATTAATTTGTATATTCCCAAGTGTTTAGAACAGTGCTTGACAGGTAGTAAGCAGTTCACAAATAAAATGATATTAATGTAGAAGTATAAAATTGATCTACTGTGAAACAGTTAATAGACAGGAGGAGCTCCATATCACTCTCAAGAAAAATATAGATTCTCTATAAGTAAACTTCAACCTCCTTGTTAATGTTTTTCTGCCCACACTTTCTCATCCACATGTCCATCTTTCTGTACTCTCTTTCTTCTTATCTGTAATTATTTTGTATTTTTCCTCCCTCAGTAGATTATAAGATCCTGTGGGCAGGTCTTCCAACTGTATTGTACCCTTCCAAGCTTTTAATACAGTATTTTGCACATGGTTAGCTTGTTGTAAATACTACTGATTGTTTAAATGGGCCTATAAAGAGAATCAAACATAGCATCAGTGCAACAAATGCAGTAGCACAACAAAAAGCAAAACTTGCTTTACCAGTGTGAAAGGGAATATTGACCATATCTTGCTTTTTTCAGAAATACTCATGAGTAAAGTTCACCATCAATAATGCAACTTTCAACATAAATACAGTATTAATAGATTGGTAGATAGAAATAATGAATACTATTTAGATAAGTTTTCACAGTCAATAATGGGTGTAGAAGCTTCATACATTCATTGTGGGTTATTTCAGTATGGTCCTGGTACAAATGGTTTGCCAAGTTTTAGTTTTCTCCATTATGTCTTCAAGAGTGTCATCTTTTTAGTGCTCCTAAAATTGCCCTAAATATGTCTCATTACACCTGGATGAAACATCGACTGAAACTTCTTAATAAGGAGCAACATAAATGAATATATTCAGTCGTAGCCCACCTCAAATATACGTATCTTCTCCATCTTCATCCATTGCCCAGCATTTAGTACTGTATT
Source organism: Ornithorhynchus anatinus (assembly GCF_004115215.2). Classification (NCBI taxonomy): domain Eukaryota; kingdom Metazoa; phylum Chordata; class Mammalia; order Monotremata; family Ornithorhynchidae; genus Ornithorhynchus; species Ornithorhynchus anatinus. Next base: position 31,508,278 of record NC_041746.1, read on the forward strand.
TTGCACATGGTAAGTGCTTAATACCATTATTATTTATACCAACCCATCCATTCCCAGGCTGATTTCACACACAGCACATTTATTAAAGAGTGCAAATACTGAATAACTTGCTGCTTGAGGGGCAGTTTAACAGAGTCAGAAATTGAGATAATTTTTTCTGGAACCACAGTTGTTGAAATGTTTCCCTTCTTGAATTAGCAGAGTCAAAGAAAGGGTATTTGGGAATAAAAGAAACTTGTCCTATTGGACTAATGGGTTTAATTATTCAGTATTTGATACTATTAATTTCTGTGGAGACCAGATTGAGTCCAAACAAATTAGAAGTGCAGCTTGGCCTGGTGGCTAGCGACCAGGCCTGAAAGTCAGAAGTTCCTGGGTTCTAATCCCAGCTCTGTCACTTGTCTGCTATGTGATCTTGGGAAAGTCATTGCACGTCTCTGGGTCTCAGTTACCTCATCAGTAAAATGGGGATTAAAACTGTGAACCCCATGTGGGACAGGGACCATGTCCAATCTGATTAGCTTGCATCTACCCAAGTGCTTAGTTCAGTGCCTAACACATAGTAAGCACTTGACAAAACATTAAAAAAAAATTGAATCCCAGTCTTATGGGTGGTTGATCTGACATCAAATCCAAATCTTAGTTTAACTGGTGGAAATGAGGAATCAGGGATTATTCAGGCAAGAAAAAAAAACACACAACATCCTAACTGCTCCCCAAATAAAAGTCAACGGCACGAGGTATGGAGTGATGTGAACAATCTTAAAGAAGTCAAATGTGGCAGAATTCAGATTTCAATAGTTTTGTTGCTTGAAAACAAAGAGCTAAACCTTTTGCTTTCTACAGCTTAATTCCTGAAGGAATTCCTTATGTTTTAGCTTCTCAGCATAAGAAATCAGATGAGAGAGGGAAAAAGGAGAAGAAAAAGGAGAGAAAGAGGAGCTTTTACTGAAGGAAACCATGTGTCATTAATTCCATTATAAATTATTAGCTGAAAGCAGCCTCTCAGCATTTGTATTTGATGAACAAAAATTGATTGCTTCAAGGGCATTTCAATCCTTTTGATGTTACCATCTTTTAGTCTACCACAAATCTGAATCCTTAACAGAATGATTATAGCATTATAGTAATCCTAAAAGTCAATACTAAAGGATTTGGAAAAGCAACAGAGATCAATAGTTTGAAAAAAGAATGCCTTTCTGAGCTGACAGAGCTGTCTAGTCTGCTAGTCAACCTGAAAAAAGCAAGTGGGGACTAAGTACACAAGCAGTTTGGAAGGCAAAGTTTATTGGAGATGATGAGCCATTTTTTCAAACTGTTGAATAGACCATAGGGCTCAGAATATTTCCAAGGGATTAAATCTCAACTAATGGCAACCCAAAGATATTTTGTCCACAATCACCCCCCCCAAAAAAAAATGTTAAGCTAATATGTTGGGGTGTTCATTGTTATTCAAATGCCTAGGTTCACCTCCAGACTCAGCATTAGCCTTTTGCATAGAGTTTGATTATGTCAAATTGGATTTGAAGACATTCAGTCTTAATAACTGTCTTCCTTTTCATTATCTTGAAATTCAGAATCCTTGTAGAAAGAAGGGGCATCTATGAGAGTCAAAAAGCCTTAAAGATGTGATGACTAGCCAAGTTGCAACATAGTTTGGCACCTCAAAGACTAAAAACTTCAAAAAAAAAAACTGGCTGAAAGTTAGTGGGCATTCTAACTACAAAAGGATTAGCATAAAATTATTCACAGAAGAGGGAGAGTCTTGCATACACTAGGTTCCCCAACACTAGGGTATTGTTAGAAAATGAACTGAGGAAATAATGAAGGCATCTTACCAATATATGTGATGTACATATTTTCTCTAGTTCTTTGTCTCCACAATGGAACACTAGCTGCCTATTCTGGAGTTAAAAATCCAGGAACTTCATATGCCACACATCTGGAGAACATCCCATGGTAAATCTTGAATGGTTAAGTAACCTCTTTCAATACCGAGACAAGAAGTGATAATTTATAGTTTAACACACTGACTATAAAACCTGCCATTAATTCTAATGTTCAAAACAAATGATTTGAAAGATTAATATATTCAGCAACCATTAACATGAGAACTACTTTTATGATAAGCTTTTCACCCACTTTTTGAAAGATTTAAAAAATTGCATACCCTGCATAAAATTGCAATACTAAAAGACGACCACAGATTACCTTTTTAATTCTTGCAGGTTTTGTTCTTCCCAGACACCACATTGCATTTCACTGTAGGGTTTTCCTTCTTCTTGACTCTGGAAGAGAAGCACAAATTAAATTCATAGAAGAGACATAGATCCTGAATGTTGGGTTGGAGCAGATCTAACCCATTTTTTCTGAAGCTATGCATGATAACATGTGATCCTTAAACCTAACCTCTATCTCAAGCTGTTTAAAATGTTTTGTAGCCATTCTTGTCTAAATGAATAAAAAGGAGGATAAGCAGGGACTGGCATAAAAAATAGCTGCCTTAAAAAGGCAGCAAAATTGATAGCTCTACAAATGGTAGCCACCTGTACTGAGAGCCTAAAAGAAAGGAGGCTAAGTGTTCTCTAGGAAAGAATAATTGGATAAGTGACAACAAAGAATAGAAACAGTTCAAAAAGGTGTTTAAAAATATCTTCCCTCTCCTACTTAATCACTGCCTCCTTAGGGTCATAAATTAAAGCAGAACATGCATCTTATGTACATCATATGTAGTCAAGGTACATAAAATGTCAGCACAGCAAGGGATAGTTTTTGTGTACCCATTACAATTGGGACAGTAGGGTCTTGAATTGGCCTATTTAGTCACAGACACTCAGAGGTGAATTTCACTATCATTGATGTCTTCCGGTACAAAGGATATGCAGATTTATCTATGTTCAGAGAGAGAGACAGAGAGAGAGAGAGAGCTCTTCACTTACTACTTTGACTTTTTAGTGTATATTGACCTTCCAAAACACCCCCCCCCGAAAAAAAAGTAGTGGGTTGGAAACAGTGAAATTCTACTGAGAGTTGCTGTAAAATGCAATCTCTTATGAATCTCAGCTATCACATTGAAATCCACTACTTCTGAACAGTCTGCTAATAATTCCATAGAATGAATGTCAAGATTTCCTGTCATAAAAAGTAAATCTGGACTAGCTTTTCCTCAAAAACCAGGGGGAAAATATTCATATTCTTTCTGTATGGGATCTGGTGAAAGTATTTTCCCTCCCCCCCACAATCTATACGATATTTTCATAGGATCCGGGCTCAACTAAGACTTGGGGAATAAATCAGAAATGCTTTTAACTAAATGGGAAAGAAGTATAATATATAGTATAAAAAGGCTAATAAATATTTTAAAAACTTTTAGTTGTACTTCAAATTCTGAAGCTTACATGCCTAAAAATTGCAGGAAAAAGGTGAAACAAAACTTTCAACTTTAAAGATTTACTTTATTTTTGCACTTTTTATTATGTTTTATGGTCAAAGATTGTACATTCAAACATAAGATCCCACAGTCAGTTTGGAGATCTTGCCACTTGCTATGAGATCCTGCTCCTGCCTTTGAGTGTGATTGAAGGGACCAATGACCAACTAACAATCCATTCCATGAAGCATGTAACAATCTAGAATGTAAGATCATCCTCTAGACTGTAAACTCATTGTGAGCAAGCAGTGTGTCTGTTTACTGTTGCACTGTACTCTCCCAAGTGCTCTCTACACAGTAAGTGCTCAATAAAGATGACAGAATGAACAATCATCCTTGGCCACATTGGCACAGGGACCACTTAAAGTTCCTTTGTTGTTTTCAAGTCTACTTCTTATATTCCTGATTTTCCATCTCAACTGATACTGTCTTGGACAAGTCACAACGCCCTCCCCCTTAGACTGAGCCTCAGGTGGGATAGGAACAGTGTCTGGTTGCATTGTCTTTCACAGTGCTTATTAAGCACCCCTTATACCACCACTCACTTTCTTCTCAAGCTGTTGCATGTTATGGACACTGACTCAGTGGTTGTCAGCTTAATGCACTCTTGGAACATCATCGTGGGTAAGTCTGTTACAGCATTATTCAGACCATATTAAATCTCTTTTACTTCTATAGATATTTCTTCAAGTTCAGTAAAAATGTGAAACCCCTCCCCTCCACTTTTCCTTCTTTCTGACCTCCAAATTGGCCTGACAAATGCTCTTCTTCCCCTAAAGTCTAATCTACCATCACACTGACTGAAACTGTGCTTCAGTAAGTTTTTAAAACAATGCTTCTGCTTGCATTATGCCCCCTTTCTGAAAGGCTGTTTCATAAACCGTTGGGTAAATGTAATTGACTGAGAGCTCACCTCCTCCAACAGGTCTTACCAGACTGAGCTTCCCCTTTTCCCTCTGCTCCCTCTCTGCTTCACCTCCGCCCTCTGCTCCCTCCCCTTTCCCCCCTTCATCTCCCCTCAGCTAAGCCCCCTTTCCCTCTGCTCCTCCCCGTCTCCCTACCCCTCCCCTCAGCACTGTGCTCATTTGTATATATTTTTATTACCCTATTAATTTTGTTAATGAGGTGTACATCCCCTTGATTCTATTTATCGTGATTATGTTGTCTTGATTTCGTCCGTCTGTCTCCCCCGATTAGACTGTAAGGCGGTCATTGGTCAGGGATTGTCTCTATCTGTTGCTGAATTGTACATTCCAAGTGCTTAGTACAGTGCTGTGCACATAGTAAGCGCTATATAAATACTATTGAATGAATGAATGAATGTAAGCATTTCTGATTACTGGCAGATCTCAGGCTAAGAGGAACAGCTCTTACATTTCTAAATTAACACCCCATTTCAGCTGTACAGCACACTGTTTCCCAATTCACAACACTAGCCTCCCTCCTAGCATTAGATCTGGGTGTTGGGGGAGTGGTGGTGTGGGACACGAAGAGCTTGTGAGGAAATGGGATCCCAATTTTAAAAGCCACAGAGGGAAAAGATAAGGGGGTGGGCTATGGGAGTAAAACAAGGCAGTCCAGGGTCAAGAGGAGATGGGTATTCCTGATAGCTGGGTGGAGTCATCAAGGAGGGGCCCACAGGACCATTTTATTCCACCTGTTGTGGAACCCCTCTGACTCAATACATAAATGACCAATCAGTCCATTTATTTATTTATTGAAAGCTTACCCTGTGCAGAGCATTGCACTAGTGCTTGGGAAAATACAATAAAGTAGGTAGGTAATAATAATGTTGGTATTTGTTAAGTGCCTACTATGTGCAGAGCACTGTTCTAAGCACTGGGGTAGATACAGGGTAATGAGGTTGTCCCACATGAGGCTTACAGTCTTAATTCCCATTTTTACAGATGGGGTAACTGAGGCACCGAGAAGTTAGGTGACTTGCCCAAAGTCACACAGCTGACAGGTGGTGGAGCCGGAGTCAGAACCCATCACCTCTGACTCCTAAGCGCGTGCTCTTTCCACTGAGCCACGTTGCTTCTCAGGTAAATATGATCCCTGCTCTCAAGGAGCTTTAAATCTAGCAAGAAAGACAGATACCAAAATAAATTCCTGGTAGAGGAAGTCACAGAGCTTAAGGAGATGCACAAACAGAAACTCCTTAGCATCAGTTTTAAGGTATTCAATCAGTTTCCCCCTCCTACCTTATCTCACTGATCTCTTACTGAAATTCAACCCGACTACTTCACTCTTCTAGTGCCACCCAACTACCTCAATCTCAACTATCTCTATGGCCTTCATCCTCCCTCTTGCCTGGAACTCACATCTCTTGGTATCTGACAGGCTACCTCTCTCCATCTTCAAAGACCTACTAAAGTCATATCTTTATGCCAAAGGTCTTCCTTGACTATCCTCACTTCCCCACTCTATTCATCTTCCCTTCTGTGTCACCTAAGAACTTTTGTCTTAAGCACTTTGATTTAACCCACCCCCACAGCATTAATGTAATTTATCATAAATTTATTTTAATGTAGATCTCCCCCTCTTGTCTGTAAGCTCATGTCTTCCTACTCGATTCTCCCAAGTACTTAGAACAGTGCTCTATTAACTCTGTTGTATTGTACTATCCCAAGTACTTAATACAGTACTCTGCACATAGTCAATATCCAATAAATACCATTGAGTATTTGGGGGTGGGGTAAGTTTAAACGTTCATGGGGTGTGGAATCAAGCGTACAGGTGACACTCTCGCCTATAAGATTGAGTACACAATTCTATGTAATTTGGGTAAAATAGGGTATCTGACCCCTCGTTTAGGAACCAATCCTCCACTTATAACAATTGTCCCAAGATAAAATTAGTTCTGACATCACTTTCTGTCTTAAAATGCCATTTCAGGAAGCAATTGTGTCAAATCCAAGTACTGCCTATATTTATCAATTATGGTAGTGATTAATAATAATAATAATGTTGGTATTTGTTAAGCGCTTACTATGTGCAGAGCACTGTTCTAAGCGCTGGGGTAGACACAGGGGAATCAGGTTGTCCCACGTGGGGCTCACAGTCTTAATCCCCATTTTACAGATGAGGTAACTGAGGCCCAGAGAAGTGAAGTGACTTGCCCAAGGTCACACAGCAGACAAGTGGCAGAGCTGGGATTCGAACTCATGACCTCTGACTCTAAAGCCCGTGCTCTTTCCACTGAGCCACGCTGCTTCTCGATTAAATATTTAGTGATTAAATATTTAGTGATTAAATACTATGTGCCAAGAACTAGGTTAGTATTAGGGGATATAGAAGATACTCAGATCAGAGACAATCTAAGAGGAAAGGCAAGCCAGATATTTTATTCCCATTTTATAAAAGAGGAAAAGAAAACCCAGACAAGTTAAGTGACTTGCCCAAAGTCACACAAAAAAACAGCGGCAGAGCATAGATTCATTCATTCAATAGTATTTATTGAGCGCTTACTATGTGCAGAGCACTGTACTAAGCGCTTGGGATGAACAAGTCGGCAACAGATAGAGACAGTCCCTGCCGTTTGACGGGCTTACAGTCTAGATTGAAACCCACATTTTGTGATTCCCAGTCCCTTGTTCTTTCAGTTAGCCCACAGTATTATGCGTGTATAGCCTGGAAAATGAAGTTTATTCATTCATTCAATCATATTTATTGAGCACTTACTCTGTGCAGAGCACTGTACTAAACTCTTGGAAAATACAATTTGGCAATAGATAGAGACAATCCCTACTCAACAATGGAATCACAGCCTAGAAAGGAATGATGGTATTTGTTAAGCTCTTACTATGTGCCGAGCACTGTTCTAAGTGCTGGAGGAGATACAAGGTAATCAGGTTGTCCCACTTAGAGCCCAAGCCTGGGAGTCAGAAGGATCTGGAATCAATCCCCATTTTATAGATGAGGTCACTGAGGCACAGACAAGTTAAGTGACTTGCCCAAAGTCACACAACTGACAAGTGGTGGAGCCAGGATTAGAACCCACAGCCTCTGACTCCCAAGCCCCTGCCCTTTCCACTAAGCCACGGAGTTTATGTTGTATCAGCTTCCCCATCTGTAAAAGGGACATTGTTTCCCTCCTCACCATAATTCTGCGAGATAATGAGAGGCAGATAATAATTATGGTATTTGTTAAGCACTTACTATGTGCCAAGCACTGTTCTAAGCACTGGGGTAGATACAGGGTAATCAGGCTGTCCCACGGGGAGCTCACACTTTTAATCCCCATTTTACAGATGAGGTAACTGAGGCACAGAGAAGTAAAGTGACTTGCCCAAGGTCACACAGCAGACAAGTGGCAGAGGAGGGATTAGAACCCACATCCTCTAACTCCCAAGCCCATGCCCTTTCCACTGAGCCCGGCAGATGTCATCCCCATTTCACAGATGAGGAAACTGAGTCCCAAATAACATGCCCAAGGTCACTCAGCAGGCCAGTGGCAGAACTAGGATTAGAAGGAGAGTCTTCTAACTCCCGGTCCCAGGCTATTTCCACTAGGCCAAGCTTTCAAGTGATTAATGCCTGTCACTGAACCTGGCCCAGTCCTAAGAACTTTCTATAAGGCCACACTATAATCATCATGGCTACTAATTCTACTGTACTCTCCCAAACTCTGAGTACAGTGCTCTTTAAAAAGCAGGCACTTTTTTAATGGTGTTTGTTAAGTGCTTATTATGGGGTAAATAGCTGTGTGACCGTGGGCAAGTCACTTCACTTTTCTGTGCCTCAGTGACCTCACCTGTAAAATGGGGATTAAGACTGTGAGCCTCACGTGGGACAACCTGATTACCCTGTATTTACCCCAGGGCTTAGAACAGTGCTCGGCACATAGTAAGCACTTAACAAATATTAACATTATTACAAGATAATCAGGTTGGACACAGCCCGTGTCCCACATGGGGCTCGCAGTCTTAATCCCCATTTTACAGATGAGGTTACTGAGGCACAGCAAAGTTAAGAGACTTGCCCAGCGTCACAGAGCAGACAAGTATCAGAGCTGGGATTAGAACCCAGAATCTCTGGCTCCCAGGCCCCTACTCTTTCCACTAGGCCATGCTGCTTTTCTTAGCAAATTCTATTGCTTGGTCAATGCATCTCTTTAGTGTGCATTCCTGCTCCAAAGTGTGATGATACTCGAAGGTCCTCTGCTTTCATCTGATGCTTCTGTCCAGTTTGCTTGTAAAATTTCCTCCGAGTTGGAGCCCTTCTCTTTCCTAACTATCCTGTTTCAGCACCGGCAGCAGTGAGAGAAGCAATATGCCTAGTGGATAGAGCCCAAGCCTGGGAGTCAGAAGGATCTGGAATCAAATCCCAGCTCTTCCACTTATCTGCTGTGTGACCTTGGTCGAGTCACTTCTCTGGGCCTCAATTACCTCATCTTTAAAATAAGAATTAAGATTATGAACTCCATTTAGGGCATGGACTGTGTTCAACCCGACTGGCTTGTATCTACCCCAGTCTCAGTACAGGGCCTGGCACACAGTAAGCATTTAACAAATACCATAAAATTAAAAAAAAAATCATCACTGCCTTCATCCAAATTTTTGGCCTGGTTTAGCATGTCCAAATTAATGGTCACATATTGCCCTTGTTCTTCATGAAAAACTTCAGTTCAAATTTAAAAAGTTATTTACTATTAGTGGTAGTTACATGGATTGTTTGAAAATGATATACAGCCATTTGAGAATCGCGCACTTAATTTATCTTAAACAATAGACCCAGAGCTGTACCACAGTGACTGTGAAGCATTTAGAAGGCTCTACATTTGCTGTGATTAGCTTCGCCATTCCAACTAAAGTTGTGTGAAAACATATCTGAGCACCTTCAAATGAGCTTCACATTAAAAACTTGAGAAACTCCCCAAAATGATTTGGGTCACATAAAAATTTTTCTCGGCATCAGCCTCTGCTTTAGGGAGCCTTTCCTTTCCCCCTCTGGATTCTACAAGTCTATCAGACCTGGCACGGGCTGCTATCACGCAACTGAAACATATTCTTTTCCGTGACAATTTTATATCATTTCCAGACTTTTAAAACTTTTTCCATTTTACTCACAATTCTTGGTTTACTTGTTGGCAGATCAAACAGTTTTTAAGTGCACATATTTTAAAATTAACTGTTCCTAACCCCAAGTGAACAAAAACTGGATGAAGAAACTTTTTAACCCCCAAATAAATCCTTTAATTCTTCCCTAATTTCCTGAAATAAGAAAGAAATTAAACCCTCAGAATTCTTGAATTGGGAGTCTGGATACCCACATGGTACCAAGCCTGATTCACTGCTCTTTGGGGATGCCATTTTGAAGTTGTATTTGCTCTTAGGTCCTGTAATGATTCACAAATGAATACTTTGTGTTTGTTTGGCACCTTACAAATTGGTTGTTATGAGGGACTTTGGAGTGCGCTTTCAGGCTTTAACCCTCTATGAGGGAAGCGTGTTGCCGTTTTAAGTTGAGAGAGGTCCAAGTAATGAGTAAGTTATTGGAACAGCCAATATGGCGGCAGCCTTGCTGGATTGCATTAGGGACTCCTAAACACTAAGAAAAATATTACTCTGTTCCAAAAATTAGCATATCCATTCTTCACCTCCTCTCCACCACCACTCCCAGCCAATGTTCATTTTGGAACACATATTGTAGATTCATGTGACTCCAAGCAATCTCTTCATTACGCCAACCCTTTCCCTTTTCAACCTTCTGCCCTATAAAAAACCCTTCCCCATAAAAGCCTAAATCCTCATGGGCTTCTCCATAATAAGAATTTTGATGAACCTAATCCTGTCAGAAGGTCCTGGTGCTGTTCTCTGTTCTGCTAAGAGCAATCAACACACATAAAAGCCCTGAGTTCTAATCTCAGCTATGCTGCTTTCCTGCCCTATGACCTTGGGCAAGTCAATTAGCTTCTTTGTGTCTTAGTTTCCTTATCTGCAAAATAGAAATTAAATACCTGTTCTCCCTCCTGCTTAGGCTATGAGACCCTTATGGGACAGGGACTGTGTCCAACCTGATTATCTTCCACCTACCCCACCACATGAGGCTGTGAATGGCACAAAATTGCTTAATACCATCATTATTAAAGAGTTTAAAATCTAGTGAGAAAGACAAACATGAAAGAATTTACAGTTAGGAGTAATTAATGCTTAGAACAGTGCTTGACACTTAATATGCCCTCAGAGGTCATGGGTTTGAATCCCGGCTCTGCCTCTTGTCAGCTGTGTGACTGTGGGCAAGTCACTTAACTTCTCTGTGCCTCAGTTACCTCATCTGTAAAATGGGGATTAAGATTGTGAGCCCCATGTGGAACAACCTGATCACACTGTATCTATGCCAGTGCTTAGAGCAGTGCTCTGCATATAGCAAGCACTTAACAAATACCAATGTTATCATTATTATTATTAAATACCAAACATCATTACCATTATCAATCACTTATATTTACTGAACACTTACTGCGTATAGAGCCCTCTACTAGGCTTTTGGGAGAGTACAACACAACAGAGTTGGTAAAATAAGAATAGAAAAAACAGATATTTGGTAAGTACTTAAGAGTACATAAATTGATAAGCATAAAGTGCTATGGGTACATCATAAACAGTTAAAAACTGAAAAAATTGGCCTCTTCTGAAGATACTAAAACAGTTTTCTTTCACTGTTTAGTAAACAAATGTGTCTTGTTTGCATTGGCTATTAGATTTAAAATTTTGATTTTAGATTTATATTTTAGATTTTGGCTATTAGATTGGCTATTAGAGAAGCAGCGTGGCTCAGTGGAAAGAGCATGGGCTTGGGAGTCAGAGGTCATGGGTTTGAATCTCAGCTCCATCACTTATCAGCTGTGTGACTTTGGGGAAGTCATTTAACTTCTCTGTGCCTCAGTTACCTGATCTGTAAAATGGGGGTTAAGACTGTGAGCCCCACATGGGACAACCTGATTACCTTGTATCCCCCCTAGTGCTTAGAACAGTGCTTGGCACATAGTAAGCGCTTAACAAATACTATCATTATTATTATTTTCCTACTATAGCATCCATCCCCAGAGTACAAAACGCCCTTCATCTTCATTACAAAATATATACCCAATATAGCATATGTATACAATTGGGAATTTAAACATATGTATAAATATTTTTGCTTACCAACTCAGGTTGATAAGTATAAATTTTTATGGGACAAATTGGGTAAACTCATAACTTCAGTCATCCTGGATACAGCTCAAAAGGTTTATAAAGCTTAAAAACATCCAAAATCTGCACTAAACATAACAATACTGAAACCTATAGGGTGGAATAATCACTGTTACTTAACTTTAATTCTGCTAGTTCATGCTCAGAGTCAAAAGACTCTGAAACAAGGACTATATAGCTACCCTGTTAAATAAGTTACTCTCTAAATGTTAACTTTCTCTGCCCTCTTCACCAATTGCTCACTCATAGAGGCTGTGATTAGGGGGTGGGCAAATACAAAAAACCACAATGTAATTGGAAGGAAAATGTAGATTTTGCCGTGACTGGGTCTCAGTAGGACAAAACACAATTTGAGACTGAGTGGGACTCTTGAGACTCTTTTGTTGTCATCTGATCCTCACAATGGAGCCGCCAGTGGTGAGTGAGAGCAGAAAATCACGGAGCCTCAAAGCTGAAGGCCATGGAAGCCAGAATGGGAATCCAGATATTAATCACGGATGCTCCAAACCACAGCTGGAAAACATTGCTGATTAGGGACACTTGTGCAGTCTTGTTAGTTCCTCATCCTTCCTAACCAAAGAAACTGTCTTACTTTAATCTGTAGCTTGGGCAGGAAAAAATTATTCACCTTACAACAAAGCCCTTCTGAAAAGTTCCTTAATGCTATGACACATACTCACCAATTTAGAATACCAAAATGACCCCACACCAATCAGAAAATCTAAAGTATTTGTTCTTTAGAAAAGAGAGAGAAAATGGTGGGGGGTAGGGGGAGAAACAGAGGAGAAGGAGAGACAGAGAGATGGGAGGGGAAGAGAAGGGCAAGGTGAGAGAAAAAAGAAAAGATAGGAGAGAAAAAAAGAAGAAATCAGCAAGAAGAGAGAGAGAGAAGGGGCAAGGGAGAGAGGTGGGGAGAGAGAGATAAGTGTGGGGGGTAGAGGGGGGAGGGCGGGAGTGAGAAGAGAGAGGCAGGAGAGAGCGTACCTACCAACATTAAGGTGGACATCAAGGAGAGTAGCCATAACCCAGTTTACAAACATTTCTCTGACTACAGTCCAGTAAAATAGATGGGATACCACAGAAAACCCTTTCTTCCCAGTCTATGAATTCCCATACTCCCTCAGCACACAACCGAGGGATCTACTCACTGAGAAGCATTGCTAACTGCTTGCTGTTCCAACTGTCTCTAAGGCCTGTGGTTATAGTCACCTCCAGAAACTCTTATACCCCTAATAGCCAACTCTGCCTCTCCCAGTTGTAGTCTGAACATCCAATGCTAACCTCAGTCCTTTCTCCCAGGGACTCAGGTGTGAGGGTAAGGGAGTATTTTTTTCCTAAATTGATACTGCATAAGAAATTAGCTGATAAACTTCCTAATGCAGATTTTCCATTTCCTCTTTAGATATGTCAGTGTCATATTAAGACAGCTATGGCAAAAAGCAAAAGATCATTAAAATTTTGTATTTTCTGTTAACCATATTACCTTCTTCCTGTGGATTATTTATATTAATGTCTGTCTTCCCCTGCAGACTGTAAACTCAATGGGGGCAGGGAACATGACTAACAACATTGTGGTATTTTTACTCTCCCAAGAGCTTAGTACAGTGCTCTGCACACAGTAAGCACTCAAATACCATTGATTGGTTGACTGATAAAAACACAGCCTTTTTCTAAGTGTCTTGGTTAATTTTACCACCTTTGGATGACTAGGATTTGAGAAGGGTTAAATCTCAGTGCATTATATTGAACCTGTTAATACCTCAATTATCATTCAAGAAGCTGATCTTAAATATTTTTCTATTTAGAATTTAAGAAGTAATTTGGGGAGTCCATCTTGCAGAAAACCCTGAGGTCCAATCAGGTCCAAAATATACATGGTGGTATTTGTTAAGCGCTTACTATGTGCCAAGCACTGTTCTAAGCACTGGGGGATACAAGGTGATCAGGTTGTCCCACATGGGGCTCACGGTTTTAATCCCCATTTTACAGATGAGGTAACTGAGGCACAGAGAAGTCAAGTAACTTACCCAAAGTCACACAGCTGGAAAGTGGCAGAGCCGGGATGAGAACCCACGACCTCTGACTCCCAAGCCCGGGCTCTTTCCACTGAGCCACGCCGCTTCCCGCAAATATAATTTGCTGAGAATCAGTATATCCTAATGGAAAGAGCACAGGATTTCTAAATCAGAAAACATAGTTCTTAATCCCAGCTTTGCTACTTGCCTACTGTATGACCTTTGGCAAGTCACTTACATTCTCTGTACCTCATTTTCTTCACCTATAAAAATGGGGCTGATAGGGGTTCTGTCTCTCCCTTAAACTCTGAGCACTACATGGGTCAGGGACTGTGTCCAACCTGATTATCTTCTATCGACTCCAGCTCTTGACATATTGTAAGTGCTTAACAAATATCACAATTATTACAATTATAATTTTAAATGAAAATGCATTTGGTCATAGTTATTAAAAAAGAGTTGGCCTGTTGCCAATGTGATGATGACAGAGTCAAAGTTTTGGTCTGTTGAGTTCATTATTCCTCCCAGGACACCCAGTGATAATAGCCTAGCAACCTAATGAAATTAACACTGTGTTAAAAATGAATGTATCCTTAAGGATAAGCTATATTTGCCATTTTGAAGGGGAAAATGACTATGAGCCTAACAGAGAAAAATGGTTAAATGACTGACCTTCTAAGGGTTTATTAAAACTTTCGGTCTGTAGGATCAATTGATTTTTCTTGTCAACTGAGACATCAGACCTACTGCTTCTAGTCTCTGCCTGATAAAATCATACATTCAAAACACCTGGGCCAAGTAGCATATCCAGAGAACACACACCAGTCAAATTTGGTTCTTAATCTCTCTCAGGGGCAACTTATCTGCAATTACCCAATAAAGGAAGTAACCCTAAGGCCCTTAACCAACACACAGAATAACCACTATGAGCTCGGCCAACAGAGCTAACCTGTAAGCTTATATGAGTGAGTCTTCTTGATAAAGACAATACTGGGAAAGACTGGTGGTTTTGTTCTTTTTGTAAATCATGCAGAGATCAGCTGATGTATCCCTGAAATATACATAAAATCAAGTCCCTTTTTCCTCTCCATACCAACATTCACTTGAAAGGTAGTTGGGAATCTATCTAGTCTGGGCTGGGCTACTCTGCCTCAGGTCTGAAGTTTCCCCAGGAAGTTAACTCTTGGCAGGACTTGTATAGGCTATTGTTTCCACTAGAACTAAGGCTGAGGAGAGAGAAGAAAACTACCTAAGAATTTTATTTTTCATAAGGCTCTGGGAATGAGAGCTCAAGCTGAGCAGAGCTCTATTATTGAAATGAGACCACCACCCCCACCCTTGCCCCAGCTTGGCTCCTACTCTGGTTTCATTCTTTACCTACCTTGTTGTGTAACTGCAGTGATAACCTAATAGAACATCTTTGTTTATGCTCCTTTAGTTTCAGAAACACTTTAGGAAACTGCAGGCTAAAGAAACCATTTAAACAATATGGCCTAATGAAAAGATCATTGGCCTGGGAGTCAGAGGATCTAATACTTGCTCTGCAACTTGTCTGTGGTGTAACATTGGGCAAATAACTAACTTCTCAATGCCTCAGTTTTTTCATATGTAAAACGGAAATTAAATCCTACTCCCTCCTACTTAGACTTGTACAACCCATACGGAACAGGGACTGTGTCCAACCTGATTATCTTGTATCTACTCCAGTACTTAGTAATAACTAATAATTATGGTATGTGTTAAGTGCTTACTATGTGCCAGGGACTGTACTAAGTGTTGGGGTGGATACCCGTAAATCAAGTTGGACACAGTCCCTTGTCCCACATGGGACTCACCGTCTCAATCCCCATTTTAAGGTGAGAGAAGTTAAGTGACTTGCCCAAGGTCACACAGAAAACAAGTGATGGAGTGAGGATTAAAACCCATGACCTTCTGACTCCCAGGACCATGCTCTATCCACTATGCCATGCTGCTTCTCACAGTAAGTGTTTGTCAAGTGTAATAATAGTAATAATTTATATACCTAGGCTTCCTCAGGCCATTCAGGTGAGAGTTGGGATAAACAAGAAAATAGGGATTTCAACTGTATTTTAGAACTTGTAATCAAGATTTTGTTGACTTCCCTCTTTTTTCAGTACTTTAAAATTAAGTTTCCTTCTGTGCCTTGGTTATAAATACTTGGAAATGATTGGCACCTCTAAATATCCCTCAGGCACCTCTCACAGGAATCTGACAGACTAGTTCTTATTATTGGTTGTTTGAATATCTTTATTTTTGTGCATCTGCCCCCCTGCTCTTCCCCCAGCCCAATTAAGTGCAATATGGAAATGGGAAGGGCATAGGTCACTTGGTTATTCTGTACTTCCCAAGTTCCTAGTACAGTGCATCATAACTGGAGGGTACTCAGTAAATACTACCACCACTGCTACTGTGCTTGGATGTCCTCAAACAAGGAGGAGAGCATTCTTGCAAACCCCAAGGTGCAACTCTTTGCTCATGCGCCCGTACCCCCAAGCCACTCCTTCTGACACCAAGGAGGCTTGTGTGACCGTGTGATCAGCTGAAGGTTTCCTGATTTCTTAAATGTTCCCAAGACAAAATATGTAGTGAAACAAATGTTTAGGTAGAAAGAGTAGTACTATGGCTAGTGATCCATACAATTGGTAAACTACTTAAGGGCAGAGCTTAGCATAGGGCTTGCCACATAGTAAAAACTAAATAAATCCTGTTGACATTATTACAGTTCCCCAGCCCCTAAAAGTGATAGTGTTTTAAGTCCAAATTCTAACCTCCTCCTACCTTAATTTCAGAGATTGATAGGCTCACGGTACAGGACTGATGATGTCTTGCAAGTATTTAGAGCAGTGAATTGCACACAGTAGGTGCTCTACTAATACAACATATCAACTGATTACTAATCACCCGCAAGACATCTGAAAGGGCTCAGAATCCATCACTGAGTTGATTTGAACTCTAATACCTCCAGACTTCTGAGTGCCGCAGAATTCTCTGACCAAGCAGCATGTCCGACTCCTTCCTTCCTCACTACGCCTCTGTTATGGGTAAGTGCTTCTCCCGGAAGACACACACTTGCCCTAAGATTAATTTGAGCTTGAACAGTGTAGCCAATTGATAACAGTGAGGGAAAATTAATGAGGCAAAAATGCAATTTCCTGAACTGGAATTTTGGCAGGAGATGGAAGCTAACGTTGCTGCTCCTGTCAGAAATTCCACAGGATCTTCAACTGCAAACTATCAGGATGTCAAATTCTCATCACATCTGGGAAGGCAGCATCTCCAGCTGTAGAGGGCCCCCTCCCCCACACCCATATTGGGGGAACCAGTTCTGCCCTTACACAGAGAGAACACTACCAAATTCTCCATTCCTGGCCCTCTGGGGGAGGTAGTGCTTTCTAGTGGAAAGGGACAGGACTGTGTACCTGAGTTCTAGTACCAGGTCTGTCACTGGCCTGCTGTGTGACCTTCAACAAGTCACAACCTCTCTGGACCTTGTTTCCTCCTCTATAATATTGGGATAAGATAGCTGTTCTCCTTCCCTCTTAGACTGTGATCCCTGTGAGGGACAGGGACTTTACCTAATCTTCTCATCTGTACCTATCCTAACACTCAGCTTAGTGCTTGGCACATAGTAGACACTTAGTAAATGTCATTCATGAGTGCTCCCAACCTTAAAAGTGTTGTTCTTTTTGATCCAAATACTGACCATCTACCTTAATTTCAGAAATGATTAACAGGATCACAGTATAAATAGAGGCTTCTGACCCAATGTGAGCCCCACCTGAAAACATCCTTGTCCCCCCTACCTCCTATTCTTGCTCTTCTTTAGTGTGGAATAAACTGATAACAATAAAAATAGGCTTTTAAATGCATTTTCTCCTTCCTCTTTCTGGCATTTTCTAGAGGAGGGGGTGAGAAGCTTGTTCCTTTTGAGGACAATGAAGAGTGTTAACATGTTATGGAGAAACGTATGGGTCTTTTTGAAGTGCTGGCTCTGTTATTACCACTCAAAGAGATAAATTGGTTCCGCATTAAGCTGGAACTCCCCGGCCGCCTGGCAGGGCCAAGAAGACACGTTTCCACTTTTTGGGCCGTAGACAGGATGCTCGGAAGAAGTCATCAGTCGATCCCGACCGCAAAATGTATCTTCATCTCGCCTTCTAGCCACTCAAAAATTAGTCGAGATAAATTGATCAAAACCCGGCAGTGTTTGATTCTGAATGACTCCAGCAAGTGAAAGCATCTCATGTGGATAATGGAAGCTGTCAAAGAGCAGAGAAATTCCCCTTCCTGGCTGTGGTCAGAAAGACTAGTTTAGTCACTGGAGCATAATCCTGCAGAGAAAAACAATTAAGCAACCTCCTACCCTCAAAAGTAGAGATTACCATGTCCACCACTTAAAGTGAGAGGACACGATTCTGCATCCATGTATCTGGAGACACAGATAAATATATCTATCAGGCAAGCAGCATTAAGTAGGGTGATTGACTTCTGCTCGCTAGTAATGCCTGAACAAACGATGTATAGCTAGGAAAAGAAGTAGGAAAAAAAGAAACCAAGACTGGGTGGCTCTGTGAAGATCTCTGCCAGGTGGAATTAGATTTTGAGAGTTTGATGATTAAACATCTTACCAAATCAAAGGTGGATGGGTCACTTTCCTGTGAATTCTGGGTCCAACTGCAGAGGTTACCCATCTGACTCCGAAGGCTCACATCACATCTTGCTTAGCAATGGTCCTGTTTTGCCAAGGAATCCCCAAATGCAGTGGTCTACCAGCAACACACCCAGGCTCACTCTGTAGGCTTTTTTGCACAGGCCAAGTGAAGAGAATGGAGAAAACTGCATCACCGTGAGCTCCTCTGTGGACACAGTTAGCTAGAAGGACTGAAGAGCCATCATAAAGGAAGAGAAAAACACAGTTTTGGGAGATGAGGCATGAACTGAGGAATACTGAAAGGCAACAAATCAGCCCACCTAGTGTACAGCTGAATTCCTAATTCTCTGGAATAAGGTCAGCTCTTCTTTAAAAGACTTTAGAGGGATGGTGATTTGAAACTGTACAATTACAAATTGTGCCAACACTAGTGAATGGAGTGCAGGCCCGGGAGTCAGCTCTGCCACTTGTCTGCTATGTGACCTTGGGCAAGTCACTTCACTTCTCTATGCCTCAGTTACCTCATCTGTACAGTGGGGATTTGAACTGTAAACTTTATGTAGGACAAGAACTATGCCTAACCCAATTACCTTGCATCTACCCTATTATTATTATTGTTAAATGCACCAGCAGAGTGAAATACCATTTGATTAGATTCCCTCACTCATTAGATTGCAGGTCCTTTCAAGGCAGAGAACACATTTCTTTATACCATTGTGCTCTTTCAAGAGTTTAGTACAGTGCTTAGCACTCCTTAAACTCCCAGTAAGAGCCATTTATTGACTGATTGATTAGAGTGGGTGAGGCTGCCAGTCTACTCAACCACAGCTCATGTGGATAAAGAGATAAAATCTCACTCTTATTTTTTTAATGGTATTTATTAAGCACTTTCTATGAGCCAGGCACTTTATCAAGCACTGGTGTAGATACAAGCTAATCAGGTAAGATAAAGTCCATGTCCCAAATGGGGCTTACAGTCTTAATCCCTCTTTTACAGATGAGGTAACCAGCACAGAGAAGTTAAGTGATTTTCCCAAGGTCATACAGCACACAAGTGGTGGAGCCGGTACAGAAGGTTACCCTCTGTACCTTCTTCTTTGAACAGAAGAAAGAGAAGCAGACAGTGAGCAATAGTGCTGTCCATTTTATTGAAAGATGGTGACATCTAGGTAAGTTGCAAGTAGGTATATATGTAAAACTAGATGTCAGAACATGTGTCTTGCAACTGTTGTACTTTCCCAAGCTCTTAATGCAATGGGAAGCAGCCTGGCTGAGTGGAAAGGACTAGTAGCCAAGAGACTTGGGTTATAATCCAGGTTCTGCTATTTGCTGAGTGACCTTGGGCAAGTCACTTAACTTCTCTGTGGCTCAGTTTCCTCATCTATAAAATAATAATAATAATAATGTTGGTATTTGTTAAGCGCTTACTATGTGCCAAGCACTGTTCTAAGCACTGGGGTAGACATAGGGGAATCAGGTTGTCCCACGTGAGGCTCACAGTCTTAATCCCCATTTTACAGATGAGGTAACTGAGGCACAGAGAAGTTAAGTGACTTGCCCACAGTCACACAGCCAACAAGTGGCAGAGCTGGGATTCGAACTCATGAGCCCTGACTCCAAAGCCCGTGCTCTTTCCACTGAGTCACGCTGAAAATGGGGATTCAATATCTATTCTCCATCCCACATAAACTGGGGGCTCCATTAAGGATAGGGACTGTGTTTGATCTGAGTATCTTGTATGTGCCCATCATTCCGTGCAGTGTTTAGTGTATAGTAGAGCTTAATAAATATCATCACTGCGTGTTTGGGCTAGACCTTCATTAGAAATTAAGGAACATTGGCCTGAGCCACCTTCAGCATTTAGGTGAGCTACATAATCAATTATTTATCATAATCACTAAATTTATAAGTGTTATGTCTCTCTTCCCCTCTCCCCTCAATTAGAATGTAAACATCTTGTGGGCAGGAAACATGTCTTGTGCTTCTGTTGTACTTTCCCAAGTCTTTAGCACAGTGCACAGAACCATTTGACTGCTGTTTGGATATAGCATGCTGTTGTGTAGAAGGACATAGGTGCACATGGAATGGACAGCAGTTAGCTCACTTTCATTTTCCAGCCCAAAGTGAACAATGCTAAGAAGCAGTAGCACAAATGGATAACCAGGAGTGTGACCCCATTTGTTCTAAAGTCCCTGCAGTGGAACACACTCCCTTTGAAAAAAAAAATTAACTGGCTCCCTCTCATTTCAAACAACAAAAAAAACCCATGAAGACTATTCAGAGGAAAAAGCTAATGGCTTAATGAAAAGGCACAGTCCCTTTTCTGTCATTAGAGTTGCACTCTTATTCAAGATAATTAAATGATCTGTCAATTTCTATATAAAGAAACATCAAATTGTGTGCGAGTATCTGTATTACACCACACCCCAGGCTATCATGGTAAACAAAATGCCACATTTTAAGAAGATGAAATGAAAGCATTCCATGTGCCTTAAAGGAAATTGAAAACATTAGCTGAGGTCTGTCAAAATGAATTTCTTTTGATAAATTATAACTTATGAAATGGAACTTATTCTAGAAATGAATGGATCTTTGGATTGTCTTTTGAATAACTAAAAGGTTTAGCAATTTCCACATCTTTCACCGATTCTTATTGCAAGCAAAATTAAAGACTAGGGTCTAGTCATCCTCACCTCGATCAGTTGAACAAGGAGAGGTTTCCATTCCACCTTTTCCATCTGCTTGACCCCCAGGTTGAATTTCTCAATGTGTGCTCAGCCACCAGCCCCAGTGAGTCAACAGTGAAGCACCTGGGGAAAGCAAGTGTGATCTGACTACCCCCAACTGACACCACCCTTCCATGACCCCCCTCAGGTCTTTTTCAATTCCAGGTAGTGAGATATTGATTTCAGTCAGCTGCTTTCCCTAAGAGCATTGTTTTGAAAACAACCCTGCCACAATTTCTACTGTCTAGCCAAAGTTCCAGCACAGGTTTTGTGTTCCTACTGAAAAGAGATAGGTGTCACCATTTTATGTTCCACATTCATAATCCTGTATTCACTTTATTTTTTGCTCAAACACTGAGGCAGCCTATTCCCATAGATTGAAAATTCTTTGACAAAAGGGAACATATACTTTGCTGCTGGAGAACTTTCCCAAGCCACTACTACAGTCCCTAGTTCTCACCAGGTTCTCAATAAATACCGCTGATTGTTTGATAATCCATCAGCTGGTCAATCAATCATATTCATTGAGCACTTAGTGTGTGCAGAGCACTGTAAAAAGTGCTTGGGAGAGTACAGTACAATAATAAACAGCCCCTTCTCTGCCCACAATGAGCTTACAGTCTAGAGAGTTTGACAGTGGAAAGGACACTGATGTGACCAGATGAGGTCTGCCACGTGACCTTGGGCAAATCGCTTAATCACTCTGGCCCTCTGTTTCCAGATTTGCAAATTGGAAATAACAATAACTATCTTTTTCCATCTTACAGGGGTGTCATGAGGATAAAACAAAATCAGCAATTTGAAAACACTTTGAAAAAATTAAAGGGCTCCACAGATAAAAGGTGTTCCTATTCCTCTAGACTATAAACTACTTGAGGGCAGGGAATGCGTCTACCAACTCTGTTAGAGTATACTCTCCCAAGGACTTAGTACAGTGCTCTGTGTAGTCAGTTCTCAATAAATATTGGTATTACCTTTTCTGTATATAGGCTTGAGTAATGGAGTACTGGATAGGGCAAGGGCTGGGATTCAGAAGGTCATGGGTTCTAATCCTGGCTCCACCACTTTTCTGCTGTATGACATTGGGCAAGTCACTTAACTTCTCTGTGCCTCAGTGACCTCATCTGTAAAATAGGGATTGAAACTGTGAGCCCCAACTGAGCCCCACACTCAACTGTATATATCTTTATCACCCTGTTTATTTTTGTTTACTGAGATGTACATCACCCTGATTCTATTTATTTGCCATTGTTTTATGAGATGTTCTTCCCCTTGACTCTATTTATTGCCATTGTTCTTGTCTGCCTGTCTCCCCCGATTAGACTGTAAGCCTGTCAAATGGCAGGGACTGTCTCTATCTGTTGCCAACTTGTTCATTCCAAGCGCTTAGTACAGTGCTCTGCACATAGTAAGCACTCAATGAATACTATTGAATGAATGAATGAATGAATGACAAGGGACTGTGTCCAATCCAATTTGCTTGCATCCACCCCAGCGCTTAGTACAGTGCCTGGCACATAGAAAGTGCTTAATAAATACCATAATTATTAATTATTGTAGTTAATCCCTTTATGTCTCTCCTGGCTGTAACAGTCTCCCAATATTAAAGTATCCCTACCCCAAAACAATGATGATGGGGCCAGCTGAGCTGGCACCTCACTGGGAATTGCAAGTTAAGGACTCAATCTCTCTTCTTGGGGAAGTTACAATCTGCAGGATAGCTTGAAAAAAGAGGGTAAATACCAAAAAGAGAAGGATCCAAAAAATTAAAAGCAAAAATAATGATAGAAATAGAATCTGTTCTATTCATGCTGCTTCCGAGGAGTCATGGTTTGTGGCACATTCTCTCACTTCTTAAATGTTATTTTCTCCCTAGTTTCCAACAGCATCTGCCTTTCAACTTGGCTCCAGTCCATCACTATACTCGTCTCCCCACACAACATTCTTCAAAATAGCATTAATGCTGCCAAAAATCTGTTCCTCCACACACATGTGCTGCACCAAACTAACTCCCCAGCACATCGATCCAAAATACCATTAGTTCCACACATATAATTCCTTCCTCAAATCACATTATTGGATAGTTTCCTTTTGGTCTGGGAACCTTGCCCTGCTTTTTCCATTGGTTTCAATATCTCACCATTCACAAAGCTGCCTGCCATTCCTTTTTTGGTACTCAGAAACATGGCCCCTTTGGACAGCTAAGACATATCAACCTGTGAATTATCACAGACCAGGACCCAGCCCAGGGATGAGAAAGCAAACTTGTGGATAGTCAGCATGGGGCATGCAAAGATGTCAAGATAAACTAATAAAAGTAACCATTGAAAGCACCTGGCCACCAGGCAGAAAACAGCATAAAATGGCATAAAACAGCACAGGAACATCCTATGTCATTACAGAAAAATGATCAGAGAAAACAAATCAGCAAATGAAGAGAAAAGTCTAATTCCAGATAGAAGTGTCCTGAACCTTAAGAGGATGTATCTAATGTTTTTAAAGGGGCTCATTTTCATCTTCTATTTGCCCTTCATCATGAATTACAAAAGAAAAGAGAACTCATCTTTCAACTTTATTCATTAAAAGCTACTCTTAGCATCACTCCCCTAAGCCAATTGATACTCTAGCAGCAATAGAGGTTGAGGATGAGTAATTAGAGATTAAAGTGATATTGTAGACAACTGTGGTGGGGATGGTGTCTTCTAACTCTATCATGCACCTGAAGTACTTGGTACTATTTGCACACAATAGGCACTAAATAATAATTGAGGTATTTGTAAAATGCTTATTGTGTGGCAAACACTGCATTAAGCACTGGGGTAGGTACAGTATAAGCAGATCAGACCCATTCCCTGTCTAGAGGGAGATAGTTATCTTATCCCCACTTTTACAAATGAGGAAACTGAGGCACAGAGAAGTTAAATGACTAGGCCAAAGTCACCCCGCAGCAAGTGGCAGAACTGGGTTTAGAACGTAGGTCTCCCTGACTCTGAGGCCTGGGTTCTTTCTTCTGGGTCATGCTGCTTCTTAAATAATCAATAAACACTATTGAATAACTGACTGATTAAAGCATTAGTGTGTCTCTGCTATTGTCCCGATAATTTTCTCCCTTTATTTCTACCTTCCCCACTTGGGTGTAAGGAAATCCTGAAACCATTACATAAGAAACGAAAGAAAGAAGATTAGGGGTTTCGGGGGGAATTTTTGGTTTTTAAAAAAACAACAAAACTCAACATAAGTATCAGGAAATCCTCACCAGAAACTGCGAATGATTTCCTTATGGCTCAGTAGATTTTTGCCAACATTCCCTTTAAGGTTTAACGTTGAGTACTGTTCCCATATGGCATTGCTCCGAACACAGCAGCTGACCCAGAGAGAAATTGAACAAAGCGGAGATTATTTACCAAATTCCCAACCCAGTGGCTGTTTTGCATTTCTCCCACCCTGGATCTAATTCCATCAGTAAATACAGCACATATTAAGTTATAAAGCATAATTATGAAAAGGCCAAGCAGTATTACATAAGGTCAACTATTTTGAAGACATAAAACAAAGCATAACTGTAGCACTACATTAAGGCTTTGGCTGCCTCTCCGTTGCCTAACACCTGCAGGATAGCATAGTCGCTGCTGTTACTAGGAAGATTGATCACTGGAAAGCAAAGCTGCTTTGTTAAAGAATGTCTTATAAGAATCATCTGTTTTTCCAAGGAATGGTGTTTTTACCTGATAAGAACCCTAATGAATTCTGGTCAATTCTTCTTCAACTGACAAATGTATGTGTATCCACAAGATTCAGAAATCATTAAAATTGTTTTTGGTATTATATGAGGAAAAGCTTGAAAATTATACTACTCTTTTTAAACTACTACCTATTATTTCATGGTTTTCTCGAATGTATTATACACCTCCTAATTCCATAGCAGAGTTTCTTTAAAATTCACCCCAACTTTTCATCATTTGGATGAGTGTGATTGAGGGAAAGTGTCAGAGCAAAACTGACACCACCATTCAAATTGCTATGTCTAAAGATAGATCCTTGCTACAATGATGGGATTGCCTCCATACATCATCTGCTGGCTTGTTGTCGTTCTTTTTTTTTAATCAAACAGACCAGTTTTCAGCTGGTGGTGTCCCTGCATAGGATGGGTATAGCACTAAATACCAAAGTAACCAGCATTTTAAATGCTCAGCACCTCTCCTCGGCTCTTGCCACCAAGTTCCACAGTTCAATAGCACAGAGTATGTTCAAATGGATCTAGAAGATCAACTAAATTACTCTGAAACAAGTGGGGGAGAAAGGGATTGCCCCCAAAGAGCAGCCTCGTTTTGGGTGAACTTGGCATACTTATGCAAAATGGCACATGACATCAAATCCCGTGCCTCAGTTTTGACATCTGTAAAACAGGGATTAAATCAATCAGTGGTATTTACTGAGTGTTCACCGTGTTCAGAGCACCAGACTAAGCACTTGGGAGAATACAACAGGGTTGGTAGACATGTTCCCTGGCCACAGCTGGCTTACAGTCTAGAGACAATGGGCTTACAGTCTATCTCTTCTTCCTCCCTCTAAAATTATGAGCCATATCTGAAACAAAGTCAGTATTTGATCTAATTATTTTGTATTTTCCCTAGCACTTGGCAAATACAAAATACCAGGAAGCAGCATGGCCTAGTGGAAAGAGCATGGACCTGGGAGTCAGAAGGCCTGTGTTCTAACCCCAGCTCTGCCAATTGCTTTCTGTGTGATCTTGGGCAAGTCGCTTAACTCTCCAGGCCTCAGTTTCCCCAACTGTAAAATGGGATTAATTCACCCTCCCACCTACTTAGACTGTGAGCTTCATGTGGTGCAGGGACTGAATCCAATCTAATTAACTTGTAACTGCCCCAGTGCTTAGAACAGTGCTTGACCCATAGTAGCACTTAATAAATATGATAATAATAATAGTAATAATACCACAATTATTGTTATGATTTTCAAACAGAAAAGTTGAATGTATGTGACAGATTGTTAGCACTGTTAGTCTGTACCCACTGTTGGATCTGAGAGGGTCAGGAGTTCAAGGGGCAGCCTTGAAAACAGTGACACTTCCTGTGGGTTACAACTGCAGCATCACAGCAGCAACAATCTGTAGGTACATGATGGCAGACACAATCATTCCCACAATTCCACAGCCACACTCTCCTACATCAAAAGAATCTCACCCACAGTAGCATGCTTTTTGAAAGTCAAAGACCGCCAGAACTTCCCTTCATTGAAAGAGGGCAGAAGGGGAGAAGCAGCTGTTAACAACACTCCATCTTTCCTTCCTGCAGCTATGCCCCTCGGCTGGGAGGCAGGGGACCAGAGAGGAAAATTCCAGGCAGTTGGAGAAACTCTAAAATTTCCCATGGTGATTAGAAGGGTGAGCTGGTGGGATAGCAAACAGAGCAAGATAAGCATTCTGTTAGATCAGGTAGCGAGGAACTGAGGAGACCCTGATTGTCATTTATCAGTTCTTCCTAATGAGAAACCTGGTTAAAGATGGAAGTGATTATAGAGGAACTGCTCCATTATATCCTTCATTCTCTTTCCCTCTTTTCTGGTAGGCCAAAGACAGAGCCACAGTGATAATGATAATATTTCTTAAGCGCTTACTATGTGCCATCCACAAGATACATGGAGGCAGATAGATGGGCAGAACAACCTCACTCTTCCCTCACTTTACTCCCACGCATGAACAGACAAGAGGAATGCAGGAAAAAAATCCTGGAGGAAAATAATTTCCACTAATGAACTAATGAAAAAAAAATCATTGGAATGCTAAAAGCATGGAACAGACCCCTCGAACAAGAGAGAAGCCACTTCTCCATGTGCTGCTTTCACTCTTTGTTCATTCAAAATTTAGTTAGAGTGACATTAGTAGTTGCCCCCCTTGAATGCCATTATTACTGGGTTCTACTGTTTTCAACAGAGAAGAAAAGTAAGAGCACATTAGTCAAATTCCCACATTTGCTGGTAAAAAAGAATTAGTGTCCTGGAAGGCATGGTCAATAAACAGAAAGACCATAGGCCTGAAAGTAAGAGGACCTGGGTTCTAATTTTGCCTCCTCCATGTGCCTGCTGGGTGAGCTTGGACAAGTCACTTAACTTCTCTGGGCCTCAGTTTCCTTAACCTTAAACTGGGGATTAAATATCTGTTCTCCCTCCTGCCCCATGTGGGAAAGGGACTGTGTTCCACCTAATTAACTTGTATCTTCCCCAGCACTTAGAATAGTTCTTGACTCATAGGAAGCACTTAACAAATACCAAAAAAAAAGAAAGTACACACAATGACTCCATCTCCCAGTTCATCTACATAAACTATGATAGAAAATATTATTTCACATGTATTGATCATGGTGAAAACACTTGTTCACATTTTCACATTTTTCTGTGAGATGTCATTTCTTTTCTAGAAGAATGTCTGTTTTGCCTTGGCAATCTTAATTAATAGTAATGAAGTTCAGAAAACTACTAATGGACTATTTGAATTTAGTACAACCCCCTACCTATATAAAAGCAATTTATTTACAGTTTTGATATAATTTCATACATTTACATTTTTAAATATTGAGAGACTTCGGTTTATGCTAGCTGAACAATAAAAATTAAAGAGATAGCTTTCTTTCAAGAACTATTCTCAATTCAGACACATGAATCCAGACCAAAATTGTATATTGGCAACTATATTTTAAACCAAAAAAATCTTCACATAATAAATACATTTTATGCACATTAACTTCAAATTTACTTCAGAAAGCTATTTACAATATAAATAATTATAAATGAGAACACTTTGCAAGATATTGTTGACATAGCTAATTTGTTTTTCTACATTACATTCCAAAGTAAAACTTCAAATTACAGATGCTATGCTACAGTATCACTAGAAACTATACATTGCAAGGCATGGTAGTTGAAATATTGATGATCAGTACCGTCTTTCATAAATATAATCCCTTTTTCGAATGTCAATCAAAAAGCAAATATGAAATACTGAATTTTTTTGAAGAGCCATTTATATGCTTTGTTTGCTGAAATAGTTCCCTTTTGGGGGAAGGGAGAGAGTTACAGTACTTCTAAATGTTTTTCCAAGCCAACTTCATTGCATTTCCTTTGAAATGTAAACACCCTGGGGATTGTGTAGCACAAATTCAACAGCATTAAATATGTCTCTCCAATCTACTGATTAAGACTAGCTCTTCATTTTATTGGTTTATGGAAGCAAATTCCTTTGCAGTCACTTAAAACTGAAATAAACAAAAATATAAAAATTTTGATACATTTTCTGGCAATTGGAAAGTTTTAATAAAAGAGATATAATTAAATCTCGGAGTCTGCCAATAATGCTTATAATATATTTGATATTAATTCCTATCAGATATAATCCTACAATAGAAACGGTGAACAAACCCTTGTTTGATTGGCTATGTTCATGTTAATTCCACAGTAGGAACTATGAGCAAACCCTTGTTTGAATGGGTTACATTCATGTTATTTGATGTCAAGCAGTACCCGTACTAAACAAAAAGAGCACCACACAGAAAATTCCCCTCCACAGAGGTTTTCTTTTTAGAGCACATGTTGGTTGTAAGCAGCCAAGTGGCTGGTTCATTCATTTCAAGGCTAGAGAGAATAAGATGATTCTTTTTTAACCCCAAATAATTTGCTTTCTTAAGGGTGAAACAGTGAAAAGATCACACTGATAGAAATGCAAACTGGTATTCACAAAAGCTGATGTTTCTATAAGTGCTATTTTTTCATCTCTGCTTTTGTGGAATGTAGAAAGAATCAAATTGACCGTCACTTTCCAATAAAAGGAAAATGGTGAGTGAATTGAGATGCCATGGTCTGAGTGAAGTGGGCTAATTTCTTGAAATTTAAAATACTTAAATTCAAGTAAATAACAATTGCGATACAAGCTATCCCACTCTTCAGAACATATCCCCAAAGACTCACTCCTTGATTTTGACAACTTCAGTTCTATGACCAAATATCCATTAGCTGCTCAACTTGCTTAGTACTTCTGGGTCATTGATGGTGATGGCATTTCTTAAATACTTTCTATATGTCTAGTACTATGCTAAGTATTAGGGTAGATACAAGATATTCAGATCTGATGCAATCCTTGTCCCTCAATGGGGCTCACACTCTAATAGTTAGGGAGAGTAGATATATTACCCTCCTTTCACAGACAGACAAACTGAAGTAAAGAGAGGTTAAGTGATTTGCCCAAGGTCACCCAGCAGGCCAGAGGCAGGATTAGAACCCAGGTCTCCTGACTCCCAGATCCATGATCTTTTCCAAGGCCATGCTGTTCAAAATGCATATTTGGAGCTTGTACTTGTAGAACATCACCTAAAAGCCTAGTAAAGTATCTTGAGGAATACCCATAAGAGTTTGTTCTTCTGGGTGTACTGCTGAAACCACTTTTAAAATGTATTTTGCCCTCATTTTATTCCTTATTTTATTGAAGAATGAAATGCTTTTCTTTTAATAATTGTCTCTCTGGACCTTTTCCCAATTCATTTTCACAATAATTTATCCAATTTTTTTAGGAAGTATGCCAATTCCTTGTCAAATAGACTGTCATTCCTCTCCTCATTCCATACAGAGCTTACTCTTCAGTCATTGGGTCCCAGGTGCTCAGAAGCAATAGACAGAGTACAGAGAGAAATGAAAATTCTGCAAAAGCACTTAATCATGAACCCTCTGACAGCCAACAGCTCTAAAGGCTGAAGGCTCTTTCTAAACACCAAAAACGACCCCTAATTCTTTCTCATGTTCTATACATCACACAAACAGTCACAATACCTCGATCTTGCTGTTATAATCTGGCATGGCCAGGCAAGTGACATGTGGATCTGAAATGTCTCCTTGATACACCTATCCTGAAGGGTTAGGACTAAATTATTATATGCATCAGAAAATCAACAAAATAAATTTTACAACTTGAGTATTAGTCGTAAGCTCCAGGAGGGCAGAGTTTGTTTCAATTTATGATATTGTACTATCCTAAGCACTTAATGCATTGTTCTGAACAAAGTAAGTGCTCAATAAATACCATTGATTAGTTATATAAACATTATTGATTGAACAGTGTTGGGGAAGAAATTTTCTTAGATAATATTGGATGCCTGAATTAAGATGGTAAATACAATTTAAGTGAGAGACTAGGTAAAGCCTTAATATTTTTAAAAATAGAGCTTTGGATAAGACTTCTTACTTGAAAGAGTTCACTGGTATAGAATTATTTTTATACTGCAGCTCCTCATATGCTCCTTAAAAGTAGGGAATGTGTTTTCCTCCAGTTAGCCTCTCCCAAATAGCTAGTACAATGCTTTGACCTTCAATAAATTAAACTGATAGTAGTATTTTCAACTTATGTATGTCAATGTGGGACCTTGATTAACATTATTGGGCACATAGCAGTAGAACTGGAAGATTAAAACAGAGACTAATAAGAAAAATGTAAGAAAAATGAGCTACTGATGGCAATTTTATTTTAGAAGTCATGGTAAAGGTATTTTGCCATAAGGAATATCTTTGACATTTTTGAGAACAAAATTATGTAACTATAAATATATATACTCTCCCAAGTGCTTAAAACAATACTCTGTGCATAGTAAGTGCTCAATAAATACCACTTATTATCTCTATATTCCTTTTGAGAGATTTCCATCATGATGAAATACAATTCACCTGGTTTGGAATCATTTTGTAATATAGCTTCTAGAGACATGAGGTTCTGGGTATTCTTTTTTATTTGACTTTTTCAATGAATTGCATTTTAATGTTACACAATAAAGCAGCTACAAAATAACCCACCCATCTTTATTATTATCCTTAGGAGTGAATTATATTCAAGGAATAAACATTTGAAATTGAGACCTGTGAAAATACTTAGTCATTCCTAACATTTTAAGAAAGGATGTACTTGGGTTTAAGAATTATTTTTGGCTTATTTCTGGTCATTTTCCTACTAATATTTATTTTGCTTTATTTTCTTTAACATTATTCTGGCTGTTCCTATTTGGGACTTAATATTGTTTTATTCTCCCAGCCATAACAATAAAAATTCCACAAAAATTCACTTAGTGCAAGTGTTTGCCTTTGCCTCAGTTCATTCTCCCTTCTTAGATTTCAGTTACTCTTCTGGCACCTTACCCCTCTGCTGCTGCATAATAAGAAAACACAACAGTGAAGTACTACTGGCAAATCTCTTTTATTAAAGAAGCTCTCTACCATTTCCGCTGGCTGATCCTCTTCATTTTGCTACACCTTCTCCATTCCTAAACTTTCATTTATGGAACAAAGTGGTTAAAGTTGCAGCGTAAGAGCCAGGTGACTTATGTAAATCAATCAATGGCATTCATTGAGTGTTTAGTATGTGCAGAGCACTGTACTAAGCACTTGGGAAAGTAAAATCCAACAGACATGTTCCCTGCCCATATGAAAGTTACTGACCACCATAAGCCCCTCCACACTAGAACCTTGTTTTTTAGTGACTCCACTCCCCTCTGCTCACTAAATGCTTTATCCTCAGTGGGTATTTCATGCTCAGAGGAGAAGATGGAGTCAAGGCCAAGAAACTCAAGCCTTGGATTCGAAAATAAATGCCTGCTAGATTGTAAGCTTCTTAAGGGCAGAGATCATGTTTGTTTATTCTGCCGTAGTCACCCAATTGTTTGGTATAGTGCTCTTCATGAGATAAGCACTCACCAATACTATTGGTTGATCAATGAATGCCATTAAGCAAAGGAGATTTCTCTGCTGCCTCTTTTTTCTTCCCCATTTTCAGTTTCAACCAACCACACCATTTCTTATGGCAAGGCAAATTGATATCTTTCCTGTTACTTCAGTCAGACTACTACACCTTGTCTTGGTGCGCTTTCTGTTTCTTACTTTTTTTCTTCTTTCCTACATGTTTTCCAGAACCTTCAAGCATTTGTCCTCCATATTACCCTTCCTTAGACCTTCCATTTATCCAGAAGTGGACATGAAATATTTTCCATACTACTAACTTCCAGTATCTCCTGTAGCATATCATGATTTTTATTCATTACTTCACGTACTCCCATTCTTAGTTTGATTTTGGGGCTGGGCTTTATTGGAACTTCCAATGTGTTGATATTATTTATAATAATAATAATAATAATAGTGGTATTTATTAAGCGCTTACTATGTGCCAGACACTGTTCAAAGCGCTGGAGTAGATACAAGATTATCAGGATGGACACAGTCCCTGTCCCACACAGGGCTCACAGTCTTAATCCCCATTTTACAGATGAGGGAACTGAGGCATGGAAAAGTGAAGTGATTTGCCCAAGGTCACCCAGCAGACAAGTGGCAGAGCCGGGATTAGAACCAGATCCTTCTGATTCCCAGGCCCATACTCAATCACCTAGCCACGCTGATAAATATCTAGAGTCCAAATATATTGTAATGTTTTCTCCCAGGTCTTGCACTTTTCATCTTCTCGGGCCTTTTTTGAGGTATTTCTTCTCATTGACTTCTCCAAATTCTTCCACATATAAATGCAGTTTGTTAACCCTCTTCTTCCCTCTATAACAGTGCAATCCTCTCCTCTGGAGAAGAATGTCCACTTCCTGATTTTAGCTAATAGATATCAGTTCAGAATCAAGCAAAAATCCTGAACTGTATGACCAATTTTGGCCTGCCCAACACATACGAAAGATATTGAGAAGCTCCAAGGAAGAGACCATTCTCCACCTTTCTTCCCTCTTTTCTGACAGAAACAGTGGAACTCACAGTAAGGGACTAGTGTGGTTTATAAATGTACCCAGAGTAGCTGTGCAGTTTCAGGAATGCATTCCACATTTGAGCATGTAACTTGCGTGTATCAGTTTTGTGAATAGCGGTTTGAGTCCATGCAATTTGGCTGATCATCCCTCTGAGACGTTTCCACCACAAAACATTCCTTCCTACACAATAAGCATACATGACTCACTTGATCTACATGGGTATTTTCAAAACTAACCTTAATCCATCCTGGCTCCCATGAAATCTAGCAACAGCTTTTCTATTGAGTTTTGCTCCATTCACTTAACCCTGAATGCTAGTGCATTTTTTTTTTACAGTAACATGTGTCGAATGGCACATACCCAGTATCTTAGGAGATTTCTCTAACATACTGTGGTACGTCAAATGCTGGTAACAACAAGGGCATTTAAACATGTGAACATTCCAACTAGGTTTCAAAGTTTTCCTGAAAGCACAAGCTAGTTTAGAAAAACATCAGCTTCCATTGGTTATTATAACAGATGTCCCCTTGTGTCCTTGTGCCGGGTCTTGCTGCATTCTTAAATGGGAAGTCACATCAAAGTGGGCTCCATTACAGCCCAAGGAATAGTTCCTAATGGTTTCACTGTCATATAAGTGCTCTAGGGTATAGCCAGTCAACGTGTATGCGTGCTTATCAAAATACTGCCGGTGGGAGCTGTAATAATTGGGAGAGACTGTTGAGTGGTCGCCTGTCTGGTGTGGAGACATATCTGAGTGGAGATAGTCTTTAGCTAGTATCAAACTTGATTTGGAGATGCGGTCAGAGTTGGGACTACTTAGCCTAGACAAGGCGGTGGGGCTGTTCTCATAGTCATTTTCCTGCGGGCTCATAATCTTCCCATCACGCTGCTGAACATGCTCACAGGGTGAGGTGCTGGCCACCGTGGGGCCATGGCAGATGTCGGTGGTCAGCTGCGGCTGCTGGTAACTGGTGAAGCAGAGGGTGTGTTTCTTCCCGACTCCGTTAAGAGAAGCCAGTTGATCTGGGGGAGCTTTCCGTAAATGCAGTCTGTTCTCCTCCTCTTTAATCATTTGCTGGGTGGCACGGATCAGAGTTTCAATTTTGCTCGGTTCGTGGGGGCTGCTTTGATATTGCTCGGCACGGTAGCGGTCCCCAGATTCACTGGCAGATCCTGGGTCTGGGGAGCTAACCACACTATCTTCGTCCCAATGGCCTCTCCCTGAAAAAAGAGATAGTCAATGGGGAGGGGAAACAGGTGGCTTAGAAAACAGTCCCTAAATCATAAACACAGTCCAAACTGCTGCTACATCCAGTTTTCCTTAAGCAACAGGGTGATGTTCTCAAAATGCCTCATTAATTAAAGTTCACACTGTAGTATGGTGTGGTTTTTCTGGACTTTTTATATCTTTTCTCTTCTCCATCCTAGAATGCTTCAGTGAGAGAAGAGGTTGAGGACTTCCACTCTGAGTTGGGGTGATAGCACCCCTGACAGAGTATATTTCAGAACGGCAAATTCCCAGTGGTGTGTATCAAGGAAGTAGCCAAAACCATGAAAAATGAAACCTTGCTTTGGTCACTGATGTCGCCTATATGCAACCTGTAAACATGCTTCCCATGACAGCTTTGAGTTTCATCTCTTCTTTTCCCTTCACTAGACTGGCCACTGACAGCACTAGGAAGTTCCTGTTACTGTAATCCATGTGATATCACATGGATTATGCCAGTCATATGACAAAAGGTGATGACATCACATGTGCCATTTTGGAGATGTTCATCGAACTCACCTGAACTGGAGTGTTTCTCTCCAGAGGGGTCCTGATATCACCATTTGCTCTTGAACTTTTGTGTTTCCCTATCAGGTCCAGGTGAACACAGGAACCACAACTAAGTCACAGAATTAGGTAACAGGAATAATGGCAGTGGAGGGAGGAGGGGCACTTGATATAAAAATACTGTACCTAAAATCATCCAATGTCATATCTGTACTGGCCAGTTGAAAACCAGACTGTCTAGCATAAACCCAGTTGACTACTTACCTTGCCCTCACCAGTGAAACAATAAAAATTCAAAAGGCTGGAGATGCAGTTAGCCTAATGGATAGAGCATGGGCCAGGGAGTCAGAATGATCTGGGTTTTAATCCCAGCTCCTCCACTTGTCTGCTATGTGACCTTGGGCAAGTCACAGCGTGGCTCAGTGGAAAGAGCACGGGCTTTGGAGTCAGAGGTCATGAGTTCGAATCCCAGCTCTGCCACTTGTCAGCTGTGTGACTGTGGGCAAGTCACTTCACTTCTCTGTGCCTCAGTTACCTCATCTGGAAAATGGGGATTGACTGTGAGCCGCACGTGGGACATCCTGATTCCCCTCTGTCTACCCCAGCGCTTAGAACAGTGCTCGGCACATAGTAAGCGCTTAAAAAATACCAAAAAATACCAAAATTATTATTTCTCTGGCTTCAGTTACTTCATCTGGAAAATGGGGATTAAGACTGTGAACCCCATGTGGGAAAGGGGCTGTGTCCAACCTGATTACCTTGTATCTACCCCAATGCTTAGTACAGTGCCTGGCACATAGTAAACACTTAACAAACACCATTAAAATAAAAGGAGGGAAGGGGAGAAGTAGGAGCAGTCATTAACTTGCCAAGTCTATCTTCATGATGTATTTGAGAGTTGGCAGGAACCAGAAAGAAAAGATCTGTCAAGATCATGTTTGTAATTGGTCTTTTCTTCCTTTCTCTTTGCTTTCACTATTTCTTTCCAGTTTGTGTGCAGTGTAGAGCTCTCGCCACTCACCACCCCTAAATTTCTGGGCACTCCCTACCATCCCCCATGTATTCACTCCACATCTACTCTCCAATAAAAAATAAAACTGATATTAAAAGACTAAATGTAAACTTAAAATGACTAGAATAGGTTTATATGGAATTAATGTGCACAATTTCTGCATCTTGCCAGGCAAGACTACTTATTAGGACTAGCATTAGTTCCTGTCCCTCGAATATTCCTAGCTCAGAGAAAGAATAATACAAACATAGAAAGCAAGTTCATCTAGAACACACATACACACACACATGCACACACAAGACTTTGCAGGATACCATCAGACATTCCATTTTCCATACCACGTTTGAGTAACATTCCAATCTGGATTTACAAACTGAGTGCAGTTTGCTGTTAAGCAGTAATTGAGAGCATTCCCCAAACTTTCTGCCTTGACTGAGGGCTCATTTGAATTTTGTTCCTTTCTCTTTAGAAGAATAAAAATATCTTGGGTAAGAAGCCTGCTTTCACAATTCCTGTCTTGCCCTTACATCCTGAGTGGCCATGTGGTCTACGACAAAGAGAATAGTCCTGGGAGTCACAAGATCTGGATTCTCATCCCAACTCTGTCATCGGTCTGTTGTTTGACCTTGGGCATGTTGCTTAACCTTCCCAG
The DNA here is from genome assembly GCF_004115215.2 of Ornithorhynchus anatinus. NCBI lineage: Eukaryota > Metazoa > Chordata > Mammalia > Monotremata > Ornithorhynchidae > Ornithorhynchus > Ornithorhynchus anatinus. The sequence continues at coordinate 31,544,543 of NC_041746.1, forward strand.
GCCTTAATTTCCTCATATGTAAAACGGGAATAAGACACCTGTCTCTCCCCAGCCCCCCACTCCAGAGCCCTGTGTGGGACAGGGACTGTCTTTGATCTCATCATCTTGTCTCTCTCCCAGCACTTAGCACATGCCCTACTATGCCATATCATAAATGCCAAGAATAATTATTGTTATGTCCCAGAGACATTTCACACACTTACCATGGATCCGGTGCCCTGAAGTGATGTGAGGCATGCTGTTTTCATATGCTTCCCTGCTCTCCGGCGAGGACTTGGTCAGGGATAATGCAGAACGGGCACCCCACCAGGCTTCTCTCCCGGCTTGTGGCGTCCCCAGAAAGTAGCGGCCCGCCTCGCACCGACCCCCCTCACAGGCCTGAGTGTGAAAATGACGGTCGTCCCCGAGCCGGGGGTGTTCCAGGGCAAAGCTGTAGCAGAGAGAGCCACGGTCCGAGTACTGTCTATAGGCACAGGAAGCCTCATGCTGGGAGTTGGGCCGCTCTGAAGACTCAAGCAATTGTGGGGAGGCGGCATCTGTAAGGGGGCTTCCACCCCACTGGCTGTCATGGTCCGATTCAGATCTTTCAGTATGAAATCCAGAATACTAGGACACAAAGTGGGAGAAAGATTCATTCGAGCAGCAGTCAAATGGGAATTATCTCATCTTACTCTGCACCTGTCATGTGGCCCTTTGCTTTCATGGAGCAAGCATTTAGGACCTCAACATACACACAAACACACACACACACACTCATAGCATTTTTGTGCATTTCTTTAAAACTAAATTGCTACCCCTACCTGCAATTTATTTTAGTGTCTGTCTCCCTCCTAGATTTTTTTATGGTATGTGTTAAGTGCTTCCTATATGCTAGGTACTGTTCTAAGTGCTAGGGTTGATACAAGATAATAAGTCCCTGTCCCAAGTGGGGCTCACAGTTTTAACCCCCATTTTACAGATGAGGTAACTAAGGCAAAGAGAAGTGACTTGCCCAAGGTCACACAGCAGACAAGTGGCGGATTCAGGATTAGAACCCAGGTCCTTCTGACTCCCAGGCCTGTGCTCTATCCACTAGGCCACACTGCTTCTAGATTGTAAAACCCTTGAGTGCAAGGATCTTGTCTATTTACCACTGTATTCTCTCAAGTACTGAATGAATACTATTGAATGATTAACTGATTGATCAAGGCTCAGTGTGGTAAATTTAGTGCAAATAGAAGTAGAAAAGTTTCTTCTCCTCAAAGTCACCTTACATTCACCCCTGCTGGTAAGAGTTAATGGCACGGTGTCTAGGAGTGATTAAAAAAAAATCTTAGAGATTAGTATTTCTTGAACTGAGAGGGAGCCTCTAATCTGATTATCTTCTACCTAACCCAGCACTTTCCACAGTGCTTGGCACAGAGTAAGAGTTTAATATCATAATTACTGTGAAAGAGGCCCTTCTTCAGGTAAGTTTAGAAGCACCTTTCTTAGGCATGCCTTACAAAATGACAGGCTCACATAAGACCTTACAGACTCTCCCGCTGGGAAAATGAACATCAAGCAGCCTTCTGTTTCTACCCCATCTTGGCTGGGTGTCCCATTTGTATAAATTGGTTTGATTAAAGTACAAACACTTGAAATCTTCATTAATTCCACCAGCAAAGACTTCAGAGATTTTAAATTCCAGATTATCAGGTTATGGAACTCTTCTCCTAGTTTGAGCCCCAATATGAACTCTGATATCTTCCTATTTCCAAGAGTGAAGCACAAGCCAGTCCTTCGCATAACAGAAAGTTAAAATGATGCCTCTCCCAGAGTGTTCTAATATTGGCCATATATAATTCACCTGCCCCTGAATTATTTAACCCTAACAACCATCCTTATAATCCTCCTCGAGATGGGGTAAGAAATGCCACATTAATTCATGGGAATGGAGTAGAAACCTCTAGTAGTGTATTTTTCTCACCTGTGTATTTTTTCCCAAAATTTAGTATAGTGCCCTCACTCAGTAAGTACTTAATAAATACTATAATGACTCCATTTTGGAGATAGGTTGATGTTCCAACATCCTCATGTTATGATCACAGGGAAGGGACAGTATGGCTTAGTAGAAAGAGTATGGGTCAGGGAGTCAGCTCTGTCCCTGGCCTATGTGACCGAGGACAATCAATCAATCATATTTATTGAGTATTTACTATGTGCAGATTACTTTACTAAGTGCTTGAGAGAGAATAAGACAACAGATTTTACAGACAAGTTTCCTGCCCATAAGGAGTTTACATCGAGGGGAGTGCCAGACAATAATATGAATAAATAAGTATAGAGTAATAATAGTTATAATATATAATTTAAAAATATGTACATAAGTGTTGTGGGGGGTGGGCTTAGTATCAAATGTCCAAAGGTCACAGATCGAAGTGCATAGAACATGCAGAAGGGAGAGCGAGCAGGGGAAAAGAGACCTTAATAGGGTAGGACCTCTTGGAGAAGATATGACCTTAATAATTCTTTGAAGGTGGAGAGAGTCGTGGTCTGGAATATATGGAGAGGGAGGGAGTCCCAGCCTAGAGGGATGATGTGGGAAGGGAGTCAGCAGTGAGATAGACCAGATGAGGGCACAGTAAGTAAGCAGGCGCTAGAGGAGCAGAGTGGGTGGGCTGGGCTGTATAGGAAATCAATGAGGTGAGATAGTACAGGGCAAGCTGATTGAGTGCTTTAAAGCCTCTTCACCTTTCTGTGCCTCAATTTCCTCATTCAGGTCACTCCCAGATGCTTCAATCATTCCATCCCTTGTGTATCTCTCTGTACAGGACATTAAATCTTTCTGTCATTTGTGTTGAAGATGTACTCATTTGCAGGGTCCTACTTTACCCTTTAGACTTTGTAAACTCATGCCTTACATTCCCTTCTTTACTCCCCAGTAGAACAAATAGTGAAGAGGGTGCTAAAAAACTTCTGTTGGCAACCTGAAGGAAAGGCATCATTCAGTGTCTGAAAATCAGCATAAGCCAGGAAGGATCAAAGGCCCATTGGAGGAAGAGGGATTAGTGCCAGAAATGGTTCATGGAACCAAATTTGAACTTCAAAGGTGTGCTGACAAACACACCATGTGCCAAACTTATTTTTATGCAAATTCAAACTTCCACACACTTCAAGATTTTTCCATCACGATTTTTGATTGCTTCAATAATAACAAGCCATCTCCTCTTCCTTCAGGACAGCCTATGATTTGATACACACCAATGCACGTAAAGGAATCCAGAATTCTCTGATGCGGTCCTCTCTAAGGATCAAGCATCAATCTCTTCTTTGGATAAACATCAGACCTGTCTTTCTAAAGAAAAGACCACCTTGGCGTCTACCAAAACAAGCAGTAAGGGCACTTGAACCCAATTGGAGAGGCTCTGCCTTCCAGGAGTACCAGATTGACCATATGTTCAGCTTGGAAAAATGCAAACCATCTGTGCAATTCCAAAAGCAGAGTTGCTTGAATTATACCCTGTTTTCATAGAAGGAGAAACCTGGCCTCTTTCTGAAGTGCTCCACTGAAGGGTTGGGAACTCTACCCATAAAGAGAAAAGACTTCCAGGAGTGCCCGGGAGAAACTGTGCTCTTGGCACCACATAGAAGAATCCCATTCTGTTCCTCATTCACAGAGAACCTTCAACAATCCAAAGACGGGAGGGAGGCAAAGCCTGGCTTGGATGGGGTAAGGACAGGGACGGCTGCATCATAGCCTAGTAGATACAGCATGAGCTTAGGAGTGAAAAGGACCTGGGTTCTAATCCCAGCTCTGCTATTTGTCTGATGTGTGACCTTGGTCAAGTCGCTTCAGTTCTCTGGGCCTCAGTTACCTCATCTGGAAAATGGGGATTAAGACTGTGAGCCTCACTGGGGACATGGACTGTGTCCAACCTGATTACTTTGTATCTATCTCAGCACTTAAAACAGTGCCTAGCACATAGTGGCACTTAACAAATACCATAAAAAAGGACTCCCTGAAGCCCTATCTGAAGTGTAGTTGTGACAGCAATTGGAAGAGAACCTTAGGGTTTACCCTTGGGACCCTCAGAAGTATGGCAATTTGAGCCTCCCAAATTAATCTGGCCAGAAGAAGAGAGGCAGAGTTTCCTCTACAGGCCTACATATGCCAGCTCTGGTCATCTTGTCTGCCAATAACTTTTGTCCGGCTCCTCCTTTAGAGGGCAGAGAAAATGTGTCTTGCTACTGTTATACTCTCCCAAGGGCTTAGTACAATGCTCAGCACTCAGTGGGGGCTCAACAGATACCATGTGCTGACTGGCCATAGAACTAGCAGGGCCAAATTAAGAGTGCCAGAACCTCAGAGGATGGCCAAATTGGAGGTTTCTTGCTGGGAGGGGGAAGGGGAAGAGGAGGGCAGTATGAAGAATGAAAGTTCTTTCCCTTCCTTCCCCTGAGCCAAAATCACACCACTCTTACTGGCTGAGGCTCAAAGCTGGGCAGGAGTGAGACAACAAGGAAATGGTGTTAGTAATAGTAGTAGTAATAGTAATCATAGTGATAGAATTTATTAAGTTCTATTAAGTGCTTTCTGTATGCAAAGTGCTGTACTAAGTGCTGGCAGAAAACATACATGTGGGAATTAGAGTCTCTGCCCCTTGGGGAGCTCACAATTTAAGAGATACAGAAATTGGAGTAAGCCAGCTAGAGTGGCTTACATTGGCACAGGCTCATTGTTAATCTAGTCAGGAGACCTAGTAGCCAAAAACTGTGTCCAGCCCAGTGGCCATCTTTAGGACTGAGCAGTCCAAAAACACCTTCAAAAGGAACATCTCCAGGGGTATAGAGGATGCCAGTCAGTTAAAAGTATCTGCTGTGTGCCTACTACATGGACAGTTCTGTATTAAATGCTTGGGAGAGTACAATAAAATTAGAAGACATTATCCCTGTCCACAAGGAACTTACAGTTACTGTGCTATTTGTTAAGCACTTACCATGTGTCAGGCACTGTTCTAAGCACTGGGTAGGCACAAAATAATTAGGTCAGGCACAGTGCCTGTCCCACATGGGGCTCACAGTCTAGGTTGGAGAGGGAACATACATTAAATCTCCATTTTAAAGATGAGGAAACTGAGGCACAGAGAAGTTAACTGACTTACTCATGGTCACACAACCATCTAACGGCATACCTAACTATTGAAACCCTATCTCTCATGACAAAAACACTCCATCCATTTGCATCCAGAGGTCAAAGGAATATTTGCACACTCTAAACTGGGAAACAAATTAGAAACATAAAAAAGTAGTTATCTTCCTTTACAGTTCGGATGAATAATGTAATCATCGACCTACTTCATGAGAATGAGAGTTTACTCTGAATCCACAGCCAGCTGGGAAAATAAGGGACCCATAGATCAATGAGTGGAGAGTACATGTACACAGAAATTGAGATTGGGCTATACACTTGTCACCTATAACATGGAAGTAGTGTTGCTGCTGAACTTACATTAAGGAAAATCACTCTATGGTACAAGCTATTTCTTCTGATAACATGGCATTTGAGCCCAAACACTCTCACATTGCTAGACGAACCATCCCTAATTTCCTAATAACAGTACTTCAGCCAAAACACATAGTAAAATCACGTATCATGGCAGAACTGGAATGTATATGAGAATGTTCGCTGATCCAGACTGAAAGATCATGGGCCAACAATATACTCATAGTTGGATCATTGTATTTGAAGATGATACCACTGACGGAGATGTTTCTCTGCTGGTGTGAGTGAGGATGACAAGGCTAATGGTGGACAGATAGCTTCAACCCCACAAAAGTGAACATATAGCCATGTGGGAATCCTTGAGAATGGAGGGCTGCATTTGCATCTAGAAGGCTTGCAATCCATGAACTTAGCCAACTGAGAAGTTTAGGAGGGGACAGAATTGATCTAGCAGCACTGTGGCCTATTGAAAAGTTCATGGGACTGTAGAAACACAATTAGCAGAGACAAGAGATTGCATATGGACTCTAGCACTATAATCAATTCCTTTATGCTGATTATTAGTCCTGAAGTCTCTGGACCAAAGCTCCTCTGTCCTTCCTGTTGGGAGACTCTTATCATTCCCACAGTTGAATGCATTCCACCTGACCTTCACTCCCCGGAAACTAGTGGTGGAGGTCACTGGGAACTAAAATTTGAATTGGGGTAGGACTCCTGCCCTCAACCTTTCCCTTTCTGTTAAACAAATGCACAGAACTAAACCAAAAACAGTAGTTTCAGGTGGGAAATGATCCATTGTGCTAATTTTTTTCTCCTGTCTCTCATTTCTCATTCTAAGCAGAATGAACCAAAGTACTCTACTCATCTTTTCAAATGAAGACATGAATAAAACAGATCACTGATTCTTACCCAATGTCCTAAATGACTTGCCACCTCCGAAAGTGGAAGCAGTGTTAGCAGCAAAGGCCTAATGGTCCACTACACTGTAAACTCCTTGAGGGTAGGGATCATGTCTACTAATACTATTGTACTCTCCTACAAGCTCAATATGCTGCTCTGCACATGTTAGACATTCAATAAATCCTACTAATTGATAATGCCTTCAAATGAGTGCTGTCTGTTGCCCCAGGCCTAATTAAGGTGGGAGCCCCACTCCCCCACAACGAACTCAACAGATCTAGGGGTGAAGCCAAGCCATACTGCCACCTCGGAGCATCTTATTTTTTTAGAATCTTCCCACTTTTTTTTTCTGTTCGGTTCTCTCTCTCTCTCAGAACATGGCCTAGAGCACAAGCCTGGGAATCAGAAGGCTATGGGTTCTAATCCAGATCCGCCACTCATCTGCTGTGTGATCTTGAAGAAGTTACTTAACTTCTGTGCCTCAGATACGTCATCTGTAAAATGAGGATTAAGGTGTGATCCCCATATTGTACATGGACTGTGTCCAGTCTGATTACCTCATATCTATCCACTTAGTACAGTGCTTGGCACATAATAACCACGCTTAAATACCATTTAAAAAAAGTGAAACATTTCCAATGCCATAACTTCATCCTCCATCTACTGTTTTCCCTTTCTGCCAAAATCAAACACCCCTTTCTGAGGTTCCTATAAAAACAAAAAAAACACAAAACAAAAACCCGGATGGTTCAGGTTGCCAGCCGAAAAGGAAGTGAGCCAAAGAAGATAAATATCAAGCTACATTAAACTGTCAGCTCCTTGAGGACTAGGATCATGTCTCCTAACTCTATTGCATTCTCCCAAATGTTCAATACAGTCTTCTGTACACCAGTGCATACTCAATCAATAAAGTGCTGTTCTGGATCCACTTCTCTTTTCAATTTACACTGACTCCACTGGGGAGCTTATTCACTTCTCTGATTTCTCCTAACACCTCTATGCAGATGAATCCTAAATTCATTCATTCAATCATATTTATTGAGCACTTACTAGGTGCAAAGCACTCTACTAAGCACTTGGGAAAGCATAATACACAATAAACAGTGACATTCTACCCTTCTACCCCCGCCCACTCTCCTCTGCAAATTCACATTTCCTTCTGCTTCCAGCACATCTTTGCACTGATGTCCCCCTCACCCCCTCAATAACAAGACGCCCAAAACTGAACTCATCATCTTCCCTCCCAAATCCTCTCCTCCACCTAACTCTCCCATCATAATTGACACCAGCACCATCCCTCCCATTTCTTGAGCCCATGACTTTTAAATTATCTTGATTGCTCCCTCTCATTCAATGCCATATTCAGTCTGTCATGATTGCTCCCTCTCATTCAATGCCATATTCAGTCTGTCACCTGCTAAATTGTAAGCTCTTTGGGGTAAGGAGTCATGACTACTAACTCTATTGAACTCTCCCAAGTGCTTAGTTCAGAGCTCTGCCCACAGTGTGGGTTCAGTGAATACTCCTGGTTGATCCACCTAGTATGGAATATTTAGAATTAAAATTGCTACCCAGAATATCTTCAAAGGATAAGGGGTTCCTGAGGAGAGGGTGAAGATGACTTTTTAGATGCTCTTCTTTCTGACTTTTCAGACCTCACCCCTTTAGTCTCTCCCTTCCTTCCACCAGTCAGGGGTTCACTGGTGGCATTTTCTTCTAATTTGAAGGACACCTCTATCTATTCTTCCCTCCACTGAGGCAACAGTCCCAAGCAGGCAAGATGCCAGACATTCAGAAATAGACATTAGTTATCTCTCCTTCTTGGCAGCACATTCAAGGTTTTATCATTTTTTCATCGTAAAATATACGGTGAGACCCTCTTATGGTAAAGTCCTGTTTTCCATGAAACTTTCATTCTATCATGCGGGAACAGCTTTCTCCTTGATTTGTGTCTGAACCATGAGAAAAAAGTATCACAGATGCAGGCTGTGTTGCACTTGGAACATGTGCATGCTTTTAAATCACTTTTATCTTACTTTTTACTAATGTATCCCTGAAATGTAAAATATGATCTTTTTACATTCACTCTTATGAGTAGAACAGATGGTGAAAGGGTTAGATTAAAGTAATGCCGCTTGTCCACTGAAATCACCCCCACTGCTGGTGATTCTTCACTCCATCAGGAGTTATGTTTACTATAAAAAGGCTTTTGCTGAACATTTAGTCCACTGGGGAGGTTGCTCTGAGTTTGGGCTAACACAAGGCATTTGGATAAAAATAAAAATAAGAGAAAACCTAATGTAAAAATTCTGTGTTCTTCAAAAAGATGCTGATGATTAAATTATTATTTTACTAATCTGAAAGTTATGTGCCTAAAATAATCCAATTTAGCAGTTAGGGAAGGAAAATGGCAATTTGTGTAAGCTCCTTGTGGGGGCAGGGAATGTGCTTTGTGCTTATGTGGGACTTTCTCAAGTGTCTAATACAGTGCACTACACCTAGTGGATGCTCAGTAAATACCATGGCTACTCTATTCTTGGGAATGAACTATGGGAAGCAGTTTTGAGCAAGAGACATGTGTAGCTTGGGTATCTGTTTCACATGTAGTATTCAGATTCAACTAAAGATGCCCTGAAAATACAAGTCAAAAACTCAGAACTCTGATGTACTTTTTAAGCCCCTTGCTGATAGACTGTGTGTTTAGTAGACCACTACAGCCTTGTTCTTTACAAAATATAAACAATATTATTCCTTGCAAAGAAGCTTGGCTCAGAGCTCCTTTTGCCAAGGAGATAAAAACGATTTAATGGAGAAATGGGGGATAAGAATGTGGCTACTCTCCAATTAGTTGTGTCAGGGGTTTGTAGAGTTAGAAGGTGGTGTTCACAGTAGAGAAATTGTCTCCATGAATGTCATCTGTCCCATACCTAACTCAATGATCCATTTAAGAAAAGGCAGCAACAAAAAATTCACACAGCATAGTAATTTGGCATTAGTTAATGCACACTTACTGAGTAAGGTTATTAATAAACAAAAGCATGTTCTGTTAATTGCGCATAACCACTAGCGTTTTAACTTCAGAGAAAAAAATCATTCAAAGAAAACTAAATAAAGGATGAAAATGGAATGAATCAATACATGCTGAGCTGAAACCTCAAACGTGAAATGTTCCTATAAGAGAAGAGCTGCTCCGAAGTCTCCAGTCTTACTTCACAAATGACCAGGAGGCAATCTCTTGGTCTAATAAAAGCTCCAACTACAAGATGTTTGAAATGCTCTGCAGCCCTTTCTCAGCTTCAGGGTCAATTGTGCAAGAGATCTGATTAACAATACCTTTCAACCTATGCATTAACTGCATCTACAGTTGGATCATTTTTAAACTATTGTTTCAGACATGTCAACCTTGTCATTTATAAAGTCTGAAATGAAGCTGGCTTAACAGGACTCCTACCTGTAAAATGTTGACTACATTGTGTTAAACAAGGATATATGAGTTTTTAGAGCAAACCAGAAATACAGTTGAAAATGGCAGTGTCCTTTAGAATCTCCTCCTCCCTTCCCCTCTTCTCGCCCTAGTAGAAAAGTGCTCTTTGAATTCAGTTCAGGCATTTGTCTCACAGAAACATTAACTACACTCTATATCTCCTAGGTGTCTTAGGGACATGCAGCTGGAAGGGGTCTGGATTCAGCAATGAGGACCAAAGCTCAGATTTGTTTCTCATGTAACACAGTAAGAATTTTCTTATAGGGTTTCACTAGCAGGAAATCTTTATTTTCCCTCCCCTCCAGGGCAGGGAAGGAATCAGCATGGCTTAGTGGAAAGACCATGCACCTGGGAGTCAGAGGACATGGGTTCTAATCCCAACTCCACCACTTATCTGCTATATTCTGCTTCTTTGGACCTCAATTACCTCATCTGTAAAATGGGGGTGAAGTTTGTGGGACAGGGACTGTGTCTGACCCAATTACCTTGTATCTACCCCAGAGTTTAGTACAGTGTCTGGACACAGTAAGTGCTTAACAAATACCAATCAATCAATCATCAATAGCATTGAGTGTTCACTGCAGGCAGAGCACTGTACTAAACACTTGGGAAAGAACACGACAACATTGTCGGTAGACACATTCCCTGTTCACAATAAGCTTACAGTATAGAGGGGAAGACCGACATTATCATAAATCATTTATAATATATAATTTATTGCTATGGACATAAGTGCTGTGGGATTGAGGGTGGGGCAAATATCAATTGCCCAGAGGACAAAGACCCAAGTACATAGATGAAGCTGAAGGGTGAGGGAGCAGGGGAAAACAGGGCTTAGTGGGAAAAGACCTCTTGGAGGAGATGTGACCTTAACAAGGCTTTGAAGGTGGAGAGAGTGGTGGCCTGGCATATATGGAAGGGAAGGCAGTTCCATGCTAGGGGGATAATGTGGGAAAGGGCTCAGAGGCAAGATAGATGAGATGAAGGCACAGTGAATAAGCTGATACTAAAGGAGTGAAGTGTGCAGCCTGGGCTGTAGTAGATCAATGAGGATAGGTGGGAGATGGGTGAGCTGATCGAGCGCTTTAAAACCAATGGTGTCACCTTGGTGTGGCACACCTTTAAGTGTGCTTCACCTTTAGGTTGGATCTGAGATCCTCTAGGTTCTGCCTGACTCTGACTAGAGGATGCCCTCAGTTCAAGGGATTCATTGCCTTTGGTTTGATTGATCCTTTTTTTTCCTACAGCCAAAGCAAGCACAAATCCTGTAAACATCTTCTTAGAGAAGCTTTTCCATGTGAGTTGGGCAGCTGAGGAACTTTTGTCTCATTACATTCCAAAATGTTCATGGCCCAGCAGGGGGCTGTATGTGGCAACCAGTTGAAAAGCACTCTTCAGGATCAGAAAGTTAATGCACTTAGATCTGCGATCATGTATGCTTTCATTACATCACGTTTAGCTACATCAACGTTAGGGAGTTAGAGAATGTTTATCATTATTGATGGGAAACTGTTTAGTTGTGGAGCCCCACAGCGTCAGAAGAAACAGCTTGTAAGCATTCGCACAGTCGGACACCAATCGATTAATCAATGGAATTTACTGAGCACAGAGCACTGTGCTAAATGCTTGGTAGAGTACAATAGAGCGGGTTGGTCCAATCTCTGCCCTCAAGGAGCTTATACTAAGCATGAATTTTCCTTAACTCAAAGTGTCACAAGAATCTAATGACCATATATCCACCCCAGTGCTCAGCACAGTACTCAGTCCAGAGTAAGAGTTTAATAAATGCCATGATTTATATCATTATTATTATTACTGCAACCCTTGGTATTCTAAGTGTATTCATTTGTGATACTGAAAGAGGAGCAGAGAGACCACTTGCAAAAAGACAAACCCCTGATGCAGTCAGTTTCTACCTACTCAGACAGTCAGGAGAGGAGAGGCTTCTAGGATCAAGGTTTCTGACAGCGGCATGTAATAATGGTTCAAGGCTCAGAGCGTGTTTATACATGAAACCACATCCCCCGCCACAAATGCTAGGATACAGAGCTCAGCTAGCTCTACCCCAGCAACAGCTCTGCAGGAGGAAGGAATGACTTCTGTAAAGATGAGAAAATGAGATCTAGTTTATTCATTTGCAGGGAAATTCTCAGACCCCCCCCCCCCCCATGAACCAAAGCAGTCTGACTGCTGCTGCCGAAAATGAAAAAGGCTTTTGAGGAATGGCTTAAATTAGAAGGTTGGGAACCATGGCCACGAGCACTGTTGCATATTAATGCCTAGCAATTAAACCCTGCTCAAATTGCAAAGAAGAAATGGTTTCTTGTTTCAAAAGGAAAAGCTGTATTGGTTATTGATGATCAGAGAAGGAGGGGGGCAGTGAAATAGCCCAAAAATTCCCTAATAAAAAAGTGTGTGTATGTGTGTGTGTGTGTGTGTGTGTGTGTTGATCACTCTCCATGTTTTTATGGCAACACAAGAGTTCTTAAATGAGAACTGTAGCATGAGGAGCAAGAATCTGCTTGGATCAATAGCATGAAGTCAAGGATTTGCTATGCCAGTAATTAGATTGACAAATGGCCACATGCATCAGAAAACAATTTTTCTCCAATAGGAGAAGTTAGAAAACAAGCCCCACAAAATAAACCTTATCTGCACTAGGGTGGATTATCTTTCCAAGCTCCCCTCTAACTGCAGACCCATACTCCAGAAAAAGCAAGAGCAATGAGGTGGAAGGAGGTAGGAGGCTCCAGATCACAACTGACAATAAAGTGATTAAAAATGATCCGTGGTGCTTTTCAGAACAATTTTTCCAAGACTATTTAAAGCAAGAGGCTTCATTTCAACCCCTATGGTCCTGGGAAATGCCCAGAAGTGGTAAGTTGATTGAACTGTTCATTAGAGGACGATAGTGTAAAGTAAGGAAAAATCACTTCTAAGGAGATGGACACACCAAGGGGTAGCATGAAGGGTGTTTCCTTCTGCAAACAAATTGTCCGACAGTACACTCGGTGCTGATGTGCCAGCACTGACTGCCTCTCCTGTTCAAATCAGACTGCCTGGTAGTAGCCAAAACACCAATTTCAATTTGGCACCCTTCCAGATCCAGTGACTATGTTTTTGAGTCTTGTCCAGAAGGACTCTTTTGTAAATATGCATGAAAAATTTTAAATCACTAATGAGACTAATTCTCCTACCCATAGATCAGCAGCCAAGCTGTTGTACACCCTGTCAAGCAACTGGAAGAACAAATAACCAGTGAGATAAAGGCAAGGCATAAGAAACAGCTGAGATTCAGTAGAGCAGAAGCAGAAACTATGCGATAGGCACTGGGTGCCTTAGGCATCTGAAGGGAAAAGATCATGGACTGTGTCCAATCTGGTTATCTTGTATGTATCCCAGTGCTTAGTACAGTTCTTGGCATATCCTAAGTGCTAACAAATACTATTATTATTATGATCGTTTTAGAAAGGCTCAGTTATTTTCCCTTGAAAAAGTCTAGCAGCTCAGCTACAAGACTAGAAATGAGGTCCATTAAGCTCTCTCAGTGGAAACTGGCTCCAAAGCTTTGGATAGATCTGGGAACATAGGGTGAATCATCTGAGTAAATGCAAAAAATACATATTTCTACAGACATTTTACAGGCATTTACCTTTGCCCCACCCACCCACACACAAGCACACACACCGCCCCTCCCTCACCCCGGACACCCCCCACCCACTGGCTCCCTGTGTCTCTCCACAGTCACTAAAAACTCCTCACTATTGGCTGGATGGTAAGCTCCTCATGGGTAGGGATCATATCTACCAACCACAGTGTTCTCTTCTCTGCACAGACTAAGCACTCAACAATGCCATTGATTGATTGATTAATCAGCTTCAACCAACTCACCCAACCTTACAAGTCGGTCTGCTACTCTCCAACTCACTCTCTTCATTCCTCCCAAGCCAGCCAACCTTCTAACTGAATCTCTCTCTTAATAATAATAATAATAATGGTATTTGTTAAGCATTTACTATGTGCTGAGCACTGTTCTAAGCACTAGGGTAGACACAAGATAATCAGGTTGTCCCACAGGGGGCTCACAGTCTTAATCCCCATTTTACAGATGAGGTCACTGAGGCACAGAGAAGTTAAGTGACTTGCCCAAAGTCACACAGCAGACAAGTGGCAGAGCCAGGATTAGAACTCACATCCTCTGACTCCCAAGCCCATGCTCTTTCCACTAAGCCATGCTGCTTCTCTTGATTCTCCTATCTGTGGCTCCTCACTGATGCTGTTCCCTGGGTTTAGAAGTCCCTTCCTTCCTCCCCAAATATAACAGCCCAAAGCCCTCTCTATATTCAAAGTCCTCCTGAAAAGACTTTCACTTCCTCCAGCATGTCTTCCCCAATTAATTCCCAGCAACCCAAGACAAATAAACCCAGCAGCCAACACTAGCATATACGTTCTTATTTATACCCACTGTTGGCATTTATGTATACCCAATTATTCAACTGTACATCCAATTATCTATTTTCATTACTCAGTAAATATTTTTCTCAGCACTCCCCTCACCCTTAGAGTGCTACTTTCCTCTCTACAGGGGATTTGCCTTTTGCTTGTTTTGTACTTCCCAAGTGCTCATTACACTAGTGGGTGCTTACTAAATGCTTTTATTATTACTACTACTACCACATGCTGCAGGAGTTGAGACTTGCATTCCTGTCTCGCTGAAAAGTGGATTAACTTTTCTATTTTTGGTCTGTAATGCTAAAGTCCCTCTTAATTTCTATCGCACACCTGGCCAAATCTGAGCAAAGAACTTCCCAGCATCTGAAAAAAATCTTCCAGTACCTTCCAGTATCTTCCTCATAGACACTCCATCTCTCTTCAAATCACAGAGTTCCCTGGCCTCTTCCTCTTCATTTTCCTTCTTCCCTCAGTTTTTGATCTTATGATTGAATTTTTCATCCAAAATTTCCCTAACACTACCGCCTCCTGTCTTGCTATCTTACGTGGTTGTATCTATGAGCACCCATAAAGTGACTCTACATCAAGGTGTGTGACAGAAATGGCTGAGGAGCAAATTGACAGCTCTCAAGACTTTACCTGAGGATATGGTGATGTCCTGGATTTGGACTTGGTGCTGGAGAGGCGGGCTTTGCTTCCCTTCCGGCTGTCAGTTATGGTGGGAGTTGAGCTGGTGTAGGAGAATGATGGCTTGGAAGCGGTGACTTGATCCAGCGAAAGCTGCAGCCCTTTGTACTCTGTGTCTCTGCAAAGAGGCAAGAATCACAGCCCTTAATTCTCACCATAGATGAATCAAACCAGGGCATTTCTAGACAAGACAGAAACAATTTCGACTGTGGCTGATCTGATTATTTTCTATTTCCCGCAAGCCTTAGCACAGTGTTTGGTGTACAGCAAGCACTTAAATGCCATTATTAATTTAAAACTAAGGAAAAAAATATCAATCAACAGCATTTATCCAGCACCTACTCTTTTCAGACATTCAGGAGAGTACCATAAAGATAGTAGACGTGATCTCCTTCCTCAAGACTTTTACAGTCCAGTGGACAAAACAGTTCTGAAGTATACTGTAGAAACATAGACTAGAGAGACTTGATCCCTCAGTTTAATGCAGTCTCTGTACTCACGACTATTCAATACTCATTTGGCACCTGGGATCTTATTATTTCTCCATTAAAGTCATTCCACCCTGTATCAACCTTTCTTTGTGTGTGATTTGAAAATCAGTTACATCACAATGCAATCTCTCTCTATATAAGCCTCTCCTTATTTTTTAAAGTATTTGTTAAGTGCTTATTATGTGCCAGGCACTATACTAAGCACTGGGGTAAATACAAGATAATGAGATTGGGCACAGTCCCTGTCCTACATGAGGCTCATAATCTTCTCTTTCTCGTTCTCTTTCGTTCTCTTTCGACTAAGCCACACTGCTTCTTTTGGCCACACTGCTTCTTCTTTTGGTCAAACCAAATGCTTTTTCAGTATTTATTACAAATTTCCAAGAGAAAATATATATCAGACCATTGCTCTTGGCCTCTCTGCAAGCAATCCTCAGTCACATTCTTTGAGAGAGCAGTACATTTTGCTACCCAACAGAAAACCAGCCCTTATGTTCTTGGATTTACAGAGCACTTGGATTTCCTAAAGCACTTTCACACTACTCATCTCATTTAATCACAACACCCTTTGATGTAGGTTAGGGAAGGACAAGAATTATTATCACCACTTTACAGGTGAGGAAAGCTGAGGTCCAGAAAGGTTAAGTTACTTGCCCAGAATCACACAGCAGGCTAGCAGCTGGGCTGGATCTAGAGTTGAGATCTTACTACTCCTAGGCCTATGCTCTTCCCACTAGACCAGGATGCCTTCTAGAGGGCTGTGCCCATAAAACCTGGAAAAAAAACAAAGTGAACCTCACTGGAGTTACAGAAAAAGGCATCAATATATTGATAAAGCTGTCTAAGAAGAAGGCATACTATTGTAGTGAAAACCCTAGCTTAGAACTTCACTCTACCAAGCAAGTGATAACGATCTTCAGATTGTTTAAGGTTCTTTTAACTATTTCTCTCAGTTGACTATAAATGCTGGAGTAGATGTTAGTTAATCAGGATGGACACAGTCCTTGTCCCATATGGAGCTCACAGTCTTAATGCCCATATTTTACAGATGAGGTAACTGAGGCACCAAGAAGTTTAGTGACTTGCCTAGGGTGACAACAGGCAAGTGGAGGAGCCGGGATTAGAACCCAGGTCCTTCTGACTATTCTATCCACTAGACCACACTGCTTCTCGGGGCCCACTGTTGCTGTTGTTTGTCTACTGCTGTAAATCAACTCGCTCAAGCATGAATCATTTAATAGTGTTTGCTGAATACCTACTGTGGGCAGAGTCCCGTATCTAGCTCTTGAGAGAGGACAGTAGAGTTAGAAGTCCTCAAGAAGCTTACAGTCTAGCTACTAAATAAGAAAAACATAATTGATCCAAAATGTCTATGTCCAAAAGGATTAAATACCTAATCTGGGAACTGGTAGGCACATAAACTTGCTAAATGAACAAGTTAATTCATTCCAATACACCAAATTACAGCAGACAAATACTCTTGTAATATGAATATCCAGGAAAGTATAAACCTGACATAAAAGCAGATTTCCTACTTAAGTGAAATAGTTCTGCTGAAGCTGTAGACAAGAGGCATATAGTAGGCAGTAAAAGAGTCACTGTAAAACCTGAGTTTCTCTAATTATAGCACCCTTATGTTTGAAACAAACCTGAACTCTTTCCAGCTTGTAACTAATGAATGGCAAGGTACAAGTACTCCCTTCACAGAAGCTGCTTCCTCAAATATCAACTTTAGCAGCTAGAAACATTTGTATGCAAGGAAAGAGACAGGCTACCAATTTAGTCTCCAAGGAATCTGAAGTATCAGCTGCAAACCTGTAATAATATATACCAACAGAGTTCTTCAAATCCTGTTACTGAAACATGGGCAATGAATGGAACATATTTTTATTTTAATGCACTACACAAATGCAAAAGGTATTTGGCAAAAATTCTGCCCTGCCTGTGTAGAAGACTTATTTTATATAAATAAATTATCCAAAGCTAGTGGAAGCTATGATACACTCTATTACTATCACAAATAATGTATATTCCCAAGCCTTTATGGACATAAATAATGCTGCACCTCCTTTTTGTTCTTTTTTAGTTTTCCAAGATACTTATTTTCAATATTTTTAGCCAAATAATATGGATAATTCAGGTCAAAAAAATGTATTTTAGTTTCAATCAATAAAGAGTTCAGGATGTTTTTTTAAAAAGGAATTTTCCAGCATTCATGCAGAAGTACACTTGCTGGGTTGCCAAAGTCTAAGAAAAAATAAAACAAATGAGGATAAACACAGTGAAGTACAGTCACCCCATCTTTGCTCATTGCTCACGTCGGCAAATGGTCTGGTTTTCAGCTAGTCTGTCCCCTACCCAGGATGGATATGACACAGGATGCGATTGTGTTTGCTCTGTTTATATTAAATGTCCAGCCTCCCTCCAAATCAGCACCAGGCACCAAGTCCTGTGATTCAGAAGCAGCTCCCATTTTTAAAGGGACCTGGGAGAGAAACACAATGGTTCTAGGGTGAGCGGGAGGGAGGGTCTGGGCTCCCCCTGGGGAAACACTCCAGGTTTCGGTGGATTTCACAGCTTGTTCCACAGGGCATTTGATAAATTATTCCACAAATCCAAGAGAACACAACTCTCCCCATATTTAAAACCCTCCAGAAATCCCACCTTCCCAAACAATTGCTAGAACTCCAAATTGTATAAATCCATCAACCATCTCTTATTAACTTCTTTATACTGATCTAATACATTCTCAATTATTTATTTATTCTAATTCTTCTATTTTTATCACTATCTCCCCTACTAGAGAGTAAGCTCCTTGTGAGCAGAAAATATCTGTTTTGCAACATCCCCTCCAGAGGAGTTATCCAGACCTAACAACAAGGTGGTTTGAAAGATCTTGCAATCACTGGAGTTTTCAGGTTGTCAGTTTCAACCACACTGGGAATCTCTCATTTGAAGCTGGACCAGGAGAAATCATGCAATTTGCCTAAAGGGCCCTTGAGGCCACTCTAAACATTAGAAGAGTCCTGATATTCTTCATCCCAGCAGAAATAGGTTATTTTTGCCATTATGTCACAGGCATCCCCTCACCTCCATCTTCCATTGGCATAACAGTGAGGTTCCCTCTTTCAGCTGCTATGAAAGAACTCTGCCCTCTAAATATCACTTTTGGCCAAGAAGCTATCCATGAATAGCATCCCCATCAGATCTTCAATTGTGAATCCTGACCTGCTGATTCCAAAGAAGAGCAAAGATCACATCTCTGGCCTTCAAATAGTCACTAAGAATTATAAGGTATTGCCACCTGCTGGATTTAGTTAATACGAAATGATTAGACTCTTGAGCTGTCCATCGTCCAATATCTTGCATCATTTTCTATTTCATTTTCCTTTGATCTCCTTCTCTAATGATAGTTTTTTTTTGCCTACACCTGGCAGAATCCTAGCCTCCTCTACCTGCTGTGATAGGTTTCAATCTTTAACGAATGTTTCCAGAATGCCTGATTGAGTTATTCATTTTTTTTAACAGCTGAAGGTGATCAAATTAGTAAGGAAAACGTGGAAACAAACCCATAGAACTGATTTGGTTCAAAAAGTGTTGATTAAAATAAGCAGAGGTCTGCATTAAGCAGTGATCAGATTAGGTGGAGATGAGCACCAAGACTAAACTTTTTTAATGGACTCTCTAGTCCCTCTTACAGACTGCCTATGACCTGCCTTTACCTGTAACTCAGCCCCTATCTACCACAGCTCCAACTTCAGAGCAAGAGGGAGACTACCTTGATATTTCATTGCCAAGATCATTCAGAGTCCAGAGGTGGAGCAAAGTAGTAGGATTTCCTAACAGAAACTGGCAGATTAAGGAGAAAAAGTACTCCAAGATGCCCTTATATGTAAAGGTGTCACTAAACTATTGAATTTGTGTTTCTCCCTTGAGGTTCTCACCATTCTTGGTACTTTTTCTAGTTCCACAATATGCATTGTTTGCATAAACACTACCTCTCAGTCAGTGATATTTATTGAGAGTCCCCTGAGCGCTGGGCACTGTACTAAATGACGGGGAAATACAACAGAAGATGCATGTTCCCTGCCCTCAAAGCCCTTAAAAATCTAATGACTGCCTTTCTAGAGGCCATTCCTCTTCACCCACCTCTTACTGCCACGATCCAATTGGTTGTGGCATTTCTGGCTTCAATCATTGGTTTGAGCCCCCCAAAAATAAAAAGTCACATGGCACCATGAAGTGGCTATGAGGGATACCAAGACTATGATTACATTTCCATTTCAAGGGAGAATTTTTGAAGCAAACAAATTGTGGTCCAAGGCAGGAACTCTGAAAATGAATTTTACTTACTAGGTTAGCTTTTCTTATAGTGAGGATTCTCCATTTAGGAAAGATTGGATGAACCTCAGTCTTGAGACTTCAAGACCAAGAACCTGCACAAAGGAACTGATCATAGTGCTCGTGGCATGAACAGTGCCACTTGTATTTTCTCACCCCTGGCCACTGTCTTTCTGCTAAGGCACAGAGGGTAATGAGGGCACAGAGAAGCACTGTGGCTTAGTGGAAAGAGCATGGACTAGGGAGTCGGAGGTCATGGGTTCTAATCCCCGATCTGCCATTTAACAGCTGTGTGACTTTGGCATGTCACTTAACTTCTCCGTGCCTTAGTTACCTCATCTGTAAAACGGGGATTAAGACTGTGAGCCCCAAGTGGGACAACCAGATTACCTTGTATCTACCCCGGTGCTTAGAAAACTGCTTGGCACATAGTAAGTGCTTAACAAATACCATCATTATTATTATTGTTATTATTATTAATGAGCCACTAGACCCTAAGTTCCTTGTGGGCAGGGATTGCATTTACCAACTCTATTTTATTGTACTTTCCCAAGTGCTTAGTACAGTGCTCGCCACACAGTACGCACTCAATAAATACCACTGATTGAGTAAACCAAAGATAGGTGTAGTCTTCATCTACAGGAAGAACTTAGGACTAGAACCCAGGTCTCCTGATTCCCAGAGCAATGCCATTTCCAGTGGACCAACAGCAGCCCTGGGACTAGAGCCCAGATCTCCTGATTCCTAATTGCATGTTTGATGCTTTTGTGTCTATCTTCTCCACTGGATTTTAAGTTTCTCAAGGGCAGGGTCTTTGAATCTTTACTTTTTTTCTGGAACCTGTTACACACTATGTGCCAGGCACTGTACTATGCTTTGGGGTAGATACAAGATAATCAAGTTGGATACAGACTTGTCCCACATGAGACTCACAGTATACTGGAGATAAGAGGATAAAATCCCCATTTCACAGATAATAATAATAATAATAATGTTGGTATTTGTTAAGCGCTGTGTGCCAAGCATTGTTCTAAGCACTGGGATAGAAACAGGGTAATCAGGTTGTCCCACCTGAGGCTCACAGTCTTAATCCCCATTTTACAGATGAGGTAACTGAGGCACAGAGAAGTTAAGTGACTTGCCCAAGGTCATGCAGCAGGCATGCGGCAGAGCTGAGATTAGAACCTAGGTTCTCTGACTCTTTCCAGTAGGCCACACTTCTTCAATTGTCATTTTTCTCAGCATCTTCAACAGTGCTCAGCCTTAAACCAATGCTCAAATTAGTACTGATTTTATTAAAATGATGTTGATTACCATCCCCTACAATCCCTAGGCTTGAACCATTTTATAACTTTCAGTTGAACCTGACTCTTCAGCCGTCTCACCAATTTTACAAAGGCTCCCACACATCTCCTTAGAAAATTGCTTCCAATTCTTACTTTCAAATAAAAAGAAGCTAAAGGTTTTCACCTTTTTGTCTCAGGCCACCATTATACAAATGAAATGAATCTGAAATTTAACAGGCATATTTTTATTCTCTGCATCTCACATACTTCATTTGTTCTCAAGGCTTAATCTAAAGCATAAGGGCAGTCCATTTTTGATATTTCTGGTTAGTGAATTATCCAATCCCTTTATAGTCTCTTCCCGCCACAGGGCCCTTTCATTGATCGTGGAAACTCAAAAGAAGCTAATAGGAGGAGAGTCTGATCATGGAAACCTCAAACTCTCCTTCTTCTCCCTAAGAAGGAAGATAAGAAGAGTTGGTAAGTGAAAAATCAAAGTTTCTCCTTGATAGCAGCTCTGAAAAGAAGTTTGATAGAAAAATAAATGGAAATTATTGGGTTAATAATAATAATTGTGGACCTTGTAAAGAGCTTTCCAAATGCCGAGCACTGAGGCACAGAGAAGCAAAGTGACTTGACCAAGGTCATACTGCATAAGTGGAGGAACTGGGATTAGAACCCAGGACCTCTGACTCCTAGGCCAGGGCTTTTTTCCACTAGGCCATGCTGCTTCCAAAGGGTAATTGAGTTTAGTGGATGATCTGGTGATTTTTATTTACCCATGTTATCTCTGCCCCTCTCTTCTCTCAACTCAATTACAAGGGAAGGTAGGTGGTGATAAGTCACCATTTTTCATGAAGTTGATGACTCTAATGAAGACAGAGTCTAAGGAGGCTGAATTAGATATCCTTAAATCAGAAGAAAAGTCGGGGGATCTCTGTGCAAGTTGGGCATTGAACCAGGATGGCCTAGTAGATAGAGCATGGGCCTGGAAGTTAGAAGGAACTGGGTTCTAATCTTGGCTCCTCCACTTATGTGCTGTGTGACCTTGAGCACGTCACTTCACTTCTCTGAGCCTCAGTTACCTCATCTGTAAAATGGGGATTCAGACTGTGAGCCACATGTGGAAGGGGGATTGTGTCCAACCTATTTAGCTTGTATCTAACCCAGGGCTTAGAACAGAGCTTGACACATAGTAAGCACTTAACAAATACCATCATTATTATTTATTATCTCATCCTGGTTCCCAGACATTTCCAACAGGTGATCCTCTGGCAACAGGAACAATGTGCTCTACCAAGTGCTCAGTACAGTGTTATACACACAATAGACACTAAATAAGTACTACTGACTGATTGACCCCTTTTGAATCCAGCAAGAGAGCTGTATCCAAAGGTTTCTAACTGCCCAGTGAAAATAGTTTGGAACTCCGACATTCACATAATGTTACAGAGGGAAGGAGCTCTGATCCCAGGACCTCAAAGAAAAAGTCACGCCAAAAATAATGACAGCTGCAAATGATTTCTCTTAAATGCCCAAATCTCTGCTTATTCAATTTAAATATTTTGGGGGTATGTCCTATAACATTTATCCTTGATTAAACCACTTCCAGATAGTTAATCATTAATGGTTTCTTTACTGTTGCTGTGCAAACAGTTCATTGATACCTATGACATCAAATCTCATAGACTTGTTCTTTAATTGGATTCATTTATTTCTAATCTGCTTAAGCCCTTACTATTGTAATGCTTGACTAAATATACATTAAACTCTTTTATTTAAAGGCTAAAATAAATCAGAAGATAAGCTTTGGTCATGTGGATTCAAAAGGTTGCAGGCGGCTTTCTGATAAATTGAAAACACAGATCCATTTCCTAGATCATTCACACATATAAAGGCAGAAATCTTAGATCAAACAGCTTCTGGTTCCTTCAACCATTTGAGGTTCCTTCAACCAGAAGTATAAAATGCAAAGAAAAAATGCACAGAATAATGCCAGAACTGGATATTGTTTTTGTGGCTATATTTAGAATTATTCTAATGAAACAAAAAAGAGAAAGAAGAGTACTTTGGAAACAACAGAAACTAAGGGGAATATTACAACAATATTTACATAAATATGAGAGCTCTATTTACCTGAAAGGATACACTGCTACTCCAGGGGTTTTGTGGCATTATTTATTAGCACTTCACCAATAAGACACATCCTTGCATTTTGCTACTCCTCAAACTGCTCTTCTGAGAGAACAGTTTAGATTCTTGTGGGTCTTGCATAGAGCGGAAGAACATCATAATAATATGTACTAAGTACTTAATATGTGCTAAGTACTGGGATAGCCAAAGCTATGAGATTGGACCCAATCCCTACCCCACATGGGGCTCATAATCTACATTATCCCCATTTTACATATGAGGAAACTAAGGCCTAGAGACGTAGTGGCCAGTGGCAGAGCTGGGACTAACACGCAGGTCTCCTGAATACCAAACCCGTCCTCTTTCCAGGTGGTCACACAGCCTCCTCTCATCTTCTAGGTCATTTGAAAAAAAACTCAAATGTCTTGCATTTCCAGGCGCTGCCTTAATCCAACAAGGAGGTGATTACCACAATTCGATAGGGTAAGTATTAGACTGCACCAAATCTTGAACTTGGGATCTTGACTTTAAGGAGATACATAGAGTGTTGAGTGTTTACGTAATGCAATACACTGGAACAGACACTTGGAAAAGTGCAATAGAAGCATGAGAAATGGTCCCTGTCCACAAGGTACTAATACTCTAATGGTGAAGACAGATCTAACAATTAAGATGGAAAAAAGGAAAAGCTAACTGTGGGATTCTTGACCTCACACGTTAAAAATAACATGTTGTCAAATCAGAGGCGTGAAAAACCAAATGTGACAAAGGAGCAGTAGAGAAAAAAAGTGATGAGAAATAGCCTAAAACTCAAGAAGCCTATTTCAACCACAACAAAAGAAGATGGAAAGAAAGAAAGCAAGGTAGAGTCTCTTCATGCTGAAAACTGTGAAAGCTCATCCAGAGTAGCTGTTAATGAAACTAAGTCTCTAGCAAAGTCCCGATAATATGCTGAAAATTTTCTCAAAGGAATTGGAAAAGGTAAAATATCTTGGAGAGGGAAGGTGAAGGGGGTGGAGAGAAAAGCCTCATAGGTTTATTAGATAACAAATTCCTTGTGGTCAGGGAACAAATGTTTTGCTCTTGCTGTACTTTCCCAAGAGCTTCATACTCAGGAGGTACTCAGTAAATACCACTGATTGATTCAGTGTTGTCCCAAACATGCTTTGCTCTGCCATGAAAACTGGAAAAGATGGAACAAGAAAAAAAATGCATAGAGTACACTGTGGTAGGGCTGTCACAGGAGAGAACTACATTCAGTTCAGCTGTAGTGTGTGTTCTCATTACACAATTTAGATAGGGCACTATTGAGGAATTAGGGAACTTTCCTCCCATAATGCAACTGCGGCTGGCTAAGCTGCAATCTGGTGTCAGAAGAAAAGGTTGTGCCCATGAAGGTAGCATTCCGCAAGCCTGAGCATCCTAAAATCATTTTCCTTGAGCACAAGGTTTTTAAGAGTACAACCCGCACTACAGAAGAACTGTTTTGGCTTTTTTTTTCCAAAAGGAATTGCTTTATTACTACTCTAAAGGTGAAAGAGCTGAATAATAATTTACTAGAACATTTAGTTCTTCTAGAATAGGGGAGTTACGCATTGCAGACTAACTCGATGTAAAGGGAAATACAAGGGATAGACTGTATGTCTTGACCAGCACTGTGTGCAGAGGAACATTATTTTCTCCTGACACTGTATCACATTCTATCCAAATAGGTGCATACTATAGGAAGAACATGCCCCAATTCCCTCACTGTGTCCTATCCCAACTTTGTAGTAAAAATAGTTGTTACAGAAGAACGGAGTGTACCAAAGATTATATCAGTGAATAACATGACGAGAAAATAATAAATTGTAAGCTGCTCGAGGGCAGGAACCACATGTCCTTCTATTGTATGATCCCTATCCCTAGAATGGTATATTGCAGTACAGTTCAGTACTGTGCTCTGCACACAGCGGGTCCTCAGTGAATACTGATAATGATGGTGGTGGAATTTTTCAGTAGTGCAAAATCTATGTCCCTTCTTGAGTGCTCAGCCAAATCAGAGCATTAAATCTTGGTTGGTCAGATTTCCTACCATGGAATCAAGGGAATTAACTTCGAGTGAAATGGAGAAAGAGAAACTAAGGGTTTTGGAGAAACTTAGAGGAAGCCACCTGGGGAATTTATGTCAATGAATCTTCAATACTTCAGGAGCCCAAAAAGCACTAGGGCAACTAAGCCATGCATATTGCAAATACTACAACACAGTTTCTTCCTACAAGAATTCTTCAAGAACATAACCACTGCATACTGTACTCAGTATTTGGTTAGCAATTTACACAGGTTGAAAGATCCTTATGAACAGGAAATGCATCTTTTAACTCTACTGTACTCTCCCAACCACTTTGAAGAGTGCTTTTAGATGCTCAATAAATGCTAGTGATTGATATAGGTATATGGACCCAAAACAATGATAATTCCTAGTCAATTTAAAAGAGGTACATGCAATTTGACCATAAACACAGATTTATCAACAAACTGAAACCAAGATGGTTGGAAGGACAGTACTTGTGAAGGAGTACGTCCTAATGGATAGAGTACGGGCCTGAGAGTCGGAAGGATGTGGGTTCTAATCCCAGCTCTACCACTTATCTGCTGTGTGACCTTGAGCAAGTTACTTAATTTATCTGTGCTTCAATCACCTCATCTGTAAAATGAGGATTAAGACTATGAGCCCTATGTGGGACACTGTCTGTGTCCAACCTCAATAGGTTTTATGTACCCCGGCACTTAGAACAGTGCCTGACACATAGTAAGCACTTAAATACATTTTTAAAAAAGAAAACACTTTATTTCTGAGGGTAGATTGAAAGCACTAGAACTCTTCAATCTGGAAAGACATGGGCTGAGGCAGAACATTATGGAAGTTTATAGAATTATGATTAGAGAACATAGGGAAAAGGAGAATTATTTTTTAACAAATCCCACAACAAGAAGCCAAGAGAGCCCCATTCAAAGTTGATGACACTGAGTTTGAAACACAAGAAAACACTTTTTTTTTTACCAAGTATGGGTTAAGTTCAAGAATTCATTCCCACAGGAAGATGGAGCAGACCAAAAGTACCCATAAATTCAGGAAGGATTTGGATAGCTAGATGAATAAGAGTATTAGAGGTTAATAGAGGTAAAGGTTAGGGATGACAGATAGATCCAAGGAGGACAACCAAATTCTGTTCCTCTAAGCAACCTACAGACACTTGCAGAGACAGAATTCTAGGCATTGACTGAGAAAATAAACAATTTATGTCTTACATTATAATTTTTAAGTTGAAGAACTGTAAGGATATGAAATGTTGTGAAATGAATATTATGTGCATTCATTTTAAAAGAAATGTAAAGAACCTAGATATTTCATTTCATGAAGCATTTGTTTATATGCTAGCTGTCATGAAATTATCTTTTGTACAAATGGCATCGTCAATTTATGTTTCTAATCATCAGTTACATAAAAACAAGATCATCTGAAGAGGACAACTGGGACCTTTATGTATAGGATTACCATAACAGAGATTACCCACAATTAAGCACCTAATCCAATTTATGAGTATATATTAGTGTTACAGTTATTATTTTGAATGATTTTGAAGCAAAAATTAATATATACCACAGTTCTCCCCAGGATGCCCCAGGGGTAAATTATTTTGATATTTGCAGCGGCTTGACAAGCCAACCGAAGCTTCACTTTACATTGTAGGTGGCTTAGAAGGGAAACGCTGCAATCTGAAAATTAATGAAACCAATTTCCACTATTAGGCTTTTTCTATGAAAATTCTCTTTTAATTTTCTCGGCTAGAATTACCTAATGATGTGGAAAAACTAAGGACATAAACAGTGCTCTAGAGAGACCATCAATCTTCTACCCAATATTTGAGAAAGGCACCAAGGAACTCATACTTGGAAGAGTGGAGCCATTGTCTTCCCAAAGTAAGCAGTAAAAACATCAAGGGGAAGGGAAGTGTATACAAAAAATGGACTATTTAAATACCTGAACTTTGCCAAGGGCATAGTACTGTGCTTTGTACACTGCAGGTGCTCAACAAATACTCTTGATTGGAAAATATATATATACATATCAATATAATTGCTTTCTTGAAATTTGACCAAGATAGGTTTGGGGGCCATATTTGAAAATAATAAATAACATTTGCTTTTTTTAAAAAAAATTTTTGTTAATAGTACAATAGCCTTGTCAAGATAAAAAAGAATTCAAGTTCTGCATTTTCTACTGCAGGGCCTGCATGCATTTTTCATTTGCACATTCACATCTCCATGTTTATATAACCAGAGGGCTTTTGGTAGAAAGCAAGAACTTCTCACTACTACAATTACCTAGATGTGTTCTGTTATTGGTTACATTGAAATTGGAAATTTTACATGGAAAATACTTAGGAAACATAATAACTCCCTTCTCTAGTCTCAGAAATTCATTTTAGGGCACTGCATAGCATTTTGCAATAAAACAATCCTCGTCTTCATTTAGCTAAACCAATTGCAGCAGCTACAATACTTTTGATTAAGAAAATGTGACCAGTCATTTTTAAACCCGTGTCTTTGTCCAAAATTACCAAATCACCCTTGATTCCAATCCTGCCCTGTTTTTACATTCAACCACAATTCTCATCAGACTGCTAATTAACAATGCAGAAATATTTTACAAATGCATGCCGGAGAAATCTCTTAAAAACAATTGGATATTGATATTCTGATTCTGCATTGCACCAGGTGGAAGCTCAATAAACTGATCGGTGATTAATTCTAAAGCATTAGTAAACTAAACCTTGTGAAGCATACCTTTTGCATATATGTAAAATGGATTTCCCATTTACAGAAATAGGAAAAATAGTAAGACGAACATACTTAGATCATGGATATTCTTGATTTAGAAAAAAAACTAAAATCATTCTCCAAACACATTAAAAGTTGCACTATAGCTCCCTGAGTGTGAGACAGAGACCCTGTCTGACCTTCTTATCTTATATTAGCACAGTGCTTGGTACAAAATAGGCATTAATAATACTACTACCACATAGTAAGTACTTAATACCATTAGTAGTAGTAATATTAGTTATTATTAATAAATAAATTAAATGTATTAAACAAAGAGTATCCTTTCAACCTTGATTCCCACCCTTTTCCTGGAAATGAGCTTTCAGAATTAATTTTTCTTTTCTTTCAACATACAAGCCACAGAACCAAGTCGATAGTGCACTAATCTGAGAGTCAGAGGATCTGGGTTCTAATTTCAGCCCTGCCTCATGTCTTGTGTGTGACCTGGTAATTTAACTTCTCTGTGCCTTAACTAATCATATTTATTTAACACTTACTCTGTGCAGAGCACTGTACTAAGCACTTGAGAGAATACAGTGTAACAGAGTTGGTGGATATGTTCCACAAGGGAGAGATAGACATTAAAATTAATCATGGACGTATATATAATTGCTATGAGGCTAAGGGTGGATTGAATCAAATGTGCACCTTCAAGTGCAAAGGTGATGCAGAAGAGAGAGGGAGTAGGATGAGTTGGAAAGGCCTCTTGAAGGAGACATGAATGTAGTTTCCTCAACTGTAAAATGGGGATCCAATATCTGTTCTCCCTCCTATTTAAAGTGTGAGCCCCACATGGGACACAGTCTCCATGACCCAATTAATTTGTATCTACCACAGCTCTTAGAACAAGTACTTGACATATAGTAAGAACTTAATAAATAACTTAATTATAATTTTTATTACATACCAAATCTCAGTTTCACTTCTATATGATAAAAATATCACAGTTTTGGCTATGTGAAGGTAATCTGGCTAAACCAACTCAACCAAATCCCTTAACTCTTTGAAATGTATACTTTCCTCTAAAATACTTCATACTTATTGTTCTAATCTTCACACTGTCCTGGGATGTCTCCAAAGTTCAAGAATTATAAAATACAAAGTACAAAGTGTACAAAATACACTCACAAGACTAGGTGAAAAGTGTCAAAACCAGCTTGAGAAGCAGCATGGCTTAGAAGATATAGAACATGGATCTGGGAGTCAGAAGGACCTGGGTTCTAATCTTGACTCCATCACGTTTGCTTAGTGACCTTGGGCAAGTCAGTTAACTTCTCTGAGCCTCAGTCACCTCATCTGTAAATTTGGGATTAAGACTGTGAGCCCTATGTGGGACAGGGATTGTGTCCAGCCTCATTAACTTATACCTACCCCAACACTTAGAACAATGCTTGGTATATAGTAAGTGCTTAATAAGTGTCATATTTATTAAAAGTTAGTTAATTTTGCATTTGTCTTTTATTTCAAAACCTGTTGGTCCATGCTGAAACTAAAAAGACCCTAAGAAATTTTCATGAATCTGCAAAAAAAGTGAAATGGTTTCCCATTTGTATTTAACTCTAACTAAACTTCACTGAACCTCAGGATTTCAGACCCATATTGGAAAATTTAAATTTAATAATAATATCTCTACTCTCCAAATTTCAATCTTCCAGAGCACGTGACACTTCACTAGCAATAATAGAAACTCCAGTGAATTTTCCATTTGCCTCCAAAATAATCCAATGTTCTATTGCTACACTATTGTAACAATTTGAACTGGGCAGATTTTAAATAGCTCAATTAACCTTTATCAGTTGTTATACAATATTGAGCAGTCTTGTACAGAAAATAATTTAGAAAAAAAAAGGATTTAACAGGAAAAGGATTTTACAGGAAACAGTCCATCCAAATATCTAAAAATATGGTTTCTCTGAGACTACTTAACATTCTAAAAACAAGGTTTTATCACAAGGAATTAATCATTCATTTTACCCATTTTATTGGTTTTATTTCAATTTTGTTATAATACTTTAAAATCTGCATTTCACAAACACAGTAGTTCAATTAAAACGTGACCTGTCACAATATATATTTTGCAACTGTGATTTTGCGTGTAACTTTATTTAGTGTATTTGAAAAGAAGCCACTTATCATTCTGGTGCTTCAGGAAGAAACAACACAGAAAACAAATGTATGTTCTAGGTCACCACTACGATTGAGAATCAATAGGAATCTGTTTAATTTGCTAAGACAATGTAAATTAGTAACTTCCAACCAGATGTGTGATGTGCACATCAAACTGCAACCTGTTCATTATGAAAATCCTGTCAACACTCAGCAAGTCACTTGATGACTTTTTATCTACTGCAGTTTCCACATTAGTGGCTATAAAAATTGTCTAGAGAATTTTTGCACATACAAAGAAATTGATGTTGTAAATATGTAATAGGGTGACAAACTATTTATCCGGTGTGTGCTTGTGGGCTTTCATGGGTTTTTGTAATTTTTCATAGGCAGGTGGAGGGAGAAGAAAACATTCAGAAGAAAGCCATGCATTTTTCCTCTCCAATAAATCATTTCTTTAGAATCATTAAGTCTTTTTTTCTGATAGGCAGTTGCTAACTGAACCTTTGGCACTGAAGGAGTATGCAATGTTGGGAAAAAAGGTCAACAGAAAAAGAAAGTACACTTATTCATTGAAAAACAAAACAGAATTTTTCAAAGTGACTAAAAACATAAATTAAGCTTATCCATTGGGAGGTATAGCTTGCATTCTGATCATTTATATGGGCCCGTGTGACTGTGTGCCCTGCTGTTTGATAAAAAATGATTATTAAACACAGGCACACACACAGGAAAGCAGAGTCTATATAGCACTTGTGATGTCTCAGACATACAAAGCACCTTCTTAAAGTATGTGAGTTTCCTTTTCATGGCAAGCAGACATAATTTTTCACCCTTTAGCACTTCTGTCTCCCCAAAGTGGTTTATTCTAAGGAACACGTTTTTGGCCTTTTCTCTTGTGTTTATTTTAATAGCTTGAAAAATGGCAAACATTGGAAAGAAATAGCTACACTTGTGAAGAGGCATGTGATGGCTGAAATGTGAAATGCTGGGGATGTTCCTGTTCATAGTTAAAAATCTGTAGTCTTCTTGCATTTATGAGTCTACAACAGTATTAAACTTCAAAACTGCTCCTGGAAAAGGTGGAAATCAAAAGGATTTTCTTAAAAGCCAAATGTAGTTTCCATAAAGAGAATCCTCTTCTGAGCCAAATTAATTTGCCAAATTCAATAAATCATATTTTCTTATTAAACAAGGAACTACGCAAATAATCCTGTTGCCAACTAAAGCATTAACATCTACTACATTTTTAATGTTGTAATTAAAAGTATGTGAAATTAATCCATTCCCATAATCAGCCACATCATCTGAGTCCTAGGCAAACACACATACCCATCTTCCTAATATGCAAAGACCTTTCTTCTCGGGATCGGCTCTGTCAGTATTTCCATAATAAATAACTTCTGCAGTGACAAAAATCAAAAGACTTTCAACTACAGAAAAGGTAAATTCAAAATACAGAAGCTCAGAGTTCTTCGCTAAAGTCAACAACAAAGCAGACCATTCCATCTGAATAAATATTATATCCAGTGTGCTCTTTCTACCCCAAAATAATCAATCGTATTAATTGATCCCTTACTGTGTGTAAGAATACTGCAGTAGGTGCTAGTCATTTGATTTAGCATATAGCCAACCAGAAGCAACAATATGTATCAAAAACCCTGCGACTGCAGTCAGCCTGCTGGAAATGATAGCCGTTCTCATCAGCCCACATACCATATCATCCACAGGTACTATTTCACCCAAAATCCACAACCGCATAGATCTCACGCATCCTTACAATAGGTCGCATTAAGGGCTGAGTGCTAACCAAGATTTCTCGCATTAGCTCTGAAGCTCGTTCATTTTCGTGGGCTAAATTCAGGCCCTATGGCCACTTAAACCTTCCTTGTGGTTCAGTGTATCAAACAGATCCATTCACATATTCATATTCCCTCTCCCTTCCCCCTCCACTTTGATTGGAGGCTGTTTGAAATTAGGAACTTCAAACTCCAGATTTGGGAAAGTGAAACAGATGTCCCAGTTCTTAACTGGGATCTTAATGGCTCCCATCGATGAAGCTTTCTTCTTTCTTTTCTTGATGCGGCATTAAGTTTTATTTAAGACAGGGTGTCTTTAAAAGGTAAGAAAATAGAAAGCAAAGCGCCGTGGCTGCAGCCCTATAGAATGACAAAGGCACTCTCCTGAGTTCCAAGTGTTGTCAGCCCTGACTCTCTCATCTGGGATCATGAGATCTTTCTCCCCTCCCCATTTCAGGGATGAGGGTGGGAGGTGGGTCTGGGGGTGGGAAGGGTGGAAAGGGGAAGATGGAAGGGTGGAAAGGGGGGAGGTGGAAGGGTGGGAGGAAGGAGAGGTGGGAGATGAAGAGAAATGGGGTGGAAGGGGTGGATGAGTACATAAGAGACAGAGAGAAGGGGTAAAATGTAGGGAGGTGGCTTTTAGAAGGGTGAGAGCAGGGAAGGGAGAGAGCATGGAGATGGAGAGAAAGAAGGTGGGGGGGGGGGGGAGTGGAGAAAAAAAATGGGCTTCCAAAGAAGGAATGAGGCTTCTCCTCCCAGCCAGGAGCCAACAGGGTCCACCTCCCCCCAGGGCCAACAGCCCCGCCGGACACTCACGTGAGCACGTAGTTGACGCTGACGATGCAATGAGGTCTGGAGGAGCGGCTGTTGTGCACGATGGTAGCATAACTCTGCACCCACACCCAGCCTCCGTGCTTCGCCAGAAACCGATAGTATTTGGTGGTCACCTGCCCCTTCACCAGCACTGAGGACAGCAGGGAGGGACAAGTAGGCGGAGAAAGTCACAGCCCGGCCCTGGCCGGTCCCGCGAGGAGGGACGCGGCCCAGGTCAGTCCCGTCCACCCTCTCCACCCCCGGAGGCCCGATGATTGATGTGTTAATATTAGTCTGTATCGAATGCATTCGATCCCAACGACACCCCCTCCGTTCCCTCTTTCTCCCTTCCTTTCTGTTTTTAGGGGAGTCGAGGGGCCCGGGGCTGAAACAGAGAGGGCCAAATATCCAGCTGCCCCCCAAAAAGGGCCTTTTTCTGCCTCTGTTGCTCTTAATAGCTGAGGCAGGTGGTCGGAAGGCTTGCCCCGCTCTCGAGAATATTAAAATTCGGACTGACATCGCCTTGTCCGGGAGATTCAGACTGAAGAAGCTGTTATGAAAACAGGGAGGGGCAGGAAAGGGAGAGAGGACAGATGGAGAGACGGAGGGAGCTAGGAAAAGAGGGAGAGGAAGGTGGGAGAGTGAAGGCAGGGAGATGGTGGAAAGGAAGATGGAGAGAGGGGGATGATGTGAGACAGGTGGGGGGAAGCAGAGGGAGGATCGAAGAGATGGGGGTGGCAAGAGGAGGAGGGAGGGGAAAGAAAGGGGGGGGTCCAACCTGAGTCCCGGAGAAGTCGAGCAGAGGAAGGTGGGATTCCCCGGGGATTTGCTAGGCCCCGTGCCCGAGCCCCCAGTTCCCTGTCCCCCAGCTGGGCAGCCGAATTGTACTTTCCAAGCGCTTAGTACAGTGCTCAGCACACAGTAAGCGCTCAATAAATACGATTGAATGAATGCATGAAGCTCCTTACACAAGTGGTGGGCGCAGCGCAGGTGGAAAGTGTCGCAGCCATGGACGTGGTGGTAGAGGGTCTTCTCGATGAGGTCCTGAGGCTCGTACCCCGTCAGCTCGGCCACCCTGGGAAGAAGGGCCAAAGGTCAGTCCGTCTGTGAGGAAGAAGAAGACGAGGAGGAGGAGGAGGGGAGGGGCCGTCCTCCCTACCTGGAGTCGAGGAAGATGAGCTTCATATCCAGGCTGGCCCGGAACATGAACATGTTGCTGTGTAGTTTGATCTCCGTCACGGCGCTGGGGGGCAGCGAGTGGCCCACGGCCACCAACCCCACATTCTGGTAGCAGCCGTCGAAGGGCGACATGTCCAGGCTGTACTGGCGGATCTTCAGGTACCCACTGCAATGGATTACCTGGAGTGGGAGGGAGCGTTAAAGCTGCCACCTTTCTCTCCATCCCCTTCCCTCTCCCCTCCCCACCACACACACACACACACACACACACAATCTCCGGGTCGACCCTCTGGGAGCCAAGGTCATGTGGCTAGAGCCCGGGCATAGTGGCTAAAACCCGGGTCTGGGAGTCAAAAGGTCATGGATTCTTATCCCTGCTCCGCCCGCATGTCTGCTGTGTCACCTTGGGCAAGTCGCTTAAATTCTCTGTGCCTCAGTTACCTTATCTGTAAAATGGGACTCCGAGACCCCCATGGGAGAACCTGATTACCATGTATCTGCCCCAGCGCTTAGAACAGTGCTTGGCACACACATAGTGAGAGCTTAACAAATACGATCATTATTATTAATATCATTATTATTATTATTCTCCGGTTTCAGGACTGAACCGTCAGACCGGACTGACGGATGGGGTGGCTCGGGGTGGAAAAGCGCCGGGATGTCCCATTCATTCATTCCTTCACTCAGTCGTATTTATTGAGCGTTTATTGCGTGCAGAGCACTGTACTAGGCGCTTGGGAAGTACAATTAAGCAACAGAGAAAATCCTGCCCACAACGAGCTCACAGTCTAGAAGGGGGGAGACAGACATCAAAACAAGTCAACAGGCCATAGACAGCAATCATCATTGGAAGGTGCCCGAGGGCCGCGCCCACCCACCCATCCTGAAGGGCAGTTTCCATCCCACTGCCTCCGAGCCCCTCGCCCGGGACACGCACCTTGTAGCCCCCGCAGGTGAGCCCCGCATTCCTTTTGGCCAGGACGCACTTCATCCTCAGGAAAAAGGACCGTTCGATCTCATACTCTAGAGAGGAGGCAGAGACCTGGGTGAGAAAGGCAGGGACGGGGAAATGGGGAGCCTGGGGGGACTGGAAGGACCCTTGGAGGTGGGGATAGAGGCGATTGGGAGGGGATACTGAATGGGAGGGAGCTTCGGAGGGGCCACAGGAGCACAGGAGGGCAGATTCTCCCAAAATTTCGACTCAGAAAGGATGGACAGAGAAGGATCCCGTCTCCTCGGCCCCCCACCCAAGGGTGGACGGACTCACGGCGGGGGTAAAAGTGGGGAGGGGGTGTACTTTTACCATGCACGAAATGGGAGTGGTAGGGCTGGTGGGCTGTGAGCACGGCGGTCATCTCGTCGTGGTCAGCGGGATGGATGTACTCGTAAATGCTGTTTCCGGTCAGCTCTACCTGTTTCAGACGTGGAGTCCCACGTTACCCGCACTGACAGGGATGTTTTTCCCCTCCTCTCCCCGCCCCACAGCACTTATGTATATCTCTATAATTCTATGTATTTATATTGATGCCTGTTTACTTGTTTTGAAGTCTGTCTCCCCTCCCCCTCCCACCTCTAGACTGTAAGCCCGTTGTGGGCAGGGAGTGTCTCTCTATTGCTGAATTGTACTTTCCAAGCGCTTAGTACAGTGCTCTGCACACAGTAAACACTCAATAAATGCGATTGAATGAATGGATTGATGGGACTGCTGAATCCAACACACTTTCATTCATTCATTCGTATTTATTGAGCGCTTACTGTGTGCAGAGCACTGTACTAAGCGCTTGCAAAGTACAATTCAGCAATAGAGAGACAATCCCTACCCAACAACGGGCTCACGGTCTAGAAGGGGGAAGAACACACCCACATATAGGTGCCCGACATCTCGTCTCCCTCTCCCTTCAGGAGAGAGGTGGAGACGGGCTTTCTCCTGGACAGCTCATACATCATCCAGGGCGCTGAGAAGGGGAGAGAGGGAAAGGTCGGGATCATCCCTCCCCTCCCCTTTCACCTACCTGAGACAGGCCCAGGTGAACAGAGGCCGTCTCCGAGATGTACATGATCTTCCCATCGGGGGCCACGACGAAAATGAAGCCGTCTAAGGTCTAGGGAGACGGATAGAAGAGTCAGAGACACGAGGCCGAGGAAGAACGTGGTGAAGAGGCAGGAGAGAGGAACAGTGGGTGGTGGGGAGGATGAGAAAGAGGAGGAGGCCAAGACCGAATGGTCCTTGAACAGGACCAGGAAGGCATTGGAGGGCCTGTACCAGGGACTTCTGGAATCCCGTTTGCTCAAAAAGTCACCCCGGATGAGGGTCGGGAGAATTTCGGACTCTCAGAGATAGAAAGCGCCCAAGTCCAGCGGAAAACGCCGGTAATAATAATAATCGTACTTGTTAAGCGCTTATTATGTACCAAGCACTGTTCTATTCGCTGGTGTTGATACAGGGTAATCAGGTTGTTCCACGTGGGGCTCACAGTCTTAATCCCCATTTTGCAGGGAAGGGAACTGAGGCTAGAGAAGTTAAGTGGCTTGCCCAAGGTCATACTGCATACAAGTGGCGGAAGCGGGATTAGAACTCACGTCCTCTGACTCCCAAGCCTGTGCTCTTTCCACTATAACCCACTCTGCTTCTCTGTCTTCGCTGCATCCGAGAAGCGCCCAGCCGCTTCGACTAATCTAATTAAAGGGTGGAGGGAAGGTGTCAAATCTAAAAATGCCACCGGGAGTTTCACTCTTTTAAATATTTGCTCAGAGACTTGAGCGGGCAACGGGCAATTTAAAACGGTCTGCACTGCAAATAATGCGCCACACAGCACCTGAGCACTGTGTGTGCGTGTGTCTGTGTGTCCCCGTGTCTATATAGTCACCCCCAGGCAGAGAACTCTCCAAAAGAAGCTCGCCCTTGCAAGGACTTATTTCCAAGTTCTGAGTGTCCAGCGCACTAACGAGCAAAGAGGTGCCAACTCAACGGGGCGATGGGCGCCCTTGTTCACCCAGGCCTCTCCAGTTGAGAGGCTTAAGGGTGAAGGTGAGGTTACAGGTCTAGACTCCCAGCTGGTCCCAAATTTTTTTTAATGATATTTCTTAGGGAAGCAGCATGGAGTAGTGGATAGATCATGGGCCTGGGAGTCAGAAGATCATGGGTTCTAATTCGGAATCCTCCACTTAATAATGATGGTATTTGTTAAGCGCTTACTATGTGCCAAGCACTATTCTAAATGGAATTAGAACCCATGACCTCTGACTCCCAAACCCGTGCTCTTTTCCACTAAGCCACGCTACTTCTCTATATACACTTGTCAGCTGTGTTGCCTTGGGTAAATCACTTCACTTCTCTGTGCCTCAGTTACCTCATCAGTAAAGTGCAGGTTACGAGTGTGAGCCCTATACAGGAGAGGCACTGGTCCAAACCGATTTACTGTATCACCTCAGCCCTTGTTAAAAACCTGGCATATAGTAACCATTATTATTATTAGCTTATATGCTAGGCACTGTACTAAATGCTGGGGTATATGCAAAATAATCGGACTGGAAACAGTCCCTGTCCCACAGTCTTTCTTATTTTGCAGTTGAGGGAACTGAGACAGAGAGAAGTTAAGTAACTTGCCCAAGGCCACACAGCAGACGAGTGAAGGAGCTGGAATTGGAACTCGGGTCCTCTGACTCCCAAACTCCATTAAGCCACGCTGCTAAAAATGACCTCAAATTGGGATTTGGGACCCTTCCAAGTTCTATTGTGCAGCTTTCCTCTCCTAAAGTCCCGCCCCCCTTTTCACCCCCGGGCTCCCCCCCTGAAAAGTTGATCACCTAAACTGAGGTTTTTTTCCGACAGCTTCACACTTCTCGGGCCTCCTCTGTGCTCTCGGAGAGGCTAGTTTTAACCCGAACGGGCCACACCTTTCGGCTCGTTTTCATTCTCGTTCATATTATTATGAGACGTGTGATCAAGCGAAAAGAGCATGGGCCTGGGAATCAGAGGACCTGGATTCTAATCCTATCTTTGCCAACGGCTGTGCAACCTTGGGCAAGTCGCTTAATCTATCTGTGCCTCAATTTCCTCAACTGTAAAGTGGGGATTAAATACCTGGTCTCCCTCCTCACACTGTGAGTTCCAGTATGGGACAGCGACTGTGCCCAACCAGACTAATTTGAATCTACCCCAGCGTTTAGAGCAGTGCTTGACACATAGTAAGCGCCTACTAAATATAATAATACTAGTGAATATAATAATCTCTCTCAACTCTTCCCTCCTTCCTCACTCCCTCTCTCCCCCTTCCCCTTTCTCGTTCGCAGGTACAAATTTCGAGTCTTCAATTAGCAGATCAGCCCCATATCAACCCCATACCCACCTTGTTTTTTCCGTTGAGGTCGCTTTCTTATACTATTCCTCTGAGCGGCTCTAAAACTATTTTTTGTTTAATGGAGAGGTTGGAAAAGCCTCAAAGG
This sequence comes from Ornithorhynchus anatinus, assembly GCF_004115215.2. Classification (NCBI taxonomy): domain Eukaryota; kingdom Metazoa; phylum Chordata; class Mammalia; order Monotremata; family Ornithorhynchidae; genus Ornithorhynchus; species Ornithorhynchus anatinus. The sequence goes on from NC_041746.1 coordinate 31,582,990, forward strand.
TTCCTCGGAAAGAAATCCCCTGGGCTTTATGTTCATAGATGATAGACAGTGGAAAGAGCACAGGCTTGGGAGTCAGAGGATGTGGGTTCTAATTCCACCTCTGTCACTTGTCTGCTGTATGACCTCGGGCAAGCCACTTAACTTCTCTGGGCCTCAGTTACCTCCTCTGTAAAAGGGGGATTAAGACTGTGAGCCCCACGTGGGACAACTTGATTACCTTACATTTACCCCAGCCCATAGAACAGTGCTTGGCACATAGTAAGCGCTTAACAAATACCATTATTATTTGGTAGATAGTTTACCCCTCAGGCACGCGGGCCAACAGCAATTCCGTGGCCCGTCTATTAAAGCGGTTTTCTCTCGTTTGGAGGCCAGTTACCTGAAGGAGGTGCGAGCCCAGTTCCCGACCGACATTGTCCAGGGGGCTGGTGCGACTCGAGTGTCCCCACGCTTCTCCGAGCCCTGCAGGTGGAAGACACGGAATACACATCAGTGGCTGGATCCCTGCTCAGACACCCACCCCCACCACCCAGCACCTGGAGAAAGAGCAATCCAAAAGTGGGGGGACTGGGGGGTTTATTTAAATTCTCCCAAGCTCCCGGAACCCCGGAGGAGGATGTCGGTGGCGCATTGTCCAAGCCCTGCCAGAACCCAAGGAAGCAGAGCCACCGGTCCTGGGCTCACCTCTCTTTCGACTCTACGGGCACCCCAGGGACCTGGGAGAGGCCACTCGTCCCCACAAACTGTCAACAGCCTGAAACTGTTCTGGCCGTAATAAAACAGAAGGAAATGGGGGCGTTCGACGTCGGATCTGACTCCCCCTGGACCACTTAGAACCGAAATACCCTAGCCTAGGAGCAGTGGGAGAGGAGCCTTGAAGTGAAGAGCGCCTGACCTCTCTGTAACAAATCCGGAAAAATTCAACCCGAGAGAGACACCTGAACGTGGTTTCGAGCAAAACATGCTGAGCCGGGCAGGCCCGGGAGCTAGCACTTACTCATCAACCCTCAGACCGCTTGCCCGCCCTCTCTTCTCCTCTCTCTTCTCCACTTAAGGCTCAAAAACTGATCACTTTATTTTTAAAAATATCCACCTGTTTCCAGGCTAGTTGTGCGCACTGGCCCCAGGGAGCTATAGGGAGGCAGCGGGATCTAATGGAAAGAGCACCGGCCTGGGAATGCGGAAACATGGCCGTGCTAACCCCGAGTCTGGCACTTGCCTGCGGTGTGATCATGGGCAAGTCACTTAACATCTCTGTGCTTCGATTTCCTCATCTGTAAAATGGGGATAAGATTCAACCTCCCCCTAGATTGTGAGCTTCATAAGGGGAAAATGCTGTGTCTGATCTGATTGTATTGTAGCTACTCCAGCCCTTATCACAGGCCTTGGACCCGTCGTAAGCGTGTACATCATTAAGTACATTATCATCATCATCATCATCATCATTATTATTATTAACGGGCCTAACCCGTTACTCCCTTTCGGAAGTGGGTTTCAAACTCGCCAGACGGCGCTATCTCTCAAGATGAGCTCCACCCCCACAACCCCAATAATAACAATAGTAGTAATAGTTAAGCTCTTACGATGTGCCAAACACTCTGCTAAACGCTGGAATGAATACAATCAGATCACATACCACATTAACCTAGACCTCCAACCCCAACCCCACGCACCGCGCTCCTGTCCTGCGAAGGCCAATTCATTCATTCAATCGTATCTATTGAGCCCTTACTGTGTGCAGAGCACTGTACTAAGCGCTTGGAATGTACAATTCAGCAACAGATAGAGACAATCCCTGCCCAACAACGGGTTCACAGTCTAAAATCCTTCTTGCTGCCCTTATTGAAGGTTCTACGCCGCTTGAGCAAGCGATGATAAATCACTCTGGATTTCGGAAAAGGTTTTCCAAAGTCCGGACTGTCTGTTACAGCGGGAGATAGGAAAGAGAAAGCAGACGGCATTTACCGGGGCCTGGAACCCAGCTATTTATGGGTAATGTCTTTTAGCAGGGTAGCCGCTGAAATAATTTAAACTGGGCAGTTAAAACCTTTTATGCTTACACCATTAAACAAGGCTCAACGTGACAAAAAAAAAAGTGATTTATCGTCGTACAGTGCAAATCACCATGAAGTACACAGTGACAAACGCGGCCGCATAATGATGCCCCACCGGTGACTGCCTTCCACAAATTAAAACGTGAAATTAGCCTCTTTAAAAACTGCTTGACTGGCGATGTCGCTCGGTTATCCTTCGAGTCACGGACAAACAAACAAGCCATCAAAATCTGGGTAGCATGGAGCGGAGAGTTCTCCTGAAGCGTGGAGCCGATTTACCTAGGCTTTTGCACGTCTAAGTAAATCTAACGATTTACCCACAGCTATTCAAACACTGATGCTCGCGGCCCACATCCGGCATTTTCCTGTCCCTCCTCCCTATTTTCAGTCCCTAGATCCTTGGCTGTCGCCCCATCGCTCCCGTGATATTCCAGATCTGACACTCTTTGTCTTTCTTCTCTCTGTCCCTCCCTCCTTGTGCTACATGTAATTCTCTACCTTTTCATTTCTTTCGGTTCTTCCTGTTCTGTCTCTCTTTTCTTCCTCTTCTGTTTTTCATCTTTCTGGATCTCATCATTACTCTCTCCCCTTTTCTATCTCCTTCCATCTCCTGTATCGTCTCTCCAACTCCCTCTCGTTGCGTATCATTGCCTGATTCTATGTCTCTCATATCTCTGACTTCCATCTCTATTAGTTTGTCTCTCTGACTTCCCCACGCTCTGTTTCTCTGACTCTCCCTCTTTCTGTTTCTATCTCTCTCTCTCGTTTCTCTGATTTCCCATCTCTATCTCTGACTCTCCGTTTCTCTGACTCCGTTTCTCTTTTTTTGCGGTCTGTTTCTGTCCCTATCTCTCATCTCTCTGATTCTTCCCCATCCTCTGTTCTCCTTTCCTTCCCCGTTAGGGCTCTTTCGCCTGGGTTCATTCCCTCGGGACTTGAAAGAGGAGGAGACACGGGGGAGGTCGTGTCTGCCTTAAATTCTGCCTCCTCAGGGACTGAGGTAGGAAGCTGTGTCTGCCTTAAATTCTGCCTCCTCAGGGGTTGAGGTTGGAGGCTGTATCTGCCTTAAATTCCGCCTCCTCAGGAGCTGGGGTTGCATCCTAACTCTTGCTCATGTGCCTTCCCAAGCCACCCGGATGGTGTGTTGTAATTTCCCTTCTGCCGTGGCTCAATCCCGAGAGGGGCAGTGCCGGACCCAGATGTACCCCTCGCAGCCCCTTCCAGGAGAAAAACGGGGTCCACTGTCCCAAGACAAACGCGAACACCAGCGGACAAAACTCTGAGCGACGCCTCCTCCTCGCCTCGCTCTTCCTAGTCCCGAGATGGCTGATTAATCCGAGTTTTCGGATCTAATTAGTATGCTCCTAAGAGGGGAGAATAAAACTTCCATCGCGGGTTAATGAATAGCTCGCCCCATTACAGGAACACATTTTTTCACGGAGCACTGCACTCTTTTTTATGTTTTTGGTCAAAACTTCCACCCTCCCGTACGGCCGAGTTAATGTTTTATAATGCAATGTGTTCACTCCTTCACCTAGCTGGTTTTTCCCCATCTTCGTCCCGAGCGAGCCCTCTTGATTTCAGATTCCTTGCCTACAAAAATTGGATCCTCTCACCCTCTGCCTCATCATCATGATATTTATTAAGCTGTGTGCCAAACACTGTGCTAAACTCTGGGGTTGATACTGGAGGGTTCTTTTTTTCTGCTCTCCTCCACCACCCTGAGAACGGAAAAAATAATTCTCCCTCCCGTTCTACCGTCCTTCAAAATCCCCAATTTTCTCCCTCCTTCTTCTAGTCCGGCGATCGGAGTTGCCACTGAAGGTTCCTCGTAGCTGAGGGAAAGGCTGTATTTTTGGCACTTGACCTACCGCAGAAAACTCCGCAAAGCCTTTGACTTTCTATTTAAAACAAGGACGAAATCCGTTCTTTTGCCTCCCGATTCCGGTGGGAGCCAGAGCTAAAGATTCTCTTGTAATTTGGAGAGGCGGACAGAAGAAAGGGTTTGTGAGCGAGACAAGTAGCTCTGTGCGGGAGAGGATAACTAAATCGTTTTTGGGGGCGAAAGGATTTGCCCGAGCTAAAGTGGCCGAAGACAAAAGGAAAAACACAATCTATTTGGGAAAATTTCCAAGACATATCACATTAAGCTTGTAGGAATATTTTTTTTCCGTTTCGCCAACGCCCCAACCCAGCCTCCATCTCCTTCTTTAAAGTCTGCTTTATCATATTTACATAAGCGGCATTAGAAGGGATGTCTCGATTATGGATCTAAAGGACTAGCTAGCATTTCATTGGAAAACAGGGACGAAGTTTCCCCGTCGCCTTCCACTTGATGCATTGTACCGCCATTTCCATTTAAATACCCCCTGACCCACGGATTACCTCAATGGACCTGGTTGCACGGGTTCTGTAATTTCCTGAAAATGAGATTTCGATTTATAAAACAAGAAACCAATTAGTAACCAAATGAGGCGAAGTAGATCCACTAAAATTGACCTAATCCCACAGGCACCATTTAGGCCAGATCTTGGCGAATGAATGATGAGCTGCAGTCTAGCGTGGGCTCAAAGCATCACCCAGCTGTGTTATTGCAAGCAGCAAAAATAAATTGATCGAGCTTTCCTTCGGAATGAATTTCATACCCTTGACAAAATATAGATTATGGGTCCAGCGTCGCTACCTCCCCCACAACAAGAGGAGGAAGAGGAGGAAAAGAAGCAAGAAGGAGAGATGGAGAAGAGAAAAAAAGGTTTGTTGTTGCTACTGTTTTAATCTTGAAGAAAAATAAAATAAAGCTAAACAGAAAGTTGTGGGAGTTTGTGGTGGTTGCTGATGCACACAGAGAACTTTCTTCTTCCCTACAGATAGCGACAACCACAATATAGGGGAAGAAGAGCAAAAAGGAAAGGGGGAAAAGAGGGGGGAAGAGGAAGGAGAGAAGAAGGAAAGGAAGGATGCAGAGAGGGAAAACGGAAGGCAGGAGGAAGAGATAGAGGAAGGAGGGGCTGTAAGAATGGTAGTGAGGTGAAATATGTTGACCCAATGCTTCCTGGAAAGGGTACCAAATCCCTTCTCGAGATCCCGACTCTGCAGGGATAGAGAAAGACGGGGAGAGGGTACCCAGAGGACCCTAGTGAACCAGCCCGGGGGGAATCCAAAGGGAAAGCGGGAAGTAGAGTACGTTGGGCCCCCGGGAATGGCATCGTCTCCGACCCCCGGAGGCTTGGGCACCGAGACCAGAAAAGGCTGCAGTGTCACCTGTCGTCCCGCCCGTAATGTGGACACCAGAGCCACACCTGCCCTCTCCCATTGCCCCCAACCCCCAGCCATTTGGAGGGAATAGGGTAGCTGGCGAGAGAGGGTGGCCTGTGAAATCCTGTAATTGTGCGGCCTGTGAAATCCTGTACTTGTGCATTTGTAGGCTCGGGGTGGGGATGTAGTGTTGGTGGGCGGTGTGTGTGTGCGTGTGAGAGAGAGAGAGAGAGAAAGAGAATGTGTGTTTGAAGGTGGAGGTTACCATTAAAGAAATAGCGGTCCCCACTTTGAAGAAATTCCTAGTTCCCAGTCGGGCCTGGCTGCAGCTAGGAAAATAGCCCGGGTTAGACACAACGAACAGACACGACAAGCAGAGTTGCCTAATGGATAGAGCACAGGCTTGGGCGTCAGAAGGACCTGGGTTCTAATCCCGACTCCGCCACTTGTCTGCTGTACGACCTTGAGCAAGTCACTTGACTTCTCTGTGCCTCAGTTATTTCGTCTGTAAAATGGGCCTGGATGGACTGCGTCCAACCTGATTAGTTTGTATCTACCCCAGCGCTTAGTACAGTGCCTGGAACATAGTAAGTGCTTAACAAATACCATAAGGAAAAAAAGGGATCCAGTCCGGGATGGGACAGACAATGGGAGAGGAGTCTGCAATCCCGGGGGCCCCGAGAACTCTAGAATATGGGGGGGGCGGGGTTTAAGGTTACCGCATTGAAGCCCATAGTAGCCGATCCCAGGAGAACCCCATTTCTTGCGGGGCGACTGATCGCCATTGGACCGGGATCCTGCCCACCCTGTCCCGGCGAAACCAGGCGCCAGAGACTGTCGAGAAGCTCTAGAACCAGCCGACACAGAACCTAGACGCTCTAGAACCCTTGATTTGGTCTAGAATCCCCGGGGAATACTTAATCGGGACTGTTTTCGAAACGCAACAAAAAAAATCAAAGGGGAAAACGTGTCATCATCCAAAGGGTGATGGGGTGGGGTCCCTTCTCCTTCCAAATTTGGTCAACTCCTAGAACTCAGTAGCGACAATCTAGAAACAGGAGGGAGAGAGGAAGATGGTGGGATGGCGGGAAGGCGGGAAGAAGGAAAGGAAGACGGATGGAGAGAGGAAAAACGGAGGGAAAGGAGGAAGTGAGGAGGGGATGGACGAGCGGGAGGGAAGGAGCTCAGATACATAAGAAACGGAACCAACTCCAGACCTCGTTGGAAGTCCAGGTATCCAGGACCCCAGTTTGGGGTCAAGAAAACAGGCCCGACCCAATCCAAACCCGGGACCTTGATCCCCTCTCCCCCCCACCCCCCAGATTTGCGAGAGGATGCTCGGCCTCTCCTGTAAGCCTCTGCACGTTTGGAGAACGCCCGGTTTTATTAGCCGGAGGCAGACTGCTCCCAAAGAAAATATGATTCCCCCCACATTGATCTGACCCTGATTGCCGGCCCATAAATCTGCCGGCGCAACCCTTTCGCAAGATCTTTGGTTCTGGACTTCCCATTTTTACGTCCCACATCAAAACTGGAATTAGACAGAGAAAGGCGGCGTGGCGCATACGCTGCAGCTTAAAGGCTTTTAAATGAGAAAAACTTCTGTAAAAAAATAAACATTGAAACCCAATGCTCAATCACTGCCCGGAGCAGCAGGAAAAACAGCCTTAAATCACCGATCCACGTGGGAAACAGAGTCCCCCCGCCTCCCATCCCCCTTTCAGCTCTGGGCTTCTAAAAATACAAGATTGAGGACTTCAGTCCTCAGATCAACACCTCGGCCCCACTGTGGAGTGGCGATCCTTATTGCCACCCCATCTTTGAGATTAGCGATGTGGAAGGGCTAATTTCAAATCAGTAGCCCTTTGTGATTTCACATCATCTTGATAACGAAGGGTTTGCCCAATCCCTAAATGGCGATTCGACTGAAAACGAGTTTGATCTTTCCAAGTTTATTCTGTAGACCTCGTTCCAGCCATAAGTATCTGCCATGATATCCAAATATATATGTATATATAAGTATAAATCAAAGCAGGATAAACTACCTCGATTTATTCTAGTTCCGATTTCCTCCCATAAAGAAGAGCGCCGCTGCGTCTGCTTTCCCTTCTGATTTCGGGGCGCCCAGAACTGATACTTTCACCAGGTTTCGATGAGTCCCTGACCCTCTCCTCCCCCATCCGCCCAGGTTGTTTTCGAATCAGATTGTATTATTGTTGGGGGACGAGGCTCTTTGAATGATTTCACAACAAACTTACTCCACCCCGATGGTTTCATGTGCTCTGGAATAGTAACCTTTGGCTCTCCCCTTCTCTCCTTCTCTTCGCGCAATTCCTTCTGTAGGAAGCATCGGAGGTGAATCAGCGTGAAGCTGGGAAAAGACAATTTCCCTCTCCCTTCCAATACTAGAACTTAGAGGAATTCATCTTGGAGTCTTTTTCGTTTTCTTCTTAAAGAGGGAAAAAGAAACCCTTCGTTTCCACTCGGATTTACGACTTCCCGCCTGACTCACCAGATCTTCGGTGTATCCTTAGGTTAATTTTCTGTCCGGAATATTGATCAGAAACGACACCGAAACGTTACACGGGAAAGGACGGGGAGCGAACCGAATTTACCAAACGACTTCAGACGCACCGAGGAATTTAGGAGTTCGAGATAAAAATGAGTGCTTTTAATGAAATGATTTAAAGTGGAATGTGAGCTAGAGAGACGGACGCTCAGGCCTAGACATTATCATAGCGATGAGCGTCTTATGAGATGACGAGGCCGGTCTTGTAGAAAACATTTGCTTTCGCTGTTTTCCCTGCCTCTTCGTCTGTCTCCCCAAATCTAAGGGACGTTTGAAAGAAAGCGGAGACCCCGTCTGCGCCTCTAGCCAGTTTACCAAGCTGTAGTAATAATAATAATAATTGTTAAGCGCTTACTATGTGCCAGGCGCTGAACTAAACGCTGGGTCCATGCATCTATTTGTCGCTTACGCATGGATCGCTCACTGCCTTTGGCGACTCGGAGGGGTTGCTTCCTTGCCAGCCCCCCACCCCCCGCCTCCCCCGCGGTGTCCTGGTCACTGTCCACGGGGAGATCTAAATCCTCGCCAGGCCACCATCGGAGAGGCGGCGGCCGAGGCCCTGTTGACCCGCAGCCCCGCAAGCACCACCATACACCATGTGCTTCTTCCGAGCAAACCACCAGCTCCGTGAGCGCCAATAATTGAAGGGCCCAGTTGGAAATCACGCAAGCAGATGACCTCCTGAGGCTGCAAACTCACTGCTAATAACCCTTTTCCCAGCAACCCGGCCCGGTGGGCATCCGGTGCTACCCATGCTGCCCTCCCTAGCAGGGCAAGAGACCCAGAAGGCGCCCCGATATCCCACTAATTACACCCATTTGTCCCTCCCCACCGCCACCCAAATCCATTTCCAGCCCAAGGTAGAGGTGTAGAATTGGATTTTCCTCCCGCTCCAAGACTTTCAGGTGCTGCCTTTTGGCTTCAAGCCCGACGTGGACAAGACTGCTTTGAAAACTTAAAAAAAAAAAAGTAAGTCTACAGGGAAAATTGGGAGGAGACTACATTATTATTTCAAAGATCTCTCTTCTTTCCCTTTGCTCTAAAAGCACACGGTCCTTCACGAAGAGCTCCGAAGCTCTTTAAATGTAAATCATTTGGAGCAAAACGCCTAATTCGAACATCACACCGCAACCCTATTCCCTCTATTTCTGCACCACTGAAACGGATAGAATGACCCGTTTCAATGTGTAAATAAACGGGATAGGTTTGGTGGTTTCCTCTCCAAAAAAAAATCCTTGATTTCAATTTTTTTTTCAGTTTCCGGGTTTCAGTTCTTTCCCCCGCTCTAACGTTTAGAGTTTCTCTGCTCGGGCGAACATAGATCCTAAGCGTTCTGCCCAATCTTTTAGAGTCGAGAGCGACATCAGAGAACGAGCTCCTTAATACCATCGCGGTTTTAATTCGCTCAGCCCTGGACCGGGCCACATAACTGTTCGGATACCCGCTCCTTTGCTGGGCATTGGGGTGGATCTGGAAATCCTAAATTCGCCTTAAAATTTTCCGTCTCAGTTTTGTCTCCCTTGATTCAACCCTAGTGCTGCTAAAATAAGACTCCCGCTTCTCCGCCTGTACGTCTCTGAGCGGTTTTGCTGATGCTCATTCTACCTCAGTGGGAAGGAAACTGGCAGTGCCGTCTCCGACCCCATGACCAAAAGTCGCTTTCCAGCCCTGCGCAGGCCAAAAAACACCAATCTCTCCGGACACCAGAATTTTCATTGGCCCCAAGAGACCCACAGCAGGTCGAGCCGTATTCCAACTTGAGGGTTGAGCAGAGGAACATTGGTGCACAAGACCACTCCAGGACATACCTGCTCTTCCTCTCTCGGAGCAGCTCCATGCTTCCAACTGCCGTGAAACTTCCATATGGGCTTAGACCCCCTAGTCGTTCTCTAGAAATTGGGCAATGCACGTGCTTTGTAGGGGGGAGGGCGGGGGGAAGGAGGGGGGCGAGAAGGTGCGGGGAGAGGAGACTACAGAGTAAAAAGGAAAGTCGTGTTTGTTTTAGTAGAACTTTCAGCTGAGCTTAGTGTCTGGAGTGTTGACAACAGCTCTCTTGGTCCAGTTCCCATCCAAACATATCATTTGGGCTGAATATTAACAGAGCCGAAGAGGGACCAACGAAGACGCCAACATCTCACCAAGCTTTTTAGCACCTTCCTGATCTACTTTCTCTTGGGCCTTTACCTACGTGCGCATGAATGAAACACGGGCGCAGCGCGGGCGGGGAAATGTTAGGGGTTTCACATGCTGAGACCTGGGCTGGAATTCGAGGCCAAGTTCCAGAATTAGTTAAGTCACTCACCTTCGGGAAACACCACTCTCATTTTAAGATAGCTGGTTGTGAGTCTGATTATGGATGCTTTGTCCAGCTGAGAGGTGATGGCTGAGGGCAAAGGCAGCAATTTGGCCAGTTCATAAAATTCACTGTTTTCTTTCTCCCGCCTAGTCCGGGCTGCATTTTTGGACTTCTCTTTCATTGTGTCTTTTTCCCCCTTTCTTCTGCCAACTTAAGCGCCGCAGATTCATCCAAAACAAACCAACAAACAAAAAAGAAACTTTCAACTACAGCTCGTACTGTGCAAAAAGCTAAGCATGATTTCGAATGAAGGCTTTTAAGTCTTTTAGTTGGGGACTGGCTGGGGAAGTCGGGGAGAGAGGGGGAAAAAAAGACGGGATTGAAAACGAAAACGATTTACTGGGGAAAAAAAATCAGAACGAGAAAGGGCAAGGAAGGAGCCTTATCCAAAGCGGCTTGGAGAATCCGAGAGAGGCTGCTGAGAACTAAACTATACGCCAGCTGGACCCCCGAAGATCCAGGCGTCTCTTCTGTTCCAAACAGCAAACGCTGGTCCTCGGAGCTCAGACATAATAATCCTCGTCCTTTTATTTTCGGCCGCCAATACCGCGGCCTCCAAAGGCGGCCCCTTCAGAAAGGAGGCCCGGCTGCTAAAACTACGTCCTTCACCGGGAGGGAGACGGCATTCGAGGAGATCAGCAGTCTGTCCCAGCCGGCGCACGGCCAGATGAAACCCTAAAAATAAAATTCGTTTTTACAAAATGACCAGAAACAGGCAGTTTCGTCCTCCTCCCTCCACCCCGCAGTTTCACCGTTTTGGTTGGGTCGTTGGTTTAGAAATAAATCCGGAGAGAGGGCAGGCAGTGGATTGAGACTACCCAAGAGGATGAATGAACGCGCATGTACTTCTCTCCCGACACAAGCAACTCTCTCAATCCCTGGCAGATGGATTTCTCCTTCCCCAGAGTTCACCGGTTATCGGAAAGAAAAACCACAAACCCAACGAGACGGTCTGCTTGCTCCTCAAGCAAACCTCCTCGCAAAACAGGTCCGCGGTCGACTAGTGCCAAAGTGATCATCCAAGACCACCCTCCCATAGAGCCTCTGTCCGTTCAGTCTGGCTTGGCCGGGTCCAACCCAGACCCCCAAGTCTCCCCGGGTGTCCTCCCCACTCCTCTGCGGTGGAGACTGAGAGTTCTTTTTTCCAAGACGAAGGACCCCCAAATTCGTGGGGACCGACTGCGGCCTCGCTGGGCTTGGCTGGCCGTGAAACAGGACTTGCCTGACCAGACCCAGGCTCAGGGAGGAGGAGGAGGAGGAGGGGGAAGAAGAAGAGAGAGAAGAAGGAGAGGAGGGGGAGGAGGAGGAGGAAGAAGAAGAGGAGAGAGAAGAGGGAGAGGAGGAGGAAGAAGAGGAGAGAAGAAGGAGAGGAGGGGGAGGAGGAGGAGGAAGAAGAAGAGGAAGAGGAGAGAGAAGAGGGAAAGGAGGAGGAAGAAGAGGAGAGAAGAAGGAGAGGAGGGGGAGGAGGAGGAGGAGGAAGAAGAGGAAGAGGAGAGAGAAGAGGGAGAGGAGGAGGAAAAAGAGGAAGAGAAGGGAGAAGAGGGGGAATAGAAGTATGGGAAGGAGGAAGAAGAAGAAAAAGAGAGGATGGGGAGAAGGGAGAGGAGGAGCAGCAGGAGGAAGAGAAGGAGGAGATAGAGGAAAAGGCAGAGGAGAGAGGAGGAGAAGGCGGAATAAGTAGGATGCTCAGAGGGAAGCTGAACCACCCCTAGCCCCCCTACCCCGCATCCCACCGCCTAGAATGGGTTCGCGAGCGCCTGCACCTACCTTCGGTCCCAGCAGCGTGCAGAGGGTGAGGAGCGACTCTTTAATTACAGTCCCTCAAATGGTCCAACTAGAGAAACTTTGCTGCCCTCCCTACTTTCCCCCGGGCCCCGCTCGGGCTCCTCCACTCAATTTTTTGTTTTGCTTTGGTGCGGGGAGGGGAGGGGGAAGGGGGACTTTGGAGAAGGAGGGGGAGAGATGGGAGGGTCGAGGGGCGTTGTCGTGTTTCCCTCTCTGGGAGTCGTTATGAAGTTGAGATGATGCCTAATTGGAAGGCGAAAATGCTCGATAACTTCTTTAGGGCTAAAAGCCTTTTGCAACCCAACTTCACTCCTTGACTCCCACTCTCCAGGCCTCCCTTAATGCCGCTCCCCGCCAGCGCTCGCTTCCTATTGGCCCGCGGCGCCCCCGGGGCGAGGCGCTCATTGGCTGAGGGGGGGTTTGATTGACGTCCGGGCCACCCGCCTCCCCCCCCCGCGCTCCTCCGCTCGTCGGGGGCGTTGGGATGATGGCTCTGCGCCCTCTGACCCGCGCGGGGCGGCTTGGAGGGAGGAGGGATCAAGGGTCCGGACACATGGAGACCGGTGGAGGGGTCTTTTTTGCTATGGGGGGTGGGAGACGAGGAGGAGGAGGAGGAGGAGGAGGAGGAGGAGGAGGAGGAGGAGGAGGGGGAGGAGGGGAGGAGGGGGAAGAAAGGGGGAGGAGGGGGAGGAGGGGGAGGAAGAGGGTGCAGTTCCGAATCTGACCAGGGGCGGCAGCCGCGAGGGGGCGCAAGGTGCATAGAGCGGGTCACGTGACCCGCGGGAGAAAAAGGGGGGGGCGGCCTCATGCTGCGCTCCATAATAATAATGTTGGTATTTGTTAAGCGCTTACTATGTGCAGAGCACTGTTCTAAGCGCTGGGGTAGACACAAGGGAATCAGGTTGTCCCACGTGGGGCTCACACTCTTCATCCCCGTTTTACAGATGAGGTCACTGAGGCACAGAGCAGTGAAGTGACCTGCCCAAAGTCACACAGCTGACAAGGGGCAGAGCTGGGATTCGAACCCATAATCTCTGACTCCAAAGTCCATGCTCTTTCCACTGAGCCACGCTGCTTCTCTAATTCATTCAATAGTTATTTATTGAGCGCTTGCTGTGTGCAGAGCACTGTCCTAAGCGCTTGGGAATGTACCAATCGGCAACATTCATTCACTTAAAAGTATTTCTTGAGCGCTTACTATGGGCAGAGCACTGGACTAAGCGCTTGGAATGGACAAATCGGTAACAGATACAGTCCCTGCCCTTTGACGGGTTTATAGTCTAATCGGGGGAGACAGACGGACAAAAACGATAGCAATAATTAGAATCAAGGGCATGAATAAATGGTGGTATTTGTTAAGCACTTATTATGTGCAAAGCACTGTTCTAAGCGCTGGGGGATACAAGGTGATCAGGTTGTCCCACATGGGGCTCACAGTTTTAATCCCCATTTTACAGATGAGGTAACTGAGGCACAGAGAAGTTAAGTGACTTGCCCAAAGTCACACAGATAGAAACAGTCCCTGCCCATTGACGGGCTTACAGTCTAATCAGGGGAGCAGGAGCTCCAGCGAGGAGCAGCAGTCCCATCCCGGGAGCCAGCCCTATTTCGTTTATTCCTGAAAAATAATAATAATAATGTTGGTATTTGTTAAGCGCTTTGAGAAAATAATTCTCAATTAATAAAAAATAATAACCCCAAAACAACAACAAATAAAACCCCAACCTTTTGTCCTCCGTTCCCCCCCTCCCCCCCCGGCATTTGTGGCCGGCCCGAGTCGAAAAGGCAACGCCTGGAGTCGATGGGTTTCTCCATGGTTTGTGGAGAGAAGCCCTGCAGCACCTCTCATTTCCCGGGAAAGAAATGGCCTATAACCAAGCGCTTAGGGCAGTGCTCTGCACCTAATAATAATAAAGTTGGTATTTGTTAAGTGCTTACTATGTGCAGAGCACTGTTCTAAGCGCTGGAGGAGATACCGGGAAATCAGGTTGTCGCACGTGAGGCTCACAGTCTTCATCTCCATTTTACAGATGAGGGAACTGAGGCCCAGAGAAGTGAAGTGACTTGCCACAGTCACCCAGCTGCCAAGTGGCAGAGTTGGGATTCGAACCCATGACCTCTGACTCCCAAGGCCGGGCTCTTTCCACTGAGCCACGCTGCCTCCATAGTAAGGGCTCAATAAATAGTATTGAATGAACCCGTTTTAAATGAATCCCCAAACGAGAGACACTCCTTCCCGGAGGACAAGATCCCGGCAAGGCTGTCCCCTTGGGGAAACACGCGCCTGGCTTCAGTCCGGCGCTTAGAACATGCCTGGCACATAGTAAGCGCTTAATAATAATAATAATAATGTTGGTATTTGTTAGGCGCTTACTATGTGCAGAGCACTCTACTAAGTGCTGGGGTAGATACAGAGTAATCAGGTTGTCCCACGTGAGGCTTACAGTCTTAATCCCCATTTTACAGATGAGGGAACTGAGGCACAGAGAAGTGAAGTGACTTCCCTACAGCTGACCAGTGGCAGAGTCTGGATTCGAACCCATGACCTCTGACTCCCAAGCCCGTGATCTTTCCACTAAGCTACGCTGCTTCTCTAAACAAATATCATTAACAAATATCATTATTATTACGGGAGGAAGGAAAAGAAGGAACCCGTCTTAAAGTTAAAATTCAACGAAAATTTCCTCCCCCCAAACCGGAATTGAGAAAACCCGGGTGTGGAATGCCAGAGCGAAACGTTTTTCTTTTAGAGAATCCACAGTGTCCGGGGTTGCCGTGGGGCCACCACTTGCTCTCAACAAGGACCCAGGCACCCCTGGAATAGAGTCAATAAGTAGATCAATCAATAACCCACAAACTTTTCCATCCAGATTTATTGTGTCAACACCTGAAGTTCATTCACATCGCTGACCTCCTCCCACTCCCCACCTCTATTTGAATCCTTTCCTTGCTCTCACCTCCCTCCGCCCCTGGTGAGGGAGGGAAAGAGTTCAGGCGCCAAAATGGAATTATATGAATTATTGGAATTATTTCTAGCTAGTCTGGTGACAATCCTTCTTCCCCAGCCACAGACAACTTCTCTGCCTGCTATTGCAGAGCCCGGGGATGGTTTCTCGAAGTTCACCGCTAAATCCTTGAGAAAGAAAGACTGTGAGCCCCTTGTGGGAAAAGGACTGTGTTCTATCTGAGGTCTTGTATAAACGCTAGCGTTTAGTGCAGGGCTTGGCACCTAGTATGGGTTTAATAAATGTGATAGTTACAACTTCTGGAACCTACACATAAGCTTGGTTGTTAAAACACACAGACACACAAACTCCAAAACAAAATATCTGCATCGAAGTTTAAAGGGCTCATTGCTAAGGATAAAGCAAATGTGATGCAGAGGTTTGTTTTGACATTTTACGGATGATTCTGAACCATTTTAAAGCGTTTGTTCGGAAATATTGACATCTGCCGCCTCGTCATCGGAGGACAATAAGACTGCAGAATGATTCGGGTATCTCTGAGGATAATTACACATCTGGCCGGAATAGGAGGAAGATGTTTAGGGATGAGATGGGATACTGCCGAGTGTCAGGAGAAGGAAAGTAGACGTTTGGGTTTTTTTTTTCTTCAATTTTGAGAATGAAAAACTAAAATGTTTAAATAAAATACACTCTAGAGATTTTGCGAGACGTCTATCTACACAAGAAAGAGAGAGTCTTTTAACATCCCCTTCGCCCCGGACTGAAGCAATTGACATGCAAGTCTGGAGACCATTCGAATCCAGTCGACGGGCGTAAATGCAATAAATCAATATCTTTACGTTTTGTCTCTAATCTCACCGAAATTCTGGGTGTGGATTCAAGCTCTATAGAGAGGCGGGTTGCTCACTGCTGTCTTCAGAAACGGGATTTTAATAGATACCGAAACGCCACCTTAACAAGGCACCGTTGTGAAAAGAAAGAGACTTCCATCTCCCAAGAGCTAGTACTGAGCATTTTACAGAAAATACTAGTAGTCATTACAGACCGGATGAGGTTAGAGGGATTATTCGCATCTTGATATTTTCAAAAGTTGACAGGGAAATAGTTTACTTAAAATTAGCCACACGCCTGCCTCATCATCGGCCTCCCACTCCCAAGCCCTCAAATACCCCACTTATAGATACACGTGAAATTTAAATGTTTGTCTGATGTCGAACGCATATCGCTGTTTAAAAGATTCGTGACGGTTTATCAGCGCTAGAAAGACTTGATGTAAGGGATAGTTGACACAGGAAAAATCCAATACCGCATCTTCGGAACAAGATGAGCAAAATTAGTATGTGAATGTAAGTGTTCAAATAAATCAAAAGGCCGATGTCAGGGTGGGCTAAGCAGCGATGCCACTCTGTCCCAGGGAAGCTCATTTGTCCAAGTATGAGGTGGATTATTTTGTTTAATAAACAAAGTGAATGCACTGTCATGAGACTATTGTACCACGATGAACACTTAGCCTGCAATTGCCCTGAATGGAGTTTACCAAAGAGAGTGAATTACCTTTGCGAAATAACACCTGTTATTCTAATCTTTGAACCTCAGCAAAAGAATACAAATACAGTGAAAACAGGGCATCGTTTTCCTCTACACGCTCTCCCCGCCCCTCCCCGTGGCCCCAGAAGTATAAACTCCCGTCGTCACGTGCATACACATTCGGAAACACCATATCAACAGCCATAAATAATATTAAATCATCGTAATAATAGCATTTGTTAAACGCTTACTATGTGCCCAGCCCTGTTCTGAGGCTGGGGTAGATACAAGGTAATCAGGTCTTCCACGAGGGGCTGATAGTCTTAATCCCCATTTTAGAGATGAGTTAACTGAGGCACAGAGAAGTTAAGTGACTTGTCCAAGGTGACACAGCAGACAAGTGGCAGAACCGGAATTAGAACCCACATGCTCTGATTCCAAAGCCCTTGCTCTTTCCACTAAGCCACGCTGCTTCTCAAATATGCACCCTTTTTCTTCAGCCTTTGAAGTTTCCCCTACTTGAAATGGCCTAAACTGAAAAAAAATTGCTGCCGACACAAAAGGTTTCCATAAGGGGTTATCTCCTCAGAAATTGCTGCTATTAATAAAAAACCATCCTGCAGCCATATTTCAAGATAACCTGGATTCGCTAGCCTCTAAATCACAGGCATTTCTGTGCCTAACGCAAGAAAGGGAATGGTAGCCAGAGGGTGCCACCTATTTTCTGCCAATATCGTTGCGTTTGCACTTGGTTATGGTACGAAAGAACTATTTGGAAACGTTTCTTGAATAAAGTCCAGTTGCCCGAGTAGATGCTCGAAGACGCCACGAAAGTAACCAATACTGAGAACTCGGAGGCTTTTTAGAGTCCTCGTTCAGAACTGGTCCAGCAGGCAGCATTGTCAGCTGTGTGACCGTGGGCAAGTCACTTCACTTCTCTGTGCCTCAGTTACCTCTTCTGTAAAAGGGGGATTAACTGTGAGCTTCACGTGGGACAACCTGATTACCCTGTATCTACCCCAGCGCTTAGAACAGTGCTCTGCACATATTAAGTGCTTAACAAATACGAACATTATTATTATTATTATTATTATGAAATGACGACTTGGAAAGAAATCTAGAACGAGCCCTCTTTGCTATTAAATTACTGTTGTGCACAATCACCACCACGACATGCACGCACGCGGGGTTGGGGGAAGTGTGAGGTCCAGGCTCCTCGGTTGGTCAATTTACTCCATTCCCTGGGGGGGGGGGGGGTCTCTCCGAGAACCCAGTCTGTGGATTTCCATTGGTTTGGCGTTAGCAAAGGCAGGGTACCATCTTTCAAGGTTGGTGAAGTCAACCAGATTTTCATATTTAAATCCCTCTGTAACCGTTACTTATTTTTGAAGTAGAGAACCGGGGATGGGGAGAAGAAAAAGGGGTAGACGATTGAATGGCTGGAAAAGGAGACGGTGGTTCCTATTTCTCAGGGAATTAATTCCCGGGGACCCCCGAGCCTGGCCCCGATAGACCTGGGCGATTTCAAAGGGTCAGTTTAACAAGGACCTGCAGTTTGGGGGTGAAAGCGAGCAGATTCGAAAACAGATTTTCTGACAGTGGTTTGCCCCCCGCGCCCTAACCTGACCTTTCTTTCAACCAAATCAATCGTATTTATTGAGCGCTTACTATGTGCAGACCACTGGTCCGAAGCTCTTGGGAGAGTACAATGCAACAGAATTAGCAAACGTGTTTCTGCCCATTAGGAGTTTACAGTCTATTGGGGGTGGTGGACTGGGTGGAAGAGGGGAGGGAGGGATCTTTTCTGCCAATCCCTCTGTCCCCTTGCCTAGCGGATTTGTTTAGTATCTTTTATACAGCAAATAGCGCGGTGATCATCTCCTGGGGGGCAAAAGAAGCACCCTGGCAATACTAGGTGCCTGTGAGTGTGGGAGTTTTTTGTTTGAATGTGCGTTCAAGGGCGAATTCGTAAATGTAGTTCAATCATACACATTTTCTTCTTGGCTTCTATTTGTTTCAATAAGAAACATAAAACTACAATTCATTAAGATATTAAATAGGTACCACATATTAGAGTACTTCAAGAATGCTCGTCTTCTAACCAGCGAAAGGCATCCAAATGGGAAATACATTTTCGATTTTTTAAAAATTCCTCTGTATTTCTTTCCCCCTCCCCACCTCTTTTTTATTTTGTTGTTGTTTTGTTGTTGTTTTTAGTTTTTTCATATTAATGTTTCTACTGGGGGATATTTGGAATCTTTACTAGGGTGGGGAATGATGGGAAATGAGAGTTGTTACGGGAAATGGGAAAGCAAGAGTGGAGAGATGGTAATCTGCTCAAGATTTAGGATTGGGGTAAAAAGGACTGGCCAGTTTCTAACTAAGGTAAGATTTATATATGTGATTTGGGGAATTAGAAAGGCCTAACTTAAATACTTTATACCTACCCCTCCCCCCAAAAAAAAGCTGTAGAAAATTCCTAGTTTCCAGCTTCCAATCTCTAGAAGCTAAACTATTTTGGAAAGTAGTGGAGTTGTCCTTTTTGTTCGAAGATAACTATTAATAGGGCTGGCTATGTGGGTGAGTGTTTTTAGAGACAATCTCTTGTACCCTTGTTATCAATTAAAATTTATAATAATAATAATTATTATTGTGGTACTAGTTAAGCACTTACTATGAGCCAAGCACTGTTCTAAGCACTGGGGTAGATAAAAGTTAATCAGGTTGGACACAGTTCTTGTCCCACATGGGGTTTACACTCTCAATCCCTATTTTATAGATGAGGTAACTGAGGCACAGAGAAGTTAAGCGACTTGCCCAAGGTCACACAGCAGACATAAGTAGGAGTCACGCAGGGCCTTCTGATTCCCAGGCCTGTGCTTTATCAAGTAAGCCACCACTGCTTCTAGAGCATCTTGGCCATTCGGTTGAGCATTATTCAGCTACCAATCAATGGTCACGAAGGGAAAGTTATGTCTCATCCCTAGCAGGATGAGGACTTAAATTATTTTGGCAGTAGTGGCGATGGTTTGTGCTGAGCCATTCCCACTCTCACTCGGGAATGGGGAACTGTGTCCAGCAGCAAGCATTGTGAGAAGCCTAGTAGGAAGAAGAGCTGTGGTCACAAAACAGACTATCTGGGAAACCTCGACAGCAGAAGACACCACTGTGAACTGCAAATACAGAATGAAAAGAGAGCAAATCCCACGGTGCTGTGTGCCTGGGGGATTCAAAGGTGATTTTGATAACCTTTCTCCCTAAGTTGGATGAGCACCCTCCATTCAGCCTTTTAAAGGAAACTCACTTTCAGTCTCCAGTCAGTTTCTAAGTCAAAGAGATATCTATTTCACTCGGGCATGGATGGTTTAGCAGTTGACTTAGCCGTGGTCCTCTGATTCCTTACTCATGAATCTGAAAGTTCTCTGAGACTTAAAATACCTACACAAACTTGTGAATTAGTTAGAAAGGCAGTTATTTTTTACTAGGCACAGCTCGTATCTACCCCCAAGGGCGAGATACAACCCCTCAGGGTAGCTGCCTATGCTTCATTTACCTCCCTTTCTTGTCTCAGAGAGCCCTTTCTTATTCACAGACACCATTAAACACAACAGATGGGATGAGGGCCTCGTTAATTGAGACTTCAAAGGGGACAGGTGGCAACGAAGACGAGCACGTGGAGAACTCCTTGGCGGCCACATCTCCACCACATGCCAAAACACTCCGTTCTACAGCCTGAAGCCAGGCCCACAGGCCATGATGGTCACTTTGCAGTTTCTGGGAGGTCAGCGCCTTTCCCCGGGGATCGTTTCCTTCCTCATTATCCCGACCATCCCTCCCTGCCCTGAGAATCATCGCCTGGGGGCGATGGGTCAAGAGTGTTCTCCTGGACTCTTATCATAGGAGCCTTTCTCTACCCTACTCAGTGCAATAGAGAGGATCCTTCTGCTGCCAGGCCCTGTCTCACCCCTGAAGTGAAGCTTCAGTTCTCCTTGCTCCTTAAGACAATGGCGGGCCAGGTTCCTTGCCTTTTCCCCCACTCAGCCCAGACCTCCAAGGGACCCGGGTGCCGGTCATCGAGGAGCTGTGGCAGTGGACAGTGGCCTCATCCCCAAAGGATGGCTTCCCTAGACTATTTTTGATAAAACAGTCCCTCACACTCTGGTGCCTGTCCTCGAAGCAAGAGGCTAACACTGCGGGCCTCCCGCCTCCTCCAGTTTCTTCTCAACCCTGGTCTGTAAGAGCCATTTTCACACCGTGCTCGACCCAGGCCCTTCCTTCCTTATGACAAGAGCCAGCATCATATTGTGGGGATAGTGAACAGAATATGTATCTTGGGTACATCCGGCCCTTCATCCCTCCTTATACAGTGGAGGAGGGCCTGTGCATTTGGGGGAGCTGTCAGGGGAGAGAAAGGTGGTGAAAGAAGCTGGCGATTATACTCACAAAAACCCTCATTCTGTATTTAGGAGAAGAAGGTTTTCTGCTGCCAGGGAAGGTGACTGTCTTCCTCCCTCCCCAGTCTGGACTGGAGAGGTGGACATGGCCTCTCTCGTCTCTGGGTTTTCTTGCCTAGGACCAGTAATAATAATAATAATAATAATTGTTGTATCTGTTAAACGCTTACTATGTGAAAGGCACTATGCTAAATGCTGGGGAGGATATAAGCAAATCGAGTTGGGCACAGTCCTTGTCCCACGTGGGGCTCACAATTTCAACCCCCATTTTACAGATGAGGTAGCTGAGGCCCAGAGAAGTGGACTTGCCCAAGGTCACACAGCATTTATGTGGCAGAACTGGAATTATAACCCACGACCTTTTGACTCCCAGGCCCCTGCTCTATCTACTATGCCATGCAAGGAATCGGCTGATCGCCCGCTGTGTACAGTGCACTGTGCCAAGCATCTGGGAGAGTATCCAGGGCCCGGGGGAGGCCTGCAGGGCCTAAGGGGAATAGGTTGATTTGTACAATTGCACAAGTTGTACAGTTGTACAACTTGTACAAGTAGAAAGTACACTTGTTGCCGAATTGTACTTTCCAAGTGCTTAATACAGTGCTCTGCACACAGTAAGTGCTCAATAAATACGATTGAATGAATGAATGAAAGTAGAGCCCTGGGACCAACCAGCCTCCTTTGTCTTAGGGGAACCAAAGTAGGACCAGTGACTGCGTGGCCCTGGGTGCCCGTGGCTGGGGTCCCGACGAGGAAGGTGCAGGGAGGGCAGCTATCTTCTTTCTCCTCCCTGCCCCTCAACAGATGCCCTGCCATCGCCTGCTCCCCTAGACCTGGGTCGCTCCCTCACACTCTCCTCGAGTGATGGAAGAAAACCATCTCACGAGGCCCGAGAGCATCCACTTTGTCCCCCCGCACCCCGAGACTCCTCTGAAGAGAAGAGCGCAAGATCCTTCTCTTGGAAGAAATTTCACCCTCGGAGGAAAAAGTTCCCATGGCGTCTCCTGAAGTCCCAGGTACGATTTTCGGCCTGTCCCTCTTTTGCAACTTGGGCGTTTCCTTGCTTTTGGAGTTGAACATTCCTTTTCCAGTCCCTAGATTTTAGAAATGGGGGCGGGGGGGGGTAGAGGGGGGGAAGGAAGCAGACAAGTTACACCCCACTAATCACCATCCCCTGACTCCAAAGACTGAGAAAACATGGCCCTGGAGTGAATACACTTTGTGATCAGCATTTTCATTTTTTCCATTTGGGTAATATCGAGGGGCAAAGTGATTAGAAACATGAATAGCTATGAAGCCTTGGAAGCACTTAAGGTTTTAATGGACCTCTCCGGCTACCATGTATAAGCATAACGTCCATGCCCCAGAGTCATTCCTCAAGCTGTTAAAATTCTTTTTACTTCCTGACGCCACTGCTTAATCTGAACAGAAGGAGGTGCCCGACTCAAGTGGTTACTTAAATTTGCATTTTAAATTAGAAATGACTTTGGATGTGTAGTGGTGGTATTGTCATTATTACATTTCATTATCGTTATCAGTGGAATTTATTGAGCACCTACTTAGGAGAAGGGTTGGGAGGGTTAAAGAGAAGCCAGAGGCATGATCACTGGCCTCCAGTAATTTACACAAATTATTTACAAATAGTGGAAGCAGGAGGAACAACAAAAGAGCAGGAAATAGTACAAGTGTATCGGGTTGGAACTGTAAACAATAAACTTACTACGTTTTGCCAAAATAAGTTTGTTTGAAAGGGCAGCTTGCTAGGTTGGTACTGCCCAAGTATTAGATGTTCACAAATATAAAATGTAGGTTGTATTTTTACTTTCTAAATTGAAATGGCAAGCCCCGAGGGACTGGGGGGTTTTGAATGGCAAGCCAGAGAATGGCAAGCCGGGTCATTGCCTGACCCTAAACCAAAGGCTTTAAGACCCTTCAGTTCTTGTTTTCCCATTCCATCCCCTCTGCAGCCAAGTAAACTTGGTTACGGCACCCTACTCTCATTTCTCTCACCAGCAAACCTTTACTCAAGCATTCCCCCTTGTAAAACGATTTATTCTTCTTCCCTGCCAAGTCATGTTTCTCCCCTTTTCCAAATCCTACAGCTCATCTCCATTAGTCCCGTTTAATGCCATCCCGGAGAGGGTGAGGTCCAGGACTCAGTTGGTCCAGGGGAGAGGGGTGTCAAGTGCAGAAGCTCCATCTTGAATCTTTCTCACTCCACTCCTTGATTGATGTTGTATTAAGGCAGGAATCCCAATGGACCCGAGGCTGCCTTCCCACCTCTATGGAGATGCCAAACAGCTCCAAGTCCCGGTTTTTTCCTGTAGTTGGCAATTGTGGGCCAAGACTGCGCATGTACTTAATGTGCTACATCCCTGCTCGCCTATTCCTTGTTTGCCTCCTCCCCCTTTCCCGGGGCTCCAGAGGAAATATGATGGGCAGGGAGGAACTGCACCAGCCATTATAACTAGAATCAGTTCCTCCTTGCAGATTCTCCATGAAGTCTAAGGATCTAAGGATCAAGATTATTCCTGGCGTGAGACTCCAATCAATCACGAGTATTTGCTCCTCATTTAAATTCTTGGGCATCCCCTAGAGAATCTGGATCCTTCACTTGTGCTTTGCATTTGGGCCATAGCCCCCCCGCCCCGCCCTGCCCCAATATTAAACTCAGACAGAGACTGTGTTTTCCTTTTCATTTGTCATTCTCCACAGTGCCAGGTAGAGTGCTTTGCATTCAGTGGGCATACAGTCAATTCGGGAGACTTAGTAAATGCCGACTAAAAGCAATTCTATCAGTCAACTATTTATTGATCACAAGCCGTGTGCAGGGTTAAGCACTTAGTACAATGCTCTGCACACAGAAAATCCTCAATAATTATTGATTGAGGATATATAATCTTCATAATCATTATGGTTTTAAATGCTTACTGTGTACTAAGTGCTGGAGTGGATGTAAGATAGTTTATGTGACCTTGTGGAAAGAGCACAAGACTGGGAGTCAGGACATCTGGGTTCTAATCCAGTTTCACCACTTGCCTGCTGTTGTGACCTTGGGGAAATCACTTCTCTGTGCCTCAGTTTCCTCAACTGTAAACTGGGGATTAAATACCTGCTTTCCCTACCCTTGATCTGATTGTATCCAGGGCTTAGCAACGTGGGTGTCACAAAGTCAATGACAAATATTACAATTATTATTTTTGTCATTAAGATAATCAGAGTGGACACAGTCCCTGTCCTATCCATCAATCACAATCCAAGAGGGAGGGAGACCATGTATTTTATCTCTATTTTCAGGCAAGAAGTCTGAGGCCCAGAGAAGTTATGTTGTGCTCAGGGTCCCACACAGAGTGTTGTAGAGCTGGGACAAGAACCCTAGTCTTCCTGGTTTACAGGTCTGTGCAATTTCCATTAGGCCATGTTACTTCTCATATTTCAGTATGTTTCATGTAAGACATGTTAATATAATTATCTAGTGAAAATTAAGAGCAATAATAATAATAATATTAATATGATGTATAGATATTTATCAGGATGAATATCAGACTTAAGCAATGACACTCAGGATAGGGCTTATCTTCCTCCAATTCAGTATTTTATCCCTGACAGTGGTAAATGATGCTAAGAGTAATGTCAATTAGTAGACTTCCCAATTTATGGTCACTAACTCTGCTTCTTAGCAGCTCATTCATGCAGACAGTTTTGAAATTTCATGATCTCAAATGAACGTTTTGACAGGTGACCAACTTCTGAAACTGCCACCCAAATGGAATATTTGGGCATATCATGGAAACAGCTCAAATAATAATATGAGTCGATGGGACCGACCACAGGCATCACTAGAGTATGCCCAGATTACTTCACCCCATCTAAGGCTGTCCTCTCAATGACAGCTGTGGCACACAAAAAAATTACTTTAAAATCTCCCAGGTAAGATCATTAAGCAAAAATAACCCAAGCTAAAGGAAGTTCCCTGTCAATGGGCAGGCAGCCTTAATGGTGCAGAGGTGAACGGGCTTTTATTTTCACCCAGGAGAGAGATCTGAAACTTCTGAAGATAAACGTCATATCTGAACTAAATTATTAATTCTTTTTTCTATATAATCAGAAATCACCAGAAAAGCAGCTGTCAGCAATCTCATTCTGCTGATTGAAGCCACTGACCATTATTGACAATGTCAAGACAACAGATTTTTAGAATTTTGATTTTAATTTCTGGATCGCTTTCTGACCCGAATGGGACCTTGGTCCCCCAAAATGATTTATTTTGCAGCCAGGTACTTTCTCTCCAACCCCTGCCGCCCCCCGCCCCCAACCAAATCCAACTACTTTCCTTCCCCAGAAAGACTTGATAATGAGAAACTATTCCAGCAGGAGGAGCTGGTTTAGAAAGGAATGGCTTTTCCATGGCAACTCCTGACTCCACACGACTTCTAATAACTAGCATTTCTGTGGGAAATTGTCTGGGTGATATTCTGCCTGACACCAGTGGTGTAGGTGGGGTCTCCCCGTTTTAAATGAGAGAACCTGAGTTTTACCCTACAGTTTCATGAATAAGAAGCAGTGGCAATACACGTCTTCCCAGAACTACAGCCAGGTCAGTTATTTTCAGCAGAGCCTTGTTCAGCTCTTAGGGAGAGCTCTCCACCATGAAACATTTTTTGAGAAATGCAACAAGTGGATGGGAGAATATTCTAGTGCATGAAAACTGGATGATGAATTCAGTCAGTTAGAGATACAGCAGGGAGTCGGAAGAAAGGATCGAATATTCACTTGCTACTCTAGAGAGAGTATTTGTGAAGCAATCTGATCGCCTAGGCCACAGACTGCTGTAATGAAAGAAAAAATGATGCAGTGCAATTCCACTCGTGAAAATTGCATTTTTCACCTTTATAAAATGGAGATTAAAGTGCCTGATGGCCTCCCAGAGCTGAATGCCCTCTGCAACCTTAAGTAGACAGCGGGCTGTGGCAGCGTGGTAAAGGAGGAATTTATGTTTTGTATGCATTTACAAAGTACCGCATCCAGAAGGCTACCGCGGCCTCTGGGCCAGAGCCTCCAAGAGCCCACAGACACCCAGCTCTTCCATGATGGCATCAAGTCCAAAGTCAAGGAGGGGCAAAGTGTGAACCTTCTCCTTTTGCAGTTAAATTAGTCCTGTCCAGGACCTGAGCTACCTCCACTTCATCACTTTCCAGCTTCACTCCCAAATTTTTCCTCCCCTCCACCACCCCTGCTCCCTTCCCACACACTGGCCCGGGTCTGGTGAGGTAAGAGCGAGGTCTTCAGTCTGAAGCCAAATGGGACCTCCTGTGGTGATCTCCCCCTCCCTGCTGGGAGCCTGCTCTTAAGTGACTTCTGCACAGTTTCTTTTCCCATAGGAGGAGATGCGAGAATGTGAGAAGGGAAAGTGGTGAAAGGGAGAGAACGGGTCAGGAGCAGGGCATGGCGGGGGCGGGGAGGTGGGTGGGGAACCATTAAGTGTTTGGAGAAAAGGGAAGACCTGAAGGAGTGAAAGGAAAGAATTACACTTAGTCCTTGCATCACGTATGTTTTTACTCTGCTTTTTCCACTGTGGTGCTGACCACTTGGGTCTGGAT
Organism: Ornithorhynchus anatinus; assembly: GCF_004115215.2. Taxonomy (NCBI): domain Eukaryota; kingdom Metazoa; phylum Chordata; class Mammalia; order Monotremata; family Ornithorhynchidae; genus Ornithorhynchus; species Ornithorhynchus anatinus. The sequence continues at coordinate 31,609,553 of NC_041746.1, forward strand.
AGCATGCTGTATAGCAATGGTCAAGATATGCAAATAGCAAAGGGCTTCATCTGAACAATTATAGTACAATTCCTAATTATAGGAAAACTGTGTATTCAGTGATAGAAGTGGGTTCAATGAGAAAGATGAATTTGAAAATATTAATAACGAATAATAAAATATACGGTTAGGAAAGCTTTGAATTATTCAGGGACCGATGATCTAGTTTGTAGATTACCTCCTCTTCTCTTTTTAGCTCCCTGACTTGGCCATATCTCTGTTCAATGTGTTTTCTACCAACCCTTGAACATGCTGTGATATTCCACATGGGCATTTATTGTCTATCATATTTGTTGACTGCTTACTTGTTCCAAAGTATTGTATTAAAAACTGGGTAAAGACAGTAGGATGATGTAATATAGAGGAGAAGACTGAAATCTGGAAGCCTAGCTCAGATTTACAACCCTCCTGGTAGTGCCTGGCACATAGTAAGAGCTCAACAAATACCCTAATTATTATCTAGTTCTGTGCTCTCTCCCCAGTCAAATCGACTCTTGAGGAAGAAACTGGAATTCAGAAAGAAACTAAAGAGGAGCAGAGGGAGATGTGGGAATATGGAGAGAAAGTTAAGGGAAGAGAGAAAACTCCAGGATTCATTCAATAGTATTTATTGAGCGCTTACTATGTGCAGAGCACTGTACTAAGCGCTTGGAATGTACAATTCGGTAACAGATAGAGACAATCTCTGCCCATTGACGGGCTTACAGGAAAAAAGCAAGGAAGAAAGTGATCGGAACTTGCAGAGACCCAGAGATCCAGAAGTTCACCAAATGATGTAGGGGGATGTTGAAGGAGAGGGAGTGTGTGGGGTGGTGTGGGCAGGGATGGGGAATAGACTCAGAGGAAAAAGAGAAAACAAAGGGAGAACTGGAGGGGGAATAAGGAGAGGGACCTATCGGGGAAAAGAACCCAGGATTGGGAACAAAGAAGTTGGGTTGTGAAGAAAAAGCCAAGAAGAAAAAGAGCTGGGTTCCTTTCCTAGAAGTAACCCCGTTCCCACTAGGGGGCGCCACAGTGTCAGAACCTTGTTATTCTTAACCCGTGCATCTTGTCAGATTTAATAGAGATGAATGAGGACAAAAAAGGAGGGGAGTGGATGGAGACCGAGTTAAAAAAAAAACCAAACAAGAGGAAAACAACCCCTTTAGTTTAATAGATCAAATTATATGGTTTTTTCCCGTTAATTGTTTTCCTCTGGCAGATGTCCTGAATCTCTGCATAGTTTAGGGAAATGGGGAAAATGGCATAAGGGTTCTTTGGGGATTTGGGCCCTGTTACTTCATATTGTGTGGAATGAGCTAGTGGCCGCAGGCTGGAACGCTGTGTTCTAATTGTAGCTCAGTCACTGACTCCTTTTAGGGAATTGGGACTGCTCTGCACCTATCTTGCCTCATCTATGAAAGTGGGTGGTGGTGTTAACAGTAGTGGAGTCTAAATGTGCTAATTACAATTTTTATGCCCTACATAGCCATTGGGGTTGGAGATAGAACTCTATGATGGGGACCCTAGTAAGAGATGTAAGGCATCTGAGAATTATGGAGTTGGATGATGTGATCAATCCGAGCACTTGTAATAAGCGTTTGGAAGCTGACAGTACAATAAAGTTAGCAGACACGTTCCCAACTCATGAGCCTACAGTCTAGAGGAGGAGACAGACATTAATATAAATAATTTATAATATATTATTCAAAGATGTGTACTGTGGGTTGAGGGTGGGGAAAATATCAAATGCCCAAAGGTCACAGATCTTTGAAATGTGGGTGGGATTCCTTTAGAGCAAGTGGTGACTTCCCAAGAACAGCCACACTGGTTGTCAAATACCAACAATGGGACACAAAGATGTGACACCCTTGGCATTTGTGTCTTGGGATGCTGTTTTTATTCAGGGTCTCTGCTGCTCTTTGCAGAAAGCAGCATCATTCACTAGTTTCCCATTGAATGGGTCCCTTCACACCACCTCCACCACAGCACAACAGCACAGTCATCGTCGCCACTACGACATCTTGTTTGTGGTAGATGGGGATGAGAATGTCTGTGATCAGCACTGAGAAGGTGAAAATTCCCCAGAAAAATCTTCGCATATTTCCTTAGCGAAAAGTCAATGTTGGTCGAGAAAGAACAATTAGTACTGTTTTGAAAGAAATGCATTCTAATTTCTTCTGCTTTTTTGGAGCAACTAAAACTCTGTTTGTAGTCCTTGAGCAATTCGGAAAGGATGGAGAAAAGTTTCTTGCTCACGAGATCTCCTAATCATTATCCTCAATCAGAAAACAACTTGTACAATATGTCGGCTATATAAGTATCCATATATATTTATTTTTTGATCATGAACTGTCATCGAGTTGTGATTGTCAACATATTTAACCACCATCTGGGGTAAGCTAACCTTCATTTAGTTCTCTGCCCTGACACAATCAATCAACTGTATTTATTGAGCACTTACTGTGTGCAGAGCACTGTATTAAGCACTTGAGAGAGTACACTATAACAATATAACAGGCACATTCCCTGCCCAAAACAAGCTTTCAGTCTAGTCAGGAGCTGGCCTAAGGCTCTTTGATGATCCAGAAAGAGCCACCTCCTGATGTAGAGTCTATCAGTCAGTGATATTTATTGAGCACTTACTGTATACAGAGCACTCTAGTAAGCACTTCACAAAAGAGTAGGTATAGATGATCCTTGCCCACAAGGAGGTTATGGAATAGAGGGGAAAACAGACACCAAAATAAATTATAGGTGAATATATATATATAAATTCTATGGGCTAGGAGTGGGGGTGAATATCACAGTGCTAAAGGGGTAATTACTCATTCAATCATATTTATTGAGTGCTTACTGTGTGCAGAACACTGTAAATTTCCTGATGGGAAACTCCATCATGTTCTAATGCCCAACAGGGTAGCAGAGAAAACTCTCCAGCCCAAGATGAATATTTTAAAAAGTCTTCTTCCTACCCAAAACCCATGTGGTGGTCCAGAGTTTCACTAGGAAATGGTTTCCCTAAAATGTCATTTCCCAAATATACCCTCAGAGAGACCTGACACCCCATCCTTTCTTACTGGGTAAACAAATTTCTCTTTGTCCTGAGGGATGGATTAGTGTACTTGGCCTCCAGCACTGGATTAAGAGGAATGGTGGATGTTGCTGGGTCTGAGTCACTCCTCCACCTCCCAAGGGACTAAGTAGTCCCTTACTCTCCTGTATATGGAAAAGTGCCCTTCTCTCCCACCTCATGCCTACTGCAGCCAGAGAACGGGTCCTCTGACCCCTGTTGCCAGGGTTTTTAATGTGCGGGAGCAATGAGGTGGCGGGGGAAAGGGGTGAAGGGAGGCTGCCAACCCCCTCACATGAAGTCAGTCTTTTCTTCATCCTGTTGCTGGGCCTGATGTTTGTTCTCTCATTTTTGGGTTTCTTCCTGTCCTTTCCAGTTTCTCCTGCACTATTTATTTTTACCAATAACTTAACATCAATTTCACTCAACAGTGCTTTATGAAATTCATCATTAGACCAGAGATCCTTTGGAGTGTCTTGAGAATCAGCATGGCCCAAAGGGAAGAGCACGGACCTGGAAATCAGAGGACCTTGGGTTTAATCTGGGCTCTGCCACTTGTCTAATTTGTGACCTTGGGCAAGTCACTTAACTTCTCTGCGCCTCAATTACTTCATCTCTAAAATGGGGATTAAACGTGTGAGTCCCATGTGGGACAACTTGATTACCTTGTATCTCCTCCAGGACTTAGAATAGTGCTTAGCACATAGTAAGCCCTTAAATACCTCCCACCTCTGCCACTTGTCAGCTGTGTGACTGTGGGCAAGTCACTTCACTTCTCTGGGCCTCAGTTCCCTCATCTGGAAAATAGGGATGAAGACTGTGAGCCCCATGGGGGGCAACTTGATGACCTTGTATCTCCCCCAGCGCTTAGAACAGTGCTCGGCACATAGTAGCGCTTAACAAATACCGATATTACTATTATAATTATAATTATTATTATTATGTTGTATCTACCCCAGCATTTTGTACAGTGCTTGGAACATAGTAAATACTTAACAAAATGCCTCATTATTATTATTTCATTTTTAAAAATCCTGATTCTTCTAGGTAACACAAGCAAGTGCATCCTATCCTTTGTAGTTTTCTCAGGACAGCTGCTGTTCAGTGTGTTTATCAAGCACTCCCTGGGTGCAATACACTTATAAGTGCTTAGGAAGTACAAAATGAAGTGGCACATTCCCTACCTGCAGGGAGTTTTCACTGTAATAGTTCTGTAGAGTCAGTTAAGCTCATCAAGCCCGGCTTCAGATGATGAGCGAGAGGCAGCAGCCTCGAGGTACACCGTTATAGGGGGCAGCAGCCACGGTTGAATATCTGAATGTGCCCAGCCTCCATCTGCCTGTGGCGGAAGTAGCGCCCACATAAACAGGAGCCTGGGAGGAGAAAGCAAAGGCTCTGCAGTGAGGGAGGGTTCTGAGGGCCCACCAGGGAAACACCCTATCATCCTAGGCTTTGGGGTTTCGATAGACTTCAGTAGGCATCTTTCTTTCATTTTTATTTTTGAGCGCTTACTGTATGCAGAGCACTGTACCAAGCACTCATATTATGCTGCATGTCCAGCACGTCGGGACAGGTGCCTAAGGGAGAGGACAGCAATTTTCCCCTGTGTCAGGACGACTCCCTTAGAACTGCCATAAATATCTTACACAGGCTAGTATTCAAACACTAACTTATGCACGTGTCCTCTCTCCCCTTTTCCTCCTATTTATAATTCATTTTAATGTCGGTCCCCACACTAGACTGTAAACTCCTTGAGGGCAACTCTGTTATACTCTTCCCAAGCCCTCAGTATGGTGCTGTGCCCACGGAAGCAGCGTGGCGCAGTGGAAAGAGCACGGGCTTTGCAGTCAGGGCTCATGAGTTCGAATCCCAACTCTGCCACTTGTCAGCTGTGTGACTGTGGGCAAGTCACTTAACTTCTCTGTGCCTCAGTTCCCTCATCTGTAAAATGGGGATTAAGACTGTGAGCCCCACGTGGGACAACCTGATTCCCCTGTGTCTACCCCAGCTCTTAGAACAGTGCTCTGCACATAGTAAGCACTTAACAAATACCAACATTATTATTATTATCACTAAGTACTACTGGTTGGTTGATTGAAGCCGGCCCTGAAGTTTGGTGCTCTCCCTTCCTCCCTCCTGTGCTTTTTCCTCCCATTTTCCTCCCTATGTCAACCAGTTGATAGGGTCTGTGATGGGTTGAGCAGCATCAAAGGCTCTGTAAAATGGGCAGGCCTCTAACTTCCTGGGGTAGGCTTTCCTTCCCCCTCATGCCTCTGGTTCCCATTTGCCTTTTGTTAACACCAGAAATTTGTTTTGCAAACTCAGCTCTAATCAATTCTCTCAGATTAAACTGGATGGTCTGAGAATGTAGTGATAATCACCCCGGGAATAGAGAGAGTCCCAATCCCCTCCCCACATTGCAAGCTTTTTCCTCCTCCTTTTTACAGATTTTGATCTTATGAGCCTTGACCAAGCTCATTGAAAGACAATGGCAAAATCTTCAAAGGGTGCAAATCAGCACTTAGGCAGGCTCACGTGGTTCTGGGGTCCCACCATTTCTCTGCCCTTGACTAGCCTCACTAGAAGTCAACAGGTGGCTGTCCAAATATAAATAAAAAGGCTTAAGTCTGAAACATCACTGTCTGGGGGATTTTAAACAGACTTTGCTCTGTGGCTTTGGCAGGAACAACCTATTCTATTGCCAGGGACTGGAGAAAAATCTGATTTGTGTCACTCAGGAGTTTGAGGATCATTTAGCCTATCCTTTCCCTCCACACCACCACACCCCTGACCCTTCACCTCCCCCCATTACAACAACTGAGAAGGCAGGGGAGTTCTTTCTTGTCTGAGCTAACAAAAGTACCCATCTTATTCTTTCTCGGGGTTCATACACTATTCCAGACTCCCCATTTTGATGTGCTGCAAAGAATTAATGGAACGGTTGGTCCCCTGGATGCAGGGTGTTTAGTTTGTGTGGTGACCGGGGTGTGGGCGTTATTTAAATTAATCCTGCTCCTCGATGACAAGACCATGACAAGTGTTTTAAGCCCCTGTAAAGTAGCTCATCACTAAACTGCCACCAGGTCCTCGTAAAATGCCGAACCTATCAGTCCCCTGGAACCGCAGCACCGACTAATTGGTTTACAAACTGGCTTCAGAGTTCCCTCTTTCTGTTGCCCCAGAACCCATGAGCAAAATCACTTGAGGAAAAAGTGACCTATAAACTGCTGGCTGATGGGGGCCCAGCTGAAAATTGGGAGGGGAGATTTACTCCTGTGCCAAAGCAAGAGTGTGTGTGTGTGTATGTGTGTGTGTGTACGTTTACATACTTGTGGGGATAGGCGCTGCCCAGTCTGGGAGTCTGGGAATGAAGGGCTCTAATTAGGATCCTCTATGGGTGGGGAAAGGGGCGGGCCAATCTGGGAGTCTTGGCATAAAGTGTTCTAATCAGTACTCTCTCTCCCCCCTCCTTTCCTTGGATTTCATTTCTTTAGTTTCTAGGTCAGGGAATGCTAGTTACATCAGTGGGGAAAGATGTATACAACGATGACTTTTTTGGAGGTGCATTAAGCTTTTGGCCACTGTCTCCTAGTGCTCAGAATTAAGCTTAAGTGAAACTTTCTTTCAACTCCAAAGGAAACACAGCTAAATTGAATAGTGCAACACAACCAAAGCCCAATTTACATACCAGTACCCAGTAAGAGATTATTCTTAAATAAGAACCCAGTTCCCAGTTCCGAGAGAAACACTCACGTGCCTGTCACTCCACGATGAAGTCCTCTCTGGTGGTCTCTTCCAGGGGGATTGCAAACCTCAGGGAAGAGCCCATGGTAAACACCTGGGCATTGGGAAAATTCCCATTTGTAAGGTGTTAACTGGAAGGATCTGAGCAGCTAGGTACTCTGCTCCTCCTCCCCTCTTGATATTTTCTAGGATGTCCAAGCTCCTCCTCCTCCATGGACTCTTTCCACCACCCTGCTCATTTGAAGCACACACCCTCATAGCTAGATGCCAGACTTCAAATGTGCTCCAGGACAGTTGAACAGCTCCTCAGAGACATCTCTAAATTGCATCCCTGGTTTCCTGGGTGACAAGGCTGTGTACCCAAACACACAGCTGACATTCCATCACAACCTCCTGTTAGCCTATCTAATGAATCACAATCGGAGCTGCTTAGGAGTTAAGGTGATCCATTGGATCAGAAGAATGGGACTGGACCTAAGTCATGTGTGCAGTTTTTTCCTTATGATATTTAATCAGCATTTACTATGAACCAAACACTGTAGTAAGGCAGTTGAATCAGCTGGGACAAGAGACTATTACAGCAAAGTCTACCTTACTTATTCCATTTCTTCTATCAGAGCAGTAGTAATAGTATATATGGAGCACCATTTGGGTGCAAGGTACTGTACTAAGTTCTTGGTAAAGTACAATGGGAATACCAGAGTAGTTCCCTGCCCACAAGATGTTTAAACTCCAATGGGGTACAGTAAAAATACCTGCAAATAATGAAAGTGGAGTAAGTAACTGAGTGCACAATTAAGTATTAGTGCAAACCCAAGTGCTGAGGATGAATATGAATGATTACTTAAGTTCCAGAGGTGGGTGCTGGATTGATACATCTCCTTAGACTTTTCTTAAAGAGAAGACTGCAGAAAAATCAACCAAAAGCATTCCAAATATTCTAGGTAAGAGAAAAGATTTCATTTCCCCAATCTTTGTAATGACTGAGGTAGCACTTGGCAGACCTTGAAGTTCATGCTTTTTTAAAGTAAGCAGTTCTCTCTTAATGAGCTGAATTTGCTGTCAATACATTAGAAAGGAGGAGGGCTTTGTCACAAGCCCCCCAGTGTTGTTGGCATCAGGCCCAAATTCAAAACAAAAATGTTACCACTTGTTTCTCATGGTTTACGTACCAGGGAAGACCAAATGCTAGGGGAAGATTCCAGTGAACGAATGCACACGGTCCCAGATGAGCTAATCAGTTCCATGGCTTCTGAAATGGGGACATGCAGCAGGTGGAGACTGGCTGATCACCTGACCACCAGATGAAGGGTGAAGCATTAACACTGAGTCCTTAATAGTAAATCATTGTGTTAAATGATCTGTATTGCAGAAGGCCTCTTGACAAATAAAAAGCAACAGACTGCATTTCTGCTTGGTGCCCCCAGGGATTTGCCAAAAGGAAGGGTTAATTTTACAACACGGAACAGCCAGATCTGTTTGGATATGCAATCCTTTGGTGGTTTGTAAGGAGCTTCCTGGTTTGTAGGCTCCTTGAGGGCAGGAATTATATCTACCGACTGTATTGTACTCTTTTAGCATTTGGTATAATGCTGTGCATCAAATTAGCACTCAAATATCATTGATCAATTGAGGGTGGCCACAAAGGTATAGAAAGTGATTGGGTCAAGCAGTCATTAAGGGTAACCAAATCAGTAGATTAAAAATCAAGGAGCTTTTTTCCTCAGTATTCTGATGTTATTTCAGGGCACGGGCCCACCACTGTCTTCAGTAGTCTTTTCCACGTTTGTCCATAGATGCCACCTTGCTTTACCCCTTGAGGTTTACTTCTAGAGGGTTGGGACTTAAAGGGAGAGAGAAATGATGAAACAGTATTTCTCCCCATAAGGTGGCCATTTTCTTTCCTACCTCTCCATCCCAGTAGACAAGTCTGCCCGGTTCCTGCACCCCCCAAACCTCCTGACCTCTTCTCTCCCCCACGCCCCACTGGACTCTAAAACAGCTGAAGCAGCATCTTTCCCAGCCTCATATTCTGGGTGGGGAGCTTTTTAGGCCTCTAACTCAGAGGGTTCTGGATTCCCTCCCTTCCACCTCTGGATGCCTAATCCACATGCATTGCCGCCACTGACAACAGCTCCACCCAGATCCCACCCCTCCAGCCGTTCTCCAAATGGGGGTTTTGGAGCCTCTAGAGGCACTCACTCCTGGGAGCTGGGTGGAACAGTTTGAAGGATTATCTTGACCAGAGGCACACACTGGGGATAAAGAAGAAAATTCCCCTTTTCCTTCAGAGTGGAGCTACGTACATGGGATAGAAGGTGGAATGGGGGTGGGGGTTAGGTGCTGTGGGGTCTAAGTGTGGCTGGGGAAATGGTGAGGGGCAGAGAGGACCTGGGGTGGGTCCTATTTCTTCTTAATCACCCCTGACATCACCAGTCCTTGGGAGCTCAGCCCCTGCCTAACCTAAAGTTACAGAATTTTCAAGATGTCATTTACTTCGGTGCTTTCAACCTCTGTATTTAGTACTGGACTGGCCTGACCTGAGAAGAATTTGCAATGGAAAATTACAGTGGAGCTGGCTGCGTGCTCCCAATTAGGAGCTAACCTTTTTTAATATGTGAACTTCTTCTATATTCCCTCATGTGGAGGATGGAGAGTAATTTGGTAATGAAATAACATGCCAAATGCCGAGCTCCTAATTTATGGGTGCTGGAGAGTGAATATTTACTCTCTTAAATTATGGTAATGATAATGTGCAGCTTTGTTTTTCAGAGGGCTCCAAAAAACAAGAGTGGGCTAAATCTTAAGAAATGTCAGTATTTTATCACCATTTTGGTGGAAAGGGAAAACCAGGAGTAAACACAATAGTAAGAAATCTTTATTCCTACTCCTTTGTTCAGCCTCAGATACTTTCCAGTTTTTTAAATGGTGTTTATTAAGTGCTTATTCTGTGTCAAGCACTATTCTAAGCCCTGGGATAGTTATTCAGGCTGGACACAGTCCCTGTCCCACCTAGGGCTCAGTATAAGTAGCAAGGAGTAGGATTTAATCCTCATTTTATAGTTGAGGAAGCTGAGGCACAGAGAAATTAATTGACTTGCTCGAGGTCACACAGCAAGGAATTGGCAGAGTCGGGATTTGACTCCCAGGTCTGTGCTCTTTCCACTAGGCCACGCTGCTTCTCCATTCACTGTGACTGACATTCCCTCAGGGGCCCAGATGGAGATGGAACAATCAGACATTGTCTTATGCTCAAAAAGCTTGCAATCTTAAGGCAACAGGCCTACTAAGTGACCTCAGTATGCCTCAGTTAGCTCATCTGTAAAATGGGGATAAGATAGTGCTCTCTGTACCACTTAGGGTAAGTTAGGGGAAGCAGCATGGTGTAGTGGATAGAGCATGGACTTAAGAGTCAGAAGGTCATAGTTTCTAATCCTGGTTCTGCTACTTGTCTTCTGTGTGGTCTTGGGCAAGTCACTTCACTTCTACGTGCCTCAGTTACTTCATCCATAAAATGGAGATTAAGTCTGGGAGCCCTAAATGGGACAGGGACTGATTTGCTTGTATCTACCCCAGTGATTAGTATAGTGCCTGGCACAGAGTAAGTGCTTAACAAATACCACAATTATTATTTTTATTAAGGTGTGAGTCCTGAATGGATCAGGGACATGCCTGACTATCCAAACTGTATTCCAAAGCTCCTTGTAGGCAGGGTTTGCATTTACCAATGCTGTTTTATTGTACTTTTCCAAGTGCTTAGTAAAGGGCCCCGCACACAGTAATCACTTAATAAATACCATTGATGCCTTGATTGAAGCAATTCAAACAAGACAGATATGCCTCTAGACACTGCAACTAAATGCATGCAAGATGATTGCACATGTGTAGGATGCAGTCCAGAGGGAGGGGTTTGGGTTGGGTGACACTCAGGTCGACTTGGGGCTTGACCCAAATGTGACTCTGGCCTCGAAGGATGGGTTAGGGTGGCCTGTCATATGTGGTGGAATCTCTTAGATGATATTCTGAAGTGTCCAAGCATTTTTTGATCCTCACCCTCATTGCTTGGAGCTTACTGAACTCCCCTGGGGACCAGACATGAGCTGGACACTTCAGCTGGGGCTCAGGGCCCATCTTCAAGACAGTTGAGCTGAGGGGGTATCTGTGCTGATCATTTCCAGCTGGGTACAGCTCTAAGCAGTCCTGGCAGCCCGAGCACAGAGGAGTGGCTTTCCCTGGGACCTTGGGCTAGCCCTTGCTGCTCTGTCTCCTTCCCCGACTTGCTTCAAAATGAAGGATGGGGCAGTAGTGGAGCTTGGGTGTTTGAAAGAGAGCTGAAGTTATGACTTCCAAAAAAGTAATGCAGGCTGCTAAATAATAATGATGGAATTTATTAAGGGCTTTTCATGTATCAAACACAGTGCTTAGCACTGGGGTAGATACTAAGTATCATATTGAACCCATCCCCTGTAGACCATGGACAGCAATCTAAGAGGGAAAGCGAACAGGTGATTTAGTCCCATTTTACGGATAAGGAAACTAAGGTCGAGAGGTTAAGTAACACAGCAGGCATTTTATGGGAGCTGGGACTATTTTCCAAGTGCTTAGTACAGTGCTCTGCACACCATAGGAGCTAATAAATACGATTGAATGAATGATTGAATGAACTGGAAACTAGGGTTTCCCACTTTCCATTCTCTTTCCACTGGGTCCCACTGCCTCCCTGTTTGCTTTTTCGTGTAATTCCAGAGAGTCAGAGTATCATGTCCTCTGGTCTGTCTGAGAGCACCCTTCTCTGCTTACTCCTCTGTCGCTCAGGGCACCCCTGCAAGCTGGTGGTGCCTTGTCCCTAGCTCCTCGCTGTTCACACAAGACCCAGGAGTTGACTTTTTCCCATCTTACCCCCTCTTCTTTCTGTGTCAACTATGCACTTGGATCTGTACCCTTTAAGCACTTTGTTACTCACCCCACGACTAACCCCACAACACTTACGGGTATAACCTTATACTCTCCTACTTCCCCTAGCTGTTTTAATGTCAGTCTCCCCCACTAGAGTGTAAGCTGCTTGAGGGCAGGGATCATGTCTACCTACTCAATTGCATTATAGTCTCCCAAGAGCATAATATAGTGCTCTGCACTCAGTAAGCACTTCATAAATATCACTGATGGATAGGAAATTGAAACAGAAAAAAGCCCCAGAGTTGTTCTTGTTCTTAACCCAATCAGACTTTAGAAATAAGGAGCCAGTCCTTGTTAAAAGAACTAAACTCAAAATGATTCATGGGAGAGAGGCTGAGCTTGTCAGGGGCTTTAAGGGCCAGACTTGTGTTGCTGTTTGTAACTGTGGGTAGTACAAGCCCTGAGGAGACCCTCTTCCCAACCCCCCAACCCCCGCAACCAAGGATTGTTGGGGGAGTCCTCTGAGGCCAGTAGTGGGAAAGCTGTGTTCTGCCACGTGTTTCTCCTAGCAGGCCGCAAAAGGTCACTTCCTTGCGCACATTCGCAGACACATTTGTTTAACCTCACACTGCTTTGTGGAGTTCCAGAGGAAATACTTAGAATGTATGTCTATTCTGTACAAGATGTATGGGCAGAAGGTGAGGCGGAGCAGGTCACGTGTTCCTGGGATAAATAATGGTCCAGGGCCTGCAGAGCATAAACTATTCCTGAGTGTCAGCTCATAAAGCTGACAGGAATGACAGCTGGAGTCTGACTTGTGTCCTGCTACGGGACCAGGGGAAAGAGCCCAACACTGGGGACTAGGAAACCAACGGTTTAACCCAGGCTCTGCCAGGAGCTGGCCGACGTTGGCAAAGACTTTTGCACATCATGCCTCAGGGGGAACATGAGTCAGTGTGGTCCAATAGGAAGAGCATAGGGTTGGAGTCAGGTGACCCGAGTTCTCGGCCCCATTCTGTGACCTTGGACAAGTGATGGTGTTGCTGCTTACTATATGACAAGTACTGTTCTAAACGCTGGAGTGGATACAAGGTCATCAGGTTATCCCACATGGGGCTCACAGTCTTAATCCCCATTTTACAGATGAGGTAAATGAGGTAGAGAAAAGTTAAATGATCAGCCCAAAGTCACACAGTTGACAAGTGGAAAAGCTGGGATTAAAACTGACTCATCTGACTCCCAAACCCGTACTCTATCCACTAAGCTATGCTGCTCCTTTAAATTACTTAACTGCCATAAGCTTCAGTTTTCTCCTTTGTAAAATGGGGATAAAATATTATCCCCACCTTCTCTCTCTTTTAGACTAAGAGCAGACACTGGATCTGATCTGATTATCTTGTATCTGCACATTGCATGGCTCCTTAACTAATGACTGGTAGGGAGGAGGGAGTGAGTGATGCTGTTCAAACCATCAGTGCTAAAATCAATGCTTCCATGCAGGTTCTTGGTTCTGAAGTCTCAAGGCCATGCCCAGTTAATCAGTCAATCAACTGTACTTGAGCACCAACTATGTGTGGAGAGCACTGTACTTACTATGGGAGAGCACAATATGACAAAATGTGGCACTCACTACCCCCTCCCTTCATTTTGTTAGGCTGACCTGTGTCCCTACCCCTTAACCATTAGTTTTTTTAACCCACAATGCACCTCAGGCAGGGTGTTGCCTGCTTTGGTTATCAACATTCTTGTTTTCTCATTATTTGATTCTTCTCCAACATTCCTTGGGTCAACTAATTTACCCTCTTTGTTTAGCTCCTACTCTCTCCCCCAGATTCTGGCTTTCTCTGTAGTTTTCAGATTACTAGAGAAGCACATCTCTATATCTCAATAATAGTAATAATAATGATAATATTTGTCCCAAGTACTCTACTTAGAGTTGGGGTAGATATGATAATCAGGTCAGACAGTCCTTTTCTTATGGTGAGACCCATAGTCTAGTAAACAGGTATTTAATCCTCATTTTACAGCTGAGGAAACTGAGACAGAGAGGTTAAGCGATTTGCCCAAGGTCACACAGCCGATAAGTGGCAGAGTTGGGATTGGAGCCCATCTCCTCCTCTAGAAACATCCTTAATTTCCCCAAGATGTCAACTGACTTTCCCTTTCAACTTCTTTCTGGAAAGTCTAAGGTCTGCCATTCCCTTGGTTCACTCCCCAGTCCATTCACCCAGCATGGTTCTGAGACCTCAGTGTTGGCACTGGCTCACTCTAGCCAGGAGTTCAGCTAGCCATGCCTCTCCAGAGACTCATTTTATCTTCATAACTAGAAGAAAGTGCTCCTCTGATGATCTTGTCATCAAGCCCACAACTTCATCTTTTATCTCCATCTATTCACGGACTTTTGTTTTCATTAGTTGTTCATTATTTCTCTGGAGATGATGCTTGCAGTGCATTTTATGTACTTCTGGAAATCTCTCTTGAGGTCACCAGGTTACAGCTTCCTGGTGGTGCCCAGAAGGCTTGGTTCGAATATGATGCAGAATTAGGGGGTGTTTTTTCTGACAACGCATGTCTGCCTGGATGGATCATAGACATGTATGTGATGTGTAGCATGATGAGACTGCAATCTGAGTTGTCCTTACAGCGGGTTCTGTGACCATGCATTCTGAGAGGGCTGGGTGTGTAGGAGAATGTGCCACTGCAGGGGAAGAAAATCACAAATCCAGATGGGACTCTTTAGAAGCTTTTAGATGTCTTGTGGTCCCAAGGTAGGGAAAACTTGGCCACAACTCTCTATCTGTGTGACATAATTCTGATATTGTGGCTATTGCTTTGGCAATTCTGTGGGGCACCATGGTGTCCTGCTGTGTGTGTGTGTGTGCATGTGTATGCTTGTGCACACATGTGACACCCTGAGGTATTGTCATGCAGAAAGCAGTTTGAATCCTGCATCCCCAACCTGCCCGAGCATTGCATCCCCAGCCGTGGACTGTAGTGGGGAATTTGGCAGTGCCGTTGTCCACAGAACAAATTTAATGACCATTCTGCTTCTCTGTCAGTAGGGTAATGGCATTTTCTGAGTGCCTACTGAGTACCAAGTACTATACTGAGTATAGCAGAAGCAAGACACTTACCCTGCCTTTAGGGAGTTTATAATCTAATGGGGGAGGCAGGCAGACCAAAATAGTTTACAGTTTATGGGGTGGGTGGTAGGAGCAACAAAGTAGAACAGGTATAAGAATATCAGCAGGAACTAAATATGTAGGCACACTAGTATTGTAAGAATTAAAATACCTAAGTGCTAAGAGTGGATCAGAGTAGGGTGTTACTCTCTCCCTCCCATTTTTCCCAACCATAAACCAAAGTCATGCATGAATAGGCTGCCTCGTGTGGTCTCCCAGACACTGAAGAGGCAGCAGCGTCCCTTGTGCCTGAGCAGTCACAGCCACGTCAGCCTGCAGCACTCTCACTGTCTGGGAGAGGAGCCCAATTAGAAAAGGGGCCTGCTATCTGTGTCTATGTACAGGGTGGAAGAAACTAGTCTGTGGACACACACACACACACACACATTGGGGTGGGGGGTGGGGGTGCTGAGATCACTCTGGCAGCAGGGTCATTTGGAAATAAAAGACACAACACTCGCTTTCTTTCTCCCCCACCACCCTTCCCGCCCTTTTATATATATACATGCACACGCGCAGAAGCCATTAGAAACAATAGGTCATGGAGAGTAATTCATACTCTTTCAGAGAGCTCTCAAAACTATTCCAAGCAGGTCATTAGCACTGACATTGAACTTCTCTCACCGAACTTTACAGACTAGTAAAATGACTGGATCAAGTCTGGGAGCTGACTCAACATGTAAACTGGAGACCTTACCCAGAGAGATGAACCAGCCTGAAGACCACAGCTGCCCTGAGAGATGCAGGATTCCAGGGAGACTTGCCTCTTCCAAAACTTCATTGTGTGTAAACTGGCCTCGCCATTTGGTACTGAGTATGGTCTGTAAGTAACGCCAGTGGAGGCTCAAGGGGCTGGAACTGGCATCTCTGTTTGGTCCAGCTCTCACAGCCGTAGAGAAGGTTGGACAACACTACTGCTTTGTAGACCTTTAGTTTAGCCTCGTGACTGATACCACACTGCCATCACACTCTGTTAGACAGTCTCCCAAATGATGTGCTGGTCATCGTTGGTTTTCTTTTTTCACAGTTGAGGTGGGGAAGGACATTCTCTTTCTACTGGGTCCTGCTGCCTCCCTGTTTGGACAAGTCACAGACCATGGTCCCATGTAAGCCCTACATTGGGCAGGGATTGTGTCTATCTGTTGCCGAATTGTGCATTCCAAGAGCTTAGTACAGTGCTCTGCACATAGTAAGCGCTCAATAAATACTATTGAATGAATGAATGATAGTTTTTAAAATACAATAAACAGTAGTAAAGGGAGTAAAGGGAGTATGGACGGATAAACAGACTTCGTAGGAGTTGCTATCCCGATGTTCTTCCTTCTCCGGGCATGGACCAGGTTGCCAGGCCACCATAGCGTCTCGAGTGGTCCATTTCCAAAGGCTCCTCATACTTCCTGCATGCTGAGCTCTGAACCCAATTTTTTCCATCCTTGGAAATTGAAACTCCAAACCCTATAAAGTGGATCTTTCCTTAGAATTTGATAGTTGTTTTTGGAGTCACAGAGTATACTGTATTTCATCAGAGTCAGTATTTTCACTAGAAGGGATGGAGATGAAAACCCGGTTTGTTTTTCTTACTGGCCTTCATTTTCTCATTTTGGAAGAACAAGATGAAACCCAACTCATTCAGTGGGTTGGGAAACATTTTTGTTGAATCAACCACCAAAGTGTTGTAGTTTGACCAAAGGTCTCCTGGCTCCTCTTTTTAGGTCTGGGAGCAGTCTCGATCACATGCAATCTGGATCTTGGATATCAGACAGCATCCTTTGATCTTCTTTGATAGCCATTTCAGGTGCCATCTGGTGTGACTCCCTGTTCTTCATCTTTGACCTAAGACACATGACCCCTGATTTAAGGGAAAACAAGAGCTTGTAACCATAATTGCCATTTCCTTTTCCTCCATTTTCATTATCGTGGAATTGATCTTCTTTATCTTTTGTCTCTGAACACAGGAAAACTTCTATGGATTATTATGGTAGATATCAGAACCAATTCACATTTCCTTTAGTTTTCATGCCTTGTCATTGTTTCATTAGTCATCATTATCTGGTCTTATTACTGGACCTTTTAAAAATAATTTTCTCTAAAATCTTGTAATCATTGCTTACTCTTTTCCTTTCTGGTTTGAGTTATTTTATAGGTGGCTCAGACTTTTAAAAATTTTATTGGATTGAGCAATCTGAACACACTCTTGGAACAGTTATTTTAAACATATCAGAATTGTTCTTAGAAGATTTTCTAGATAAAAGCTGATTTCCAATCACTTTGCTTTGCTCAGAATGAATTATTTCAGGCTCTGCCTTGACAAATACGATATTTTTGCAGTGCACTCCCAAGGGTGTTTCAAATACATTGTTTAGAGGTAGACTGACATGTCCAAAAATAATTAACATAGTGGGCAAAGACAACTAAATGATCAAAATTGAAATCTAAGGTACAGATGTACCCTCAATTCAGCATAAAAAGCACCAATCAATTCTAACCAGGTTTTTCTACATTGAAAAGCTGGCATACTGCACAGCAGGATTGAAGCTTATGAATTGTAGTTTACAAGGTGGACAAAAGCCAAGATTGTCACCATGGTTTATTATGTGATCGGGGTACAGTTGTGTTTCTCTAACTAATTACACTTGCCTATGGAAAATGTTCCATGCTTCAACCCAAGGATTTCTTGGAGGTTTCAGCTTCTCTGGCAGCCAGTTGTAGGACAATGCATTTTTACAGCACTACATATTTTTATGGGACAGAAAAAGCAGAAGTGGCATGGGCTAGTGGAAAGATCATGGGCCTGGGAGTCGAAGTACCTGGGTTCTAATCCCAGCGCTGCTGTTTGCTGTGAGATCTTGAGCAAGTCACTTCACTTCTCTGTGTCTTGGTTTCCTCATCTGTAAACTGGGGATTAAATACTTGTTCTTCCTCCTCCCTACACGTGGGACAGGGACTGTGTCCATCATAATTACCTTGAATCTTTCCCAGTGCTTGGCACATAGTAAGTGCCAAACAAATACAATTATTATTATTTTTAGGCAGAACTCTGATCGAAGTTTTGTCAAGAAAGATGACTTGGTGAAAGAAAAAACTAGTAGGGTTGGAGCCCTAATAAGAGTGAAGTACTTTTTATCTCACATTAAAATTGTGGTCAGAAGTAGGATGAAGTGAGGTAACAGACCATTTCTCTAGAGGGAAGTCTCCAACCTGTAGTCTTGAAGGAATGTGCAGGGTTTTCTTTGCTGGAGTGAGACTAAGAATGGCCTGTTTACCAGACAAGGAAACCAACAAGAGCCTGAGCACTGGAAGGATAGGAATTTCAGGGCTTAATCAGTCAATGGTATTTACTGAGTGCTTAGTGTGTGCAGAGCTCTGTACTAAGTGCTTGGGCTAGTACATTATAATAAGTTTTCACGATCCCTGACTTGAAAGTTAAAATCCAATGTTCCCACAAGTAGTGTGCACTTCTGTCTCATGAATCCTGAGTTCTAGCTATCTAAGTCTACAGTCACTTATTGATCTACATTTTGTGCCTAATTGAAGATGAACGACATCAGGCAGATCATGTGTTCTGAACTCACCAAATGGCTGGACACAGTGTTTTCTGGGATAGGGTGAGTTACCAGCTTTCCATCCAGATTGGATTTGTCATTTCGTTCAGAGGTAATTTATTGCCAGGTATCTCAGCTCTGTGTCTCTGGAAGCTGTCTTGTGCCATTTGATGACACATCTCTGGGTAGGGGGGAAAGCTGGTAACCCACCAATCCCAGAAAACATACTGTTGTAGTTTATATAGTGTGGGGTGCGGATGGGCTTCGAAGAGCTAACCCACCATTTGAGGATTTTTCAGCCATGATTGTAAACTCTCAGGTCTTGTCAGGGACCTGGGATGAGTGAGGCCATCAGTCCAGCCCAAAAGGCTGTGAGGGCTATTGCCCCCATGGAGTGAGCCCCGAAGGACAAGATGTGGAAGGAAAAGCATGTCCAAGGAAGAATTCTCCTATTTCCAAGGCAGATATTGCCTATTCCTCACTTAAAAAGGTCTCCACGATAGAAAGATAACCCCACCCCCCCGACTCCTCACCCATGCACTGATCATCCTGGCCATCAAGAAATTCTTCCTCATATCTAGCCTAACCCTTTCTTGCTATCAGCTCACTTGGACTTGGGTTCTATGTAGATATGGAGAACTCTTGGCCAACAGACTTCTAACCACCCTTATGTAAAAAAGGCAGGGAGATTTCATCTCCTGCTCTATAAACATCAGGATTCCCTTCCCTTCAGCAACTGTAGGAGTTTGATTTCATTTCATCAACCATCAAAATTAGTAATTGAGCACCTATTATTTGCTGAGCATTGTACTAAGCACTTGGGACAACAGAGTTAGGCATGATCCCTGTCCCCAAGGAGCTTATGATCGTGCAAATTAATTAGATAGAAAGAGTATCAGTTTGGAGAAACGATTCTATTTACAATTCATGTACCTGGATACAAAGACTTGAATAAGGGATTCCCTAAGCCCCACCAGGAAATAACGAGCTCTACTTCATTCATTCATTCATTCATTCAATAGTATTTATTGAGCGCTTACTATGTGCAGAGCACTGTACTAAGCGCTTGGAATGAACAAGTCGGCAACAGATAGAGACAGCCCCTGCCATTTGACGGGCTTACAGTCTAATCGGGGGAGACAGACAAGAACAATGGCTCTGGGGGAGACATTTCTCTGCATGCAGTAAGCGCTTAATAAACACTAATACTACTACTTGCAACTTGAAAATGTTGTGCCTTTGACCAGCTAAATTAAACATGGATTCATTTAATGAGCAATGTGTGGCTTTGTAGTAAATCTCTCAGAAAGGAAACAATCGTAACCTATTTATAGATATTGATGAACCTTTGGCCAAGAGCTGAGACATAACCCTGGAGGAGCAGACCTGCTGAGGAATAACAATGAGAAATTACAGTCCCCCAGTTGCAGGGGACTCTTGGTGACAGCTTGACCTACTGTTTCAGGGTCAGCTGAAACCAAAATCTGAATATATTCCCAGGGTTTTAACCTGCTCCAGTTAAAAGTCAAAAGGGCAATCTTTGGGGCAAGATCCTCCCAGACCTGGCATTAAAAATCAGCAGGCAAGAGGTCTGGTGCTGCTCCTTTGGGAGTAGAGCCCACACCTGCTTTTTGTTCTTCCAGAAACAAGTCAGGGGATCCCAGAGCTGGGCATGGCCCAAAGTGAAATTGCAGGGAGAAAACCCACCAGAAGGAAGGGTGAAGAAGAAACGTACCAGCCCCTTGGTGGAGAGCTCCGGAACTCCAGCAGCTGTGGCATTGGCCACCACAGGACTCCTCACCCCAACCTCCCAGACCCCTGATCAGCTCCCAGATGAGCTCATTTCTTGTTTCCTTTTGGTGCTCTCTGGAAAGAAGCTGGGTAGCACAGTGAACAGTGCAGGGTTCTTCAGCTGCCGTCTTTACTCTCCCTGGTCGGTGACTGTGGCTCTTCTGTCTGGTAAATATGGAACAACAGAGCTTTCTTGATGTTTCACTCAGCATTCATTGGTAATTTCTGCCCCTCCTTCCTGTTCTCTAGAGCAACATTCAAGATCCTACTGACATCCCTGATTAGAACCACCCCTGCATCCTCCTGACTCTATTGAGGATCCCCAGCCTCTTATGTCTCAGCACTTCCCCTCCAGACTGTAAAGCTCATTATGGGCAGGGAATGTGTCTACCAACTCTGTATTGTACTCTCCCAAGTGCTTAATATAGTGCTTTACACACAGTAAGTGCTCAATAAACATTTATTGATTAATCCCTCAGTCTGACCATTATGCAGCTTTGCCTGGGGCACATTAGGTAATAATAATAATAATAATAGTTGTGGTATTTGTTAAGCTCTTACTATGTGCCAGGCACATACTAAGCCCTGGGGTGGATACAAGCAAATCAGATCAGACTCATTCCCTGTCCCACATGGGGCTCACAGTCTTAATTCCCATTTTACAAATGTGGTAACTGAGGTACAGAGAAGTGAAGTGTCTTGCCCAAGGCCACACAGCAGACAAGTGGCAGAGTAAGGATTAGAACCCATGACCTTCTGACTCCCAAGCTCATGCTCTATCCACTACTCATACTGTTTTCCCCGACCACATACCCCAACTCCAGAAATCCCAAAAGAAACCCAATTTTTATTAAATGATTTTGGCCAGTGGTGGGAAGGATATTTTCTGGGTCACATTTTGAGGCCCCGTTGACTCCTTTCCTCTTTATCCTATTACGATACCCCCACTGAACTGTCAACATACTTTTTTTAAGCTTCTAATTCATTAAGTTCAGACAAGAAGAGCCTAGCTGGGTGGGAGCAGTGCTCACAGAATCAGGGCTTCATTTCTGTGGTTGCTGGACGCTTGTTCACCAGGCATCAGCTGGAGGGTGAGGGGAAGGAAGCCCTTTAAGGAGCTGTTTCGGGGAATGGCTATAAGGTCTTCAGGTGGACTACAGCCCCATTGAATGTATTTGAATTAAATAGGAGAGTCTGAGGCTAGAAAGTTAAACCTCTTAAGAGTATCAGGAGTCTAAGATTCTTTTAGAAAAAGCAGAGGCATTAGAATGCGAGTGGGATTCTTAGCCACTGGGTGGTGAGGAGCTGATGATTTATGGTTCTGAAAATAGTTGCACTATTCTGATTATGTTGGCACTTAGATGGTTACGATACATATTGCCATTACAATTTGTTGATTAATGAATGAGGGTAAAGTTACAGAGCAAATTACTCACTGGGATAAAATGAATTTGGGTATTCACATGCAATGCTTCTGCCTGTAAATAAATTTCTATTTGTCTTTCCTTGATAGATTGTGAGAGAGAAGGAACCAGGTCTTTTTCTTATAGGTAGTCCTTGTACTCTTTTTTTTTTCTTTAAATGGTATTTGTTAAATGCTTACTATGCACCAGACACTATACTAAGCTCTAGGGTAGATACAAGATAATCAGGTTGGACACAGTTTATGTCCCACATGGGGCTCACAGTCATAATCCCCATTTTACAGGTGAGATAACAGGCACAAAAAAGTGAAAGATTTTCCCAGGGTCACACAGCAGACAAATGGTGCAGCCAGGATTAGAATCCAGGTGCATGTTTTCTACTTCTCTGCACTGCTTCTTAAGACACTGTCTTCAGACATCAGTTGTGTCCTAAGTTGAAATCAGTTTTCTCACAACATGTGCTCTAAAGGGGGTTTGGTTCTTGAATCAAGGTTGATATCCTAGTTCACTGAAATTCATACCTAACTCAAAGACTACCTGTATTGTACTCTACCAAGAGCTGAGTACAGTGTTCAAACAGTAGGTATTAAATGACTATTGACAAAGATAATGACTAAAAGTGAAAATACCCCAGCAATGTTTCAAGTGGATTTAAAAGCTGGAAATCAAAGTCTGCAAAACAATAGCAGAGAAGTGTCAGCATATGAATTTTCAATTTCTGTGTAAGGTAAGCATCTGATAATCTAGTAATAAAACAGAACCCATAATGGGTCTACTTAAGTCATTTAAGTACAATCCTCAGCTTAAATTTTTTCGGCAGTGAAAAAGGGAGAAAGAAGAAAAGCAGTCTTACGGTGATACAATGCTCCAGTTTCCAGAAATGCTTGGTAATTTTTAATGTCTTTTAAACCCTGAGTAGGTAAAATGTCTTTTTTCCCTGAGGACATTTATTTACTCTGCCATGGAGCACCCCAAAAAGACAAACACTATATTTTCACTGTCTTATTCTGAGAAAGCACATCTGGGAATGGACTATGGCCAGTGGTTGAAAATTTCACCTCTAGGTGAAAGCATGCTTTTAGGGGTTGAAAACTTTCCATGAGTCAGGGTAGACCAACATCTCCCCATCAGTAAAAATGCTTTCTCATGAAAATGTGTGGTTATGGAAAGGACAGAGTGAAGTGTCTGTGAGGGACGAAACATGCTATGTCCTTGAAGGGCTGACGATGGGCTTTATTTTCATGAGTTACAGTGCCAAGATTAGACTATTTTGTTCCCTTTTGCAAATCACCATTTTGGACTCTAATGCAACTTAATCAACTTTTATTAACATTTATAACCAATATTACATTTTTAAGATTGATTCCAAAGGAGTCCCACTTTAGAGCATAAATTATACTAACAAATCAGATTGCATCATTTTGCAGATTTATCCTATGCTTGTCCCACTATGGGGCAGCAAATCTGTTATCATACCTTACTAGTGTTGCACTTTAATTCCTCAGTGGAGTTTTCCTTAAAAAAAAAAACCAAAACAAAACAAGCAGGTGTTCATGTAAACAGTACCCTGTATGATGGTGACAGATGAATGAAGATTCTAAATAGGAATATTGCTTTGAATATACACAAATGAAAATATCCTCCTACATGCTTATTCATTTTACATTTCAAGAAACCAATGAAGACAAAATTACAAAAGGCAACACTTTATAAGGCCACTGTGGCTAACTCTGTGTTACTAGAGTCAATACAGCAGCCACTTTCAATTTCCTAGGTGTCTTGAGGTTAGAAGTTGATTCCACTAAGGCAAACATCAAGTAATTTCTCTGTTGTCCAAAAAGACTGAAGAAACGGGCTTCACGGCCATTGCTCCAAATGGATTCTTTGGGTCAGGTTACTTCCCAGCCAGGTCAGTCAAGGCAGCAGGGACCTCGGTGTTGACCTGTGCTGAAATGCTTGCTGGTGTGATATTCAGATAAATGTCATACTGCTGGTCCATGCCAAGGTAGCTGTCACTCATGAGATAGAGTGTGTAGATATACCTAAAACATAAAAATAGTACAATGCTCAGTGCCGTACTCTCTGGCTCTTGGCGAGGTCAAACTCTGAGGTTAAAGCGTGGAATGTTGAGGGCAGAGGGGAAGCTCATCTTACCTCCCCGCTACTTCAGGCGTATAGAAGGCCACGGAGGCGGCAGTGTGAGTTCGGACGTATCCCACCCTTTTCAGAGCCACCAGCTCTTTCTTGTCCACCTCTCCCAAGATCAGAAACCAGCCTTCCTCTTTGGATTTGGGGAATCGGGGGGCAGCAGCCTTGCTGTCACGCTTTCCCTGTAGACAGAAACAGAAAAGGTTTATATGGGGCTGGTGAGCCAATTTGCTCCATTTCTCATAGTGTCTAGAAGAGGGGACCCACTGACTATCCCACTCTTCTGTCCTGCTGTGAAGCCCACATTTGGTAACTTCAAAGGTGTGCTGAGTGTTTCTGAAAGTTGAAATTGAACTGTCTTAGACTTGCTTTGGGCCTTGAAATGACATGACACTTAATAATGTTGATTCCTCTTTCCCTAAGGTTTAGGCACTTCTCAGACACCGACTATTCTTTCACATGCATGTATCACTGATAGCTCTAATGGTCTGATTCATGCTAATTAATGAACCCATACACCAACCCTGTAAGATGATAATGCAGATGAATTTATACTCTTTTTACAGTTTGGGAAACTGAAACCTAAGGTCACAGCAGAGTTGAACCCAGTCAATGGGTGATAGAAATAGGACTCAAATCTAGGTCTCCTAGAAAATTGTATGACATTTTTGCTACATGCCAGTTTACATTTTACTAAAAGAAATTCTATAATGAAGTCAAATGTTTAGTTTATTTTAAAGCTACTTAGGTTACAGACTGGGTCAAGCAGATTATAAACCATTAGAAATTCCCGCTTTAGGTTGCTGTAACAAAATGGAGGACTGTCACTTCAATGATGACTGGAAGCTAGAAACCCTTATAATGGCATGTTGTCAATCGGGAAACTTTTCATTAGAGTTAAAGCAAACAGGGTCCCAAAATAATTAAGATTACCATATCTTTGGAAAGAAAGTTTTTGTATTTCTAGACAGTCACTCATGACTTCAAATTCACTCATGCATCACCATTTATATGTCTCTTGGTTGCTATCAGGTTGTCTTTGTGAGGAGTTTTGAAAAATGGTGTAAGATTAGTTCAGTAACTCCAAAGTGTCAGAGTCCAAGTGCTCCATAAGGGTCTACTTTTCTTGATGGGTTTTAAATTTTCCATTACAAAACTTAGTTATTTCCCCAAAGAGACACTTTGGTGAGGAAACCTGTCCTGGGAGAAAACCAAGTGTTTTATAGTAGGAACTCACCCTAGCTGTGGAAAGATATTTCTGGTGGGTTAGAGTTTTCTGGTGGAAAGTGGAAAGCCCCCTCACTCCCCACCCCCTTGCGGCTGGGACTAAAATGTTAGAAAAAGTGGTCAAATTTCTCAGGGATGCATTCCAGTATTAAAGACATTTTAGCTTTAATATTCTTAAAGGTTCAGATCGCAGAGGAAAGCATAAAAAAACTGAAGTATGTAGTCCCTCCCTCCCCACAACACTTTCTGGGGCAATATATTGCCTAGTCTGGATCTATTGCCCCAGAACAAATATGTTCAAGCCAAAATGACTAATTTCAGCAAGCCACTGCCTGTGTCATAGAAAGTAGAACTCACATAGGCCGGGCCAAGCCAGCAGGGCATTAGTAACGTCAGAGAAATGTGTGGTGGTGTGCTGGGATCTGGGATAGGCCATCTGAGAACGGCAGCTGTGAATACTCTACCTTTGGGTGCCCCGGCTGGACTCTGTGCAAGTTGACCTGGAGCACATACTCTTGATCAGCATGTAACTTGATCCATTTTTTGTCATCTCGTGTGTCTGCTGCCAAAGTTGGGATGCACAGTTCACTCTGTCCATCAGCTGACTCATCCCACCAGCCTTTAATGCTCAAGTGAACATCTATCACTGGCAGATGAGACAAGAAATTCCAAGCCTGAAGCAGAAAATGAGAACAAATACAGCTCCCTTTTTATTGAAGCACAAGAAGGTTACTACTGAAAAAAACGAGTTTAATTTTGCACTACAATAACATCTGACAGGGGTGCCTAAAGATAAGTACTTTAACTTCTGAGCTTTGTTATTCAAACCAATTATAAATCAGGTCATCTTGCCCCCATCCTGCAAAGCTACCGGACTTAGTAGTTTGAATCTGGTGAGTGAACAAGACAGAGCACGAGAGATCTTTCTCCTATCTTTCCTATAACTTCAAAACCAGAAAGCCCTGGAGTAAGTTTTTGTCATCAGGGAATGTGTTCTTGTACTCTTCCAAGTGCTTAGTACAGTGCTCTGCACACAATAATCATTCAATAAATACCACTGATTGTTTGATTGAAACAGGGGTCCAGTGCCAAGTTTGAAGGGTTTGGGGTGAAGGCAGGGGGTTCATTAAGGTTCCCTCCTACCCCAGCAGCAATGAGGGAAAACTTCACAGTTTTAGATTCTTGCTGATCTACTGTCACTGGGCTTCACCTGACAGACCAGGGGTCCGTTCTGCAGGATCATAGGTGATTCTCAACCACAACAGGGTGTGAAATGCCAGCCTAGAGGTAGTGATATGTTTTAATGATTTTTGTCCCTGCTTTTTTAAATTGAAGATTGGGAGAAACAGTGATGGGATGCCCAATGAAGGGAAAGACTACAGGAGCCATGACAGGAAGAATTCACCTAATTACTTTCGCAACAATAACAATCTGTCTAGAGAATCCTAATTCCAAAAGTTACTTCAGAATGTTGAGGGTTTCCTTTTAGTCAAAACTAAGACGCATTTCCTCTGAGGTTTTGACTGTTTATAGATACTTTTTTGAGGGCAGCTAACAGACTGCATCTAATTGAAATGAGGGAGCAAAACTGTGGTTAGAAAGCCAAAAATAAATAAAATGAAGCTTTTAGTGCTGTTTTCTAATCTAAATTCCAAATCCCTGAAATGGAAAGATAAGGACTTGAGGTGTCCATCTATCCAGGGGAATAGGGAGCTTCCAAGAGATGTCTGAGAAAGTTAGCATGGGATGCACACATTTCAGAGGGAAAACAGTTAATACTAAGGGCAAGGCAGAAGACATTTTTCTCCTACAGGGAAAAAAAAATTGCTGGTTTCTCAACTTCTGTTAAATCAAGCACCAATAGGCTATCTCCTTTCGTTAGCAAAGAGCGAGACATTTTGTTCTATAAATCTCAAATCTCTACAGAGGATGTTTGTCACAATAACTAGGCATATTTATGTGTATGTATATATAGATGTATTCATGTATCTAAAACATGAGCTATTTTTGAAGAAACTGCTAAGACATTTCAATACCAGCCAAACATATTTATCTGAGGATTAATCTTCATCTATTGAATCAGACAAGAACGCTGCCATGCATACAATTATTTAATTAGCAACCAAATCCTCTGCCAGTCAGCGGCCGTTCCAAGCATACTGATGGGGCAGTGGATGCAAATCTCACAGTAGTACTGCTTTTTCTCATTACTACTGCAATTAGCACTTAAATTGATGCTTTAAACATACTAATTTCTGGAATAATTCAGGATTTGTATGTTACCTGGGAGCGCCTCACTGCAGAGACAGTGCCAGATTGCTACGCAAATTGAAGCACTTTTGAGCCAAATAACCATCATCGTATCAGACAGAGCCAATTTGCATTTGGTTTTAAAGATAACAGAACAGCAATTTATGCAAATAAATTAAGTAAGTTTACTTCTGAGTTCTCCCCAAACTAATTATAACAATGTTCTAATTTTTCATCACATCTAAAACTTGGATCAAAATCAAGGTGTGTTATGTTAGAAATCTGTTGTTGTTAATGGAAGTCTTGTTTTGATTTAAATAAATTGTCTTTATTCAAAATTTTGATGGTAATTTAGTTAGAAATGCAGTCATTTATTATGGATATTGTTCTTCTTTTTTTTTTTTTTTGGGTGTCCGTATTTGGTTCAACAGAAACTGAACAGTCAAGCCCAGAATTTACTGCCTTTTTCATCTTCCACAATGACAGCCTTAATAAACAAACCCCTCCCTTGCTTCACAGGTTTTCTACTTTAGCATCCTTATTGTGGCACATTTTTTATCTAACACTGCCAGATAAGAGTTTGCTGCTTTACAAACTGCTCCCCCGCCCCTCCTCCCCTTTTTTTCTAGGAGTGGCAGGGAGAGCCAGCGTACCTAAACTCAATGAAGATATGGCTTCATCCTAATTAAGTCCTACTCTAAAAGACCACCAGAATCTGGGGATCCACCAGATAAACAATGTTGTCCAATGAGCACTGGACCTGCCCGGGAGGGTCTAGAAATGTAGGGACAGAAAGTCATACAATCCATTCCCCTGCCTTGAGGCAGGCTCGTGTTTCCCTTTTAATTAGAAATCTCCACCATCTTTGTGGATAATGCCCCAGAAGCCAGAAAGCAGGAGACTTATCCTATCAAACCTATGCATCTCTGTATTTTGAAAACACCTCCAAAAACTTGAAGGCATCAAGGTATGGAATTTCATATGCTCTAAGTGCTTAGCCAATGCTGTTGGTTGATTAGTACTGTTGAGCGATACCTGTACAATATGTGTCGTCTGCAGATCCTTTTCCACGATGGAAGCAAATGTTTTCTCTCTGCCGTCACAGGCTGAGATTAGTTCCGGGAGGCACTCGATGGGACCCTGGGGGCTGGTGTGGGATCCCCTCTTTGTTCTTTGGCTCCATTTACTGGTAAAAACCGCAATGAAAACAGACATAAACCCACTTGGTTAGTATGAAGGGGAGGATGTTTGGGTGTTAGTAACAGGAGGAACTGTCCCTTCAAATAACTGCATCTTTCTTCTAGGCTTGTGGTCGCCCTTTCAAATCCGTGTGCTACTCTGAGCAGAAGTCATAGTTTAAAGTCAGGCACCTTCTCAGGAAAATTGTGAAAAATGATATGGAGTGTGCCTAATAATGGTGTGTGGAGCCCTAATGATGATTGGGTCAGCTTCTCTCTGGAGGATGGCTAGGGACTAGTGGGCAGAGTCGGCGCTAAGAGGTTTCTGAAATCGAAGGAATGACACCCAGCCAACCTGAGGTCACTGGGCCCTTGGGTGCTCACTCCCAGCCCACAGAAGGCTCTAACAAATGAATGTTGGGATGAGAGAATGGTGAGGGGTAGATAGAGGTTGGCAGAAGATGACATTATGGACCTCGGTGAACTCTTGCCCTATAGGCTTTGGCTGCCTACAGCTTGCTGGTGTTCTCGGCTGCCTCACCAGATGCCTCTGAAAATGATCTTCATTAAAAGGCAAGTTTCTAATACTGAGAACCCCCTCCCTGCCAGCTCCCCTGCAGAATCTCAGGGACAACTTGTGGAGAAAACATTAATTATTTAATTCATTCATTCGTATTTATTGAGCTCTTGCTGTGTGCAGAGCACTGTATTAAGCACTTGGGAAGTATAATTCAGCAACAAATAGAGACAATCCCTGCCCACATGGGGCTTAGTCTAGAAGGGGGGAGACAGACATCAAAACAAGTAAAGAGGCATCAGTAGCATCATTATAAATAGAATTATATATATATACATCATTAATAAAAATAAATAGTATAATTATATATACATACATACACAAGTTCTGTGGGGAGGAGATGGGTGTAGAGCAAAGGGAGCGAGTCAGAGTGATGTGGGGGGAAGGGGAAGCAGAGGAAAGGGAGCTTAGTTTGGAAAGACACAGAACAGGCTCATCTATGATCCTGGTGGACTCATGCAGTCCTGCTGGGAGTGTGAAAGTGACATTACCTTTGTTCTAGAGATGGAGAAACCAAGACATGACAAAAAAAAGTTAAGATTTTCTCATCAAGAGGCAGCATTCCAGGCTGGGGTATGCCACATAACACTCTCTGTAAGGTTAACACCACCAAAACCAAAGTTTACCACCATGCTACTAACCCAGGTTAAAAAAAAAATCACACCTTCTCCTATTTGCCAGAGTTCCTAATCCTAAACACTGGGCAATTTTTTGAGTTCTGCCAGCACCACTTAGGCTTGGGCTGAGCAATCATTTGCAGTACTTGGTCAGCAAATGTTGTGGAACTGTCTGATATTAGCAAAAGAAGCTTTCAATTTCTGCATTTCATTAAGTTTGCAAAAACTAGCTTGTCATCTAGTGTTTAAATATAGTTTCTGGAGAAAATGAGATGACTTCAGCCTAAGTATACTGAGAAACGTTTTGAACAGAGGCATCACAGCCTTGTTATTATGGTAATCAGGACTATTACCTTTTTTTGGCTTGGGTAAATTCTACTATTAAAAAAAAAGTTAAAGCTATTTGCTGGACAGTCAATCCATCTCAGAACGCTAAATTGACTATGCAGGTGTATTTTTAGATATGGAAAAGACAGGTTTCAGCCTCCACAGAATGCCCTTTTTGGAATGATAAAACTAAAAATTTCCTTAGCTTCTGATCTTAAAAGAAGACAATCTCTCTAAGTACTCTGATCCTTTCAAACATAGGCATAATACAGCAAGAGATTAAAGATAAATAAGGAATCATTCATTCAGTAGCAGAGTTTATAAATAACCCCCAATCCCAGCCAGTAAATCAGGATTCCCTAAAAGTCATCCATTCACCCCAGACACTCTCAGTTCTGTTGGGACTTTCAGCTTCCACATGTTGTTTGTGAGCATGCAGGCATAGAGGGGGCAGAAGTTTGCTTTCATTCTGATTTCTTGGGGGACGCTTGGACTAGAACTCCAGGCAACCCCAACCCTTGCCACTCCATACCTGAAGAGGTACAGATGGTGCTGCTCCACGTTAGGCAGTGTGAGGAGAGATGAGTCATTGACCCAGCGGCCTTGGATCACCATCTGAATCAAATTTGTTATGTTCAAAGCAGACACTAGCCAGCCCTGGTTTGCTGCGACATCCAGCATGGCCTAAACAAAGAAAAGGCATCCATTAGAGGAAGAACGTGACACTTCCTTTTGCTGCTCCCATAAGCATCCAGTTAACTGCTTAACTTCCCATCCCAGCATGGAAACTAACCCCTGAATGACATCCATCCTCCAATATTTGACTTTACTTTCCACACTGTGAATAAGAAAAGGTGTGTGGTTAGGGGGTGTATTTGCCTAGGTAGCAACAAGCAGGAATTTGGAAACTTCCTTATAATTGCTTTTGGATTTAATGTCCATTATCAGTGAAAAAACAAGCTGCAAAAATGTTGAAGCAACCTACCATTCTAAATGATTAATCTTTTACAAAATAGCAAGAACCATCAGGATGTACAAGGAGCACCTTCATACCACTGGAAATCTAGCAGTACAGCCTAGTTCTCCTGGACCCATGATCCTATGTTACAGGAGTTCAGGGCTCAAGGAGTGAAAGGCAAGATGGGGAGACACCACCTGAGGGTCAATCAATCGATTGTATTTATTGATCTTAGTGTTTGCAGACCCATCTTAAGATCGCACCTGGAGAGTTTCCAGTACTCTCCCAATCACAGTTAAGGGAGGAAGAGTCAAGCAGAGGCATACCCATTCCATTCCTAGCTTAGGCAGTGGCTAGTGAGTGGAAGGCAATCTGTTACAAGTCAAAACTCACCTGTGCTAGGCAGCAGAGGCACGGTGGGGAATCGAGGGTGGAAACTCAAGTTGACTGTGTGGAAGAAGGCAATGGTAAACCACCAAGAAAACTCTATGGGTACACTACCAGAATGATGGCAGATGGATATCAGGCATTCTGGGAGAGATGTGTTCATGGAGTTATATGGGTCGGAAATGACTCGACAGTATAAGACAAGTGTGTGCAGAGCACTGTACTAACTGCTTGGGAGAGTACAATAAACCAGAGTTGGTTAGATATGTTTCCTGCCCCCAGTGAGCTTACAGTCTAGAAGGGTCCCCTACAGACAGTCCCCAGGAGGGTATTGGATGCCTAGAAAACACCAGCCTAAGCTGCTGCCCTTCTTGGTCACCCAGCCACTAGCTACATGCAGCAGTGGTGATTCCACTTTGCCTGCAAAGACACAGCTACTCTAATAGACACACTTGAGAGGATTTTGGCTAAAGTAATTGAAGGATTCACCAGCTGCAACATTAATGAAAAAAGATCACCTCTGTTCAAGACAATCATAATTTTGTATTTCCCCCCAAGGTTTTTGAAATACGACTTAGAGTTTCACAATGAATTAGGTAGGATGATTCAAAGCCCATTTTAATCAGTATTTTTAGTGAGCGGACAGAAAGCTTTCCTTGCTGAAAAACTTAAGCTTCTTCCAATAAGTCCAAATGGCAGGTTGTGCCCTACCTCAGAAAAGCACATACTTGGCATACTAGTAATTCACTGTATAGTCTGTGAATGAGCAGAACAGGAAGCTGTTCATATTAGTCTATACATTTAATCTAATGTTTTATAGACAAACAAAAGGCTGCATTTGCTTAAGGCAAAACTAAACAGTGAAATCTTCTTTAAACAAAGGAGTTGTTTACATAGGCAGAGCTATTTCAATTAAATTAGCCCCATTCTGGGGAAATGCTGACTTAAAGACACAAGAGTTGGAAGATACTCAGCTTACCCGAATAGCCAGTGCTTTCAAAAGATTTTGGGGCCGGAGTGTGGGCAGAGATGAGACTAACCAAAGATCATATTTAAGAGAGGCTCAAATGCTACTAAAATTGTATTGGTCTGAAATATTTCTCAAGAAAATTTTGCTAAAGAGAATCTCAAAATCCAGAAAATATTTTCCATATTTTTGTTAGTGGCTAAATCAACTTTGCCTGAAAATTATAGTTGGTATTTGTTAAGCGCTTACTATGTACCGAGCACTGTTCTAAGCGCTGGGGTAGTTACAGGATAATCAGGTTGTCCCACAGGAGACTCACAGTTAATCCCCATTTTACAGATGAGGGAACTGAGGCCCAGAGAAGTTAAGTGACTTGCCCACAGTCACACAGCTGACAAGTGACAGAGCCGGGATTCGAACCCATGAACCCATGTTCAGATCATGTCCATAACAGGTGAACTGCACAGTAAAAGAACCTCATCCTATCTGCTTCTTATCCTCCAAAGTGCTCCAAGTTTGTTTTCAGTTTAAGGGGGATTTTCCTTCATATTTGGATCAAACGCTGATCTGATCACCACTACTTGGCATACTTCAAACTTGCACTAAAATAAGCCCAACTGGCTCAATGTCAGACTCTGGGAGGATGAATGATAACTGCTAAGAACTTCATCACAACAGCAAAGCAGCTGAATTAAATTATGAAACTTCTTCTTTGAGGGTAAGTTATTGAGTATCTCTACATCATGTCATTCACCTAGAAACTGTAGAGATAGTGAGTGCTGTTGGAAGAAATGACTAGAACTAGTGGATTGCAAATTTTTCCAAGGTCAGGGGCTTAATTACAGCAAAACAAGCAATAAACACATGGGTATCAATGCCAAGGAAGCCAGGGTTATACAGACCCAGGTTTATCCCTGAAGAGTGAAAGTGGACCTATACGCACTCACTTTCACTGCGCTATCCAAATCACAAGACAAGAAAAGAATTTTACAGCAATGGCAACCTGTCTTCCACCATTAGGGATGATGCTTTAGGAAGAACAGTTTGCCCGCCAAAATGTGAAGTCATGGCTTTTAGTCCAAGAATGGCCAAGTTCCTTGTCCCGCTGGATAAACCGGCTGAGATTGACAAGTAGGAACAGGCTGTGCTCTGTGGAGGCCTTGACCCATTGGAGCACACGTCCAGCAAGAAGAAAGTTCTGGAGGCTCTCAAGTATTTCCACAAAGACAAGAAATGAGGTATGTCTCCCTGTACTTTTCCCACTTAGACTCAGCACCCACTGTGGGTCAGCAACTATGTCTAACATTATCTTGCATCTACCCCGGTGCTCGGTGCAGTGCTTGGTGCATGGTTTACCCTTGGCAAATACCATTATTATTATTATTTTCCCACATCTGCTGTGCTGCTTTGGACCAAAAGCTACTAATAATTAATAATAATTATGATATTTGTTAGGCGCTTTCTATGTGGCAGGCACGATTCCAGGTGCTGGAGATAGGTAGATGCAGGATAATCAGGTTGGACACAGTCCCTGCCCTACATGGGGCTCATACTCTTAATCCCCATTTTACAGATAAGGTAACTGAGGCACAGAGAAGTGAAGTGACTTGCACAAGGTCACACAGCAGACATGTAACAGAGTCAGGATTAGAATCCAGGCAGGTCCTGACTCCCAGGCCCTTGCTCTTTACACTAGACCATGTTGCTTCACTACATTGAGTTACAGGAAGTTGACAGTCGACTCTGCCTTGCCTTAGCCTTATCCTAAGGATTCTGGGCAGAATTTTGCCTGTAAGGAGGACAGTAGAGAGTCTTGGCCTTTGCCTCACCCTCATCTTGAATGTGGCAATTAAGGGGGCATATCCTCAGTGATCCCTCTGTTGAGGCTCAGGGTAATGGACTGTTGGGAAACCAACAAGGAGGGAGGGAGAACCACAAGAATCGTGACAGGATGTTAAGAGGCTGCCTCCAAAATAGCCATAGGCCCTGCTTGATTGGGGTAAACCCCTTAATCAGCACAGTGTGTATAGCAAAACCACATGCCTCCTCATGCCTTTTTAGCTAAAATTCAGAATTAAATTTTAAAGGGTGCAAATTATTTTGGAAAGACTTTTATGCATCATATTAAATTATTAAATTTCCAGGTTTAGGTAAGGTGACAAGGCTGGTGTTTTTATAGGGAGCCACTGAAGTAAAGCAGTTTATGGTAAACTCAAATTCCCTTAAGCTTCAGTTTCACGTATTTAACTCACCCAGAAGAGTCGCTGATTAAACACTGCTATAGATTAGTTATCGATAGACATCTCACAAAACCATTCAGCAAATTACTTGGAGAGAAGAACTTGATATTTAATAGACTAGTACTGAGCACATTATAAGGTGCTATGACATGATCCTGCCCCACTTTGGATTCCAACAATAAGTATAAACCAACATTCCTGATTTTTGTGTGGTGCTGAGGCCCGGCTCCAGGCCATGTTGGTCTGAATTGAAATAAGATTGGGTCAGAGACGCTGGTGATTATTTTAATGTCACTTTTAAAAACTAGCACTAAGAGGCTCATTATTTAAATACACTCTCTTAGCTTAAAATAAGACATGACCAAACAAAAAGTATTTTCTCTTACCCTGCAGAATCTTTGAGAAATTTACCAATCATTTGGGTAGAGGTGCACAATGAGTTGGCTGAGATCTCATTAGGGTCAGATGGAGAGGGACAGATGGTACTTTTCTCTTTGTGCCTCTCCACTAGTCTCTTGCTATTCTATGGACTTTTTCATCCTCTTCCCAATATATATAATCTCTCAACTCTGCTTCCAACTTACCTGGTGTCAGTCCCACTGGAGTTGTTGTGGTGTACTCTCCCAAGTGCCTAGCAGTGCTCTGCACATAGTGTGCACTCAGTAAATACAACTGAATGAATGGATGAATTAGAGGGAAGATCCAAACATATATATCATCAGAATGATATTGGAGCTCTCTTGCCGAGAAGACTCCTACTAATTCTCCAAAAGCAAGTTATTGGCTCTTGGAATGATGGAACAGGGGTAGGACAAGGTGCAAATGTTCCACTGCACAATAGTGAGGGCCTGAGGCCACTTAGCCACCTACTAGAACTGCCAACTTGGTAAAAAAAAATGCACACTCTCTGATTCAAAGGCTCACATCAGTCTATTGGTGGCAGAAAAAGCAGAAAGTGTTTTCTCCAGAGAACTTCACTCCCCTTAAAAGTTCAGCTCAATTCCCAAGGGGATGACACAATATTTTGCCAATGATTAAAATGTTGTAGATACCTCTGTTGGTAAGAATCCTTTCAGTAGCAACAGTTGCTCATAGTAACTTTTATCCTGAACTTTTCCCCCCAGAAGGTTAGCATTCAGGAAGCTCAGCTGCTGTCTAACAAACTTAATTAATCAAAAAGTCATTTCCGAGCTGTAACTATGAGTAAAAGTGCTTCAAGTGTGCTAGCAAGCCTACAAGTTAATCAAAATGCTAATGCAGTACAAATTAAAGTTGTGATTAACATTTCACAGTAGCTGCTTAA
Source organism: Ornithorhynchus anatinus (assembly GCF_004115215.2). Taxonomy (NCBI): domain Eukaryota; kingdom Metazoa; phylum Chordata; class Mammalia; order Monotremata; family Ornithorhynchidae; genus Ornithorhynchus; species Ornithorhynchus anatinus. Next base: position 31,645,402 of record NC_041746.1, read on the forward strand.
GTGAATTGATCACACAAATGGGTTAAGCATTACTCATTTCCTACAGCCCCAACCGGGAAAAGGTTCGTCAGGTGGGAGGGAGGCTTGAGGATGGGGCTGACAGGTTCTCCACCAGCAGCGTCACATCACCACCAACTGCCTGCCTGTTCCTAGCGGACTATCCCTTCCGCAACCCCCAGCACCTGCAAGCTTCCGGGTAGCTGACGACAGGACGACTCTCTCCTCCCTTGACTGGGCCAGGGTTTCTGGTGCGGCTGGAGCTTTGGAAGTTCTGCTTGGGAGAAGCCATTCAGCTTGCGTGCATCAACTAGCTTCCTCCAACTGTGACAAAACTGAGTGACTAAGAATATTCCCGGTCCCTAATGGGATGGACATACACTTCTCCCCCATTCAGGAGAAGCTGCTGGACTGTGTCTGCCGGAAGGCTGCAGCCGTGGGCACAGGCAGCTCCCGGCTGGCCTCTGCATCGGACTCGGAGGCAGCAGGGTGTTTCCTAGGGACTTCTCGGTGGTTGAATTTCACCTCCTTTTTCTTTTGGCCCAACTCATGTTAACAGTTTTTTTTTCCCCACTGTGTATCTGAACCACAACTCCTTTGGAGGGCAAATCCCTTGTGGGACAGAGACTGTGCTGGAATCATGTCTGTGGGTCTTCTCAGGACTTCAAGCAATACTTTGTGCATCATAAGCATTTAAGAAGCACTCATTGGTTAGTTCCCCAGAGTCAGACTTGCCTGTCTTAAGAAACGGGGGGGAGGTGGCACCCAGTTTTCTTCTGGCTGGCCTGAATCACCTGCCATCAGGATCTTAGGCAGGGTAAGAAGCTCTTGTGAAATCCTGGAAGAGTTTTTACCTTAAAAATTCTTTTTCAGGTTAATGAACTCAGGGATTCAAAAAGATCACAATGATGGCAGAGAGGTGTTTGCTCTCTGGCAGCATAAGGAACTAGCTAGAAAGACATTAGAGTGCCCTGAGCCCTTCGGTGACACATGCCTGAGATAGGACTATAACCAGGTGTGCTTAAAAGCCTTTCACGCTAATGCTGTCATCTTATTTCCTGTCTCCTCAAAAGACCTGGTGCCAGACATGTGTCCAGGCAGCACTGGGCAGATTGCAAAGTAAGTGCCACGTGACCTTGGAAAGTAATGCTGCAGCATCTCTGTGTATCTAAGGACTTGTACTGTTTGCTTTAGCCACAGGTGGTTTTTAGTGGACTACCTTTGGAAAGAGCCTACTCCAAAGACAGAGAAGGATTTTAACCACCGTAACCAAAACATTTTCCTCCAAGTATTGAATCAGGGATTTAAGCAAGTACTTCTTTTGTTAAGCCTTGAGATACTTGGACTGTTTCTTGTTGCACACTTTATTTGATTCTGTAATTCCTCCAATTGGCCTAGACTTTCCCCCACGGCTCTGCTGAAACACTCCTGGAAGGCCTATTTCTTGCTAAAAAGAAACACCTTGGGTCCCATTACAGGATAAGCTTCCCTGAGCAGGGACCACGTTCCATACTGCCATCTATTACTTTCCCTAGGGCTTAGTATGGTGTGCTGCACCCAGTGGGTACTCAATAAAAAACATTTCTACTGTTTATTACAAAACATGGGCAGTGACTTAAAGCCAACACACTCTGACCACATCCTCTACATGTGAAAAGTGTGTGTGGGGCCATGAAGTCATGGCCCAGACCATCAAAAATCATGGAGGAAGAGTGGGGTGACAGAGATGAAGGAGGCTGGTCCTTTTTCACACTGATTGGCCAACGGCTCCAGCCTCGATTTCTTTAAAAAGGCCCCCAAATAAGCCAGGCCAAAACCAACCCATCACATTAAAAAAACCCCAGAAACCATATACCACAAATAGGCCATGCTGTTTCTTCCCAAACAATCTCTGGAGCCTGGGGCTCCATCGTGCCAAATCTTCACGTGTGAACCTTGATGGTTCGAGTCCCCACAGGCACATGCTCCTATGACACGTGTAGGGATTTTCTAGGATGAGTTGGAACTTTACCTCTAGAGCCAGGTAGGAAAGTATGGCACGTAATGCCCTATTTGTTAGATATGGGCACCTTGTTCAGAAGCAACATCCTTCTTTCAAAAGGAACAAAAGCAGCATTGTCTAGTAGAGAGAGTGGAGGGAGAGAGGACGGGCCTGGGAGTCAGAAGGACCTGGGTTCTAATCCTGGCTCTGCCACTTGTCTGCTGTGAGACCTTGGGCAAGTCACAACTTCTCTTCGCCTCAGCTATCTCACCTACCTCATCTATACAACAGGGATTAAGACTATGAGCCCTATGTGGGACAGGGACTATGTCCAACCAATTAGCTTATTTATCCCAGTGCTTAGGACAGTGCTTGTGAACCCCTCTAGACTGTGGGCTCATTGGGGGCAGGAATTGTCACTCTTTATTGTTGTATTATACTTTCCCAAGCACTTAGTACAGTGCTCTTAAGTGATTTATAGCTATAAGCACTTAATACGATTGAATGAACTGAATGAATGAGTATAGTAAGAACATGACAAATACCATTAAAAAAACACCCCAAAACAAAAAAGATGTAGAATTTGGCCAAACTCAAACTCTGCCACTGACAAATCATCATTACACTTGGAGATACATAGGCTATGAGAAGGTATTCAGTTCTCTCCTAGGTCTCTGCTACCCCATAGTGCAGCACCCTGGGGTATAAAAGTGAACACATCAGTTATCTATGATTTCCTCCCAGTGTTCCTATGGAGTAGTGAGAGACAGGTATTTTATCCTTATTCTGCAAATGAGAAAATTGAGGCCCAGAGGGTTTCAGTAATTGCTGCAAGGTCATCTGGCACTCAAGCAAATATAAGACTTACCCAGAGTCTGGCCAGAGAAAGCCGTGGTCAAGCATTAGGCCATTAAGGCCTGGGACAGTTCCCAGCCTTTAGTTCCAGGACCCTCATGCATTTACTAAACATTCACTAATCCATCACCCAGCTCAGGGCCGATCTCTCACTCACACATGAGAGGTTAATGGCCGTGCCGGGGGCGATGAGGCCAGAGAGAGTGACCAGGATCTGCCAGCCCTCCAGGGCCACCAGGTCACACTGCAGTGGTCCCCAGAGAGCCCTAGGGCCACACATTACAATTCTTCACCCCTCCCTGGGAGTGCTGCAGGACAAGATTGTTTCCCCAAATGCTCCCGAGGCTGCTCACGGAGCTGAGGAACCTGCAGGGCCAAATGGTGGGGCTGGCACCGACAGGATAATCCTCCCTCCGCAGCTCCTCTTTCTCTTGCTGTCTCCTGGATTGGTGGGGAATCATGGAGGAAGAGTGGGGTGACAGAGATGAAGGAGGCTGGTCCTTTTTCACACTGATTGGCCAACGGCTTCAGCCTCGATTTCTTTAAAAAGGCCCCCAAATAAGCCAGGCCAAAACCAACCCATCACATTAAAAAAACCCCAGAAACCATATACCACTCATGGTCAATGGAAACTACCGAGGCATGGGAGACAGCACTGCCTAGTGGAAATAGCATGGGGCTGGTACTAGGAGGCTGATGGCCCAGGTTCTAGTTGCTGGGTGACTTGCAGAAAATTCCTTAACCTTTCTGGGCCTTAGTTTCTACCCTGGAAAAATGGGAATACTAGTATCTGACTTCAGGGTTGGTGTGAAGAGAAAATGAACTGATGTGAAAGCACTTGGAAAAGGTAAAAAAGTGCTCTTCAAATTCTTACTGTCTTAAATTGCCCATGACATGAAAGCCCATTCACCACCTGAGAGTATATAACAGAAACTCTCAGGAAAAAAATAAAAATGATTTTCCCTGACTTACTTCTAAGATATGGTAAGTTCAGCATTGGATTTCTCCTTGCCAAGGCTTCATTGTTTTAATATTTGAAAGGGTGTGTGTGTGTGTGTGTGTGTTTGAGACAGAGAGAGATAGAGAAAGAGAGTGCCATAGAAAGGCAGGTGAAGAGTTGGAGAAAAGCTAATATAGTTATTTCCTTACTAAAAAATCATGGCATTTATTTAATAGGTAAAATAAAACACATAAGTAGTATAAGTGAATTCAGTCACAAGACTCAATGAACATATCTCAAATTAAATTCTGTTTGAAAGTAAAGCCCTCCTCCACTCCTGTGAGCTCAGAGTTCACCAATAGGTCAGGGCTTGGGGGAAAAAAAAGTGCCAGTCAAGACCCAAAAGTGCAGCTCTGACCATCACTGAAACTTAAGGAACTTTAACCTTAGCCTGTGAAGCGTGACTAATCTGGGGGAGACTATTATTCTCCCTAGAGTGGGGGGGGACCAGGACTTGCCCCAGAATGCTGTCCAAAATAGTTCCTTGTTTTCTGAAAGCAGGCTTTCCTTCTTTTCCTCGGGGCTGCCTGTGCTCACTACAGTTCTAGACAGACACACACAAAGTATCATCTTATTACAATTCTCTGCATTTCCTAAAAGCAATTCACTCAGAGTCCTTCCTAGGACCAACTCAAACCTGAGTTTCCCTCACCACAGCAGGGCAGTTATTCTTGAAAAAAACAATGATCACATTACCTGATGGATTTATTTGATCTTATTTAGCCTTTAGGAAAGTAGCTCTAAAGACTCTTTAAAAATGACTCTGAAATGCCCCATGGTTTTCTATCGTAAAGAACCCACAGAACAACAATTGAATAAAAAAAAAAATTAGTTTTGTTTGCAACTAGTTGAAAATTCATTTGGTTACCTGAGGGCAGGGATTGTGCCTATCAACTCCAGCGCACTCTCCCAAGTGCTGCACATAGTGCTCGGCTCATAGTAGGTGCTCAATAAATACAACTTTAACCAAATCTATCAGGAGCTGCCCTGGAGACCCACACAGACAACTGTAGTACTGCCAAGGGGCTGAGTGATTATGACTGGAGCTGCAGTGCCAGGGGATGGGCAGTGGAAACTTCACCTTTTGTCATTCCTCTGACCACCTTCTTGGTGCAATATCAGTTTAGTCAAATAACATGGTCATCTTTGCTGCCACAGCTGCACTGCTCCGCCCCCAATCTCTCCTGACAAACAAGAAGCAGCAGACCCTCCCACCCCCAACACTATCCCCTTTGGGGCTCTTCTCTATGCCCCACTGCCTCACCTGACAGACTCTGACAGCCTGGTCCAGCACGGTCTTGGTGTCGGTGCTGTAGTCAGGGCACGGGAGCATGGCCCGGCTGAAGTGGGCTTGCAGCAGGAGGTGGGATTTCGTGTGAGAGCTGTCGAACGAGTGCGGGTTCACCTCGATGGGGAGACCCCTAGCCAGCTCGTGGTTCATCTGGTCTTCGTTGTGCCTCACGGGCAGGTCTGAGTATTCTTCTGCATCCTAGAAAACAAACTCGGGCTCACCGGGCTGTGATCAAAAGGACCCGAACGTCATCCCATTTTCTGGGGTGAATGTTTGAGGGGAAAACATGAGGCATGAGCACGGTTTTAGACTCTGCTATCACCATGACGCTATGGCTGATGCTTAAGCATGCAGACTGCTGGGACATCTGGTCCATAAACTTCTTAAGGTAGGTAGGAGACACTCACAGGGGACCATACTGGAAGCTGCAGGAGTCATCTCCCTATCAGCAGTAAGGACTGGGGAACACTCTCCACAATCTAGGCTCACAATCTAATGGGAGGTGGCCTAACAGAAAGAGCTCAGGACCAAGTCAGGAGGAATGCTGGGCTCTGGAGCTGGGCTGGGTTGCAGGTTGGTCTCCCCTTAGGCCTCCAATCTCAGCAGGGAGGAACTGGGTGCTGTATCACCCCCAGCCAGCCTGAGGGGACCCTGGCTGGAGCTGGCACCAGCAGAAACCCCACGGTGGTAGCCGCAGGGAGAGGGCACCACCCCCTTCCCACCAGTCCAACACACCAGTTGCCCATGCTCAGCCACCATGCTCCCTTTGTGGAGCCCCAAGACCCTTCTCCAAGAGCTCCCACCAGCACAGTGCCAACTGGAATGAGCCTGAGGCAGGATCTGAGGTTCTGGGGGAAAAAGATCGAGCCTGAATCTACTTGTCGGCCTATCCTAGCCTGAAGAGAGCTTCCTTTCTCAGACTGTTTTTCAAATCCAGTTGCAGCAACCAGATCCAATCAGTACATCCCCAAATTATTGCTCATACCCCTCAAGCCTACCAAACCACATTTCTCTCCCACCAAAGACTCCCAAAATCCCACCTCCTCCAGAAGGTCTTCCCTGACTAATCCCTACTTCTTTGTTTATTTTATTCCATTTGCCACACCTGGTACTCATGCATGTATTGATTTAGTAATCCCACTTCATTCATTTTTTTGCTACATTTTAAAGTTTAATTGCTTTTCACTTTTGTTTCCATTGAATGTGTATTATCTGTATCTGCTTGTCTCTTCCATTATCAGTGATAATTAAGAGGCTACTTTGTGCAGAGCACTGTACTAAACACTTGGGAGAGTACGGCAGATTAAGTAGACATGATCTCTGACTTCCAGCTGATAGTAGAGTACCACTTACTAGAAGGTAAGTTCCTTGAGACCAGGGACACTGTCTTCTATTTTTATTGTGTGTTCCCAAGTACCTAGAATAGTGGAGAGCACACAGTAGGAACTCAAAGAATACTGATGAGGACAATGATAACGTCTCATTTTGAACACCGTAGGTATTCAGATTCTACTAATTGGTTGGAATTTGGAGAAAAGTAAGAAAAGCAAAATAAAAAAAAATTTCTTTAAAAATACAGTCTAGACAAATGATATCCTCTACAAGTTAGTGTGCTGATAAGGAAGCACAAAACTGTCCCATAAGTGAGTCACCATCATCTTGTCCCTCATTTCCATTCCACACTGGGCTGGAGCACCATTGTAAGGGAGTTAGGAGATGCCATTCAGGCATCGAGAACCTGTCTGGATATAGCACGATGATGATGATGGTATTTGTTAAGCACTTATATGTCAAGCACAGGTCTATGCACAGCAAGTTCTACAAGGTGAGTTTTCCTTAATGCGGGTTCTGTTATAGTGCATCCCCAGTGTGACCGGACACCTGGGTCTCTGATCTGAAAGACCAGGTCCTCAGGTCACGAGAACACACTCCTAATTGTGGATTTCACAAAGGGACCGTCAAATCAAATAAAAATTATTCAGGGTTTCATAAACCTCTTGAACTATAGATCTGATGCCTTGGCCTCTAGCCCTCCCATCTCCAATCCAGACTTCCTTTAGACCCATGTTAATTAGGCGTTCGCAAAGGGAGGAGATTCACAGTGTGAAACCGAAAAACTCTTTTTCAGAGTGCCTGAAACTGACCAAAATCACACTGGACAAATGGCATTTCGCAAAGGACCTTGCCTAGCAAGAACCCAGGAAACTCTGTAGAAAACCACCTCAGTAGGGTCCCCACTACTTAATAATGCATTCCTAACAGAATTGAAATGTCATAACCATTTTATAAGAAAAGAGAAATGCCACTCCTTGTTTCAGAGGCCTTAAAAAATGAAATGGAAGCAACCATCGGCGTCCCATTGCATGACGGCTTGCTTTGAGGGCTGAAAGCAGACCGGGAGCGATAGAGCCCACTGGTGCCTAATCCGCACCGTCTTTGCCAGGATCTCCTGTGAAAACCGGGACCATTTATTCCTGCAACCCAAGGTCACCGTCTTTTTGAGCCCTTTACAATGTTGCATGTCTGCTTCACTGCTCTCCTCGGCTTTCACCGCCCTCAGGGATTTTCTTCTGGATTTTAAAGAATATTTACCTAGGAGATTTTTGGACTCAGTCTAGCCCTCCGGTTTAGAGAAGGGTCAGAGAGTTGCGTGATCAGCAGGGTGACGTCAGCTAAGGGGGGGGGGTGGTCGGGAGAAAGGAAGGCCTGTGGAAAGCACCCCGAACCCCTCTCACTCCTCCTGCCTCCCAGTCTGTTGTGTTTACCTCCCAACCTACCCCTGGTTTTAAACAACTCGCCGCCTTCATTTCCTGGGAGTGAGAATAGACAGTGAGCAAAAGCAAGGTTCATTTTCTTATCTGCATCGTGTCAGTAATTAAAGGAAATTGAGAATGGGGAGTGAAGCTTTTATGCGAACGGGATTGGAGCTGGCTGGAGGGCAGCGAGGTCAGCTGAGCCCATTATATTTTTATGTGAGAGGGCCGGCAAGGCTGCCCTGTCCTTGTTTGTTTAGTGGAGGCTGGACGAACTGCTAACTGCAAATCTGTTTCTCTGATTTGCCCAGCTGTCCTGGAATAAAGACATCTTCCATTGCAAATGTTAAATGACAGTGATTGACAGCCCTATGATGAACTCAGCTTGTAACCCCCTGCTACTGTTTTTAGATTTCACAAGAAAAGACAGAATAAAGAAACATCCTTCATAATCACATCAAATGGGTCCTGCTGTTCACTCAATATTTTTCATTTTCGTTTCCCTTTTCATTACAAATCTCAATCTGTTCGGCAAATGCCACAGATTCAGCTACCCCGTATAAAGTACAAAAATACGTGATGGTGCCTTTTCTTTGCGGACGGCACCTATTTCAGCGCCCCCCTGATATGGACTCTTGCAGGATGCTTCAGTCTCATCATCGGCTCTCCTAACCCGCAGGTCTGACTCGCCCCCACTGGGAAAGCCCACCCTATGTTAACTGGTAGAGAGAAGTTCTCTGGCTTCTCCTGCTGCTGCTCAAATTGAGTCAGGCAGCAGTGTGTTTCCCTCCATGCATGACTTTCCTTAAAAAAAAAAAAAAATAGGTGTAGTAAATCACCTTTGCTGTGAAGCTTGAGTTTGTAGAAATAGTGGCCGGTGACATGTTTTATGACCCACGTTATTTCTCTCCCCCCACAAAAGCCATGGAATGGGGCTCTGGGATGGGGTTGTGCGCATTTCGCTTCTTCCACGTTCACGGAATACTCCAGTCAATTGCTTCTATGAAATGAATAAGCAGCTAACACGAACGTTACATAACGGTAAAACTAGTACTTTTATGTAGCTGCACACACTACTGCCTATGTTTAACTCACTAAATGGCAGATAAGAGGGCACTTGTGCAGAGGAGGCTGCAGCCTGATCAATGAAAGAGACTAAAGAAGCTTTATGCTTTAACTTAATTTCTGTCATGGGAAAACTAAAACTTATAAAGTTAATGAGTTCTAGACTTTAAGTAGCACTTGATTAATTTGTAACATACTGAGGCGCTAAAACAAACCAAAATTAGTTTCTCACATTCCAGTGCCTTCTTTTTTTGGTCTCTGAAGCTCTAGCCGAAGCCATTTCAGTAAATTTCCCTACCAGCTCAGCCAGCTCAGTTTTGTGCCTTTGCACCCTGCCAACAGGTTGGTAGAGTATCATTTTTATAACATTCAACTAGTCTGACACAACACCCCATATCTAGCTAGGTACAATACAGGTATACAGGCCCTCTAAAGGGAAAACAGCTCTCCACAGCCTTATCTTTTACTTGCGGGCAACACTGGGATCCATTATTTTCTTGTATGCAATCATTAACATTTCACCTAATTAAGCTATGAAGGAAACAGACTGGATGAAAGGGAGGAAAAATGGAAAAGACTTTTCAGTTGAAACACTCATTAAATTTTATTTTCATTTAATGAACTAGTTAGTCGTCTGTCTCAAGGCTTTGGGTTTTCACTAGTCTGCAGAAACTCTGTCATCCTCCAGAGAACTCAAAAAGTAAAATACGAGAACCAAACTTACAATATTGCAGTTATTTGCTACTTGGAGTCAAGCCTCTATGTGACCCGCGTTTCAATTTAATTTGCAGTTTCAATATAAATTATGAATAAACTTCACTTTCTAATAGAAATTAGAAGCCCCTCCTCCACAGCCCCACAACGCTTTTGCACATAGCCATAATTTCATTATTTTAATGCCTGTCTCCCCCTCTATACTGTAAGCTCCTTGTGGGAGGGAATGTGTCTACCAACTCCATTCATTCATTCAATCATATTTATTGAGCACTTACTATGCATAGAGCACTGTACTAAGCATCTGGGAGACTACAATATAACAAAAAAAACCCACGTTCCCTGCCCATGTTGTATTGTAGTTTCCCAAGCACTTAGTACAGTGCTCTGCACACATTCATTCATTCATTCAATAGTATTTATTGAGTGCTTACTATGTGCAGAGCACTGTACTAGGTTCTTGGAATGTACAATTTGGCAACAGATAGAGACAATCCCTGCCCAATGACGGGCTCACACATAGTAAGTACTCAGTAAATGCAATTGATTGATGGATGTTTCCTTCAAAAATAAACAGCAAAAGGCAAAATTTTAGTTATTTAAAATTGAAAAGTAATGACATATTACCATTATATGGTCCCTTCAAAAATCGTAGTGTCCAAGATGCTTTTAAAGATTCACTTGGGAATTTTAAAAAGTTCAAATTTAGTTTTCTCTTCATGAAAAGGGGTGTGTGTGTGTGTGTGTGTGAGCACGCACATGTATGCATGCATGTATGCACAGGTGGGTGCGATTTTTCAAGAGAACTTCTCACCTACCCAACCAAAGCCCAGAGTGGAATTGAGGCACACAAAGCTTTATGTGATGAAAAACAAGTAAGAACTAGAGGAGACCCCTTTCCTTTTTCTGGTGAAACACTACCACCTGACTGACACCTGGATTGCAGAGGATCTTGTAATTGTGATACCCTCAATGCTACCACACTTAAAATTATTTCAGCAACTGCAATTCCATTAGAAACTCTTATTTTCCAGGATTTACAGATAAGTCCTTAAAAAAATTGCTCTTGGCCAGAACTTGAGAAAAAAGGATCTTGGTTTTTCAGGCTATAATAAAAGTGTTTTGAAGTTAAAAATGTATTAGGGTATTTTCTTTTAAAGAAATAAAAAATCCCAAAAGGAATACAGGTATTATCAAGCATTCAGAAAGTGCATTTAAGGCCATCCTTCATTCATCCTTCATTTCGGGGTACCTTTCCTGATCAACTCTGTACCCTTTGGGCAACTGATTTTCACCCCATCCTCAGTCCCACAACACCTACATACATATCCATAACTCTTATTTACATTAATGTTTGTCTTCAGTCTCCCCCTCTAGACAGCAAGCTCGTTGTGGGAAGAGAATGTGTCTACCCTAACCCTAATTCTGCTGTAGTGCATTCTCCCATGTGCTTAGTACAATGCTCCACACACAGTAAGCACTCAACTATCACTGACTGATTAATTGACTCCCACAACTTTTTAGCATCTCTGGGGAGAGGAGAAGCAGCTTGACCTAGTGGATAAAGCTCAGGCTTGGGAGTCAGAAGGACCTGGGTTCTAATCCCAGCTCTACCACTAATCTGCTGAGTGACCTTGGCCAAGTCACTTAACTTCTCTGGGCCTCAGTTCCCTCATCTATAAAATGGGGATTAAGACTGGGCGCCCCATGTAGGACATGGAAGGTGTTCAACTTGATGATCTTGTATCTACTCTAAGTAGAGTGCCTGGCACATAGTAAGCACTGTGCATTGTCCTGCTGGAAGATCCTGAAAAGATAGTGTATCTTGAAGGGCTGCACAGTCCAGCTCCAGGATTTTGTCTAAACAGTAAGGATCCACCCATTTCAGAAAAATGGACTGTTTCGTCTGGATAACTATTGTCCTCATTCACATTTTTAGAAAGACTGTTATTTGAAGGGAATTACAAACTCCTTAATGCAATTTGACACAGCAACTTGCTTCCAAATACTGAGGACAGCTAAGTGTGCAAAGTAGGGCTGGCTTAATGGACCCTGGACAGTAGAGCTCAGAGGGCATTAGGCCAAACTTGGAATGCTCCCTGTCCTCTCTGGAGTTGGCATATATTGCTGTCCCCTGACAACTTTCCTTTCCCAGGAGGGATTTAGGATATCTCTATTCTATCTCTCTGCACAATCCTTCTCAGTCTCTTTCATGGCATCTCCTCGTCCTCCAGCTGTGGGAGTCCCTGAGGTTCAGCTCCGGGTCCCCTTTACCCACTCCCAACTTCACCCACTCCCTTGGGGAATTAGCTCCCATAGCTTCAACAGCCATTTCTATGCAGATGATTCCCGAATCTACTTCTCCCCCTCTGCAGTATCTCCTGCCTTCAAGACATTTCTACCTGGATGTTCCCCCGACAACTCCAATTTAACATATCCAAAACAGAACTCCTCATCTTGCCATTCCCATTCTGCCTCCCCCTCTCTTTTCCATTGCTGTAGACAGCACCACCATCCACAACTCACAAACTCATAACCTTGGCATTATCCTTGACTCATCTCTCTCATTCAAGTCACGTATTCAGTCTCTCATCAAATCCTGTCAGTTCTTCCTTCACAACATTGCTAAAATTCACACTTTCGTCTGCATCCAAACTGCTTCTATGTTGAGCCAAGCACTTATATCCCACCTTAACTATTGCATCAGTCTCCTTGCTGATCTCCCTGCCTCCTGTCTCTCTCCACTCCAGTCCATAGTTTGCTCTGCTGCTCAGATCATTTTTCTAAAGAAAAGTTCAGTCCAGGTCTTCTCACTTCTTAAGAACTTCCAGTGGCTGCCCAATCACTTCAGCATCAAACAGAAACTCCTTCCAATCGGCTTTAAAGCATTCAAAAGAGACACCCAAATGCTGTTGCTTCTCACTAAAGCCTCCATGAGCTTGAAACCATTTCCGATTTCCATTCTGTATATATGGCTGCCTCTAGATAAACAGCCAGCCACTTTCAGTGCCATAAACCCACTATGGGAACTCCCACATGAATGCACAAAGTAGCAGGAGTGAAACAGTTCAGTGCACCTTTAAAACTCCCTGCAGGGTTTGAGTTTCACAAATTCACTTCTGAAATGTCTAAACTACAACCCACTGATGACATTTATTTTGCCAGAGGTCAGGAGTCTGGAAGACTTTTGCCACTGTGCATGGAATGAAAGATATCGGCTTTAGCTACCATTACAGGGGAATTTCCCAGGATCATAGAATATTTTGTTACAAGTAAAACCGAGGTGCAAAACCTTTGAAAGGGGTGATATAAATTTATTCAAATGTTAGTACACTTAAAAAGAGCCTTTAGTTTCAATTGAAGTATGGAACTCTAAAACCTGAATAAAGGATAAGTAATTGCAAAATGAAGTTCCTGTAGCGGATTTTCCTAGATTTTGAGATTTTACTATAAAGGAGAAACTTTCAGGAGATGATTATCTGGACATAAATGATCTGCACTGAGGTCACTTGGATAAATGAAAACGAAACTAAACTATGAGTGTTTGGATTATTGATCAACAGTGATCAATAAGCCAAGTCCAATCATGTTCAGTTACACAAATTTTTGGTTATGGGAAATATTTTTGGTATCAATAAATTTGGATAATTGGCTTCTGGAATCACACATCTCTGCTTTGACTTGAAAAGTACATTGTCTTATGGATACTGGAGAGTATAACAGCAAATCTTGATTTATGAAAACTAAGGTAGTGAAGGGGTCAAGGGGATGGTCAGTGCCGTCTTTGCAGTTATCTGGATTGTCCATAGGATCTCTACAAATATGACAATCAATACCGATCCTGGAACAGGGCTTCCTGCCTTCATCCTCCCCATTGCCACTGCCCCCGCTGATAGTGACTGCTTACATTTCATATTTGAGACTGCAATTTGTGCTGAGAAAATTGAGAGGAGACACTTTGATAAGGCAGTGATTAGGGGCCAAAAATCCCTGCATTTCAGCAATAGGGAAAATTCTGCTCTTATAAAAAGAAGCCTTGAAATTGAACTTGTAACTGAAATATACTGTATCTTTAAAATGATAGATTAGTTAGCTATTTTTGAAGAACAACTCAAACTTCCTTGTTTGGAGTTCCTTCCTCTGCTTGTTGCTCTTTAATGCAGCAAATGTACCTCCCATATACCTAAAGGACTCGCCTACCAAACATTCCATGTTCATACCATAATCAACCATTTATCTACATCACAATAGTCCTAGACACTCTCTTTCCCAAACACACTGATTATAAATCCTGCAAAAGCCCAATTCCAATGATCTGCTTAGCAAGGGCAGAACCTTTGGCCTGTCCCTCTACAAAATGGCATGCCCGTGTGGTGGTGCCATTGATACTGTAGCTATGGGGCAGATTTCCAGGGAGAAGAACACAATGTCTGAAATGCTCTGCCTTACTAGTATTTCTAGGCTGTAAGCTTGTTGTGAGCAAGGAATGTGTCTGTTTATTGTTACATTGTACTCTCCCAAGCACTTAGTACGATTCTCTGCACTCTGTAAGCGCTCAATAAATACGACTGAATGAATGAATTTCCCAGACTGAAATGCAACTATAAACCAGGAATATCTTTGGGGTTTGAAGGAGGAAAAAAAACTCCACCAGAATTGGAGTAATGATCATGGCTGTTCCACCATCCGTCCAGATTCATTCATTTGCCCCAAATGAATATCTTCTTTAATCCACAAACGTCACTTCACTTAGAAAGAAAACAGAACACATTTCCTCAGTCCTATTAGATATCTACAGCAATCTTGTTGAAGATTTCTGCGAAGTCTTAAGTAACATTAAAAAAATAACCCCGACAACCTCTGAATGATAGCACCACCCAATGTAATACTGATAATGCTTTTGAATTACAATTTCAGACAGTGGTCCAAAGCGAAATGAATGCAGTGGAGCAGGTGTGCTGGTCAGTGGAATTCCTTTATCAGAGTTGGTTAAAATGAGGCAGGTGGTGTTTATATGGCCACATTTGCTTATTTCTATACAAATGGATTGCTCTATAAATTTCATGAAATGACCTAGAGACAATAAAATGCAATAGTCTAACACTAAATATGAGGTTCATCCCAAAGCACTGCATTCTCATATAGTCTTATAAGGTTTACACCCATTTCCCTCTCTACCTCCCCCTTTCCCTTGTGCTCCTACTGGAATGCGAAAAATAAGCTGGATGAATTGCTATCCCAGGCCCAAATGGCATTTCTCTTGTTCCTAGGTTTTGTTCTTTTGAACTACCAACAGTGTGTTTTAAATCATTCACCTCTGGCTCTACACATTTGGTTTCTGGAAATTTGATGTATAGTACTACAGTGTAGAGTGTAATACCACACAGTATAGGTGTTTTATGTGGCTGTGGTTATAATAGAGTTTAAAGCCACATACCCCACCCTGGTTCTAATCTGAAAAATCCAAGTTTAACAGACCTAATTTAGTTCTTACTGAGTTTCCACCTACACAAGAAAACCAAATTCAGGCTTAGGCCAGGAAAAATGCAAATTCAGGATGCCACCTTGGAACAGAAGGAAAAAAATTCAGGTGCCTGGCAATCAGGACTAGTGATACTTTAGCCATCTCATTTCAGTCTGCTGCTATGCCCATTGAGGAATCATTCTACATCCAGGGTGATTTCTGGGGTAACTGTACAGATGGGATGGATACTGTAGATAGGTGGGGAAAAGCACACATCACTCCCCAGCACTGAGATTGAAAATTAAATAAGATATTCAATCCTATTTATTGAGTGCTTACTATGATATCTACTCAGTGCTCTAGCATAACTATAAGAGGCTTTTGTGAATGTAAGAGTCATACAAATTAAAAATACAGATCTCTAAACCATAATAAAAGATTAATAGTCTGGGTGAAACAAAGACTGATTTCTACTAACTTGGTAATTACTTAAAGATATCCTGACACAAGCCAAGAGAATCATGTGACCTGGGAAGGAAAATCAGCAGTTGGCAGTTACTTGTTCAAGATAACATCTCTTGAAAAATCTCCTCTTTGCAAAAAAGGGCAAGACCCACCCCCAAACAGACACAAAGTTTACCCCAAGTCATTGTGACATTGTACACGAATGAGGGAACATAAGCTAACATTTCTTCTCAAATCATTATTTCACCTAAAGTTTTCCATAAGCATATTTTCCATTTTCCCTGCCTGTGCATAAGTGAAAAGCCCTGCCTTTTGCACAAAGAAGTGGTAATTAATAACGCATTATCATGGAATGAGTTATCAATATTTTGACTCCGGGGGAAACTTTCAAGAAGTTCTATTTAAAGGTAACAAAGAAAACTAGAGATTTTCAGGACCAGATGTCTGGGAAGATCCCATTTGGATTTGAGCTACTTAAATTTGCAATCATGTATTTATACATCTAACAGAGCTTCTGTTTCCCCTAGAATCAGAAAATTAACTAGCTTTGTAGCATCTTCCTTGATCTGCCACCCGTGCCCTGAGGATTAGAGACTCCACCTGAGCTTGTTTTACAAGCATAACAGAAAAAATTAATCTCTGCTGGTAGCTATCCCCCTGGGATGCTGATGAATAATGATATCCCTCTCTTGCTGCCCTCTCAGTCCACTAGAAAAGCCACTCTAACCCAGCAACGGAGAAACTGCTCAAACCATCCCAGCTGTGGATTAGCAGGCAGTCAAGCATCCATCTGCTCTGTGTGAATCGAGAGAAAGCAAACATGCATTCTTATGGCTAAAGCAATATTCACAACTTCAAAACATCTTAGAGGAACACATACATTCAATAATGGGACAGTCATACACAAGGCACTAAATGAATCCATTATCCACTCCCCATATTCTATTTGCGTTTCCTCAGTGTTTTAAACAGCAGAAAACAAAGAACGTACTTAGGATTTGCAGAGTGTGTCACTCTTAAGTTTGGGATTCATATGGCACTGATTAACTCCTAATCTAACTTCTAGAGTGAAAAGCAATCGCTCATTACATGAACACATTGCCAGGTATTTGGGAATACTTGGTTGGGGAAAGCAACAGACCTGCTGGGTAGAAATGGTAGTGGTATTTACTGAGTGCCCAAATGGGGGCAGTGCAGTATACTAAGCCCTTAGGAGAGACCGATAGAGGCATAAGACACATGCTCCCGGCTTCTGAGAAACTTCCAGAATTGAGCCTCGTAGGGATTCATTTGGGAAAATTTGATTGTTGTTCTTTGGATTTTATGAAAGGTTTTGGAGAACTCCATCCCTTGAAGCATTGCAGTCACATTTCAATATTTTGAAGGTCTCTTCAAAGTAGAGCTTTGTTCTCTTCAAGTTCTTTTCAAGTAGAGTCAAGATTATTTTTACTGGAAGAGAGTTGAGCCCTGCCTTCCAGTTTCCTCCATTACTTGGAGCTAGGTGACCACCATCCTCCACCTTTTACTTTGCTCTCATTGGACTTGGGTGTTGGGAGGGCATTCAGGTAGTAGTCCAATAGTGGCATTAACAGTCCACTCTCTTTCCTTTCCATTTTTTCAGATGGTAAAGCAAAAGGAACTCCAGATTCCCTATGGACAGGAAACCTGTCTGCTAATTGTTGTATTGTATTCTTCCAAGCTCTTAGCACAGTGCTCTGCAAATAGTAAGTGCTCAAAAAATACCACTGATTCAGTAGCAGGAAAATGCCTGCCCAGGTGATTGGGCAACCCAGACCTAACCAGCAGAATCTAGCACCGGTAGACAAACATTTTCATTGTTAACAGATACCACCACCCCTAGATAATAAGGCCTGCCCCCAACCTGGTAGTTTCCTTTGAAGTAGCTATAAAAGGAGAAAATGGATGGTAGAATGGGAGAATGCTTGTTGGCATCTGTATATGGAATTTTGTGGGGCCAACTTACTGTTAACTTTGCAAATAACCCAAGATTTCAGAACAAGTTTGTCTTCCACTATGTCTTCAGCTGGAAAATATTGTTTGTGAAATAAGTGAAGGTCTCTCTTAGAGAATGTAATGATGAAATAAAATACAGATGATGTGAATAAAACTACTGTAATAAAGACCATAACCTACTGAGTTTCCCTTTTGGTAGAGACAAGAAATCTTTTCATAAAAGGTGACACGGGGACACATCTTTGGGGATCCGAGGGAGTAAAAGAAATTAGAGGGGGAAAGAAGAATCAGAGACGGGCATGTTCAATTCCTAAGATTACATTTAATAGTTTTTTCTTAAAAACAGCAGTGAGTGCTATTTTAGAGCAAAAATCTTGTTAGATTTGGCCAATGTTAGACAGTTTCTAAGATAATTTTAGTTTTTATTTTTAAACTGAGGTCATGGTGACTCAATAACTCCACAGAGCTGTGCTGTGGGCTAGTGAATGGCTTAGTTATAAACTGAACGTGGTTTGCTGCTACTATGGATTTTATTTAATTATGCCACAGAAATTTTTTGCTAGTTATAAAGTGGCTTTGCTGGGAATGGTAGAGCAAATTGGAATGATCTGTTCTTATGATTAAGGATGGGATTCTCCCAAAGAACTATAGTTCTGAAGTCAATTTTTGCCAGGTACTTTGCTTCCAGAATTACAAAAAAAAAATCCTTTTGTAAATATGGACTTGGCAGAGCCTTTAAATGATCACCACAAATCCTATAGTATTTTTCTAATGCTTGGAAAAGAGAATAATCTAAACGAAAAGGTTAGAGACTGACTGCTCTGCATATAGTAAATGCTCAATAAAACTGATTGATTGATTATGGTGTTTTAAAGGCAATAGGGTGGGGACACTTGAAGAATGATTCAAAACTACCTAGCGGAGTCAGAAATTTGAAAAGGGGTATCTTGGAAAAAACTGCTGTATGTGACTGCACTCTGGAAAACACTATTATTCTACATTAGGATAAAGGAAGGGAAATGGTCACAACTGAAGAGATTTTGACATGTGTTCCCTTAGTTGGGAAGCCCAATGAAACTGAGGTGATGTGCACAACAGGGCATGATGTCATAAAGGAGAGAGATACCATTTAGCTCCTGCACTATTATTTGTGGGTCTGCACCTGGACCACAGCTTCTTTAGCTTCAAAAAGAGGAGAAAACATGGAGGCGTTAGCATTGCAGTGATGAACAACTAGAAATAATTAAAGGGCAAGGGATTGATTTATGAAACAGACTTGAAAAATAAATCATTATAGGTAGACTAGAAAATGGCTAAGTCATGGGGACGAACAACAGTGTAAAAACATTAAAATGATTGAAGATTGACCTCAGTGGGTGGAAGCATCACCAGGAATAATCACAGGGAGAAAAGAGTTTGTCTTCTTTCCCTAAGAGTAGATAAAGCCTCTTTCCCTCAGAACACTTAAAGTAGGACTTAACACAACAGAAGAGGCTTGTAATTGCACACCTGCATTCTATACTGCCAATGGTATGAAGAGTTATTTCTAACCTGCACATTTAATAATTCATTATTTCACAACTGTTCCATTATGAGGTTTGCCTTTTGAAATCTATGGCATAGTGCATGAAAGTATGCATTTACATTAGTGAAATGCTGAAGTTTTTGGTTTTAGAATTTGTTCCTGCTTCTGAACTTCCTGCTCCCTGAGAACATAACATGATGCTGCAGTTATAAATGATGAGTGAGAACTGTCATCTTGGTTTGCCTACACAACTGCTTTGCTGGGATGGGAAAAAGAAGTAGATGCAAGCTTTCTGTGGGGAGGGAATGTATCTATGATTATATTGTACTCTCCCTAGTGCTTAGTACAGTGCTTTGCACCCAGTAGGTGCTCAGTAAATACAATTGACTGACCAATTTTAAAATTTGCTTCAGAATTGAACAGCAAACTCTGATGGTGTCACTTGCACCTGGGAAGACATTAGAGCAGAGGCAGGTGAGCTGTGAATCCCTTGTGTGACAGGGACTGGGTCTGAACTGATTATCTTGTATCTACCCAAATGCTCAGAACAGTGCTTGGCACATAGGAAATGCTTTATCAATACCATAGTCATTATAATGGTGAAAAATTCACCACTAACACCACTACAGGGAGAAGGAAGGCTTCATCCAAATTCTGCAGCCTGAACAGAGAGGCGCCATCTGCTGGGCTAGTAAGGAGCCAAGTGAAGAAATACATTTTATTTTTTCTACTGTGAACAACCCTCTCCAAACCTTGAGCATAAATGGATTTCCACAGCTTATCCTTTCCAAAACTTTCCCATTTCTTGGGCATTCATCCCTTACATATCATTTAATGCTTGCAAGAAGCACAGGAGTGAATTTTTAAAATACAGATCAGGGTTTTATTCCTGACCTACCAGTTGCAGGAGGACTTACTGGAAACAATCACTGGTATTTGAGTGTTTACTGTGTACTGCAAGCGTTTGGGAGAGTACAATACCACAGAGTTGGCAGACATGTTCTTTGCCATGTGAGAAATGAGGAAACCAATGCCTGTTTTCCCCTGCTCCACAGAAACATTTTCTGATAAAAATACAGATCAAAGAAATAACGAATCTGATTATTCAGTGCTCTGAAAGTTATTGCAGTTTCTAAACGTTGCTTCCCTACTTGCCCTTGGAGGGCAGTAAATGACTTTGCCTTTTTGTTAGTAAAGATGGGGCTGCCAGGAGAAGGAGCTGGAGAGAAAGTAACAATACCAATAGTGGTGAGCAAGAAAGGAACAAGAAGTGAAAAAGCATGGAAGAAGTCATGCCAAGGACCTAGTATCTGGATAGCACAGGAAATGCTTCCTGGAGGTCACTCTTCCTCTGCAGCCATAAATTTGAAGTGGACATGAAACAAAGCTTTTCATGGTTTGAGGTTCCAAATTGAAAGTTAATTTGAAGAGATTTTCTTCCTACAATATCCATCCCCTTGGAATGCTCCTGAAGAACAACCTGGCTTGGAATTCCCTTCTTCCCCATATTTGAAAGCCCTCCTAAAAGTTCACCTCCTGTAAGTCTTCCTCATTTCATTTCCCAGCATCCTGAACCATGCAATTGCTTCAGCTAACTACAGCTAACACACTTATTTATACCCTCTTTGGCACTTGTGTGTGTGAATCTCTACGTATACAGAGATGTACACACATGTATACACACATATGCATAGGTATATTATCTATATATCTTGTCCAATTAATTATTTTGACCCACTCTAATTGTGACTATCTTTATGCTCATCTCCCCTACTAAAGTATATGCTCCTTGGGGGTAGGGGAATGTGACACTTTATTCTGTGCTTCCCAGGAGTCCAGTTCAGTTCACCACAAAAAATGGGCTCTCTATATA
The DNA here is from genome assembly GCF_004115215.2 of Ornithorhynchus anatinus. NCBI lineage: Eukaryota > Metazoa > Chordata > Mammalia > Monotremata > Ornithorhynchidae > Ornithorhynchus > Ornithorhynchus anatinus. The sequence goes on from NC_041746.1 coordinate 31,666,359, forward strand.
TGCTGCTGCTACTACTATTACTACAGAAAAAAATCCCTGAGTAACCATTTTAAATTTAGAAAATACACACATCTGAGGCTGGGGGACAATAGGGAAAAGAATGAGCCCTTCTCCCAGTTTTGCTGCTGCCTGGGATGACAGAGTATATTTTGCTGCTTCCAGGCCTGTCAACCTGGGTTGAGAGAGAGAGTTTGGAATGGCCAGGCAACTGGACAGGATCTTAGGGGTAAAAGTTATCTAGAGACAAAGCGATAGTCCTTCCTAGATATTAGCTTTCTGCTCTATGCCAAGGATGCTTCTCCGATTAAGCCTTTTTTTCCCCGACTTCCTCTCCCTTCTATGTCATCAACACACTTGGATCTGTACCCTTTAAGTTCTTGATATTCACCTCACCCTTCCTCAGGCCCTCAGCACTTACGTACATCTCCTCTAGATTGTAAGCTCATTACGGGCATGAAACATGTCTAGCAAGTCTGTACTGTACTCCCCTACACATTTGGTACAGTGCTCCGCACACCATAAGCACTCAATAAATACCACTAAATGATTGTTTGAGATTGTCTCCATTTCAGTCTAATTACCTCTTGACCCACTTCCACTCCTGGATAGAAACACTGGGAGATGCTTCACTGGACTTTTCTACCGGGAAATGTTGAAACATTTTTAAAAATGAAAAGTCATGAGTCTGAAAGATTCAGTGGGGTTTCCTGTTTATTTTCCTCCACTCTTTTCCCTTCTTTAAATGGAGCTGTTACTGCCTCTTCCCCAACGATTCTTTCTTTTGTACCCCAAACCACTACCCTGAGTAAGCAGCTCATACCCTAGAAACTAGTCCCCAATTAATGATAATCACAGTAATTTAATGGCATACAATGATTTCCCACTGCCTGATTCTATTTTTTGGTCCGGAATGTCTCCACCTTTCTCAAGTCCCCATATGTGTACTTTTAGTCAAGATTCAAGACTCTCCAATTGTCAAGAAAAAATAATTTTATATATTTTCAAAACAGATATTTGCTATATAAATACTACATAATCTCATATTTTTGTTTGCCTCCCATAACTATGACAACAGGCATATCTTTTAAATTTAATTTTAAATTTAGATATGAATTGGGTGTCTACAGACAAAATATGCTTTAGACATATTCCGCCTTCTTTCGACACTATTAATACATTGGCAGGCACGTTCTAACAACCTCTATCCAAACACATTTTAGCTAACTTTGATCATTCATTTCCATTACTGTCTTAAAATAGACAAACTTTTCAAAGTTCACAGAATAATTCAAATTATAATCATGTTTTGCAGTGCTGACATTGTTTTCTACTCTGGGCTCTGGCTATCAGTGCCAGCATCATTAAAAGATTCTTCAAATTACTTTTTAAATATCCTTTTCCCTCAGGATTTTCACTTCCATCTAATTAGGCTACTTACCCCACGCCATGTAATTCCCTGTTGGCAAAACTGCTAAATGCTTCAATAAGTAGGAGGAGGGCATCAATAGAGCAAGACAGATGTAATGTCACTGGTTAACAATGGAGGTGTGAAGCGACTGCCTTCATTATGGAGCTCATTAATTCATAGTGTTAAAAAAAACCCACCACTAAAAAACTTGGCGGAGCCTAATTTTTTCCACATAATATCAAATTGTTAAAAACTTTTAAATTAGCACCTTTAATAAGGAATTCTGGAGAAACTATTTGGCGTGCAATTAACCTTTGTATTCCAATAGGGAGAACCTTGAATTACATTTGTAATAAGGCTCCTCCTACCTTTACTTGCATGCTTGTAGGCAAGTCTCAGGGCAGACTTGGGATATAAAATTCCCAAAGTATCACTCCCTCAGAGTTGGTACACATGGTACACAGACAGTGGCTCATAAGTTAACACAATGATGGATCCAGTATTAGTTTCTTACAACTAAATCCACTCCAGCTAAATAAGGGAGAGGGCAGGTGCTCATACGTCTAGGGCAAAAGCCTGGCCATGCTTCCTTTGGTCAGGGAAAGAAGCATTCAAAGCTCTGGAAAGAGAATTTTCACTTGGATTGAGAACTGGCACCTGGGCCCAGTTTGAAAATTCTCTTTTACATTTAGGGATGCCAGGTCAGGGCAATACTAGGGTCCAGTTTCTGTATTTCCTTTATACTTTACTTCTCCTTGATTCCATGACAGTTTTCTCTGTTTTGCACATATCGAGAAATAACTGAAAACTAGAGTGTGCTTCTGACTGGAAAATGATATTGCGCACATCAAAATTAAGCCCAAATTTCTAGCCTTAAGAACAAGAGTACAATGCATGCAAATCTGTGTTGATTTAAGCAATTACAATTCAAGGCTATTTTTGGGAGGTATTCCATGGTAGAAATCTTGCATTTCAGAAAAAAAAAAAATCAAACGGTCCAAACAACCACCAGTGACTTCCCACCTCTGACCCTTGCTTATGTTGTCCCACGGCCTGCAAACTCTCTCCAGCCTAATCCAACAGAGCGTGGCTCTCACCTTCTAATGTACCCCTAAAATCCAACCTCTTCCAAATCTACTCCAATTTATTTCCCAGCACTCTGAGCCATATGAACCCAAAAGCCTTCTCTAGCACATGTGCATTTATGTTTCATCATCTTCAGCACGTATGGGTTATTTATTGTGATTATTCAATTTGTAAATATTTTTGTGGCTATTTTTATGTCTGTTTCTCCCATTGGAAAATAAACTCTTTGGGGATTAGAGAACGTGCTACATGCTTTCTCCCCATCAAGATTTGTAAACTCGTTATGGGCAGGGAATGTGTCTACCAACTCTGCTCTAGTGTACTTTCCAAAGCGCTTAGTACAATGCTCTGCACACCATAAGGTCAATCGTAAGATTCTGAATAGTTTCCCAAAAGGTTCGGAATTTCAAGAGTTACTTGAAAGAACCATAAAACTCACCGTCAGCACGGCCAGCAGATCTTCCACGCTGCTTTCGGGTTTCAAGCGTTCCTTGAACATACGGACGGTCGGGTGCTTCAGATAGTAATAGGAAGCAATGCGGCCCAGGGTCAGCGATTCAATGCTCCGATTGTCCTGTTACAAGGAAAAAAGAAAACAGGCCATGCATAAAAATGCAGGAGAAATGCATGAGAAGCACATCTGTTAATGATTACAAGAACAGAGTGATGAAACCAAATATGCACATGGAATGCAGGAATCTAATCAGTTCCCTTGAAAAAGAAACTCTTACTAATGATGGCATTTATTAAGCACTTACTAGTTGCCAAGCACTGTGCTAATTGCTGGGTAGATACCAGATAATCAGAGGGGAGGCAGATTAGGAGGGAGGGGTTACAGATCTTTAATCTCCATTTTACAGACGAAGAAACAGGCATAGAGCAGTTACGTGATTTGTCCAAGGTCTAACAGCATTTAGGTGGGCGGGCCTGGGATTAGCACTCCGGGTTTTTTGTCTCCCAGTTCCTTGCTTTTTCTAGTAGGCCATGCTCATCATTAAGAAGGAACAGTATGGTTGAGAAGAAAAAGCATGGGCCTGAGAGTCACAGAACCCGAATTCTAATCCTGCTGAAAAGTCACTTCACTTCTCTGGGCCCCCATTTCCTCATCTGTGAAATGGGAATTAAATAGCTGTTCTGCCACCTATTTAGACTGTGAATCCCATGTGGGACAGGGACTATGTCTGACCTGATGATCTTGTATCTATCTCAGCACACAGGTATAGTATTAGGCTCATGATAAGTGCTTTACAAGAAGCAGCATGGTCTAATGGACAGAACACAGGCTTAAGAGTCAGAAGGTCACGGGTTCTAATTCTGACTCCATCACTAGTGTGCTGTGGGACCTTGGACAAGTCACAACTTCTCTGGGCCTCAGTTACCTCATCCGCAAAATGGGGATTAAGACTGTGAGCCCTCTGTGGGACAGGGACTGTGTCCAACCCAATTATTTTGTATCTACCCCCACACTTAGAACAATGCCTGGCACATAGTAGGTGCTTAACAAATGTTATTATTATTTTACAAATACCAAAAATCTTATTGTTGTTATTACTAAAGAAAAAACCTTGTTCTGGATAGCAAGTTGGCAAACGAGAGTGCTGGAGAATGGGACCCTGCTACTTCTTGTCTACATAGAGTAGTGATTTTGATTTGAAGACTATAACCAGCTCGTTGTTGGCAGAAATGTGTGTTTATTATATTGTACTCTCTCAAGCACTTAGTACAGTGCTCTGCACACAATAAGCGCTCAATAAATACGAATGAATGAACACTGGAATACCAAGTCAGTGATTGCAGGCTTATTACAAAAGCAATGAAGGTTAATATGGGATTGCTACATTTGGACTCCCAGTAGACATGAATCAGTCATACCTCTCCAATTTCAATGCAGTAGGAATACTCCAGTTCGACAAGAGACTTCTCGACGAGGTTTGAAAGGAACTTGTTCATGGTCTCATGGCCCACGTCATCTAAATTATAGTAGCTGAAAACAAAACCCACGACTATTATTAACCACGCAAAGACCTTCTGTTGCGTATAATGTCATCTTGGATTTGCTCTTCTCTCAAGAAGCCTATTAAAGTGCTTTGCATGTATTCACCCTGAGAGGAGGGAACAAGAACACAATCACATGGTGAAGGTCTTCCCAGAGTTAATAAAGGAATCAGGACTGGAATCCCTATCTACTGACTTCCTGCCCTTGTACCTGGCCATAGCAGATTGCTAAAACAAAGTGGTTTATTACAAAGGGCAATTAAATTTGGGTTGAGTTCATAATTATGAATAAATTAGGCTGAATATTAGGGCAAACAGGTTTTCCAAAATTGCATGATCCCCAATTTTGAACACGAACTAAAATTGATATACTAGGTGTATAAATAGGCTTCATTTTATGGTTAGGATTTTCCCTTTGAGTAAAATGCTCAGTTTGGGACAAGAGTGACCATTCTGGTCTCATCGAACTTCATTCCTCCTCCTGTCAAACAGCTCCAGAAATACGACCTTCTGAACATCTTTGTTGGTCTAACTGGGATAGAGGTGATGATTCCCTGAATTTGCATTTCAATCCAAAACTCTCACTCCTCAAACCACTTACTCTTCGAATATATGTTATGCAAAAGCGCTATTAAATTTAATTTATGTGATTTTATGTTCACTGATGTTTTTGAAAATACCACTGCTTCTGTCCATATCAGTGTGTTTGTTTTACATTATACGCTCCAAAACTGGACAGACCGTGACACTTTTTTTCAATCTTTCTACCACCCAGAGCAGTACCCTGTGCAATGAAGTCCTTAACTGCTTTTGCTATTCTGTTAGAAATTTGGCAAATTATTACTCCCAGTTCACTAAGGGCCTGGACACAACCTAGAGTTTGTCCAGTGAAGCACCAGATTGAATAAAAAAAATTTAAAATGCTAGGATACACCAAAATCACATGCAGTTGTGTATGCATTTGGCCCAAGCTTAATGTTAATGAGCATCAGAAAACCTATCTTTTTTCCAGTGGAATAACCAACAGAGGCACTCAGAGGAAATATGTTTGTGTGTGTTTTGGTTTTGGAAGTGAAAATAAGAAAGCTGGACATGTTAAGCTCCAAGAGGGCAGAGTTTCCCAAACCATTTTCACCATTATACACATTTTTCTTTTTTCAATTTCCAGATTCATTTTTCAGAAAACTGAAATACTTCAATTTGCCACAATATAAATCCTCACATGACACCACACATTCTTTTGGCTTTCCTGGCTCTATAAAACTTTGCAAAACTGTTTCTATCACCTGTTGGTAACAATATATATTTCAAGTTATTTCTAAATTGAGAATATCAATCTATTATATTTATTGAGAAGTTTCTTTGTGCAGAGCACTGCACTAAACTCTTGGGTTGGTAGACATGTTCCCTCATCTCAAGGAGCTTACAGTCTAGTGAACACAGAGAAAAATGTTTTGAAGCACTGCATAATGGCTATTTCAGTATTTTATGCAATATGAGAAGCAGCATGGTCTAGTGAGAAGCAGTGTGGGCTAGTGGAAAGAGCACAACCCTGAGAATCTGACAACCTGGGTTCTATTCCCAGCTCTGCCAATTGCTTGTTGTGTGATCTTGGGCAAGTCACTTCACTTCTTTGTGCCTCAGACCCTTCAAATGTAAAATGGAGATTAAATGCCTGTTCTCTCCCCAACCTAGTGTCCAACCTAATTAGCTTATACCTACTCCAGGGCTTAGAACAGTGTGTGACACATAGTAAGTGCTTAACAAATACCATAAAATATGAATAATGAAACAGTAAGGAATGGAATTGGATCTTAGATCTAAATAACAAAAATAACAAAAGTAGGAAAATTTTTAGAAAAAAATCACATTTGCCTGCTCAAACCAGAGTATCACCACAGTATGAATGCATTTTCAAATTAAAAACCTATTGATTACTTATAAAAATAGCTGCATATATCCTGTGACAGCTTAGTAATATTAATAATAAGAAAAAATAAGATAAATATGGTAGACTAAGCTCATAATGGGCAGGAAACATGTCTGCTAATTCTGTTATATTGTACTCTTCCAAGCACTTAGTAAGTGCTCTGCACATAGTAAGTGCTCAGTAAATACCACTGACTGATTAATAAATTGCCAAGGCAAACAGTTGGTCTTTAAATGGCTTTTTTCGGTAAATCTGGTGCAAAGGAAACACATTTTAAATACTGATCAGAACTTCTGGTAGATTAGAAATATATTTTGAGATGCTTAATTAAACCATACAATTTTTTTTAACAGCAAGATACTCATTAACAGGATAGTTATAGCTGAATTTGTCTCACTAAGGTTCTTAAAAATATGAGTGCAATTTGGATGCACTCCCCACTCTAAAATATTTATAACTAAGTGCCATACTTCTTTCAAAATAGAAACTTCTGTCTCAGAGGAGGTAAGAACACATTATCAGAGAAACACCCTATGGTATTCAAGGGCTGACAGGCTGGAAAATTGTTACCACATTTCCCTTAGCCACAAAATGCTTGCTTCTTTTCCAGCAATAAGTAATTTCCTAAATGGTATACATGGTACTCTTCAAAACACACCCATTACCATGTTTGCAGAAATGCACTACAGACATTTATAGAATTAAATCTAATCAGTTACTTTCATTTTTTTTTTTACCTGTCTTTTGGGCCACTCAACAATAATAAAAATGCCTGCATTTCTTATGTCAGCTAATGCTCATAGACTGTAAACCCCTTTGTGGGCAAAGATGGCGTCTACCAACTCTAACGCACTGTACTTTTCCAAGTGCTTACTACTCAATAAGTATCATTGATTGATTAATGATCCAACAAATTTTAAGGCACAAGCTTCGTTTACAATATTTTTTAAAAAAGTATTGCAATACAACTTCTACTGTGGCCTGTCACAATTCAATTAGACTATAGCCTCTATATCAACCTATATGCAAAACATTTTTTTAAAGTGGTATTTGTTAAGTGCTTACTATGTTTGTACTAAGCACTGGGGTGGACACAAGATAATCAGATTAGACACAGTTCCTACCCCCATGGGAATCACAGTTTAAGTGGGAGGGAGAACAGATACTGAACCCCCTTTTTACAGATGAAGAAACTGAGGCAGAAAGAAATTAAGTGACTTGCCCAAGGTCACATAGCAGGCAAGTGGCAGAGTCAGGATCAGAACCCAAGTCTTCTGGTTCCTAGGCCTGTGCTTCTTTTGCTGGGCCATGCTGTTATTGAACTATAAAAATTCCAAATCACCAGTTTTCCTTCTTAAAAAGAATCGGTGTGAAGGAGAAATATATGTAGCACCTGAAAATATGTTTAATAAAAAATAAAGCCTGTAACTTTCACCGTGGGGGAACCTAACTGGAATTACTATAATTGATTGAAACGCTTTTTGAACAAAGATGGAATAAAGATGAAAAGTAAAATTTTTCATGGTGTTTGAAACCATGCCGAAAATCTTTCAATTTATACCAATGTTAACTTCCACTGAGTGAACTTTCCAGTTTCTGAGTTAGTGTGCTTTTATTTTAACCTCTGTCTTCATGGATGGTTGGAAAGGTTATAATCTCTATTTTCAGTGGTGGTATAATCAGTGAAATTTTCAGTAATATGAAAACCATACAGTAGTGGAGTAAAAAGAGGTTTCTACTTCTCCCCAGGGTAAAATCATCATTTACCTTCTCTTTTAAGTAGCTATATTACAAACTGTTTAATTACCATAAAGGAGAAACACAATGCAGTTTCATGCTCACTGCATTGAATCATCTAGTCATTATTCTCCCTTAGCCATAAACAGACAGCCTACCTTTTTTACCAGCATGCTATTTCATTTGTTTCACAGTGAAACCCGGTTTCACAATAATTGACTTGTCAGAGGCTCTAATTTATGAGACTGCGCTTCGTAAGCCTCCTCTATATTGGACCCAACCTGCACACAAGCAGGGTTGAATATTTACAATGCTGTTAACAGGTGCTGAGTTGTTTAATGATTCTAATAGCCAGAAGCGTACTGAGAAAGCCAGCGGGATCACAATTACAGGCTGTTTGAACACAACAATTACTGTCCCCTGAGAGGTGTGAAAGTCAAAGGCAGTTTTACACCGACAGCATCTAGCACATGGGTGAGACCCGCTAACTTCCATTAGTAGTCCACTGGGAAAAAGGAATAACAAATCTCTGGGTATAGTAAAGATGTTTCCCAGTCCATAAAATTTAAACAATCCCAAAGTGAAACAACTAACTTTTATTCTCCTGAAAATACAACCTCAAAGGAGAAACCAGGTGACCAGAACACAAAACCTGATATTTTGTGCATCATTATCATGGGTGAGATTTCACCAGTCAATTGGGATGAAGAGCTTGTGCGGTAACATATGATGCTGATAAAAGTTACATGAGGCAGGATGGACTGAATGGAAGCAGGGGTGTCCATTTTGTGGGATGTTTTGTAAACCTGGTTGGGAAGCTCTCTGGGAAATTTTTCATCATCTTTGAAATGTTGCGGCCATAACTGTCAGGGCTGGGAAGTCATTTGTTACTGCATCATGGGCTTTTTTTATGTTCCTATTATGCAGGAATAATACTGGCACAAATAATGGAATCAGGCTGCCAGAGCAACTGAAACTACCACAGTTCCATCCTTACATTATTTAAAAAGCACTTTCGGGGTAAACAAAAAAAACCAGCATATGAACTGACTCCACAACTTAATTTGGAGGAGATTACATTTTTTTGAAAGCAGCTCATCCATCCATCAAAACTGAATATGCGTGTGTTTGTGTGTGTGTGTAAATCTTACACAGGGCAGGGAGAAAAACTGGAACAGAGGTATGGAGTCTGTGTATCTGAAAACCTCAACTCCATTCTTTGAGAATTGATATCGGTGGAGAAGAACTGATTGGGAAGGGCAACCTTTTTTTAACGGTTGACATGAATCTGTCAAAAGGAAATCTCTTCTTTAGAGGTGGTCCTTATTTTAAAGATGTGTTCTTCAAAATTTAGTATTTCAGAAATATTTTACTCATTCATGTAGATTTGGACTATTCATTCATTCAATAGTATTTATTAAGCGCTTACTATATGCAGAGCACTGTACTAAGTGCTTGGAATGTACAATTCAGCAACAGATAGAGACAATCCCTGCCCAATAATGGGCTCACAGTCTAAACGGGGCTCACTGTCTAAACAGGAAAGTGGGGGTCAGGGATAGTCCACAGATAATTCAAAAACCTTGGAATCTTTTTACCAGAGTTATCAAGGAAGAACAAAATTGTCCAATCTGAATTTCATGCCTTTTTCCTGCTCTGGAGGTGGTAATTAGAGAGGAAACAGACAAAAGTCAGGCTGTGAGAGCAAGAAGCAAAGCGGAGGTGGATAGGCGTTTGCGTAAGCAAGAACAGACACAAGGTGACTGTGGGGGATTTCATGTGGAGGCCACATCCGGACCTTCTTCCTTCACTTTCAATCAAATAAACAAGGATGAAAACAATGACTGCAAATACTTAACATGAATGACACTTTTTTTTTCTGGAAGACAGTCGAGCATGTGTTCTGTATATAGGTTTAATAGTTACAGAAATATGGCATTAATTGTAAGGAAAAGCCTCTGATTTTTTAATAAACCCGTGTTTAAAGTGCTTGTAAGAATGGTGAGTGTAGTCAACTGTGTGTAAGAATACAAGCTGCTGTCTAACCTGCTCACTTCATGTATGCGTGATTTTGGACAAATTGTGGTTGAGAGAGAAGAATGGAAAGGGATATGGGTGGGAATGTGGGCAGTTCAAGCTACTCCCCAGTGGATTTTTGCTTTAAATTTCAGCCCCTGGGAATTTGCTGCAGCACAGCTTGGATAGCCGAGGCTTTAAACAGAAATGCTACTGCCGCTGCTGCTCTACATGATTCCATTTTCCGCTGCTGCCCAGGATAACACATTAAGTGGCAGTGAAACTGCTGGGCCTGGGAGTCAAAACACCAGTGTCTCATGGTGGCCACTTGTCCAGGCCCCTGAGAGCCAGTGATGCTTGGATGGAAGGGCTGGTGTCTTAGAATAGGTTGTTGTGGCTTCTACCACCAACACCTTCAGTGGCCTTGACCCATGAAAGGGTCAGAGAAGTACAATAAAGCCTAAATACCAGTTTTCTTCCCTCGCCTCAGATTCTGAGTCCCATGTGGGATGGGAAACATTTTCTACCCCACATATACTGTTTCTACTCCATTGTTTACTACAGTGCTTGACACAAAGTGTTAAAGAAATACAATTATTATCATTAGTATTAATAAGCCCTCAACAAATAACACAATTATCATTTTAAGTGAGATAGTGGGAAAACAGACACCCATTTCTCTTCTCCAGAAGCTGGCTCTCTAATAGCACTGGGCTACTCTGACCTGGCATTAGAGAAGTAGCGTGGCTCAGTGGAAAAAGCACGGGCTTGGGAGTCAGAGGTCATGGGTTCAAATCCCGGCACCGCCACTTGTCAGCTGGGTGACTGTGGGCAAGTCACTTAACTTCTCTGTACCTCAGTTACCTCATCTGTAAAATGGGGATTAAGACTGTGAGTCTCACGTGGGACAACCTGATTACCCTGTATCTACCCCAGAGCTTAGAACAGTGCTCTGAACATAGTAAGCGCTTAACAAATACCAACATTATTATTATTATCATCTTGTTTGAAAAGGTGAAGGCATAACTAATGGACCAAAAGATTTACCTGGACCCCGTCTTTAACAAAAGTTATATAAAGCAAAGCTCATAAACATATCTACATGTCTTCGAATTAGGAGACTGGAACTGGAATATTGGATTGGATTTTTACTCATCAACAAAGGTACTTACTGAACACCTTCTGGGCGCAGAGCAGTGTAATGACAATTAGAAGTCTCAAACAAAATTAGTATAATTTTTTACTGGGCTTATTTGTACAGGGTGAAGAATTAACACATAAACCTCAACAAGATACAAGAGATAATTATTTTGCATGTCATTTGATGACATTATGGGGGTGCAAATGTAGACCACAAGCATCACTTAATTCACAGACAGAATACCGAAACCTAGTTTTTAATCGCCAGAGAAAGTAGCTTTGCCCTCAGTTCAATTCATTGGGAGATATAAAAAATGGCCCTTGTCCACCAATAAAGTGCACATTTGTAAGGAAGAAAAATTATGTATCAGAACCATATGCTTCCAGTGAGTGCCAGGGGATGCTGGAAAAAGAAATGGTGATGCTTAAAGCTCACCCCCAGTGTTGGGGCTTAAATGGTAAGGAGAAAACCAGGGAGGAAAAATGTAATTTCTGTTTGGGGAACTGCGTATGGTGTAGCCTGTAAATGGAAGGGCAATGTCAGGGTTGACAAGTCCTGAGTAGCAGCAGGTTTTTCTTTTTATCTATTTCTTTTCATGGGAGGGAAAGTCTGTCCATGGAGGATCTTTGCCGCCCTCCATACTTGTGTGATATGTAGCCAAAGAATCTTGTGGAGTTAACAGCTGGAACACTGGAGAGAGACAAAACTACCTTAGTAAATTGGCTTTAGCTCATCAATGGGGGGAGAGGGGATGGGATAAAAATGAGTTTTTAATGGTCTATGCTCCCAGTCAGCCTCCAGCTCACGCTTCTATTCCATGGAGCCTTGCTGCCCGGGAGCTGCTCCAGATCCTCGGAGAAACACCCAGGCAGAATGCCAACCAACTTTGAAAGAAAATTTCGGGCACTGGGAGGCAAAGTGGACTCTTCTGACACCTAATAGAGGCTCTCTCAAATAAATGAGGCACTCTACGCAAGAGGATTGAATCAGGAAAAGCAGGTCAGAGACAAAATGGAAGGCAAAGACCAGACGTTACAAAAACTGCTTCAAAAGAGTATATGGGCTCCCACATCTAGGGTCCAGGTAGAGAAAAATGACAAAAAGAACCTGAGGAAAAATGAACTTCTGACAGCAGGACTGTACCTGAAAGATCCTGAAGTGCATCCTGTAAATCTCTTCCAGATGGTGAACAGTATGAAAAGTCAGAAGAGTATACCGCAGGAAGAAAAAGCTTTTAAAAAAGAAAATAGACAGTGCAAATACAGAAGAAGATGATCTAAGGGTCAGAGTGGACCACAAATAAAACCTGAAGAATTACTGTGCTACTACTGAAAAGGTAGACATGATGGTAGGACTATACCAATAGGACTGTGGCATACAGGAGGCAGAGGTAACCCTCCCTTTATTCTCATTGCTGGCTTTACTAGGGAACACAAGTCCAGTCTTGGGTGATAAAATGTGCAAGAGGGATTGAGGGAATTTGGAGATGACAAAGTGGAAAGCTATAAAGATGATCACAGGTTGGAAAAAAAGGTGTAGGAAAGGACTGGGAATAATTAACATGGAGAAGAGTAGACTAAGAGGCAATTTAGAGATGATTATACAAGTGAGTGGAACGGCTATTTGTCAGATTCTGAGGGCACGGCACGAGGAAATGTACATTCATTCATTCAATAGTATTTATTGAGCGCTTACTATGTGCAGAGCACTGTACTAAGCGCTTGGAATGAACAAGTCGGCAACAGATAGAGACAGCCCCTGCCGTTTGACGGGCTTACAGTCTAATCGGGGGAGACAGACAGACAAGAACAATGGCAATAAATAGAGTCAAGTACATGCCACAGGATGATAGATTTAGGCTAGACACAAGGAAATGTCCATATCAGTAAGGGTTGATCAAAAACAAGATTGGGTCTCACCAACTGGAATCTGTTAAAGTCCCTCTTGAATATTGTTTCTACAAAAATCAGTCACCCAAGGAAGTGTGTAAAGTATTACAAACTTCACTGGGCAGCCACAAGGAGAACTGGTATATGTCATATGCCCCTAGAGTGTAGAGTTAAAAACATACCAAGATGCACATCCATTTACTCAATGGGCTGTGGTGGGTAGGGTGTGGGAGATGGTAAGAAGAGCTTCCTGTTTGGATGGGCAGCAGTGATGGATACTAGCAAGTAATCCAGTTCCACTTTCTGGATCAACCCAGTGCGTAGTAGCCAGGTCCCTGGTTATACTACCAAGCCTGGTTGAGCCACCCAGAAGAATGGCACCTCTATTCCAAACCATGTTGCTCCATGGGGATCAAGTGGTGCTGGTAGCATAAGTAGTCCGAATTGGGAATTAAGAATGAAAAGAGGGGAAGTCAAATAAGAGTCCTGGTGCAGCTGGCAACCGTATAATATTGACGATCTCTTCCATCTAATCCGACTGAGCTATTCTTATTGCTGCAGTCACCAGGCTTTTTATTTAGAATGAGTGAGGAGATGTTTAAAATTCTGAAAGGTATCAGATAATGCTGAACATTTGGAGCTCAATGAAGGGATCCGCTGTCTTCTTCTATGGAAGAGAGCTTGCCCAGAGGTTGAGGTGGCCTTTTGTCCACAAGGTTAAACCATTTTGGGAGTGATCAAACTTTCTGCCAATTCTCAGAAACCCAGGTTAATAGCGGGGAGGCAGAAATTGGACCAGTAGAGTTACCAGGTCATTCCAAATCTCCAGATCTCAACAAGTGCAATAAAACAGACTGATTTCAGCTTAACCTCTTTTCCTTTTTGTCATTCTTTCTTGGTGGGAACACTAATGAGCAATGAACTTACATCAGGCAAACAGGACGGAGTTGCTCCAATGAGACTTTATAATTTATAAACGGAGTGTGTTCTCTTCTACCAGTCAAAAGTTTTCTCTTTTTGATGTGATTAGCTAGAGGCAGTCAATGGATATTTGCTAGGCTGCCCCTTAACTTGACTGGTGCTGTATGAGAGAAGACAAGGGCTTATAATAATAACTGTGATACATTTTACACACGAACTATGGCACAAAGAAGTTATATGATTTGCTAAGGTCACACAGCAGGCAAATGGCAGAGCGGGGATTAAAACCTAGCTCCACTGACTCCCAGGCCCGATGTCCTTCTTGGCCTAATCTAGGGGTCTTTCAAACTCTTCTTGAAACTGAAACCCTGTGGTCTCATAGTTTCCCAGTGAAAGCTCCTTACACCTACCCTCTCTTCTGGTAGAGACTCTGAATAAATACCTTTCCTACTACTGCTGCAGCTAGATGAGAAGGTCCATGTCTGCAACTGCTACCACTGCCAGAATTCAGAGTACTCTGGATGTAAAAGGCACTGTACCAAATTCTTGGGAAAGTATGACAGAAACACAAGACACAGTCACTGCTCTCAAGCAGCTTTCCCTCCAATCAATCAGTGGAATTTATTGCATGCTTACTGTGTACAGAGCACAGTTGGGAGGATACAGTTCAACAGAGTTCATAGATGAGTTCCCTCCCCAAAAGAAGTTTAGAGTCTAGTGGCTAGAGATCTCCATGGTGAGAGGGAGCAGGGCAGTATCTGATTATCCAATCTGTTTATCTTCTATCCACCCCAGTGCCTAGTGCAGTGTCTGGCATGTAGTAAGTGTTTAACAAGTACCATTAAAAAAACCTCCAACAACCTCTAACAAACACCATCATCAACACCGCAACTCCAAGAGTAAAGCCCATGTTCATTCAGTTCAGGTCTCGTCAGAAAACCCTAAGAGCAAAGCGAATTCAGTGAGAAAATTATGTCTGTACTTTAATCTAAATTTTCAGGAACTCTTCCCATGTGGTTCAATTCACCCTCCAGTGATCATGACTCATGATTATATTACTTGTCTTTAAACACATTACATCAAAACATATTACATTAGAGAAGCAGCATGGCCTTACAGATTGAGCACAGGCCAGGGAGTCAGAAGGACCTGGGTTCCACTCCCAGTTCTTCCACTTGTCTGCTGCGTGACCTTGGGCAAGTCATTTCACTTCTCTGTGTCTCAGTTACCACACCTGTAAAATGGGGATTAAGACTGACCACCCCATATGGGACATGGACTATGTCCAACTTGCTTAGCTTGTATCTAGCCCAGCGCTTAGTACAGGCCTGGGACCTAAATTTCACCCACGCTCAGGCTTTTAGAATCTTCCCAGACAGCAGGTCCACTATAAAAGCCACACTGAGAAGGGTAATGTTTGGAGGATTTTAGTACTCTGAAAGTGAAGATTGGAGGTGGGGGAGGGATGAAGGGAATGAAATCTCTCTTGAGCCAAAGCACTGTGGGACAAGTCTCTCTCAGAGAGCTATGGTCCTGAACAGAGCTCCGATGTGGGCAGTAATGATGTGGCCTCATCACTGGGCGTTTTTCATCGGGGCACTAAGCCTGGTTTTATTTCACCTTAACGGATTAATCGCCCTAGTTCAAAAGGAGAATTAACATGAAAGTCTTTTAGTAAGCCAAAGTACTGATCGGCAACAAGAACTTAAGCTTCAGTTCCAAATACAAAATCTCTTCACGTAACCGGAATGCCTAAACTCTTTGCCTAGGAAGACTCTTGGGAAGAAGGCATTAGGCTGGAGCAAACTATGTAGTGACAAATCAGGCCACTTATTCGCACTGCCCGGACCATTTGTAAACCACAGCCCATTATTAATGGTCTATTCAGGCTAGGCTAGTCAACATTCTTCCAAACAATACCAGCTGCCAACAACTCCACCCTCCCAATCACAGGCTCAATTGCTTATCTTAACAATAAAGAGTCCATTTTGGACACAATAGGACACCCAGGTACAATAAAGACCCAAATTAGAAACAATTCAGGAAGCAAATAGGATTTTCAGTACTCTAATTTAAATTCTATTATCACCAGCCAGCAACAGCTACCCCTAACACAGTTCAGAAGAGAACTGAAATGTGTTTTGGAGCCGGACTGACTTACACTTATGAAGCTTGGAATACTGCTAAGTAATTGTTTCCAGCTACCACTGTAGCTTGATTGAGCCCGATCGTGGATGATAAGCAGGCCCAAGTCAGTCCAGGCTAGGACTGCTTGGGACACTTGGGTGCTACTATTCTTTGACTAAATATTATTATTTTAACTTTTAAAGTTTACTGAGTATGGCAATTAAGACCCTTTATTTTTAATTCATTTTAAAAAAGGAAATATTAAAAAAATGACATCTGGGTTGAAAGATTAGTACTATTCACTGAACAAGAAAAAGCATGATCAGAGTGCACACAATGTGCCACTCCCCCCAAATCCCAAAAGGGAGATGGAAATTGTTGGAGATGGTGAAAATGCCAGGTGAGGAAAATGGATGGAGTCACTCCAGTTGCGTGTTCAAGGTCCCGTGCCTGGGGCCACCAAGAAGCTGGGGGCAACCTGGAGTTTATGGTTAGGATGGTCCAGGGCCTGTTTTGTAAGATGATGGGAGCCATTGTCCAGAAGATACTGGTCCTTTTCTCCAGAGTCACGGGATCATTTTGGGCATGTGGAGTCTGTCACCCAATCCTCCCGAGTGCCTTGGTACTTGCTTTCTTTTTCACTCTGACCAGAAACAAATTCATATTTTTGTGCCTTAATCATCTGTAAAATGGGGGATAAAATACTTGTTCTCTCTTTCAGATGGAACCAGGACAAGGTCTACGTCAATTTGATTTTGTCTCTACTCCAGTGCTTAACACAGTTTGTATTCACAGTAGCCTTTGCATTTTTGGGCACTGTAGCTCATTTAATATAGAAATAACAGAGAGAAAATGTGCTGGGCGTTTTTATATTCAGCTTCCAATGCACTGAAAAACACTGGGAATATCGCTAACCTTCCACCTCTAGAATTGGTAAATGTTTACATAAACTAGAGCATTGGGGAAGCAGTGCATGGGCCTGGGAGTCAGAGGACCTGGGTTCTACTCCCAGCTTCACCATTTACCTGCTTTGTGACTTGGGCAAGTCACTTAACCTCTGCCTCAGTTCCCTCATCTACAAGAAAGGGATTCAATAACTGTACTCCCTCTTATTAGAATGTGAACTCCATGTGGGACTTGATTATCGCATACCTATCTCAGTGCTTAGTTCAGTGCTTTGGCACAGAGTAAGAATTTAAAAAAAATCACAATTATTATTATTTTTACTATAAGAAGGAAGAGGCAGAGGAAAAGTTTTAGCCTTCTTGGAGCAGGGTCACTACCTGCAGCTTTTTGAATTTTCCTTTCAAAGCCTTCCAACTATTTTTGCTGGCAGAGCAATGCTGCACATAGTCCATTCTCTTAAGGGGATTTGAAAGTAATTTCCAGCATTCTCCCATTTTACACTGCCATAGAGATCTGTCAGCCCCTCCCACTCACCATTTATAGCACCTGAACAATCAAGGATAGATTAATTGGTGAAAACATTTGCCCATGCAGAACATACTTGGCTCAATGCTTTAATATGATTTCCAATTTAGGGATTTTGTATTTTTTCCTACCTATTTTTAGGGTTTCCCACCCTGCCCTCCACTCCCACCCAAATCGAAAGAATGCTTCTAACCCACCCCACCACATAAAGATTACTGAAGTGAGGCACTGCTTTGCTAATTTTGCCTCACTGATGTTAAAGTGTGTCTAGCTCAATGTTCTTCTTACGTCAGACTCCACCTTTTAAGTTATCACTTGGAAATGAATATTCTACTTCCTTGTCCATTTCAAAACCTGAGACATCTGTTCAAGAGTGTTTCCTCAACACCCAATATGTGAAAATTACTGTACTAGGAATGTAGACAATATCCTTGAATTTAAGGCAACTTGTTATTTTGCTTTTAACCTACAAGTTATGGGAGCTCTACTAAACCCAGGTAAATCACTGGGTTGCATCACTGATTGATTGATATGCTCATTATGTCAAAAAACAATAATATAAACTTTCAGTAGCTATAAAATTTCAGTTGGTAAGTAAACAGGTAGCACACAAAGTCTGACAACTTAGAAATCAGTACGTTTGTTGAGGGAGAGAAAGACATGTCCAAAATCAGGACTTTTGGCCTTACAGGTAATGAGGGAAAATAGCTGATGCAGAGCAAACAGGAAGGAAACATGCAAGAATATAACCAGTCCATAAAGACTAATTTTCCAAAGTGCCAGAGTGAAAAAAATTTCAACCATCATAATAATGAAACTTGCTTCCATATTTATCAACTTCCAATAAGCTGCAGTAACAGTTTAACTACTGGGCATCTATGGGGCCTCCGGTAAGTAACAAAAAAAGACATTTCCTACCCACATGGATCTTACACTCAGACATACACACATATAAAATATGTATAAGTACAGTACCAAGATAAATAATAATGTACAATTGAATAAATGCATATATGAAAGTGCTGAGAATGGGTATAGTAATTTTTTGGTTTACATAACTTATTCATTTAGAGTTGAATAAATGGGGCTTCTGACTTCTCACTTCTGTATTTTTCCCTAGGCTTTGAACAGTGCTTTGCACATAGTAGGAGTTTAATAAATATCATTACTATTTCTGAAATTTGTTCATTTTTGTTTCATTGTTTTAGAGTGTTAATTTTTCTAAGAATACAATTCTCCAGGAGAATTTATGTGGTTAGAATGTTTAGGAACTTTTCCAGAACCATCAGAGCTGCCAATCCTTTGTAGATATTGCTGAATCGAAAAAAAAAAACAATTACTGCTTTCTATCACATCTTTTTTGAATGTGGAAAATACACTTTTAGTGGTTGCACCTCATGGCCTGAGTGGGGGACTCACCTAGGATTCATGATGAGACGCCGAAAGAAATAAGTCCAGGTGATATAATCCATAGCATCCTGTTTGGAAGTTATCGTGCCAGCTGCAATCTCGGCATTTAAATGGTCAGAGAGCACTTCTAACAAGCTAAATTAAAAGAGAGAGAAGGGAACATATGAAGAGTAAAATAAACCCGAAAATCTTCAACAATCTTCACTTGGATTACTATCCAATGCTATTCTTAAAGTCCAAAATAATGAAGTGCACCCCAAATTATGGCCATCTTACAATAAATGCAAACCGGGGATACATTCCGCACTAACCTGGGCAGTCCTGGACGTTACGCCCAATCACTGCACGAAGATTGATCCTCTCTTTACCCCACTCTCCCTTTTCCCTGCTTTTTTCCCCACTCTCTTTGCTCCCAGGCAGTTTCTCTGTTTCCAACTACACTTCAAATTCAACCCCTCTTATGTTGACCCCTGCCTGTTTTTTTTTCTTCCTTTTTAATTTAGCCCTTGGTTTACCAGTGACTGCTGCCAAAAACTGTGTGTACGGCAACACCCTCCCCTTCTCACTGGTAGCCCTAGAGAAGCAGCATGGCCTAGTGGATAAATCACAGATCTGGGAGTCAGAGGATCTGTGCTCTAATCCCATCTCTGCAGTTTGTCTGCTGTGTGACCTTGGGCTAGTCATTTCTATTTTTAACCACTCAATCTCCAATGGCTCCTTCCCCTCTGCCTTCAAACATGCCCACGTCTCCCCCATCCTAAAAAAAACCCGCTCTTGACCCCACTTCCCCCTCCAGTTATCGCCCTACTACCCTTCCTTTCCAAAATCCTAGAACGAGTCGTCTACAATCGCTGCTTAGAATTCCTTAACTCCCATTCTCTCCTGGACCCCCTCCAATCTGGCTTCCGTCCCCTCCACTCTACCGAGACTGCTCTCTCTAAGGTCACCCATGACCTCCTTCTTGCCAAATCCAGTGGCTCCTACTCCATTCTAATCCTCCTTGACCTCTCTGCTGCCTTTGACACTGTCGACCATCCCCTCCTCCTCCATACCTTATCTCATCTTGGCTCCACGGACTCCGTCCTCTCCTGGTTCTCCTCTTATCTCTCTGGCCGGTCATTCTCGGTCTCCTTCGCTGGCGCTTCCTCCCCCTCCCACCCTTTAACTGTTGGAGTTCCTCAAGGGTCAGTTCTTGGCCCTTTTCTGTTCTCCATTTACACTCACTCCCTGATGAACTCATTTGCTCTCACAGCTTTGACTACCATCTCTACGCAGATGACACGCGGATCTACATCTCCGCCCCTGTCCTCTCCCCCTCCCTTCTGGCTCGTATCTCCTCCTGCCTCCAGGATGTCTCCACCTGGATGTCAGCCCGCCACCTAAAACTCAACATGAGCAAGACTGAGCTCCTCATCTTCCCTCCTAATCCCGGTCCTCTCCCAGACTTCCCTATCACCGTGGATGGCACGACCATCCTTCCCGTCTCTCGGGCCCGCAATCTCGGTGTCATCCTTGACTCGTCTCTCTCGTTCACCCCACACATCCTGTTACCAAGATCTGCCGGTTTCACCTTTACAATATCACCAAGATCCGCCCTTTCCTCTCCACCCAAACGGCTACCTTACTGCTACGGACTCTTGTTATATCCCGGCTAGACTACTGTGTCAGCCTTCTCTCTGATCTCCCTTCCTCCTCTCTCACCCCGCTCCAGTCTATTCTTCACTCCGCTGCCCGGCTCATCTTCCTGCAGAAACGATCTGGGCATGTCACTCCCCTTCTTAAACACCTCCAGTGGTTCCCTATCAACCTCCGCTCCAACAAAAACTCCTCACTCTAGGCTTCAAGGCTCTACATCACCTTGCCCCTTCCTACCTCTCCTCCCTTCTCTCTTTCTACCACCCACCCCGCACGCTCCGCTCCTCTGCCGCCCACCTCCTCACCGTCCCTCAGTCTCGCCCATCCCGCCGTCGACCCCTGGGCCACGTCCTCCTGCAGTCCTGGAACGCCCTCCCTCCTCACCTCCGCCAAACTAATTCTCTTCCCCTCTTCAAAACCCTACTTAAAACTCACCTCCTCCAAGAGGCCTTCCCAGACTGAGCTCCCCTTCTCCCTCTACTCCCTCTACCACCCCTCCTTCACCTCTGCGCAGCTTAACCCTCTTTTCCCCCCATTTCCTTCTGCTCCTCCCCCTCTCCCTTCCCATCCCCTCAGCACCGCACTCGTCTGCTCAACTGTATATATTTTCATTACCCTATTTATTTTGTTAATGAATTGTACATCGCTTTGATTCTATTTAGTTGCCATTGTTTTTACAAGATGTTCTTCCCCTTGACTCTATTTATTGCCATTGTTCTTGTCTGTCTGTCTCCCCCAATTAGACTGTAAACCCATCAAAATGGCAGGGACTGTCTTTCTGTTGCCGACTTGTTCATTCCAAATGCTCAGTACAGTGCTCTGCACATAGTAAGCGCTCAATAAATACTACTGAATGAATGAATGAATTTCACTTCCCCATACTTCAATTACCTCTTCTGTAAAATGGAGGTTAAGACTGTGAGCCCCATGTCGGACATGGACTGCGTCCTACCTGACTAGTTTTACCCCAGTGTCTGGTACATAGTAAGAACTTAACAAATATCATAAAAATAAAAAGGGGAACAGGAATAGAGCAGGGCAAGAAGGAGGAAACAGCTGAAATTGTAGGTGCAATAGCCAGTATGACTCTCTACTTGCCCTAACTGGCTTGCTTTCGGCAGTTGGGGAGGGGAGGTGGCATGCAGGGAGTAGGGGGTTGTGAGAAGAGGGAAGGAGAGGTCCAAATTCAGGGCACAGGAGCATGAGAGGAGGGGTCAGCCACTGTGTTGAAGCTAATGCTGGAGTGGAACATAACTAGTTGGATCTAAGTCAATAGGAGAATGAATCCCACCATATTTAGGGGAACATAACCCAACTGTATGTTTGGCTACCATTTGCTGTTTAGGATCAGATTTATTTTTGGGGTTAATGGGGTTTTTCTTTAATTATCTTTATTTCTTTAATCACTTATTAGTATCATCACATTTTACTTTATTTCATGTCAGAGACTCACTAGTGTTGCAAAACGCAAAAGTTTTTTCAACCAAATGTGTTTTTTTAATTCCTTATGTGGAGACTCTTAGGAACAAAACAAAAAAACTATGCAATTTACACATTTTTACTTTGTACCTGATTATCTTAAAATCATAAATGAGCAAGCCAGGGAAAGCCAGGCGACAACTTACCCCGTGCCTTTTAAAATCTCAGTACTGAAGACAGGCTGCATAAACTGCTATATGTTTGCACATGGATAGCAGAAAGTTGCAAATGACTAACAAATTATTTGTAACATGATTAGAAACCCAATAAGCTATTATGACATTGCATGAAAGGAAATAACTTTGGTGAATGAGAACTCTCATTTTCTTGAGGATACAGTGTGAGAGGGAGGGATTTCCATAGGGGTGGGGCCAATGGTCTAAGAATGGGAGTTTTGGGGGAGAAGGAAGAAGGGAAGGGATAAAGGTTGACACAATAACAAGGATGAGACAGATTCAGAAAGAGATGAATAAGACTGAGAAGAAGAGTTGGAAATGGAGATACAAAGAGAGGCCCACAGAGAGAGGTGTACACCTGTGGAGTGCACAAGCTTGCACCTTGCCTTACCGACCCTTATTGATTATGATGATGACGGTGGCAGCAGCAGGAGAGCAGGACGGGGATTGCTATCTTCCCCCCCCCACAATCCGTGGGTAGACTAGCTGTATCTCTGGGTGAAAAGGGCTGCTGCTGCTGCTACAATTGTCCCTAAGTTCCTGGCACGAGGGGGTTACCAACTAGATACTCAGGGCCCTTAGCAAGAGTGCGGGGGAGACTACTTCAGCTGCTTTCGTCTTCCCTTTCCTGACCAGGGCTCATGGTCCTGGGTGCTGCACCTGACACATGGGACCTGCAGGCTCAGAATTTTGTTGGGCCCAGTTTAGAACCATAAAGGGCTGTGGGTGGGCTCAATTATGGGCTCATGGTTGATTCTACCTTCACTCTCAGAAATGGTACTTAAAGCGGATATACTTTCATTTTAAATGTTTGAATGAGGTGAATTGAAAAAATTCTCATTCCATGGAACACTAACCCAGTCAAGCTTCAAAAAAACCCACATCAAATAAAATTCACCTTGATTCAACTGGGAAAGGCTCATAGAGAAACTTTTTGTAGAAGTCTTTTTTTATGTCATGGACCAAAATTACAGCTTTGCCCTGATCGTCAAACTGAGGTCGCCCGGCACGTCCCATCATCTGAAGAACATCTAGAAAAGAGAAAACAGGACTTTTTAGGGTGTGACCCAGTACAGAAGCATTTACTTAACTTGGCATATTAGCTAAAAGAAACCACCAAGACAGATGTAAAATTTCCTCCAGGGGGTAACGGAGAGCTTGCGTTGCTGCGGGCACCTAAGTTTCTGTCCCCTAGACAGGTATTCTTCATTCAGTAAATGTGTAATTAAATCAAGATATATAGTCAACTATACTGCAAAATCAGGCTCCTGACTTCAGAACCTGTAAGAAAGGATGACTAAATGGCCCCTTGCTAATATTTATAAACTTCTTGAAAAATGTTATTCAAGTGATATTACCATTAGAAAACCATGTGCTACAACATAAATCAAATGGACTTAAAAAATCCACTAGGTAAAAACTTACCCCCCACAATAAATGTGCCATTTTGTCCAAATGGAATTTTTTTTTAAAAACAATGATTTCTGTTATTCAGAAAAAGCATGAAATTAGGAGCTTATATATGTTTATAGGCCCCCACTACCCATACTACAGAATCTTTAAAATTAGACATTCAGCGAGTGACCCCCAAAGAAAAGGGAAATCATCCCACTGGCACGTATGGAACCAATGGAAGCTGAGTATTTATAAACAATGAATTTTTCTGACACTCAATGTGCTAGCCTGGCCTCAAGAGATGAAACAAACATGAAGGTCAGGGCAAAGTCAACACCATTCTTATGGATTTTATTTATAAAAATCATAAGGTTTAATACTTTCATTCCGTCTAACTTTATGGACAAGGATTGTCTACCAATGCTATTGAACTGCACTCTCCCAAGCACTTCCTATAGTGCTCGGTACACATTAAAGGCTCAATAAATTCCACTGATTGATTGATTCTCACATTCAAAACAATTTTGAAAATGTTACCGATTTTACTGATTTTTAAAAAACAATACCATTATTAAAAAAACCAACTAGTGTGTGCAGCAACTTTGAAGTCTTGTAGAATGCAGGTCCAATATAGACATTGGATGCATACTTATACTAATAATGACAATGACAAGTTGGCTGTTTGGACTTTGTCCTTAATTTTATAAATGTAAGGGAAGAAGTCCTGAATGTGTTAGAGTTCTGACATAGTTGGGTTGTAAATGGAAAGGAAAATACTTTGATGACTGTAGGCTTAAACAAATTTGCTTCTCTAAAGTATATTTTATCCAAATACAGTTACCCGGAACCAAGCGTGCACCTCACCCAGTTTTTGCAAACCTCTGTGAAATACCTGTAATGGGAAAATCCACATAACGCCTCGTTTTTCCATCATAATATTCTGTTCCCTTTACAATTACTAAATGGGCTGGGAAATTTACTCCCCAGGCTAATGTGCTTGTGGCAATAAGAACCTAAAATAGAAAAAAACAGAAAAGTCAAAATCTTATGAAATAAAATTTACAATGCTTTAAAATATCAGCTTGTGGAAACAAATGTACCTGAATTTTACAGTTCACAAATAGCTCCTCCACCGTTTTTCTGTCTCTTTCATGCAGGCCAGCGTGGTGCATTCCGATTCCAAAGGCAAGCGTCAGCTTGAGACTAGAGTCTCTTACTGTCCCAATGATGTCATTCATCTACAATTGGGAAGATGATTTTTTGGTTTTCAAAGTCTTGTTTCACCCAGTCACACTGATGAAGCAACGTTAATGTACCACACACCGCAGAGGATAAATAACGAAAAAGGCATGTTATTCTGCTACATCAAAGTGGATGTAAAATTACGGATGAGGAGAATATTTCTGTTCTAAATCATCCCGAGCTGCTAGCATGGTCCTCTTATTACTTCAGGCAGCAAAGGATTATTCTACAGAGCAAAGAAAACACTTCCTTGCACATTAATCCTTTGCCTTGCCACATGTCCAATCTTCTCCTTCAGTCTAGTGACTCTCTAGAGCTTGAGAATGACTGGGGTGTGCTATGGACAAGCAGTAATGAAAGCTGAGTTCAGATAAACTCTGTGGTACATTTGAAAAGAATAAAGATTTTTAATGGAGTGGACTAAGATGCAGAATAAAGTGCATCTTTAGAAGAAGGAATGTGAGAAGAAATGAATAAAGGGCAATGAGGGAAAAAAATGATGACAATCTGAAATAAAACCAGTGTGGAACCAATAGTGCACGAAATGATTGGGCTGATGGGTGCAAGTGGCGAAGATGGTGCTGGTTAGGGGAGGGGAGGAATCTCTAACTCTTGAATGAGAGTGGAGCCCCTGAACAAGTCTCTGGAATCCTGTTTGCCAGTCAGGTTAAAATGGAACAGAACTAAAACATTTCCTGTTAAGCAACAGCCACAGCCAAGTTTTTACTTGGATATCCTTGGAACATGCTTCCATTCCTCTGTGTAGGACCTAACCCTATTTGTCATGTGTGGGGGAACAATTGTAAAACTCTCCAGGCAGGGTAACACGATTTAGAAATACTAGCCTAGTAAAGATGAATGGCTTTATTTTTAAGTCATTTTAAAGGACCAGTGTATGAACTAAGGATAGGAACTTCATGGAAAATTCACGGTTATGAATGAACCTTACCAACTTCCAACCACCTCCTGCTAGTGCAACGTAAACCTATATTCATTTCGCTATCCTCCTGGGCATGATTATCACTTTTATGAACAAGAGAATGAATGATATTGTTAATGTGATGACATTTGCTTCATAAACCAATTACTTCAACCACAGGGACATGTCTAGCATGAATCTGTTGCCCCTAGGGGGGAAAAAATCCCAACAAAAAACTACCAGGGATTAAATGATGATTAGAAATGTCTCTAGCCCCTAAGAGAGACCCATTTGTAGAACGTTTTCTGTAATTTCACTTACTCCAAAGTGACAGCCTGTGTTATTCATTTCTTGGTCATATTCTTCCCAGCATAAAATATCCCCAATTCACACTGCTGAGAATGTACTCAGTACTGTTCTTGTTTTGACAGTTGGGGTGGGAGACTTTTTTTCCCTGTGACTTGTGTTGTAGGGGTGCCCTACTGTGGGATGAGTCGGACCCATGCAGTGGATAATTGACTACAGGGCCCTCCCTAGGAAAAAGCGGGGACCTGTGATATTCTACAGTCACTCTGACAGCAGGGAAAGGTAGCTGTTACTCACTGACCTCTCACGACCACATAAATCAATAAAATCTATTAAAAAACATAACCAAACCCCCGCCAAAACACAAAAAACCTCCCTAAACTGATTTGGCAAGAGGGCTGCCCAGGATTTCACATCCATACAAGAGTGCGTTCTAAAAAATGACGTTATCTCTTATGCTATTTCACTGAATAAATGATAAATTACAATTTCTGATAAATGATCTCTCTACCGTAAAGAGCTGTAAAAGAAGTTACTGGCATTCAATTAATAGGCAAACAGAGGATTAGGGTTAGGCTTAAGCCCACCTGTGTTCTTGCAGCAGGACAACTAACAACTTGGTAAATGCTCCTAAAATGAATACAACTACTTTCTTACTGTCTGCTGAGGAGATCTCCTTTAGGGATCTTGGGAAATGTTGGGATTTGCTGTACTTAAAACAACAGGTAAACCGTTACACTTATTTCTTTGACAGCAGACTAAGCATTTTTTAAATTAAATACTAAGTAACTTGACCTAACGACTCTAGATTTTTAAAGAACAGTTCAACATGCTTTCCTTGAAAAAAATAAATACCACAGGAAGTCTTTTGGTAAATAACCTTCGAAACTGTGCCTAAAATCTGTCATTTAAAAAAATCTGATACAGGTAAATGTATTAAAAATGACAGAAATAAACTCCTTAGAACACGCTCTATGCTTCTTAAAGTAGTAGTCACTCTTTTTTTCCCCTTTGGCTCCCCATATGTAAACTGTTGAACCATTTACTTTAAGTTAATAGAACTGTTTTTTATATTTTAAATTTATTATACTTAAAAAGCTTTTGTAGAAAGATAGGATTCCATTTAAGTAGATACATTACCCCGTGCCTGAAATACATTCCAGTCAGAGTATAATTCAGTGAGCCGATGACAATGCTGGCTCCGAAAGAAAGGAGGAGGCCAGATTGGACAAGAATGAGCTAACAGATTGTGCAGCCCAATTCTGTCCCTTTGAGTGTGATATATTGTTTCAAGATGCTAAGAACCCATACTTTCTCAAAGCATATCTGTTGTGCCGGTTTTCCCATTTTCACAGAATCCTCATTATTAGTACTCTGTACTCTTTTCAAAGCACGTCAGACTCAGACCATATGCCACTGAATAATGCTTATCAATTGTCTAAAACATTCAATAAAAGAAAGATGTGCCATACAAAGGAATCATGAAAGTTATGAAGTTTTTTACAAAAATAATTACATCTCTCACATCTGGTACAGATGTTAAATGAAGTAAAAACATCTCCTTCTTATTACTAAATGTTAATTTTTTACGATACACTTTGGTGTCATAAAAAACACATCTTGTAGGAGGAAGTAAAACCTCAATGATGAAAGCAACTTATAAAGCATTTTCTAGGTACTCTAATAAATATGAAAGGCAGCAAGGTATAAAAATCAAATGACCTAATCGGGGAGACAGAGTTAGAAATCAGTGTAGCTAGTGTGGCAAGAAGAAAGAAAAAAATCCCATATGCCCAGTTCTCCTCAACAGGGGAGTTGAGCCTTTGCACGAGCCAGTGTTTAGGAAAACTTGCACTGTGGCACTCGCCCTCTCTGACGCCGTGCATTAGCACACAGCCCTTTGGACCAACACCACAGGGCACCATCTCCAAACAGGATCGGGCTGTCAAACGAATGCTGCGTACTTCAGGAGGGACTTCTATACCTATACGTAGTCAACACAAGCACTTCAGCAGAACAAGGCAAAATCAAATATCGGATGAATGAATTTGGTTAATGAAAAACTGCTAATTGAGACAAAAACCACTCTTAGGAAAACATCTGTCATTCTGGAATTACTTGAGTGTAACATTTTCTCTTCATAAAGTGGCCTACAGCTTTAGGACATTACACCGAAGATAAAAGATTTCAAACACAGAGCAATGGTCAAAGGAACTCTTTCCAGGTCCAACTTTTCAGGTTCATTATACACTTCTCTACGCAGGAATTACTGCAATGTTGGAATTTTCAAATGTGAACTCATTCTGTCTTAATTCTTTACTTGAAACCATTGAGGATTTTAATGAAAATGAGTTATACAGAAAAGTTAGAAAACACTTACTTGGAAATAACTCCTGTCAAAAAGAAATTTTAGCTGCTGATTGAAGTAACTGAAAGTGGACATTAAAGTGAGTTAAGTTAACCCAATATGGACACCACCAAAGCAGCAGTAAATCATACTGACTGCTACCTTGAAGGGAAGTGTTAACAGGGAGGGAATAGCTTAATGAAAAATATGTTGAAAGGTCCAGAGGGAAAAATATGTTAGAAGTAGTTTCAATTTTGGAAATGCAAGAAACACATTTTTACCAAAATTCATCAAAGGTAAAAAAACAAAAACAAAAATCCCCCAAATGCCCAAAACAAGCTTCATAGTTTATCAAAATTTTCATGTTTTTGATGATCACCACCATCACTATGGACTGGGGTTCTGTCTGGTCTGATATATATGGTACCTTAGAATGGCTCTTAAGTCGTGTTCTTTTCAAATTTGAAAATGATAGAATGAATATGTGGGAGACAGGAGAAATGATTATAATTAAAACTGTTAATTGAATTCATCTCTGCAGAATGAGGATATTACCTGACTGGGAAAAGCAGTGGGCGATAGTGCCATTGCTTTATCCACTTTCTTTATGAAATGTAGAAAGAACCTCAGGATAATGCTCTGAACAGGGTAGGGGCTCAGAAAATACTATGAATGATAAGAATTATGTAGCAACTGCTCAGAACAGTATCATGTACCTATTACTTCTTGGTGAAATGCTTGGGTAAGTGTCTCCTTTAGGGATTAACCCTTTTTGCCTTACAGTGTAGTAAAGTAATATGTAATCCAAACAGCATGCACAAATAAATATTCAAGCACTAAAGAGTTACTTTTCCAGAGCCCCTTGATCCATTAAAAATAAGTACTGAACTAGGCAGCTCAAATCAACTTTGAAGTCTAAATAAAGCATTTTGTTGGAGTCTTCAAATTCTCCAAACTAGCTCTAGATAGAGCTTATCCTTGATAGGGAATTAATATTATAAATCATTCATATCTATATGGAAAATTAAACAAGTCTTTTGGTGTTAAATGTCTATATGATTTTGTCCATCAAAAAAAAAGAAACACTATAGCAAAATTTGTAACCCTTTCCTATATTTTCTTAAAGTGAGACAAATCACATTTATGGAGATCAGTTGCCTACTATTTATAAAAACAAAAATACTGATTCAGAAGATGCTTTAGTTCCATTTAGAAGAAGATTCACACTAAACCACACTGTAGGCTTGGGTCTGTCATCATCTCCAACGTATATCACTACGAATACTATAAGCAAGTATGGCCTAATAGAAAGAGTGAAAGCCTGTGAGTCAGAAGACCTGGGTTATAATCCCAGCTCTGCCACTTTGCTGTGTGACCTTGGGCAAGTCATTTTACTTTTCTGAGCCTCAGTTTCCTCATTTATTAAAAAGGGGGATTAAGTCCTACTCCCTTCCACCTAGACCTTGAGCCACATTCGGGACAGGGACTGTGCCCAATCTTATAACCTTGTATTCACCCCAGCTCATAGACCAGTGATTGGCACATAAGTGCTTAACAAATACCATAATACTAAAGCTAGTGAGTGTGCACTGTACAAAGCACTGGAATAGATGCAAGCAACCAGGTCCAGTTAGGTCAAATGCAAATTAAATTACAGCATTAAAATGGAAGAAGTTACTAAATTGTTTACCTCTCTTTCATCCATATTCAACCACTGCTTTGGATCATCTTCAGTAGCCAAGAAAGCAATCAGCTCCAAAGCCGTGAGACGGGTTTGACGTCTGGATGACACAAATATAAGAACAGGTTTGGCTGGAGAATGGCTTCGAATTGCTGGTGAAAAAGCACAGAAAGGAAAAACATAGACGTTCACAAGGAATAAGGAATTTATGGCGTAAACTTCTCGTGCCTAAAATCTGACTTTCCCTCAGTGGCAACTTCTGCTTTATGGACAGAAACAAAAGGGATTAATGACTTAACTACAGGTTCATCCTTGATCCTGGATATTAAATTTATCAGTTGCGCATATGCCTGGGGAAGATGGAAAAACCTGAGAAACTTCAAGTGGGTTGACCAATGGTCCATTCTGCTCAGTACTCTGTTACCTACAGGGTTACCAAAGGGTGCTTGAAGGATGCTTGATTGACATCCTCAACCATCATCCTCCTGGTCACAGATATACTACTTAACATCCCTAACTTTTTCACTAGCAGACTCGTATTCCCTTCCACCAACTCATTTCAGAAACACAAAAAATGAGCAAAATCAGGTGCAGTATTCGTTCTGAATGAAGCGACAAAGGGGCCCATACTGGTAAACCCTTGCTCCAGCTTTGGCCAGAGCAAGGCTCCTTGGGTGCTGTGTGTGAATGCAGGGGGTGGGAAAACAGAGAGAGAGGTGTAGGGTCATCCTTAGGCTAAGTAGGCCCAGCCCTGCTCTAGGATCAGGCTTCAGGGAAGAAGTGGATCAGAATGTGAAAAACAATATGAGACCTAGGGGAAAGAGCATGGGCCCAGGAGTCATATGACCAGGGTTCTGATCCTTTCTCTGCCACTTGCCCACTGTGTGACTTTGGGCAAATCACTTCATTTCTCTGGGCCTCACTTCCCTCATATGCAAAATGGGAAGTTCATACCTCTTCTCCCTTCCTACTTAGACTGTGAGTCCCATGTGGGACCTCTTACTAAGACAAGGGCTTAGTAAGTACTTAAATACTACAATTATTATTATTACTGTTGTGATTAATTTGAACTCAATTTAATGTTGCAAATGTACACACCAAATGTCCATTTTTGTACACGGAACCCAACCTGAGTTACACTAGCTTGAAGCACCCCTCAGCCAGGGTCCTAAATTCAGTTTGGATCTGTGGACCGACAAAACACTGTTGCTTCAGATGGCATCTGAGTGGCCTGTTCACGGGGGAGAAGGGAGGAGAAGGAAGAACACTGGTGAACTAGGGAGTGAGAAAATCATGCGTGAGTGAAGAAACATGCATTTAATAGAGAATGAGTATGTGTGTTATGTGTCGGTGAATTAAAGGTGAATGACGAGTTGAGTTGGATTTGGGTAAGTTTTTTGTAAACTTCATATGCCAAATTTGAAAGGCTGCTTTGATGATTTGCATGAATTGCAAATCAGAAGACTACTTTTAATATTTGTACCACAAAACATATAAAATAGAACAGGATCATTTTTATGTTTGCATCACCATTTTAAAAGACACATCTATGTCTTAAGTCAAAAGAACTTCTTGTTTCTCTTTTGAAATAAAATGTTCTGCACATTTTTTGGATCAAGAAATTAATCTTAAAAAGAAAAGCTTGAACTATATATCAAGCAGGTGACAAAGAAGCCATAGCCTGAAGGCCTTACGTTGTTTGTCCTAAACCAATCTACTGCAAATACAAGCTTAATTACAATCACTCAGACATTTTCACAAACATGATATTCATAATTTAGATATTCACAAATTATCTGGTATTTCATGCAGTGAATCCATCCAACTATTGTTCTGAAGTCACTTTTCAAACCATAACCAGTGAGTAGCAGAAATTATGAAAACCAATGAAGTTCACTTACTACCTTATATTGTCCACTCTTATCACATATTAAAAAATGAAAACAAGTTTGTCCCTTTTACTATACATAAAATACTATTTTAAAGTTACATACACATCAACACAATATTCATATATTTTATACATATAAGCACAAAGCATCTTTACTTTAAAACCCAAATCTCAGTGTCTAATGGATTTTTGTTGCCGCAAGAACAGGTGTAGCTGAACAGCTCAAGGCAGATTTATTGTTCATTAGTGACTTTGTACAATGCTTCTGTGGAGGTGTAAATAATGTGAACTGCCAAGATTGGTCTCTAGTTCACAATCAATACTTTGCTTCTGTCATAAGGCTAATTACAGCCACTAAAAAGTCACCTCACAACTGCCACCTCACAGTCTACAGCAGTTCACATTCAAATTTATCCTGGAGGTCATTTTTAATTGATACGATCAATATTCCTTATGCAAGCCAAACGAAACATGTTTCAGTAAAAAAGAGGGTAGTTCTTCCATCTTGTCCTTCTTGTCTGCTCTGTTAACCACTGTTCTCCTTTCCCTTCCAAACAAAAGTGATCAGAAGCATATTTGGAAGCATTGCAAATTCTAAATTTTATGGTCATACTCCATAACCAGAATTATGCGCCATTTGCTCGTCTTGGAATTTTTGTCACTTGTTACACCTTTGGACACCGTACAAATATAACTTGATAGATTTTACTACTTTTAAAAAATTGCTGCTACTTCTGCTTGGATGATTTTCACGTTTAGGAATCAAACCATGCCACTCCCTGTACAATCTCTCCAAGTCGGACAATTTGATTCCAGACCCAGATGAGGCAGACATAGGCCCACAGAAATCTTAGAAATGGATGGCTCCAGGATGGTCTAGGACCTGACCCCAGGCCCAGGGAGCTTACCCTGAAATGCGGGCTTGTTCATGCTTGCCATACGTGGACAGTAATGCTGTCCGGGGAAACCGTGGATGTGAACTTCCAATGGAACTGGACGCACTGATGGCCGGAAGTTGAATAAACCCATCTGAAGGGAAAACAAGAAGTGAATCATTGAATTTTAAGGTGCATATCATGGCGCTCCTTCTTGGTGGCCTCATAAAACCAGGGATACCAGTAAGAGTCTATAGGAAAATTGCCTCCGTACCTGATTAATGTTGAGCCAGTCGGCCAGGTCTCTGGCATTTGCTAGTGCAGTGGAGAGACCAACCACCCTAACGGGCTTCTCTGTGTGAGATGAGATGAAGTTAGTTCGCGACACAATCACCTCTAGAACTGGGCCTCTCTCATCCCCTAGGAAATAGGAGGAATGTCTATTAATCGTGGAATGAGGTGTTTTTTTTTTTTTTTTAAAAAGCCATCTACAAACATGAAACTCAGGATTTTTAAATCCACGTAACAGAAAATGGCACTCACCTAGCAGATGGATCTCATCTATAATGAGTATGGCAACTTTTTGAACATAACTCCTGTTCTGCCAGCTTCTGCTCACCCCATCCCACTTCTCTGGGGTAGTGACAATAAGGTCAGCTTGAGCAATAGATTTCATATCAGGGGTCACGTCTCCTGTCAGTTCTATAACTCTGGGAAGGAATGAGAGTTATCTTACATTTCAAACAAAAAGGCTCACCCTTGGACACTGAGTAAATAAAAATATGCTACACATCCTAGAAAACAAGGTTTTTAAAGCTTCAACTTATGCTCTTTCTGCCTTAATTATATATATTTTCTGCTAAAATTTAATGCTTTTCCTAAGGGTAATGAATTCTCAATTTCCTAAGAAGTGACTCCCCCTTAAAGATCATGAAATACCCTCTCAAGAAGGTCTCCTCTTGTTTTGTTACCCCAATAACTAATTTCTCTAGACATCAAATGATTTAAAATAATGACATAAAATGGTAAATAGGATCTTTATGGGATCAAAGGCTCAAACTTGAGCAGCACTGTTATTTCATGAAACATGAAAACAGGCAAAGTTTTTGTAAAGACTGTGCTTTAAGGCTACCCGTTTTTTAAAAAAGAGTTAAAGAAAGATATTAAAAGACATTTCTCCTCTACAAGACTCAAGTGGAAAACTGAAAGCTAAATGGTCTCAGATTTAAAATCCATAAGGACATTTTAAAGGGGACAGAATGCAGCTCTTGGAGAGTTTTGTTAAATTTAAATTCTTAACATAGATTGTATCTTTAAAACATAGTCTTAGGAAAGATTTGTGTTAACTGTGTTCTGCAAAGCTTATTTTTATTTCTTTGGAGTATAATATACTGTCATACTACAGTCTCTCTTTATATGTTCAATATACAAAAGATCTGGGAATTGATTAAATAGTTTGAGTATCATTCACAGAAAGAAGTATACTTTAATTGGGTAAGCACTCTTCAAGAAAACCATATTTATTTGTATTCTGATTTGCAATTTATCATTTTTTGATTACCTTTTTCTTCTCTA
This sequence comes from Ornithorhynchus anatinus, assembly GCF_004115215.2. Taxonomy (NCBI): domain Eukaryota; kingdom Metazoa; phylum Chordata; class Mammalia; order Monotremata; family Ornithorhynchidae; genus Ornithorhynchus; species Ornithorhynchus anatinus. Next base: position 31,700,971 of record NC_041746.1, read on the forward strand.
TTACTGCCAGAGGAGAGTCTACCATGGTTCACCAAGATTCAATTAAGCCGCATATAGTGGGACCTATCCAGGCTTAGCAGGTAGAGAAAGGTGAAGTGAAAACCTGCAAAAGAGTTTTCTGTACCCTAGGAAGATTTAAATAAAGGAAGGCCAGACAGTTCACAAGGAACTTAACTTAAACTGAAGCAGAATATGCATCTTTACAGGGGGCACATGCTGCCTTCTAAAAACACTTCTATTTTACCTAAATTCAGATTAGATATCTGCCCCTTTTATCCAAATAAATTGTGTATTACACACAGCAGTTCTCTAATTTCATAGATGGAACTAGTGACAGTTTTAAAATCCTTTGTGAGTGTGGGTGGCTGAAGAGGCAGGATTTGCAATTGATACTCTATCCTACCTTCTGTGTGCCCTGGTAGATCCTTATGTCGATGTTTCTGTGGTCTTTTACAGGGTCTGTTTGGTTTTCAGTCTGCCTGTTGACAGAGCCTCTGGATTCTCACCACTGTGTGGACTTCCAATGGTCCACTGCTTGATCACAAGGTTTGAGATGGGGCTTCACTATGTTTGTGTGTTTGCCAGCTCAGTTCATCAAAGAGCAGAGACTTGGGTAAATGGCTGTCATCCATTCTCCTCATGTCCTACCCAGTGAAGCTGTGTTGCCCCCCTAAGGATCTCCGTGATAGCAGTCTGGTACTGCTATTTGATGTTGAGGATGATATATGGGTAGTGTTAGTGAAATCACTCCAGTACTGTATGTGTCATATGTGAAAGAGGGCCCGCTCTTAGGTATATAAGAAATCGGACTCTAACCTCAGCCTTACAGACCTTCACTTTACTATGACATTTTAGGCCTACTTAGCAGAGCCCCCAGTTTGTTTTTTTTAATGGGTTTTTTTTTGTTAGGCACCTACTAGGTGACAGGCACTGCAGTAAGTACTGGGGTTTATACAAGTTTATCAGATTGGACATAGTTCATGTCCCACAAGGGCCTCACAGTCTAAGTAGAAGGGGGAACAGTCACTGAATTTCCATTTTATACTTGAGGAAACTGAGGCAGAGAAGTTAAGTGACTTGCCCAAGGTCACACAGCAGACAATAGCAGAGCCAGGATTAGAACACACATCCTTCTGACTCCCAGACCTGTGCTCTACCCACAAAGCAACACTGCTTCTCAGTCTGCTGGAAGTCCTCTCATTCTGTTTCCAACTTCTTTCCCCATCTGAGCATCACTGGACAGTACTATTGTCTTCCCTGCAGTTAAAGACACTGCCTACTTTAAGCCAAGGAAAGATAGGATTTTCCAGTGACTCTTCATTTTCTCTATTATAATTATGCCTTTATAGGTCCTTTAATAAGAAGTTCCAATAGTCTCTCTTCAGTATGATTATCCCCCAGCTACTAGCAGAGATTGACTGGGATCCTAGCTTTGACATTCTGGAGTGAAGGTCTGAGGGAAATGGGGACTTCACCATTTTGTTTTGAACTTCAGCATTACTTAAAAAAGACCTTCAACAAAAACTGCTGCTACTCAAGTGTTGGGCCAGATATGGACAAGGACTAGGTTGTGCCAAGTCCAAGCCCCTCCTTGGAAACTGGCAAGGTCACAGAGTGACCTGGTGGCCTGAGAGACCCTGGCTAGCTTGAGCTCCTCCCATGCTCTAAGGTACTCGGTTGCAAGAGATAACCTCAGAACACACTATTTTCAGCATTTTTCCTTCAGGCAATCTCATTTTACTGAGCTTACAAAAGAGAAGATCAAGTTCCTTTTCATCATTCTCTTCTTTATCTTGGTCATTCCTCTTTTATGGTACATGCTCCATGGAGAAAACTCTAAAAGGGGATTGTTGGCACTGCCAGCATTATGGCCATAAACCCTAGTAGCTGCTGTGGTTGAACTTTAAAGATAGTAATTATGGTATTTGTTAAGTGCTTACTTTGTGCTAGGCACTGTACTAAGCGCTGGGGTGGATACAAGCAAAACAAGTTAGACACAGCCCCTGTCCTATGTAGGGCACACAGTCTCAATCCCAGTTTTATAGATTAAGTACCTGAGGCACAGAGAAGTGAAATGACTTGCCCAAGGTCACATGGCAGACAAGTTGCAGAGCCAGTATTAGAACCCATGACCTTCTGACTCCCAGGCCCATGTTCTATCCACTACATCATGCTGCTTTCTTAGATAAGAGGTTTTGAGATTTTCTGTGGGTTTCAAGTCCTATCTGCTTGATTGGCACAGGAAAATTGAGAATTCACTTTACTTAGATTCATGCTGCAAAGGAATGGTCAGAAACTACATTAATGACAGTTGGGTTGCTGATAATGAAAAATTCAAAGAAAAATTTAAATAAAAATGTCAGTTAGTCTAGCCAGTAAACGACCATGCTATTTTTTGTAAAGTTTATAAAGTTACTTTGTAGGATAGAACAAGAAAATTACGGACTATATTTCCTTATAATAGTATAATTTGCAATAGACTACTATTACTAGACTGCTATAATTGTAGCACAGTTCTATATATTTGAACATAAAGATCAAGAGATTCACAAAAACAGTGCACATATTTATCAATCTTCTTTGGTTTGCTATTTTTTCTGGACTGAAGGCTTATTTTTCCAGCTAAAGCAAAAAGCTTACTTTTTTCCCAGTTTCTCTTCTATCCGAACTTTCCAGTCTTCTATTCGCTCTCTAACTAGAGCTTTTAGAGGTGCAATGTAGACAGCCTGAAAAGGAAACAAAAAGATGCAAACCAAATGACACTATAAACTGTAGAAATAATAACAATGTGACAGTTGTGACCTTACATGGTAAGTGGGTGTGTGTTTGGGACTCCCAGGACTACCAGGAATGATCTATACCCACTTAACATTTCCTGGAGTATAAGCTCCTTGTGGCCAGAGAATGTGTCACTTGCTTCTATTTTATCTTCCCAAGTGCCTTGTTTAGGGCATCATATTTACTGTGCACTGAATAAATACACTTCTTCCCCCCTCCCTGCTGGGCCTTCCTCCTCCAGGAAATTTTCTTGCTGTTGGGCACACCAGCCAACGCACTCTTGGTCAAGACCTAACTTTCTGGACTCTGTCTGAAAGTAACAATCTACTAGGGAATTCAGTGAAAAAAGATGCAATCTACCAGTAATTAAGTTGAAGAGTGGAAAGGTACTCTCCTATATGGGACTTAGGAAAGTTCAATTTACATAGCATCTCCAGAGGGTCTCCCTTGAAAGCAAAGATCACATAATAAATTTAAGTACTTTTCAAATTATAGCTGGATGGGTATTTCAGCTAGATGCTATTTTCCACATCTTCAAAAGAGAAGCAAAAGTACACTGCCTGAATACAAACCTTTGAAGAGGGATATTTATTGAAGATTCTGAAGATGGCTAATTCTGCAGCAACAGTCTTTCCTGACCCCGTGGGGGCTCCCAGCAGAACATTACAGTCGGTGTGATAAACCGTGTGAAAGATCTGTGTCTGTACAGGGTTAAAGTGGGTGAATTTGTACAGTGATTCATATTTCCGGCATCCCAAGGCAGTGATGGGTAAAGGCTGAAGATCCAGGAGTTCTGAAATAAAGGAATATATAACCGCTCAGAATTTTACCATTACAAAATGCCGATTCTTCACAGAGACTGGAAGAGGGGGTAGTGATGGCAGGGCTCATGAATGGGGCTTTAGATTATAAAATGAAAAACTGGAATCTCAATTTTTGAAAGGAAATATTGATTTTAGAAAGGATTTGGAGTAGGCCACAGATCATGTGCTTGTTGCACAGTGCCCTGGATGGTCTGCAAGGTTAATAGCTTGTTAGCATAGTGCACTGCACCCAGTGGGCGCTCAGTAAATACCATTACTACTATTGCAACATGGTTTTCCATTATTTGATAATTAGTGAAGATGAATTAATTGATCAATGGTATTAAGTGCATACTGCACGCAGAACACTGTATTGTAGCACTTGGGAGAGAACAATACAACAGAATTAGCAGGTACACCTTCTGCCCAATACAAACTTACTCTCTAGAAGGAGCTTACAGTCTAGAGGGACTGAATCTAAAATATTTTCTTAGAAGGCAACTTGGGGGAGAAGGGGAGCTATTTTCAATGTGTACTTCCAAAATCTATGACACTCATACAGAACATTTTTCAAAGTCACTATTATTAGTTTTATATTAAATTTTAAATATGCACTTGCATTTTAATGTGTATCAATTCAAAGGAATGTAAAGAATCTCAGGAGTTTGCATGTTTTCTGAAAAATATGAAACTCTAGTAAAGAAAGAGGTCACCCAGGAAAGAAAAGTGATCAATCAGTGAGTGTTTACTGTGTGCACAGCACTGTACTAAGCACTTGGAAGAGTACAACAGCAGTGGTTCACAAGTTCCCTGAAGTGAATTCAAAATACATGAAGCTTTCCAAACACACAGATACATACACATACACACACACACAATCCTTCTAAGCAATGTTATTACATGTTGGACTATCATGAAATGACCGTGCACAGGGCTTTTTTTTTGTGCACTAAGTACTTCTAGTTGAAGAAATCTTATCACAAAGAGACTTTGCAGTTTGGACCAAATAGATTTTTATTGTGATCCTTGAGCAGAGACCCTCAGGGGCGGAAGAGAAAGTGGACTGTTTGATTGCTTTTCTCAGCGGTGATGGCAGAGCACAATGCCACGTACATTAAAAACGCTCAATACATGACATATATAAAGGATGATGGTCAAATGCATGCCAGGTATAAGATCCTTTCAAATCATACTTTTTTATCCAATTTTCCAGACAGGTCGAAGTGAGGATTTCTGAACTTATTCACCACACAGTTCACAAAGGACTAAGATTTTTGACTCATTCAGTCTCTGTCCCACAGATGTTTTCTTTGAAGTTTTTTTTTTATCATATGAGAACCCAAAGAGGCTTTTTATCATGCCTCAAATGGGAGATTTTTCACAAAAATCAAAATGCTTTTAAAACAAATAGCAAAATGCTATTTTGTGCACGCTTAGAATGTTAACAGCGAAGCAGCATGGCTCAGTGGAAAGAGCCTGGGCTTGGGAGTCAGAGGTCATGGGTTCGAATTCCTACTCTGCCACTTGTCAGCTCTGTGACTGTGAGCAAATCACTTCACTTCTTGGCACCTCAGTTACCTCATCTGTAAAATGGGGAAGAAGACTGTGAGCCTCACGTGGGACAATATGATTACCCTGTATCTACTCCAGCACTTAGAACAGTGCTCTGCACATAGTAAGCGCTTAACAAATACCAACATTATTATTATTATTATTAACTATTGATATTCACAAACAGGCCTAGTTCTTCTACAATGTTAGGGTTGCTTTCTTGAGAAGCCTTGCATTGTGGAAAACTCATATGGTAGCACTCAATCCCCCTGATGCTGCACAGGTGTGCACAAGTTCATGGCAAGCTGAACCCAAACAGCCTCACGTTGTTGGAAGAACATTCTCTAATCCTGAACAGTACTCTAGCCATAACATGCTGGGAAAGCAAGTGTTATGTCAGAACTGTATGTGCCAGGTATCAAATGTTACAGTTCTATTTATGGGTTAAGTTCATTAAGAGGTGACTTCTGTGGAAAGATGACTGGAGGTACTACAGGGAAGGGTGGTTTGAATAGACCTGTGCCCAATAGGACAGCCTCATTATGTATTTCACTCAAGTGGTTTATTGGAATGCATCGAATCCATGAGTTTGTAATGTCACTGTTGGTAAGATTTATGCATTTGTTGTATTTAATGGTAGCCATGGATCCATTAGTTGGATAAAGAGGGATTGTCTACTTCCCATAAAGTAGTTACAATTTTAATGAACTCATGAATAAGGCTATGTCAAAAGGCTATACTGTTTTAAAAGCATTTCTCAAACTTTTACTGAGCTCTCCAGGAGGTAATCTGGACACTGGGAGGTGGAGTGGTTTAACTTAATGGGGAAGCATCACGTTAATCAATCAATGGTATTTATTGAGAGCTGTGTATAGAGCAATGTACACTTGGGAAAATACACTAAAACAGAGTTGAGAGACACATTCCTTTCCCACAACAAGCTATACTGATGAGTGCTTTGTTTCTATCTACCTATGAAGCTAAGAATCACCAGAAACTAGACCTAACTAAAGTGGAGAAAACAGTAAGTCCTGGGATATTTCACTTCATTCATTAAAAAAGTTATCAAACCAGAGTCAAGTTGCCGAACTTCTTTCTTGGGCCTTGAAGATCTGATGAATACAATGAGCAATGTACAAGACACTTGCAAAAAAAAACCTTCAATGAAGATTTCACTTCACATTAAAGAGGCTTCTTAGTTTCCAAGGACTCAAAAGTTATGTTCTCATTCACAAGAGGATTAAGAGGTAACCTCCCACTAAAACTGGCCTCCAATGAAAAGGAATTTTTATGTTAGGAAAATATGCAGGAATTTAAACCCACTTCTTACATTCTTATGGAAATCCCATACCCAGATCCTCTCAAAAGAAAATTTAACATCAATAATAATTTCCTACAAGAGGAAATACATCTATAACCTGGCAGAATATGCTTCTACTATCAATACCCTAAGAGATCACAAATGAAATATTCAAATTAATTGAAACCTAAACATAATGGAAAATAATAAAATCATCTTGATAGTGCTATTAAAACTTCAAAGGTTTTTTTACTTTTTTCATTTAGTCTATGCAGATAATGAACAAGGACTTTGTTCCAGAATTCCTGAAGAACAAGATTGAATTCTGTTACATATTAGCATATATTTGCAAATTCTTTGTGTTGAGTGCAGATCTTGGTCTTTTTGTAAATATACAAAATCTATCCAAAGACTGATAAGAATCAGGTAAGAATAGACAGTTCCATGCACACAAACTGATGAATAAACAGTTAACTGAATTAGGAAAACATTTCTGAAACACTCTAAAGGGTACATACCTTTAGATTAGCAATTCTTTTGAGAAATAACAAGCACATTGAAAAGACATAAAGGATACATATGCTGCATAACATTCATGTAGAAATATGTATGAAAATTTTAAACTGTTGGATTATGTATTAATTTTCACATTAATACTCTGCAGTTAGTGCTGCATAATTACTATGAATTGATATTTATGCTTTAGAAACTCTCTGAAGTGGGAACAGTTCAACTTAAAAGTTTTAATCTTATTAATAAAAAACTCTTTATTTGTCATTAAACAAAAGTACCAGTGAACAGCTCCAACATGCCAATTTTTTAGGTAGGTAGGCAAAAAACACCAAACAATTTTCCAAGATATATATACCCAGAAAATATATACAGTTTTAATGGCACTGATCAAAAATATCAATATTGTAAACAAATGACCCATCATAGCACTGTGTGAGAAGGTTACCTGTATGAGGAGGATGTCTTTCTGGAAGAATAAGATGTTGAAAGTTGATGATACAAACAGCCTCTGCTCCTAACCATCTATCGGATACCGCTCGAATATAGTACTGGGAAGGCAGAGGTTCGAATATAGGTATTGTGAACACCAGCTGTTGAGGCTCTTTACCAATAACCTATCACATTAAAAAAAAGCATGGAATAAATCTGAATTTCCAGATTAGCTATTCTCTCAAATACCCATTATACGATGCATGGCACGTACTCTTTGTTCTCCAATGAACACTCCGAACGCCTAGTACAGTGCTCTACACAGTGATGGCTCACAATAAAGACTATTGACTGATAAACACAGCAAGAAGACTGAAAGACTAATGGCTATAGAGCTGTACAAAAGACACACAATGAGACCCTATATATTTCCTTTTTTTTGTTGTGGTCTAATGATAATTATGGTATTTGTTAAGCAAGTACTATGTGCCAAGCCCCTGGGGTAGATAGAATCAGATCAGGGAGAGCCCTGTCCCATAGAGAGCTTACAGTCTAATAGAGTAGGAGAACTGGTATTGAGGCCCCCATTTTACAGATGAGGAAGTTGAGGGACAGGGTTAGTTGGATGACCTGCCCAAGGTGAAACAGCCTGCAAGTGGTGTAGCCAGGATTAGAACCCAGGACTCCTGACTTCCAAGCCAGTGCTCCTTCCATATCTAAATACTGTCAGCCTTGTTATGCAACCACTTCATCTGTCTTTCCATTCACAGCGTTCTCTAAGTCTCCTTCAGGAGGAGCTGCAAGATGTTAATGTATTTCTTGTTTCGCTTGAAGTTGTTTTTAGCTCTCAACTGAAATTTGGTTTCATTGTTCACTCAGGTCCTTGTTCCAATTAGTATTATGTGATACTGTCACATTCAATCAATTGTACTCAGAGTATCGATTAAAAGCTAAGCACTGTACTAAGTCTTTGAGAGAGTACAACAGAAGCAAAAACATATGCTCCCTATCTTTTAAAAGCTTGACATTGAGCCATCTCAATAGCTTGGATGCTACTTATGTATAAACTGATCTTATTGCTAGGGTTTGTTCCATAGGTGACAGTGATCAATCCAGAACATGATATTCATGTTTCTGTGCTGATTAATACACCCTTTAAATGATACTCTTTGTACTTTAGCTGTGTTCACCTTTAGACTATCAGATCGCTCTAGACTGTAAGCTCATTGTCAGCAGGGAATGTTTAGTACAATACTCTGCACATAGGAAACAATTAATATGACCAATTGATTAATTCATGTTGGGAGGCTGGATGGTGTTGGTAATTTGAGTTGATACATGGCACCCTCCATGACAGGAAAGGAAGGCTATTATTTACTTTTCTAGTCCCATGAAGTCTAATGCCTTTTTTCCCCCACATTTTGGTATCACATCCTACGTTGGCATTGGAAGTCCCCATGACAATCTGCTTGCCAGGATTTGGTACCTCTTTAGGGACTGTTTTTGTTTTTATTTTTTAAATGGTATTTTGATAAGTGCTTACTATGTACCAGGCACTATACAAAGTGCTGGGGTAGATGCAAGATAATTAGGTTGGACACAGTCCCTTTCCCACAAAGGGCTCACAGTCTTAATCCCCATTTTACAGATGAGGGAACTGAAGCACAGAGGAGTTAAATGACTTGCTCAAGGTCACATAGCAGACAAGTAGAAGAGCTGGGATTAGAATCAGGTCCTTTTGATTCCCAGGCTAATGCTCTATCCACTAAGCCATGCTGCTTCCCTGTTGAATGTTCAGATCCCAGGAGAATTTTCTTTCATTTCTTCACGATTCATTAGATGTTCTATGGGACAGATGCACTAATGTGGCAAAGACAGTTGGACTAGACTGTGAGCTCCATGTGGTGCAGCGATTAAGTCCAACCTGAAAAACTTGTGCTCACCCCAGCGCTTAGAAAAGTGCTTCATACATATTAAGCATTACCAAATACCATCACAACAGCAATAACAATATTGTAAGGTAAGCATGGTGTGGAGTGGAGTGCTGGTTTGGCATCAGTCTTTTTTTCAGCTACACATGTGCCCAAGGGTAGGATCTTCCCCAACAGGAGCTCAAGCAATCAATACAAAGAAAACTACTAACATCTAGCTCTCCTCCATATCTGAATAAGATGCCGTAAAAGCAGTGAATTTTTTTTCTACGTTTGCAGGCATAGACTGAAAAGATGGGGCTTTTTAAATGTGGAATTTGTTAAGCGTTAAATATGTGCCAGGCACTATACTAAGTGCTGGGGTAGATATAAGATAATCAAGTTGGACACAGTCCATGTCCCACAGGGGGTTCACAGTATTAATTCCCATTTTACAGATGACTTACAGATCATGAGCCTCTGAAGGGGAAGGATCCGCATTTAATTTCCACCTATGTACTCTTTCCCAGGGCTTAAAACAGTGTTCTGCATGATGAAAGAGTTCAATAAATACTATTACTACCACTAATAGTTCCTTCGTCATTATGCACATGGAAAGGTCATCCTTTCTTTATTCTATTGCTATTTGACACGCCATAGAGTGGTTTGGATTCTGCTTCTAAGCACCATGATGTTCCCAGAGCTTTGGCTCAAAAGGAGCTCACCGCCACCCTCTCGTTCCAGAATGTCATATCCCATCTGGATTGTTGGTCTCTGTTGTCCCTCAAAAGAGTGCTGCACTGCTGCACTGCTTGAGACTGTTTCTCTGGAACCTAAAGAATGTCTTTTACTCACTGCCAGAAGTTGCTCCATTTTGGCTCAAGGTTATATATCTTCATTATTAACAGTAATGATTGAACTCATCCTGGGTGATGTGTGTAGTACTAGGAACTGGGGGGGGGGGGGTGTCACAGAGAATGATTAAGACATAATCGCTATCCTCAGGAGTTTACAGTCTAAGGGGGAAAGGGGTGAGGGAGATTAACTGAATATATGATATTGCTTGCTGAAGGAATGTACTCGTTACAAAAATAATTTTCACTGTCACATGGTTTCTTATATTCTCTACTGACCAATAATAATGTTGGTATTTGTTAAGCGCTTACTATGTGCAGAGCACTGTTCTAAGCGCTGGGGTAAACACAGGGGAATCAGGTTGTCCCACGTGGGGCTCACAGTCTTAATTCCCATTTTACAGATGAGGGAACTGAGGCACAGAGAAGTTAAGTGACTTGCCCACAGTCACACAGCTGACAAGTGGCAGAGCTGGGATTCCAACTCATAAGCCCCGACTCCAAAGCCCATGCTCTTTCCACTGCGCCACGCTGCTTCTAATGCAGACCAATGAAAGGGCATATGTTCACCTGCTTCTTCTGAATGAGAAAATATTCCGAATGGTAAATATGGTCATTAGTTGGATCTTCCACCCAAATCCACCAGGGTTCCCCAACAGTACCATGCACCTAGGGTGAGAAAAACAGGGATCTGGTGTTAGACGATACCACTAAAAATGTACATTGGCAAACTGGATTCATAAACAGGAAATCTCCCTTTCTGAAATAATTTGAGGCATGTGAGATGAGAAATCTGATTTCAATTACACTGGATATTAACCTACTTCATTTTAATTTTCAACATCTGGTTAATTTTTCTTTGCCATAATAAATAAAATTAAGTAGCATTCTAATAAGTAAAATACGGAAGATATGTCCCAGGATATGGGTCTGAAACACTGATGAGACTTCTGAGCACAAAGGAAACAGGAAAATGCTTCTTATATGGATAGATTATGTGACCAATGTGTTTATTCTAAAAGAGATACCACAACAGGAACAAAAGCTCAATAATAAACAGTTTAGATTCAGAAATAGTTTTAAAAGAATTAGGTCTTGACTAAGGATGACAAACCATTATAACCAGTGGTAGGTGAGGAAAATGATGACAAAGTTAGTGGCAAAGGAGGATTGAAGCTCTTGTGCCGAGGACTCAGGTGTACTGTTTAAACCACAAGATTATAGGTGCCCCCACCCCTTGGGGGTGATAGGGAGCTACAGAGTCAGTTGCCCCATGGAGCTGTTTTAACAAGAACCCCAAGATTGCTCACCTCAGGTCTCTGACAAGACCTTACTATACCCAAAATGCTGGATTTCTAGCCTAAACATTTGAAGCCCTACCCTCACAGTCCTTATCCTCTTCTAGTACCTCTGCCTCCTTTTTTCTTCTGGGCTCAAAATGAGAAGTTGGCACCTGTGCCAGAGACATGTTTAAAAATGCCCCAATATCCTACTGGAAAAAAACAAAACAAAACAAAAAACCAAGGCTTTGTCTTTTTTTTCGGGGGTTTGGTCCAAGTTCCAGGAAGAAAAATACTGAGTGGGATCCATAGATCAGAAATTGAAACATAGAATGGCATACAATCAGTAGCCATCTCAGTTGAATTAGTGTATCAACATGTGATTATAACGGATTATTATTGTTTACCAGAATAAATACTGACACATTTCATGACCTTTTTATTTATTTGAAAGATACGCTGGTTTTCTCTCATTTTTTAAGCCTCCTTATACCCGGACCACTATTCCAGTGGCAAATCTAGTGCTTCCTGCTTTTTACCTGATCATGCCACTTGAAGTCAGGGCAGATGCTCAGTCTAACCCGGAGCACGGTGCGGGTAATGGGCTGGATAGCTGCTTCCATTGTAATGGAAGGGATTTGATGGACACATTGCTTGACCTTTAACCCAATATTCACATGATGCAGCATGTGACCTGCAAAGAAAAGAACAGGTTAAGCAAATGTGCATAAACAGGAAAAACCATACAATCTGACTTGTAAATGGGATTTCAGAGACTGGAGTTTTATTGCTTGGTGTTCTGTTATGGTGTAGAAAATGGTTGACACCCATGACCTGGTGCGTTGGAATATTTTGTAATACTTAACTTGAGTTGTTAATTCAAACTCTGAAAATCAGTATTAACCCTTCTTTAAAGATTATCGCCAAGATTCAAAAAGTTATTCAGCATGGACAATAGCTAAACTATTCCATGTCAGCTTTTCTTCTTCCTATGGAATTTTGAGACTGCTCTGAGGCTGACTTGCAGTGTCTACCACAATCATGAAGCATGACAGTAACATGGGATGACTCTGAATTTTTACAATCCTGATTTGCATCTCTTATGAAAATAAGTTCAAAGAGGATGTTGCACTTCAAAAACAAAAATAAGAGTAAAGCTAGACCTGACATAACTGTTTCAAAAACCATGAAAATCAATTGATATCATGCTTAGATGCCATAAATGAAAATTTTCTAAAATATTTACATGGGCGTGGGCAAAGCCAAAAGCTGGAGATGTACTGACATCCATTTCCTGGTATTGATCTGACTTCTTGCACAAGAAAGGCGAACATTTGACTGGATGAAACCAAATATATGCTTGCCTGATCATCTTTTCCCTCCATAGGTGGTTTGTAAATGTGGAGAAATATAAACACACATCAGAAACCAGAGAAAAAGAAGACTTTTTTAGCTTTGCCAGATTCTAGATTTAATAAGAACATTTGGAGGGGTAGTTGAGTTCATAGTATTCTATCTTATGTCCCTAAGTCTAATATTTTTCAAAACTGCAGAGCTTCAGAGAGTCCCTGAGTAAGGACATGCTGGTAACTGGCTGGGGATGGATCTTTTAGCTCCATCTCATCTTTCTGACTTAATTCCTCTGAATCCCAGACCAAACATTTCACGTCTGCTCATAAGACTAGTCAAAACATAAATCCCAAAAACATATTATACAAATGATTTTGCGGTGAGGGGATTAAAGATTACAAACCGAAAGTATTGACAAAAACTTTTCCTTCCACTATAATACCATAAGTTTTAGTAGCAAAACCACGTGAATATTTTAGTGCTCACAGGCTATGTATTTGGGTTTTCCTCCCTTACTGCTGGACTCACCTCCATCAGTGGTTCCCGAGCAGCTGAACATCCTTAAAATTACACATTAACTTCTAAAAGCTTCCGGTTTACGTTTTGCAAGTTAAAATCAAACAGAAAAATGCCAGCAAGGCACTGCTGAAGTATGAAGAATGATTTTACTCAGCTGCTTCCCTACTCAGTAGTACTCTGAAATCCTTCAGACCCTCTTAAAATCTTAGTTTCCCCCCTCCATCCTCCTGTCCCGCTCACTACCCCTAAATGACATTATAAGTCTAATGAAAGCTTCCAACTGATATACAATTAAAACTTAAAGTGCCAAAGAAGCCAAGCCTCTCCAGTTCTGAAGACCAAGTTTCCACTTCAAAGAGCAAAATGTTTACACTTACAAAGTTTACAACAAAATACAAAAACAAGATTATTGTCCATTTATGAAGAGGAAGATAAATTTAGGTCCAAAGTGAGCATGGAAATGATACTCAAATATTTCTGAATAAAAAGTAACACATACCTTTGTATGGTTCATATAACTTCATGGGGGTTTGGACTAATTTTTTTCAGTAGGGCAATTTTCAGAGGCTGTACTATTCTAGTACCAGATAGGTCATGAAAGGAGAAGCAGCATGAGAAGCAGCATGAGAAGCAGCATGGTTTAGAGGAAAGATCACAGGCTTGGGAGTCAGAGGTCGTGGGTTCTAACCCCAAGTCTGCCACTTAACAGCTGTATGACTTTGGGCACATCACTAAATTTCTTTGAGCTTCAGTTACCTCATGTGTAAAATAGAGATTTAGACTGTGAGCCCCACGTGGGACAACCTGATTACCTTGTATCTACCCAAGTGTTTAGAACGGTGCTTGGCACGTAATAAGCGCTTAAATACAATTAACATTATTATTATTATTATAAAGACATAACCAAATTGTCCTTGTCCTCCTAGTCCCTGGCTTGATGCCTTCATTATTTGTTGGCACTCAAGAGAACTTTCAGCTGCCTATCACTCTCTAGCACTTTGTTCATGCTCACAATGATGAAGAGGTGAGGAGACTTTCTTGCAGGAGTGCATCAAATCCAGAGCACAAAGAAAATGCAGAGGTTTTATAACTCTCGCCCCAGGACTAAAGATAGCCAGCTATCAGACTGGATGGACCTCATTTTAAAATTTTTTTATTTTTTTAAAAGGTATTTTTTAAAGTGCTTATTTTATGCTATACATTGTTCTAAGTGTTGGGATAGACTTGAGGTAATCAGGTTGGACACAGTCCATGTCCCACATGGGACTGACCACCTTGACCCCCATTTTACAGCTGAGGTGACTGAGGCAAATAGTTAAGGGACTGGCCCAAGGTCACACAGCAGACAATAGATACAACTATTGTCTGAAGTGGCAGAGACAGGATTAGAACTCATATCCTTCTGACTCCCAGGCCCATACCCCATCCTCTAGGTCACGCTGCTTCTCTGACCCTCATGATGTAGTGGGGGTGGTGAGGAAAACAACCAAAAGCTTAAGACAAGGACCTACAGTAATAAGGAACTTACAGTCCAATGAGAAGATAAGTGACAAAAACAAACATAAATTTAGGAATGTACGTAAGAGCTGAGGAATTCAACAGGGAAGGTTTGGCCCAGTATTGGGGGGTTAGACCAACAAGTCTTCTAGGAAGTGAGTTTTATAATTTTTTTTATGGAAAGTTGGGGCTTGTCTTGTTGAAGTGGGGTGTGGCGGTCAGTCCAGGCAGAAGGGATGGTGTAGGCATTGGCTCAGAGGCTGAACAGCCTAGCATGAGGTCAAGTAAGAAGGTTAATGTGGGCTGATCTTTGGAATAAATGTGAAGCTGCAATTTTCACAGGGAAAGAAAAATAAATTTAATGAACCAAACAAGGGTATGGGCATTTCTCTGCTAATATGGAAAAGCTTCCTCCTGTATTTATTTTGTCTTCAGAAAACGAGATTTAATTTCCTAGGGGCAATGACTTGAGCCGTTTTAACGCACTCTTACCTATTTCATCTTTCCTCATGTCCTTCAATTTGTCCACTGTGAGGTTTTTATCTTCGAGTTTTGTCAGGACGGAAGGCGGCAGCACTGAGAATTGCCTCAGAGGACTGGCCCAGCCCCACAGTCGTTTGTCAATGACTTTGCTGAGGTTGAGGAGGCGGTACGTCATGGCAGGCCAACGCTTCCTCAGCGCCACTTCAAAAAGGGCCCGGACAATTCGGGCGGCATTCTGCAGGACAAAGAGTGGGGGGAGAGAGCCAAAATGGAAGTCTGTGTTTAACTTTAATGTTGAATAAGGAGCTGCTGAGATTCTGTTTTAATGAAATTAGAATCCACTTGAGATATTTCAAGGCCAAAGCTTGAACCAATCAATCATATTTATTAAGCACTTACTGTGTGCCAAGCACTGTACTAAGTGCTTGGGAGAGTACAGTACAATAGAGTTGGTATACATGTTCCCTGCCCATAGCTAATTTACAGTCTAGAGAAAAAAACGAAGCAATGACAACCTTTTGTACAAACTTGGACTGGGCAGTCCTGAATGGCAACCTCAGACAATGTCTACAATTTCCCTATTAGGGAAGGAAATTTCCACATTAACTGGACCTGGCACTGTGGTTAGAGCATGGGCCTGGGAGTCAGAAGGTCGTGGTTTCTAATCCTAGTCTATCGCTTGTCTGTGTGACCTTGGGCAAGTCACTTTACTTCCTCTGTGCTTCAGTTACCTCATCTTTAAAATGGGGATTGAGACTGTGAGCTCCACATGGGATAGGGACTTTTTCCAATCTGAATTGCTTGGCCGAACACTCAGTACAGTGCCTGGAACATAGTAACCATTTAAATCCATAATAATAATAATAATTAATTAGGGGACTGGGAGGGGGCTTGTGTATTTGCATGGGTGAGTGCTATGATGCAAGTTTTCCCGTTAGGCTAAGTTCTTTGAAGGCAGCGTGTGTCTGCTAGCTCTACTGTACCCTCTCAAGCACTTAGCACACTGCTCTGCATACTGTAGTCAATAAATCCTCCTGATTAATGCAGGACTTTTAAAGAACACAAACCCATGTTATAGGAGAATAGGATAAAAGTCTGGCAAATACAGTTATTCTAATATAGGTTCTGGGATCCAAAACATCAGTTTAGCAGGGTATGACTGACATATACAAAGTGAACTACTCCAGAACAAAAAAACCAACATTTCTGGTAGGGGAAGAGAGTGGAAACTATTCTCCAATTCGACCAGCTAGGGAGTGCTTACTGCTGCTGCAGTTCAGCTCAGCTCCTTGCTTTTTATGGTTTTTGTCAAGTGCTTATTATGGTCCAGGCACTGTACTAAGTGCTGGGGTAGATACAAGAAACACGTTGAGAACAATCCCTGTCCCATATGGGGCTAACAATCTTAATCCTCATTTTACAGGTGAGGTAACTGAGGCACAGAGAAGTTACGTGACTTGTCCAAAGTCACAGAGCAGATACGTGATGGAGTCAGCCACGTCCACACTCTATCCTCTAGGCCATGCGCCTTCTCTCTGGTTCTGTTCCCTATTGACAAAGGGAGGCTAACCAACGTTCCTCCCTCTCAGAACAGTAGCTGGTGGTTGCTGCTGCTGCAGTTTCAAACTGAAGTGGCCTGAACTGACTCTGTTTGGTGTTTGGGAAGGAGAAGGTGGAGACAGCGTTCACAGCCAGCCATCACCACAAAAGGCTTTTCTTTGCTTGGCATCAAAAGACTCTGAGTACAAGTGGAGCAAGGACTTCCTCATCCTCTGCTCCATCCCAGTGATGGCACTTCAGCTCCAGGTGGGCTTCTTCCTCAACAGCACCTGCTCAACATGGCAGAAATGGGTACACTGAGGCCCAAGTGGCAACAGAGTTTGGGGATGGTTTATTATTTCTGAATAAAACTAAATAGGGTCCGGTTAGAACCTTCATCAACTAGGGAGTTATGCTATACTGAGATACATTTTAATGGGGGTCTTACTCCAAATCACTGAATTGAAAAGGCTCATCAACAAGCTTTGACTATGATCAAATACCTAGACAGAGGAAAAATCTATGCAGGGTGTGGGGGAAAAAAAAGAATGTGTACTTCCTTTACTTTGCAGCTGTGTACCTCCTGGAGGAAGCTTAGGAGAGGAGGGAGGAAGGGTACAAGGCAGAAGGGGACAGCTGATCAAGCTTTTGTGGGCTGGGAATTATTTTGTACTCACTAATGAAGATGTTTCAGTATTTTCAACATGGCTTAAGGACTCAACACATTGTCCAGTAATGATTTTACAAGAAAGAAGGACCGACTAACTCGTTAGGACAGGCAAACACCATTTCATTACAATAGTGGAAGCCTGGGGCTACAAAAGGTGCCAGTTCAGGTTGATAATAGGGCTGTGGGATATTCTCTGCTTGGGCAGAACCTCACTTTTACTTCCCAACTGTTTCTAACTCATCATCTTGCTTTCTCCTCTCCTCTCTGTCCAGGTTAATCAGAGGTTTATCGACAGTAGCTCAAATTACTTAGTATATTGCTAAAATAATAATAATGATAATTTGGGCGTTTTTTAAGCATTTAAAGTGATTGGGCAGAAACAGACTATCAGAATGGATACAGTCCTGATCCCACATGGAGCTCGGAGTCTAAGAGAGAGTGAGAGAGGTATTTTATCTCCATTTTACACTGCACTGCACTGTCTCACCACCTGACAAGATCTCCTTAAAAGAGGGATGCAGGTATGGTTTTGTCATGCTAATATATTCACTCTGCAAGGGCATATGTATTTTTCCAAAAAGGTTTTGCTAGGACCCACCAGCAGAGTAAGGGATATTCTTCCGACAGCACACACCTATCAGGAGATAGCACTCCGAAGTCTTGGAAGAACTGGTTATGTGCATGCATGCAGCATTGGATGCAGGGGTTACTTCACATGTTTTCCCTTAGAGGTTCTGCAATTATGAAGAAACAGCTCTCACATTCTAGGTGGATGTATGTGTCAAATAGCCTAGACCAATTTCTTTGCAGCCAGTGGCTGCATTTTAATGACATTTTAATGCCCATATTAAAATGCTATTTGAGATCAACGCAAAAGCCAGAAATCTAGTGGTCTTGCTTCTGCCAAGCACTGGACTGCACATGTACTGAATAGTTGTCTGGCTTCCTACTGGAGGACCATATGCACTCTAAGACCAAAGAAGAATGGGATAAATTAAGGTTTCTCACCACACCTGTCTTCACTTCATCTATTTTATGAAATCATCACTCTAGTGCTTTGTTACTTCTATTGGTTTCTCGAACGCTTTCAATAATTGTATCAACATTAATCCCAGCTATATATTTGTAAACTTTTCATTCATTCTCCTTGTGTTTAGCTACAAAGGACTCCTGTGTATCTTTACTTCAATAAATTACTGTGTACAAGGTAAGTTCTAGTGAAATGAAGTCAAAATTAGCATCAATTTATGCTATACTCTCTCACCTTATTTTTCAGAAATAATAAAACTTGGTAAGATGGTAATTCTTTATTTTTAGAGAGGATAGATCTCAACTTTTACCCAACTGCCAAGTAGTTATCAATAAATGATGGATAATAATGAAATGGAACTGGAAAAATTGTACATGCTGGGTGCAATTTTCCTAGGGATGTAATGCTTAATAGAGGAAATTACTCTCCTTTCTTTTTATTTAAGTGGAAAAAGGATTGAGGAAAAAATCTATTTTGCCTCATACAAGGTCTTGAATACCGAAATCAAATTACTAGAGGTTAAGGTCCCACTATATGTTCCCCCCGCTTCCCCTTTTAAAAGGTTATAAATCCCATGAACTGTGGTTGGGGTGAACACTTTTCGTTCGGTTCCCAATATTAGATTCTCAAGGGCAGGTGAAGGGTTTGTTTGGTCAGAACTAGAATGTGATCATCTCTGAAGTGCGTTTAAGACTCATTTATTTAACTTGGTTTTATAAGTAATCAGAAATGTTGATATTTCCAACATGCACAAAAAGCTACAAAGTCATAAACGTGTCTTCCAGTTTTATAAATTGTCCTATGCCTAACCTTCATGAATGTTCTTTTAAAGGCATTAAATATATGAGGATGGATACCACATCAATCATTATTTCCATTTACCGTTGTTAATCAGAAATCACAGTGCTCAACAAAAACGATAGTTTGGAAATGCCAAAACTGTTAAATCTATCTGAACCCCATTTTTTAGAAAAAAATAGAACTAAGAGCATGGATTTCACATTGGAAAAGGCAGCTGGAAGGCAAGCATTTCTAATATAAAAGGACTTTCTGGCAGCACCTCCACTTCTTGTATATTTCTTTTGGATTGAGATATTTCAGAAAGTCTTGGGAGAAATTGAGGAAGGAGCTGAGACACAGATTGAACTCTTTACCTGTGCAACATACGCAGAATCTGAAATAAGGGAGAAGCTGTCGATCTCGCCTCGGCTAATGTAGGTTTGAAGGAGGATATTTATTTTTCCATAACTGTTCTCTACACCGCCAGGAGCAGAAAGTTCACAGAAATTGTTCAGTAAGACATCTAATTCTTCTATTTCCTCTTCTCTGACCTAGAAGAGAAGTGTTCTTTAGGAATGGCAGGGCTGCTGTGCAAATCCTCAACCACAAAATTAAACACATCGTCTAAACCTTTTTCTTTTGTACTTTGAAATAAAAATGTACTGTTTATGAAGCAAAGACAATTTAATGTGAACCTATCTCACAATGGACCCAATTACATTTTATTATTCATCACCAATATTAAGGTTGTCATTGACATATAAAAAAGATATATGCCACAAAAATTGAATCTTCTGACCCTACCATCCTCCAATTGATGAGATTTCATTTTTTATTTGACCAGAGTAAAACCTCTGTCCATCTGGATTATGGCAATCTTGAATTAACATTGAATGCATTCATTACAGTCATATATTTTTCATGCGGCATAATACATTCAGAGCTCAAAACTGTGAAGTAGTATGATTCATGGTATTAAAGCTTCACTGTTAATAAGATTAAGTCATAAGACAAGAAATATTCATGTCTCCAGTTTGAATAATACATACCTTATAACATTATCTTCCATTACCCACATATTGCAAAACAAAGCATAAATCTACATACTCTCTGATTTACTGATAGCTTCTGTTAGTATAAAATGTATTTAAATAGCACATATATTTGATTTGCTGGTGTCAGAGTCATGCACTGTGTCCGTTAACTCTTACATATTAAGACCACCTAAGCGTTATCTGGTATCTAGTTACGGAATACATTTTTAACACTTCATGTGCCGTATTCTGTCAAAAGGTGAAAAGGGTGTAGCAGAGAGATCATTTTTGAAGAAGGGGTATGTAACTATGCCTATGTACACGCATGCATTTATGTATATCAAATCTTTGCAATTCAGACAGCATTACCTTAATCTGTTCAAACTCTTCAGCTTTGGATACTATAGCGAGGATATCACCTTCCGTTTTGTGGGCATCAAAAAGTTCATTGAAAGTCTACCAGAATGAGAGCAATTTGAAGAAAAAAATCATAATTCTCAAAACACTGTCAAAATTAGAAAAGTCACTATTCATTGCTTAAGTTTCCTGGTACAAATAAACCCTAAAGGGCCATCCTTAAGTATGCTAAGCAAAGCCTAAAAAAAACCATGACTGATGCAATCAGAGTAAGAAAGAAATCGGCAGGCCAACCAAAATCAAGAGTCGAGTAACTAGGGAGCCCAGGTTTGATAAATTACAGCAAAGGCTTCAAAATTTTGGTTAGGAGAATACGTGGGGAGGTGAAGAGAGTCATCTATGGTCTGGGGATATAGGAAGGGCAAAGCTTTAGATTGTGGGAATCACCACCGGGATCCAGTGAATGGGCAGAAGGTAGGATGGAGAGGAGATGAAGGGGCAAAACACAGCATCCATTAGGTATGCAACTGAAGTTAATGTCAATTGATAAATTGAGGCCGGTGATGGGAACAGAAAGGTGGCGGGGAGAGAGTTGGGGAGACTCTTGTGGCAGGTGAGAGAGCTGTGAGGTAGAAGGATGTAGGGAGTCTAGATTCTGCAGTGGGAAGAAAGGGGTGAAAAGCAAACACCCAGTACTGGACAATAACACAGGTCCTGACACTCTCACTTCTGCCTGAATTTTGATTATTTATTAAAAATCAATGAAGCTGAAAGGGTAGGATGAGAGTAAGAAAGTGCAAATCTATTAATATATCTTTTCATGGTTAATGTTTATTGAGGGGTGATGTGGACAGTTGTACCTCGATAGTATTGTACTTTATATAGTAGTGGCTGGCAGTTCTGCCCAAATCTGTTGAAGAAAAAAATCCAGTCCTCTCTTCGAAACGGATCATGCGAGCTTTATCTAGTTTCCGTCCAACTTCGATGACCAACTGCTCACGGTGTTTCTCTAAAGTTGGGTCCATCTAAACAAAGCAGCAATTAAAAGATTCACATTGAGATTTTCCTTTGTTCAATTAACACATTTGATGAATATAATTTCCAAAAAAGGATTATATTTTGATAATTCAATCACTCAATTTGCCTAATTAAGAAATTAATATTGTATGAAAAAATGTAGGAAATAGCTAAATGAAAGACTGCCATTCCTCCTTAAGAAATTCTAAAAATACAGCAATCCTACTAGAAAAAGAAAATTTGTATTACTAATGTGAAGTGGAATACTGGAATGCTAAAATTATTATAGATAAATCACACACATTTAAATTCTAATATTCTGGGCATTTTAAAAATCATCCAGTTGTGGTAATTCACCTTATGAGAAAATGAATTCATTGCTTTACTTTCCACATTAAACCTCAACTTGAATTCTGCACTTCTAAGTTAGTGCTCACAGACTTTCTGAACCCACCAATGACTAACTTCTAGAACCCAGCAGATTGAAGATGGATCTCAATGAGTAAACTCAAAAGCACTGTCTCTTTTCAATTTTTACACGCTTCCTCCAGGCTCTTTGTATGAACAAGTTACAGTAAGTACAAAGAATTTAAAGGAGGGAGACTTTTTGAGGGGGAAGGAAACTTGGCTTTTAGACTAAGCACAGTAATAATAATTAATAATAGTAACAATGATAGTATCATTAATGAAAATAGCATTTGTTAAGCCCTTATATGTTCCAGGCCCTGTGCTATGCTCTAGGATACATACAGGTTAATTATATTGGACATACTCCCTGCCCCACATGGTCACAGTCTAAGGGAGAGGAAACTGGTATTAAATTCTTCTTTTACAGATAGGTAAGAGCGACACAATGAAATTAAGATATCCTGCCCAAAGTCATACAAGAGGTGAGTGTCAGAGAGATGGTTTAAAGCCCAAGTCTCCCAGGCCTTTACTCTATCCACTTAGCCACACTGCTTCTCTATTCATTAGCTGAGCTCAGTGGTCACTTGTGGTTGGGGACACATGTTCAGAGAAGTGTGTGGCTTAGTAAGTTACAGGTGGCTTAGTAAGTCACAGTACCAGGTTCTAATCCCAGCTTCTTTTTTATGGTATTTGTTAAGTGTTTACTATGTGCCAAGCACTGTATTAAGCACTGGGGTAGACACAAGCTAATGAGGTTGGATACAGTCCTTGTCCCACATGGGGCTCATAGTCTTAATCCTCATTTTAAAGATGAAGGAACTGAGGTACACAAGTCAAGTGACTTGTCCAAGGTCACAAAGCAGACAAGTGGCAGAGCCGGACTTAGAACCCAGGTCCTTAATAATAATAATAATAATAATTATACTAATGGTATTTGTTAAGCTCTTACTATGTGCAAAGCACTGTTCTAAGCACTGGGGGTATACTTCTGACTCCCAGGCCTGTACTCTATTTACTAGGCCATGCTGCTTCTCTGCCACTTGTCCACTGTTTGACATTGGCAAGTCACTTAACTTCTCTGTGCCTCAGTTTCCTCAACTGCTAAATACCTGTTCACCCTCCTACTCAGAATGCGAGTCCCCGTAAGACAGCGACTGCATCTGATCTGATTACCTAGTATTTATCACAGTGCTTAGAAAATTGCTTGCCCCCAAGTAAGCATTTAACACACACCATGATAATACTATTAATAATATAATAGTATAATATAATATAATAATAATATAATATAATAATAATTATATAATATAATAATTATAATAATAATAATATTATCATGTGGAGATATGTTACCAGGGAAAGAAACTAAAAGTTAGAGGAGTCCCAGGAAGTATTCCACTCATCATCTAATTTAAAGAAATTAGTTTTTTAATCAAATGAGAGACAATATTCTGCAGCCCGTGAATGGGGCTGTGTTTTCAACAGAGATATGGCTAACCAGAGGTTCATGTTGAGTTAAAAATGCACCAATAAAATAAGAAATTGAAGATTCATTTAGAGATTGCTCAATGTGGAAAAGATGTGCCTTGGTACATGAGGAGAAGCAGGGATGAAAGAAGCAGGGATGCAGGAAATAATGAATGAAAAAATGATTGTAAAGTGCTTGGCAATATGATAGGTTATATAAATCCTGAATATACAGGAAATAACTTTCTGCATTGGCAGGGGCTAAATAGTGAATAGAAAGGAAAAATTGATATCCAAAAAGTCTTATCAGATGAATTTCACAGTCATCACATTCTTTGAAGTTTTGTCTTAATATCTGTGAATACTAGCTTTTTGATGACAGTTGAAAGTGGTGCTTTTACTTGATAGCAGCTGGGTTGTAGGTTTTTTTCCTCACTTTAATTGTGAAAAATGTTTAGAATCTACGAAGGAGTTCCCAAGGAAAAACTTGGGATTTCCCATTATCTGTAAGCCATGTGGACTGCACACCTTCAAATACAATGGTAAGAACTGCTACTACCTCCATCTGATAATCATTTGCAGTCTGTGCACACCGAAAGCTCTGGAATAAAACTTTAAAAAGTAAATGGATTCCAATGTGAAACCTAAAATCTGGGACCTCATGAATCCAGAAAATAAGTGAATATACTGAAATGAAGTAAGGCCACGAGTTTGTTACAGTGGTCCAAAAAATGATATACTCCACAGAAGGAACACAATGCATGCAGCTAAAATTGTCTCGCATTTCTCATATTTCCATTCCAGTGTCTGAAATTCTGATACTGAAGGTATCTCAATTAGTGGCCTGTAAAGCATGGCTCCTAATCTAAGGGCCATTCACAGATTTTCTTTAGAATTACCTTGTAAGTGGTGCAAGTTTTTAATAAATTGGAGATGCCCAAGGGGCCTTTCCCCCCCTTAGCACTTTCAGTAAAAAGATAAAAGATCTTCTCCCTGCTTCAAGCACATAAAGCATCTCTCCTGTCAGATGAAGCAGCAACAGCAAATATTTATCCTCACATCATGAAAGGATTATAGAACCAGAAAGCAGGTTAGAATTTTTAAAAATGTGTTTTTTACCTGATAAGCCTTGTGACTGATGCCATATACTAATGGATTTGCTCTCATCCGTACATAAAGATAAGTGTAACTTATCCACTTCACTGCTTCTTCCACATTAGTTACTGTTCCTAGGGCAATCTGCAAGGCAAAATTAAACTTACATATTAGAGTCAAGCATAAGCATTACTACCAGAATGTTTATTCTTAGACTGTGATCTTTATGTGAGGAAGAGACTGTGTTCAAACTGATTATCGTGTAACTACTCCGGCGTTTAGCACACAGTACGCACTTGATAAATGCTAAAATCATGACCATCATAAGAGATGGTTCTAAAACCAGTCCTTGCTTTAAAAAAAGGAGCATCTTCTCTGGCTGAAATGAGTTCTAAGTCAGTGAGTTCAATACCGTGTGTTCTATCACACATAAATCAATAATCAGGTTGATTTCTTCAGATTGTACTCATTCTTCATTGCACTTGGGAATCTGATGTGAGATAAATTTTATCTTAAAATTTATCTATTCATCTTCTAAAAGAATTTGAGAAAGAAAATATACTCCATTTATCATCTAACTCCAGGGTCGCCCTCTTACAGACGCCTGGGTAAGAAAAACACGCCCTGTAATCTGTACCCCATGAATTCACAAAGCCGTTTCTTCAGACACCTCCCCGTGTCCAGCAGGCATGTTTCTCTGGGAAGACCGATTCCTAATTCTCCTAGCATGCTCCATCCAAATTGCTTAATGAAAACATGCATTTGAGTAGAATGTACAGATCACTGTACTAAGCACTTATGGGAGTATCAGAGTCTGCTGGTATTATTCAATATACAGTTTGAAAATTCTTGAACTACAAAAATCACAGAATATGAGCACTTAGAACTACTCCGATGTGTCTACAAAAGTTGTTACTTTTCAACCACAAAATAACAGTCCTAGCTTTTCAGCTACGAAGGTTCACATACTCATCACCTCTAACATACATGGTATGAGAATAAAATAGACAGTTAAGGCACACAGTAGAAAATTAAGCTCTCCCTACCAATGTTTCATTTGTATTAACACCATCAGGGAGGTTTAACCTCATATCTGAGCCTACAAAATAAGTCAAAGGATTTGACTTTGATAATAAAATGTCACAGAATTTAGATAAACCACAACTGATTACACAAATTCATTAATGGATGTTTTCCCCATTTTGCAAAATTAGTATTTCTGCCTTAGAGCACAGGGAAATGAGGTTTTTATTGTGATTAAGTACTTCTCAAATTTCCATTCCAGTGACTGAAATTCTGATTTTGCATCATATACTTTTCCAGTATTTTAAACAGCATATTTTTTACATTTTTAAAAGCTGATTTATATATTGTATTTCATAGAGTCCATTTAATTACAATATGAATAAAATGACAGCAATTCAAAACATTATTTTTAAGTAGGGCAAATTTACATTGACTAAGCAATTTACATGAAAGGATCCATTCTCAAATTAACAGATAGTTAGGCTTGAGTTTTTCCTCAAAAGTTCTTTCCAATGCAATGTCCAGCAATCGATGCCAAATCCATCTGGCCACCTAAATTCAGTGAATTTAATTTACCATTGAAGAACTGGGATTCACATGGGTAATTTCTCCCATGTCAAGGGAACACAAATAGCTTCATGCTTAAATTGCAGCTGTTTGGGGAAAACTCCCACAGTCCAACATTTAGCAATTTTTACAAATAGCTACACTATCATATGTTTACCCTGCAACAAGGAAGCATCTTTTTATACAGGTGACACTTATTTAGCATCTTGAAAAACTTCATCAGAAAGAGAGGGAGATAGAAAGATGAGGCAGGAATGATCTAAACATTAACCTATCTGGGAATTAAAACAGTCTCCAAAAAAAAAGGAATACATTCCCTGTATGAGCCCACTTCACTTAAAGAGGTAGAGTGGAATGGGGGGAAGTGGCGCCCTTCATAATCCATCATCATTTTTCATTTCCAGATTCCTAATAGTGTAGAATGTTAGGTATGGTATTCATGGCCCAGGAGAGGTTTAGTATCTCTGTCCTGGGTATATTCAAGAGCAGGCAGACACCCATCTGTCAAGGCTGCTTTAGGTCAAGCTTGTCTGAAGGCAGGGGAATGGACCAGATGGGCTCTTCAGACCCTTCCAGAATCGAAGCTTATTATTGGATAATCAGTCCAATCTAGGCAATTCCTTTCCGTTGATATAATTAAAAACAAAGCACTTCCTTGAGGTACCTAGTAAAAGTGTAAATTGTGCAATCATCAAAATGCCAAGCTTGTTCTTATTTTCAATCTGATCATTTCTCCCTACCGCATGAGGATTTTTAGATAGCTAGTTTATGACTCCCTTTCACCGGCCCCCACCAGTTTACCAGTGGAAAGAGTAAGGAAGGAAGAAAGGCGGTTTCGCATTTGAAAAACGGGGTTTTACAGGTCTTCTGAACATTTACCATAAAGGACAAAGGGAACATGTCCATACAATGCTTAGAAATTCAATTCCGCCTGTTATTTGTAGAGAACAATCCTGGAACGCCACCTAGTGACAAAAAAGAAAATTGCCTCGACAACTATTTGCTGCCATCTAGTGACCACCTCGACACATTGCACAGGATGCTCCTGCGACACAGGGAAAGAGGAATTGGATCATCCAGCACACTAAAGGCTTGGGTTTTTTTTGCCAAACAAAAGTGAAGATCAAATCTCATTGAACTAAACAATCGGTGATTAACATTATTTTGCTTAACTAATTGGAGTAAAATATCTTAAACAAAAAACAACTCCCTGAAGGAAAATTAAATGTTTAAGAGAAAATCAATATACTAAGGAAGCAGCGTGGCTCAGTGGAAAAGAGCCTGGGCTTCGGAGTCAGAGGTCATGAGTTCGATTCTCCGCTCTGCCACTTGTCAGCTGTGTGACTGTGGGCAAGTCACTTAACTTCTCTGTGCCTCAGTTACCTCATCTGTAAAATGGGGATTAACTGTGAGTCTCAAGTGGGACAACCTGATTCTCCTATGTCTCCCCCAGGGCTTAGAACAGTGCTCTGCACATAGTAAGCGCTTAACAAATACCAACATTATTATTATTATTATTAAAACGAGGTATTTTCAGGGCCAATTTTAGTCTCTTTAAGATTGAAATGAAAAGAGAAAATGGAAAACAGATTCATAAAGCTGGCTACTACTTGCCATATCTGAGCACTTTACTGGAGAGAGGGGTAGGCAGGGTGTGGCTGAGAGCGGTAAAATGGTTTTGTAGGCCTTTCTTCTGCTTTAAATAGGGTGCTAGTTTTCCCCCTTTCCTTCTGGGCAAAGGATGCCTGGACCACCACCAAGGCCTCAACCTTACCCTCCCTCTCCAGGAGCTCTGGTCCTTGAGAAGATTTGCTCTCTTCCTACCTCCCCCATTTGGAAGGGACTGTTCCCCTCTGAGCTGTATTTGAGGTAGGTGGATTCATTCAAGCTTTTTTGAAACTGAATTTCAAATACATTTTTAAGCCATCATTCTTTCCAGGTCATGATATTTCTCTCTTGAATTTTTCTAGTTTGAAAAAAGATGCATAATGAATGACTTTTTAGAGCTATTGAATCAATATCACTGTCAGCAGTACTTCATGCTTGTCACCTGAGTACAAAGAGGAGTGTGGAAGATTTAGAAAAATATGTCATGATTCCTGTTCTCAAGAAGGTTATACTCTATTGGCAGATACAAGTCAACAAAACGATGAAACAAGAATTGAAGGAGTATGACTATTAGATACAAATAATAACCACAAATGGGACAAATAAACTAACAACAAATCAACATACATGCTGAGGCAGTTGAGGCAATACCATCTGATAAGAGAGATGGAGAGATTAATCAGGGAAGACATTCTGGAGAATAATTTTTAGGAGAACTTTGATAGAATGGAGGGATTTAGTTTGATGAAGCTGAGGGAAGAGGATGCTTCAGCCAGGCAAAGGACATGAGAGATGCATAAGGGGCAGAAGAGATTTGACAGAGGATGGTGAGGAGTTTGGCTTGGATGGAGCAAAGAGCCTGAGAGGGGATAGATAGCCACAGGTAAAAGGAGATCTTCCCTTTTGGCAGCCAGATTTTGCGCTTGCAGGAATGAATATGAAGGCTTATTTTTGAGAATTCACACTCAGTCCTAAATCCTCAATCAGCAGTATTTATTAATCAACTGTTCCAAGCCCTGTCGTAAACAACTGAGAGAAAGCAATGGAGTTAGACACAATCCCTGCCTTTAAAGAGCTTACAATCCAGTGGGGGAGAGAAACACTAAAATATATTAGAGTTAGAAAGAAGAAGCAAAGCAAATGCAAAGATGGATATATGGATAAATTAAGTGCTCAAATATTAGAGAATGAAAGTTGGTCTGTACAGAAGGGCAAGTGATTAACCAGGTGGGAGATGGTAGAGGTCTGATCTTCCTAGACATTAAGGAAGGTAAATATTTCCCAGAGTCTGAAGCCAGCCTGCCTGTTTGCCTGATGAACTGATACATCAGTGGAGAAACACCCATTTTACAGCAATATGCTGAAAAATGCAGGCCATTAAAAAGATAAGTTATTTCTCTGCTGTTTCTTCCACAATAATCACTACAGATACAGTTCATTTAATTGGCTACAATAGCAGAATTCTAACTAATCAAACATGCCAACTAATAGCTCGGCAAAATTCTTGAGATAAAAATTTAACTCATGGAACTCAGCCCACATTGATTTTCCACACTAATTCACATTTGATTTCACCAAACTAATTTAAGAAGTGCCTCGAATGTTCAACTTCAATCTCAGAAATCTGGATTTCTTTCCCAAGAAGCCTCTTGCACAAGTAGGGGCTATAAGCTCAGCAGGCAAAAGCAGGGTAATGGCATTTGTGCAATGGCCTCAATTCAAGTTCTTGGCTTTTGAGGAATTTCAATGACAGAATTCCCTCACTTGCATGCTCATTATTGCCACTCAAAGGAATTATAATGATAAGTTTACTGACATTTCTGAAGATGATGGAATACTTGTGGGCCCATAAAGAGGATTCTCATGAATCCAAATGCATTCAGGTTTTCCAAGCCCTTGACCAGAAAGCTTTAGCAAGAATATTTCTTGGCCCTTAAACAATCACACACCATCTAGTCTTAGTAATTCTGAAATCCTTTCCGGGCTGTCACCCTGGATGTCTAAGTATGACTAAAAAAAATGGATAAGTATCTATATTTGATAGAGGCAATATTAAGTACGGATTGCAAAATCTTAACAAAAATAAGAGCTCTGGAGATGAAACTAATCAGCCATGAGATTATCTGTATCACAAAAATGGAATTTTTAGTGTTGGATTATGCTGCTTTATTACTAGACAGCTAAATATATTAATTCTGTCTCCCCGCTGCCCAAAGGTGATTTTTTTTTGTCCATGGAGGAATTTAATAATGGTTATCTATAGGGAAATTCACTGGGCTTTAATTTAAAAGTATATTCTACTTGTGAACTAGAATCCACCTTGCTTTTTTTTCCTGGGAATGAACAAAAAATGCAGGTACCATGTTCCAAGAATGTGCCCAGACACTTCACGTTTGATAGGAAAAGCACAGATTTCAGTTTTCTCTTTGTCACCAGCTATAGCTTTCCTCCATTACAACCCAGCCTCTCTAGTCAGTCAATTTTATTTATTGAGCACCTGCTGTGTGCAGAGCACTGTACTAAGCACTGGGAGTGTACAATGTAACAATAAACAGACACATTCCCTGCCCACAACAAGCTAACAGTCTTGAGAGAAAGAAACCATTGCTTTCTCACTTAAAATTTTAGAAAATAAATGCTGGTACAGTGGCCTGCTTAGGCACCCATATATACACTGAGCTTCCATCCCCTTCTAACTTAGAAATGTAAACACGAGCTCTCTTTGTCTGGATCATGGTTGAGGTCTATGACAGGTCTGGAGGCAGCTCCCATGGACGGCTAGTTGGGACACAAGAAGAGTAGGGGCAAATGGGACGAGAATGTAGGAAGAACAGTGGGTATACAGAGGAAGATCTAGGTCAGAGCCTGATGCAGGTGGAAGAGAGGAGGATCAACCCACACACACACACTCTCTGTGTGCACATGCAAGTGTGAGAGATGAGGATCAATGATGAGGTAATCAAAAATAACTGGCATTTGTTAATCACCTATGTAGAAAACACTATACTAAGCGCTAGGGCAGAAACAAGATAATCAGGCTGGATGCAGGACCTGTTCCACATGGAGCTCACAGACTAAGCAAGAGGGAGAAAAGGTATTTAATATCCATTTTACAGATGAGGAAATTAAGGCACTGAGGAGTTTGATACCTTATGCAAGGTCACGAGGGAAGCTAGTGGCAGAGCTGGGATTAAAACCCAGGTCCTCTGACTCCAGGCCCATAGTCTTTCTATTAGGCCATGCTGACAGAGTGAGGTAGATTTCTGTAGAAGTGCTGTGTATATCTGGATAAGTGATTGACAAGGTAAATGAGGTGGCCAAATGGAAAGAGCACGGGCCTAGGAGTCAGAGGACCTGGATTCTAATCCCAGCTCCATTACTTGCCTGCTGTATGACCTTGCAAAAGTCACTTAATGTCTCTGTGCCTCAGTTCTTTCCTGTTTAGACTGTGAGCCCTGTGGAGGGCAGGGACTTAAGTCTTACCTGAATTATCTTGTATCCCCTTCCAGTGCTTAGTACAGTAGTCAGCACATAGTAAGTTTCTAACAAGCACAATAATAGTAATAATAATAATAATAATAATAATGATGATGGTGATAAAAGAGACTTCAAGTTAACATCAGGTACAATCCCCTGGTGAGTTGGTGTTGAGGAAGTGATATAGGCAACCTTTGGGGCACCTCTTCCTAGCCTGCGTACCTTTGAGGGTGGAAGGGAGGAAAAGGGTAAGTGGAGTGGGTGGGTGCCTAAACAGGGCGCTCAGACATGAGAGGGGTAGTTGGAGGATGGCGAATGTGTGTGTGGGAGTAATCAATGAATGTCACTGTGGCCTCCTTAGAGATCAGACTGATATCCCTGTCTGCTTACTTACCTACGGACTTTTGTTTAGGAAATG
This sequence comes from Ornithorhynchus anatinus, assembly GCF_004115215.2. Lineage (NCBI taxonomy): Eukaryota > Metazoa > Chordata > Mammalia > Monotremata > Ornithorhynchidae > Ornithorhynchus > Ornithorhynchus anatinus. The sequence goes on from NC_041746.1 coordinate 31,732,731, forward strand.
GTATGGAGTATGCCATCATTAGTAGTTTGTGTTCTCAAATACTGTAGGTGAACGTGTGCAAATTATGTTTATAACTCTCAAGTTCCTCATTTGCTGCAGTACACAGACTCATGATCCAGCCTTACAACAATGATATAACTACTCTAAGCGGTGCTAAGGGATGACTTTCAATAGCTTCCCTATTTGACACATTATTCAAAACTCTCCTGAACACAGAGTGTGTCTGACTGGGAAGCTTCTGCCGGTGAGTGGGTTTTCCTGAATACATACTGGCAGGATGCTGAAACTGGCTTAGTACTCCAAAATCGAGTGGTGACCATTGATCAGCTCTCACCTCTGCATTTAGGTTGTCGGCAAGGTTCTCCAAAAGCTGGCTTTCGATTGGGTTCTGCTGTGTGAGCAGTGTCAGGTAGTGGCTCAGTTTATCGTGGGTCGTGATGATGATGCCTTCCCCAAATTTGTCAAACTGTGGCCTTCCAGCACGACCAAATATCTGCATGACGTCGAGAATTCCAAGGTCAACAAAGGAGCCTCGTTTTGCCGCATAGATCTGTGTCCCCTAGTTGGAGAAAAGTAGACAAAAATTAACATAAGCACACATGAATATAATCTTGATGAGCTGAATGTGGAAATTAGGTAAATAGAGTATGACTCCAAAAGTGTACTTTAACTAATCCTTTGATAAGCTGCGATATAGTTAAATCTTCACAATACAAACTGGATTTGCATCAGAGAGAATCCATTTAGCCAGCTATAAATAGCATTTACAGTCAGTCACATCACCCTGATTTGCTCCCTTTATTCTCCCCCGACTCAGCCCTCCGACGCTTATACATATCGGCAATTTATTTATATTTAAGTCTGTCTCCTCCTCTAAACCATAAGCTCGTTGTGGGCAGGGAGTCTGTTAAATTGTATTCTTCCAAGTGCTTAGTAGTGCTCTGCAAACAGTAAATCCTCAATAAATAATACTGATGAACATCTATCTGCTTTAAGGCACATACACCCTGTGCAAAAAGACCTGAGCTCTTACCTTAATGATAACCGCATGAGCTGGAAGATTGACACCCCAGGCTAAGGTCGCTGTACAAACCAGGACTTTTATATGGCCACTAGAAAACAGGTTTTCAACCAAATTTCTGTCTTGACGCAGCATTCCTGCATGGTGAATACTGAAGCCATCCGGAAACAGCTCTCGCAACTGCTTATTTCTTGACTTTTGAACCTACAGTAGCCAAAGACAAAAAAGTACATTTATTGCATCAAATGCCTGGGTCTCAAACACATCACAGGTATTTTGAATTGAGTATCGCTAATCGTCCTTTGAATACTTGGCTGGTGGTAAAACCAGCCAATTGGTTTTACTTTTCTCATTTTAAATGCTTTCTGCACAATGGCTTTCAATGACTTCAGATTTCCCAGGCTTGTTGGAGAAGCCCTTTCATGATGCCTTACAGCAACACAGTGGATGAAGGGAGACAGTCAAGTGGAAGGAAAAAATCTTGGAGTGTGAAAGGATCTTTTCTTTCAACAAAAAACAATGGGTTGAATAATGCAGGTGCACTGCTCCATCAAAGCTGTGCTACCCAGCCATGTGCCAATTGAAGCTCTAGAGAGCAGCACTGTGAACCTGCCTTGTTGGGAATGCCTTTGCCCATTGTAAAGAGTTTATAGTGACCAAAAAATGGCGGACTTGTCTATAGGGAAGCAGCGTTGCCTAGTAGTCAGAAGGACATGGGTTCTAACCCTGACTCACCCCCTTGTTTGCTGTGTGACTTTAGGCAAGTCACTTCACTTCTTTGTGCCTCCATTACTTCATCTGGAAAAAGAGGATTTAGACTGTGAGCCCCCATGGGACAGGGACTGTGTCCAACATGATTAGCTTGGTACTTCTATCTACCCCACTGCTTAGTACAGTGCCTGGCACATAGTAAGCGGTTAACGAATACCATTAAAGGAAAAAAAAAGCTTTCCTGGAAACTTCCACAAAAATTCCACTGGGGATATCCTAACAGATGTTGGGCAGCACAGGGCAGGCAAACAGTGAGATGTTCGTTCGCTAGCTCAGGGGTGAGTATTTACTGAGCACATACTTTGCACAGAGCACTGTACTAAGCACTTAAGAGAGTACAACAGAGAAGTGGGCACAATCCCTGCTCTCAAGTCCCAGTCCCATCCCTTCTGGTGGATTAGGACGACCCTGTAAATGCCAGGTGGGCAGCATGCAGCTGTCCCCAGCCTGTGCATGGTAAGGTTAACATTGGTTGAGTTGACAACAGGGCCTGGCCCGAGCTGTGAACTTCCAGATGCTCATATTGCTGGAAAACACTCCCGAGGGTGGCTTAAATCATCTTGTACCTTTTCATCTGACCAAGTGTGCTCAGAAAACTGCAAAGAAAGCCAAAGTAAAAGGATCAACAAGTTGTTTCTGGAAAACCACAGTTTGGGAAGCAAGACAGTTCCCATAACATGCAGTTATAAACTCTTCTCCATGGAAATGGAGACAGAAGAGACACTGAGATAGTAAGACTTTATAGCTACTGTTTAGCTTCATTGTCACCCAATCTGTTGTGCCCTAATATACGTTTTCACATCATGCTTTGGCTAAAACACTGTGAAAGAGTGGAGGAACATTTGTGTGACAATGCAAACATTTTTGCATTTCTCATGTAGTTATGGGAAGAAACTGGATGAACACTATATGTGCATGGCATTGAGACATGTAAGTATTCTAGAACGAGTCAGCCTTATTGCAATTTTTTGAAAGAGTCCAATCTTTGCATTACAGTAAAACATTTGCATTTTATGAAAAAGTTAATTATTTTAATTCATAATTCTGCTAAGACATTCTATGTATTTGAATGAAGAAATAACATTCTCCAAATTTCAAAACGGGTTTCCAATCTCAGAACTAGATGCATTTGATAACCACATGGTGAAAGAAAAAAGTACTACATCAAGGACAGAAGAAGACAAGGAACTAAAGGGGGAAAAAAGCCAAACACCTTTCATTAGTGAGATATAAAGGTCTTATGTTAATGTATACATCAAATTCCAGTCCTTTATCCAACTCAGCTGCTAGCTTTTTTGTGGAATAGCTTGAAGAAGCATGAAAATAATTTATAGTGAACTTTGAAAGCCTCCTTAATAAATGAGACTATTTATCTCAGTAAGGTTTGCTTCAACATGGCAAATTTCAAATCCACTGAAAAGTGACAAATAATTTTTCTTTCAGGAGGACTGTATTCTAGTCAAAAGAGGCATTACTGACCAACAAATGATATTTGTCTCTGCACTATGTAGCCAAATTTATAAAGGTCACAAAGCATCCATTTATTATTAGGGATTAAAATTTTCTTCCATTTCAAGAGCTAGCATTTGAAAAAAAATTGTAACCTAAATAAATATTTCAAATCCTAAGGGGAATTTGGTTCATATTCTGCAGCAAAATAATCAGCCTAAATTTTGACCTCCGTTCCCTAAATTTATAGGGCTGTCTGGAAGCTCTCATTCAGGATGAGGTGCTCACTTGAGGGCTATTATACAGGAGTAAATGCATTAGATCACAAATGAACACCATCTAAAGATGGTTTCTGCACGGGGCAAGTGGAATAGCATTCTGAAAAAAAAGTTGCAGATTCAGCATGCTGCTGAACCCCATTAGCAGTACTTGACTGATTCATTCATTCACTCACTCCATCGTATTTATTGAGTGCTTACTGTGTGCAGAACACTGCACTAAGTGCTTGGAAAGTGCAATTTGGCAACAGATCTTATCAGATTACTTGATCTCATTAGCCAGCAAACTTAAGGATATTCTATACAAAGACCATCATGATTCAGCTTGAGGAGTTGGGAGAAATGGGAAAGGGAGAGGAGAGGACGCAATATCACCAGGCAGACAGGATACTTTCTGAAACACTCTGTCCTGGTATGTCCTTCCTACTTCATCTGAGAATGTGCCCAATAGACAGCTGCTCCTAAGGGTAATGGCGGTCACTGTATTTCTTCCCCTGACCTCTCTGTCCTTGGTGGGAGAACTGACTTGAGGAGAGGAAGTGAGACCCACAATCAGTCAGCCAAGTGGATATGCGGACCAGTCTCCTGGTGAGGGTGTCAGGGTAGGCCAAATTGGCTTCAGACCTTTGATCTCCTGGAGGCAGGAAGAAACCTGCAGCTCCTTCACTAGGGTAGTATGGGAAGCTACATACATTAATGCTGAGCACGCAGCCTAATGGACCAGTGCCAAGTGCAAGGCTGCTCAGATCCCCATAGCGAGTGTACTCCCAACAATCTGCTGTTCTGGGACACTGTCCCGAAATCTATGGAAGGGCCTAAAATGGCCATCACGTCTAACTTCTCAGTCATCCCATTATCATGGCTGTCCTGATAATCTAGAAAATTCTACATCCCACATCCCTTCTCTGGACTGGCTATTTCTGCAACCTCGGAGACATCCAATAGGCACTCGTACTTGGCCTCTTCCCCGACTATCATAGTTTAATTATAGTGCTTATTAAGTGCTTACTCTGTGCCAGGCACTATAATCGGTTGAGCACCTTGCTGGAACCAGCAGCGAGTCAGGCAAAGTGCTATCTGGCATACTTACTGGGGATTTCTGATGTCTGGTATAGAGCAAAGAGATTATGCTAATAGCTCCTGCTGTCACTACTCTTCAGCAGTCTGGTGCTCTAGAAATCACCAAACGTCCCTGAAACTCTGACAGAGCTTATTCAAGGAAGTTAGAGAACAGCTATACAAGAAGCCTTAGAAATTGACCATAACCTCTAGCAATGTAGTGAAGTGGTCCCTCTTTGAATCCCTTTCATTTTCCAGACATTTTCCTGGCATCTGAAATGCCTTGAACTGTAGAAACTGTATTAGTGGAGAGCTAAGCAGAAAAAGAAAAGAGATGCTAACTCAGCATGTGGAATAAGACTACTGTGGATTTTTGGGTTTCATTGGACATTAAAGCCTTGAGTGTTTTACAGTCAGGACTTCGTCCATTATCTTTCTCCACTGAAAATCTGCTTTTCTGATTTAATCTAAATCTGCATTAGAAAAGTTTTGCATTACTACTTTATTCTTATAGGTGTTCACATCTTTTCATTCACTGTTAACTAATTTAACTTGCGGGTTCTATTTTGTGAGTTATCGTAATCCTTCTAGCAATTTATAGGCAGAAGAAAAAGCACTTAAATCATTTTCCTTTATGATTGAAATCAGGGAACATGTCTATCATCTCTATTATACTGTGCTCTTCCAAGCACTTAGAACAGTCTTATGCACATAGTTAGTGCTAAAAAAATTCGATTTAAAAAAAGATGAATATCATCGCTCTCTCCTATGAATCGAAGCCTTATCACGGCAGGAGAGTCTGCATCTGCTGATGAAGCTTAGAGCTATGCCACAAAGGGCTAGCCATAATGGAAGGGTCTAAGCCGAAATGTCCAAGTCAATTCACCTGCACTGGGCAGCAGCAGCATGGGAAAGAGTCAAAGTCACATGATCAAGTGATCAAAACGTTGATCAAACAAGGGTAGAGACTCAACTTTTTACTGTGTGGAAGGCAGCAAATGGTAAACCACATCGGTATCTTTACCAAGAAAACTCTATGGATACATACACCAGAATGACTTTATGACAGAAGAAGGGATGTTCTGAAGAGCGTGTATCCATGAGGTAGCTATGGGTCAGAAATGAGTTGACGGCTTTTGAAGAAGAAGAAGATATCATCTCCATTCTACAGTGGGGGAAGTGAAGATTGGAGAGGTTAAGTAATTTTCCACACTCACACAGTGGGTCCAGTGGCAAAGCAGGGACAATCTCAGATCTCCTAAATTAAAGGTCTTTCTACTAGGTCTCACTACTTTGCTATGAGCACAATACTTCAATCGTTCTACTCTGTTTTGAGTTTATTTTTTTACCTAGACTATTGAGATGCCCATAAAGTATGCCTGTGTACTGGTTAGTGCTACATTTTCTAGCATTTCTCCCCCACCGGGTCTGCACTGATCAGATATATCCAGTTTTGTCATTCCTGCGTGTTCAGAATGTGTTCTAAGACACAATTAAGAAGAACATGAACCTCTTTAGATTTTGAATTCTGTAGTACAGGAAAAAACTGACTGGGTGCATGTGAGAGAGGAGCACGGGAAAGAACGACAGCTGAGTTTTTATAAGAATGCCACCCTTGGATTGTAGGAGAATTGGGTGTTTCTGCCTTTGGGGCTTAGTTGATATTAGCATTGAGGAGATGGGGAAAACTAAAGGGGCTTCTGAATAGGCGCAGTTTATCCTTAATAATAATAATAATAATGTTGGTATTTGTTAAGCGCTTACTATGTGCCGAGCACTGTTCTAAGCGCTGGGGTAGACACAGGGGAATCAGGTTGTCCCACTTGGGGCTCACAATCTTAATCCCCATTTTACAGATGAGGTAACTGAGGCACCGAGAAGTTAAGTGACTTGCCCAAAGTCACACAGCTGACAAGTGGCCGAGCAGGGATTCGAACCCATGACCTCTGACTCCAAAGCCCATGCTCTTTCCACTGAGCCACGCTGCTTCTGACTCCAAAGCCCATGCTCTTTCCACTGAGCCACGCTGCTTCTGTGGGGCTTCCTTGATAGCGTGTTTGCAGGTTGGTCGAAGTCCTGGGAGAGAATTAATATTTTGCATAGGTTTTTTTCTGAGACGGGTGAAGCTATAAGGGGAGAAGTAGGTTTAAACTGTCATTGCCACTGCTCATGGCATGAAGAGAATTTGTAACTTTACTCTCCATAAGCACAGAATAAGTCTTCCATAAATATTTTTGATGATTAAAAAAGCCCAAACCCCCCCCCCCCCCCACACACAAAAAAGCTTGTTGCAATAAAGCATGATAGGTCCTAGTGCTGTAGTGTGTGTTCTTCTTTGCCTACTTGGACAGGAGGCAATGGACACCACTCAAACCCGCTGGACCTTAATTATTCTTAGTTACAGTAAATCCTTAAAGTGCCAATCGTTTAGAATAAGCAATACAACCTGTGTGTTAACTAGGGCTATTATGTTCGGACATAAAAGATTTTCAAATGCAAAGCTATTATCACTTTATCTTTTATTATTTCCTATCAACCCTTTCATTAGGTCTAGTGAACAATATTACTGTTTTTGAATTTATGTCATGCTACCCCTGGCATAAATCACACATAAATCAACATATAATAACTGTCAGCACCGATTTCTTGTAACGCTACGAAACCAAATTATCATCCACCTATACTTCAGAATGCACTATTTTTAGGTTTTAATAAGAACTGGATGATTTGGTGGACTCTAGAATAATAGACTCACCAATTGAATACCTTCAGATGAAACAGATGCTAGGGTTTGGCAAGTGAGACCTAGCAGAGGGAAAGAATGAAGAACAAACTTTGGAGACTCTAAAGCACTCAATCCCCTTGCCCTCTCCTACCACACTTCACTGGTCTCCTATTACAACCCTCCCCGCACACTTCATCTTCTAATGCCAACCTACTCAATTTCATCTATCTTGCCGCCGACTTCTTGCCCACGTCCTGCCTCTGGCCTGGAACGGCCTCTCTTTTTATATCCAACCAACGATCACTCTACCTTCAAAGCCTTATTGAAGGCACATCTCCATCAAGAGGCCTTCCCTGACTAAGCCCTCATTTCTCTTTTCCCACTCCCTTCTGCATCACCTTGATTTGCTCCCTTTATTTACCATTCCCTCAGACTCACAGCATTTATTCACATATCTATAAGTTACTTATGTTACTGTCTGTCTCCCCTCAAGACTGTAAGCTCGTTGTGGGCAGGAAATGCGCCTACCAACTGTTATACTGTACTCTCCCAAGCGCTCAGTACAGTGCTCTGCACACAGTAAGTGCTCAAAAAATACAACTGACTGAGACATAAGTTATAGTCCTCAAAAATCTAAGTTCATTGTGGGTAGGAAAAGTGTCTACCAACTCTGTTATACTGTACTCTCCCAAGCACTTAGTACAGAGCTCTGCACACATAAGTACTTAATACTATTGACTGACTGACTGAGAATGGGGGTCAGCAGTTAAAGCTCAAAACAATGGCCATCTCTTTTGCAAAATGTTTAGTAAGAAATATGTCTAGCAACGATTCTATTTTGCACTTTTCAGATTTGGCCTGGTATACTGAAATAGAACATAAAAAGTTCGCTTTTCTACCGCCAACAGAGAAAAGGTCCCCTGTTGGCCATTTTTTCCACTGACCACTTGATCAATCATCATTTACTACAGACGGTGGTATAAATAAAAAAGTGATTCATTACTGCACTTACAATCAGGACAACATGCACTACATAAACCACGACAGACTAATGATAGACTACTTTTATTTCAGAGGAAAAAGAACAGGCCAACATGACATACATTCTAAGTAAGGTAGCTTTTTATTCCAAATGATTAAAAAATGAATTTTATGATTGGGAATCATCATAAAGGGGATAGAAAATAAACAGTTTTGCTCTTATACAAATTTCATGGTGTGACCACAGTTGGAATAGGGTCTGAAGTTCTCATTACTGTATTTTAGGAAGGACAGTGGAAAAAAAGGGTGATCTTGTTTGGTATTTAGGGGACCGGGTTTCAAGTCCTCACTCTGCCACTTGCCTGCTGTATGATCTTGACCTATGTCACTTAACCTCTCTGGGTTTCAGTTTCCTTATCTGTAAAACGGACAAAAGATACATGTTGTCCTTCCTCCTTAGACTGTGAACCCTAGGAAGAACTGACTCTCTCTCCAGTTGTACTACCCTGTATCTACCCCAATGTTTAGCATGTAGTGATTAATGATTATTATTATTAATCCCAAGCTTTTAGTACAGTTTTTTGTATATATTAAGTGCTCAATAAATATCACTGACTCATTAATTAGAACCCAGGTCCTCTGACTCCTAGGCCTGTGCTCTCTCCACTAGGCCATGCTCCTCAATTATTATTATCATTATTATTAATAAGCTTGTTCTATATGCCAAGCACTGTGCTAAAAACTGAAGTAGATGCAGGATAATCTGAACAGACACAATCTCTGACCCACACAGGACTCACAGTCTAAGGGGGAGAGAGAAAGGACATCTCTTCATATTTCAGATGAGATGCTGAGGCAAAGAGAAGTTAACTGACTTGCCTAAAGTCACACAGGAGAAAAGTGGTGGAGTTAGGATTAGAACCCAGGGGACTTTCAATTCCTTGCTTTTTCCAGTAGGTCATGTTTGGGGCAAATTATGCTTCTGGTGGAAATTACTCGGTTTTCCTTACTGAGACATTATTTTAAAAGATATTAGACAGCTAATGAAGCAATCATCACATGAATGCATTTATATATGCCTGCACACCACCACAATACTCTTGAGCCCTTATGAGAAATATGCTATACAAGTATTATTTTTTATAATTACATATAAATTAGGCAGCAGTATGGAAAGATCCTATTTAGCTTAGGGAAACAATGGAAATTTCAGGTTGCATTACATTTCCTTAATTTGTTTTGCTTAGGTGCACATACATTATGTGGATGCTAGAGACAATGAAATAAAACAACATGAATGCACCATACTGTGAATATAAGTGATTTTAATCTTTTAATTATATCGATTAAAAGTCCTTATTCCTTCCCCCCCAGAGATTTGTAACCTTATTTGAGAGTTACATATCCTATGTATGCTCTTTTTTTTTCCTCTCAGAGAACATTTTCATCTTCATGAACCTGGAAATCCCAATTAACATATTTTCTCAGAACACCATGGCTCCCCAGCAAGGCCTGGAAATTTGTTATCTGAAGCTAATTCTGTAATTCTAAAATACTGTGTCTGCTTAGACAAAGGAAAAGTTGAGAAGCTGAATGGCTGCAATTTGTTTCCCTAAATAGATCATAGAACAGGAGGTCACCATTGTCCATATTCTATCTAAATGGCATTATCATTTAGGATGCCTCTCGAACCCTGCAGTGCTCAAAAGGGGAGAGTGAAGTAACCTAGCTGTCACACGACTTTCCAGGGTACATTCAGGACCCTCCACACTTCCATTATTTTCTCTGCTTAGGAAAACTGCCCTTCCTGAAGGAATTATTTTTTTTCCCACTAGACAGCCATGCTTTTATGGCCAAGTTATTAAATCAACTATATATCAAGGTTACATTGTTGTAGTCCATTATTCACTACAAAGCAGATTCAATTTCCTGACACAAAAAGGTTCTGATTGAAGAAAATAACATATTCCCCCTACCCCATTATTTCTACAACCACATCCTAAAAGATTTAGTTTTACAAGAGAAAAGAAAAATGAGGGTGTAGGGGGGAAGTTCACTAAGTATTTGAAATGCAGTATTTCATAATCATTAACTCCTTTGCGTTCTTTTTCAAGTCTATGGAATTCTTTCCTTGGATAAACTGGTATGTGTAAAGTGCTTACTATGTGCCAGGGACTATACTAAACTCTGGGATTAGATGCAAGCTAATCAGGTTGGACACAGTCCATGTCCCATGTGGGTTCATAGTCATAATCCCCATTTAAGAGATGAGGAATTTAGGGACAGATAAATTCAGTGACTTGCCTAAGGTCACACAGCAGACATGTGATAGAGCCAAGATTAGAACCCATTAAAACCCACATCCTTCAGAGTCCCAGTCTCATGCTCTATCCACTAGGTCATGCTATTTCTCAAAAAAAAAAAAGCTCTTCCTAAAAAGAAATGTATTTGTTGTGCTTTATCCAAGTTATTTCAAGACTTCAAATATAACCTAAGGATAGAATGAAGAACAGTTGTACTTTCAGAAATTTTGATTTATAAGGCTTAACTAATTGACCCAAGTGACTGAAAACTGTGGTTTAAAAATGGAAATCATTTGTCAAATAATGATTAGATTAGCCTTGATTACTCTATCAGCTTCCCTGCTGACTTCCCTGCCTCTTCTGTCTCTCCCCACTCCAGTACTTACTCACTCTGCTGTCCAGATCATTTTTCTACAAAACATTCAATCCCTGTTTCCCCATCCCTGAAGAACCTCCAGTGGACAATCAGTTGTCCAAGTAGTTTTTAAAGCACTCCCTCACCTTGTCTCTTCCTACCTCATCTCACTACTTTCCTACTACAACCCAGCTTGCACACTTCACTCCTCCAAGAGGTCTTCCCTCAAGTCCCTTCATTCATCGTCCCCCCAGCCCCTGTAACCCCACAGCATGTATGGTTAATTTATGGTTATCTGTTAATTTATTTATATTTATTTACTAATATTAAGTAATAATAACTAATTATAACTAATAACACAATAATAAATAGGTAATTTATATTCATGTCTGTTTCCTCTAGACTGTAAGCTCGTTGTGGGCAGGGAATGTGTCAGTTATACTGTACTCTCTCAAGCACTTAGTTCAGTGCTCTGCAGACAGTAAGAGCTCAATAAATGCTCTGAACACAGTAAGAACTCAATAAAATTGTTTGATTGATTAATTTCTGAACACACACTAATTCAGATTTCCTAAATAAGAAGCGTGGAAAGTCAAGGTCACAACAGTTAATCTGGTATAAGATCCCTAAGTTGCACTTACATTCTACAGAAGTCTCTACACAGTTGAAATCATTTTCTTTTGGGCAGAACTGAGCACATTTTGATCATATCTAGTAATTTGGATTCCTTCACTAGAATGACTACTCTACAGTGCCTATTTTCCAATGTCATTCCTAAACTTCTTAAAAATGAACATGGCCTTTAAAGATTATAGTTCTGATCAAATATTTTTAAAGAACATATTTAACAAACTTACAAATGTCACACTTTACCATTATGAATTAATGTCTTATTCTCAATATTCTGGTCTACCAGGAAAAGGCTGGCTGAAAACCTGTCATTAGCAGGGTCATGAATTATTTTTAAAGTACTACCTATTAACAAATATAAGTGGCTACTTTTTGGGTCCTGACCTAAGTTATGCAGCCACATGTAAAGGCCAATCACTTTATCTCTGAATATGCTATTTAAGAATCTGGAGTTTCCTAAAGGAATTTATTAGAGAAGGCATAATATGCTCTAACACTATAATAGTTTGTATACAGTAAGTGTTTAATAAATACCATTATTTCTACTAACAAATCAGTGGTTTAAGAAACAGTAAATATTCCCTAATGAAGACTGAAAATGGTTCTCAAAAAGATATTCAAATATTAAGATGAGAAAAATTTCACTTTGGGGCTGAAGTTATCTGATCGGGTCTTTACACTGCCTTGTATTTTTCTGTTTAATTACTAAACCATCACGTCATGTGGGTGTTCCAAGAACTGGTTTTATACAGATGTCTTCCAGCAAGGCACCCAATTATCTATTGTTACAATGGTACACGCAAAAAACAAACAGAATTTAGGAAGAGGATTAACACCACAGTTCTGACTGCTTCAAAAGCAAGTAATGACTAGGGAATCTTACTAACAAATCAAACTCACAAACTTCTTTGGTATGCTTTAGAAATTCTGTCACAACACTGTCCATTTGAGAATAATTTTGATTGAAATTTATCTTATTTAACTTCCCCTGGAAAAATGTGTAGAAAGCGAAATTATAGACCATTTGATGTAATTGTTCTCTATTGTGCACTTAAAAACCAATTGACAAAAGTATATTTGCAATATTATTAATCTTTATACTCTGATGCTTTTCCTATCTGTAATTAACCTTTATGTTTATCTAACTTGATTGAAAGCTTCTGAAGGGGAGGGATTGTGTTCATCGATTCTATTGTATTGTACTCTCCCAATTGCTTAGTACAGAGTTCTCCACACAGTAAGCATCCAGTAAATATCACTGATTGATTCAATTGTAAAAGTAAGATGTCAGAAGCCAAATAGCACAGAACTAGCCAAAGATTTTTGTCCAGTGAGTGCCATACATTAATCCAAGAATAAGTTTTGGAAACACTGTGTTATAAAGAGCACTCAGTCGTACTCTTAGAAGATACTAGTTTCCACTTGGACTGTTTCCACCTTAGCTCACCAAGGCATTTGGGAGAATAAACCATCTTCCCTTTCCACTTCTGCTACCATGAGCTTGGTACCGGTGCTATTCAACTGCATGGTAATAAAAAAACCACAAGGTGGCTCTCTCTGTTCACCTTTTAAATCCACCCAGCCCTTTCCAGTTTTCAAAGAAGTAAAATTACTTTTTAAACATCAACCGTTTTCAGGAAAATGCCTTTAGTAGGAGGAATGAGTCATTTTCTGGATATTACACTGTGAAAGAAAAATCACTGTTTCATATCACTGAAGCCTTTTTCTAAAAAACTACAAAAAATTTTAACATTTCCAAAATTCAGAGGAAAGAAAACAGAAATGGTCTGAAAGTCATTTTAAACTCCTCTTCTTATTTAGCTTTCATGTTCTCTAAGTTTTAAATCCTGGTGATGGGTCCATTGTAAAGATCTTCCTTTGCACCTTTTTTTTTTTAAAGGCATTTGTTAAACTGCTTAAGTGCCAGGCACTGTACTAAGCCCTGGAGTAGATATCAGCTAATCAGGTTAGACATAATCCATTAGTGAGGCTCACAGTCTTAATCCCCATTTAACAGATGAGGTAACCAAGGCACGGAAAAGTACAGTGTTTTGTCCAAGGTCACCCAGCAGACAAGTGGTACCTTCATTACCACTAGCCTGGTGTCAGTGCTGATCTCCTCCCAGCAGGAGATTTTTTATTTTTTATAATTTCCTAGACTGAGAGCCTCTTAGAGGCCAGGGATTGGCTCTACTTACTGTCTTGTACTTTCATGTGCTAGGTACAGTCTTTAGTAAAGTGTTCTGTAAATGTCAGTGATTGATATTTCTCACCCTTATATTTTTCCCAGCCTAATTACAGTGCTTTGCACATAGATGGCACTTAAGTCACCCTATGTACTTAAACACTTGATGCTCACCCAACCCGCAACACTTCTGTGTGTACATATTTATATATATGTATATAAAATGTATTTATAGTAATTTCTGTTACTGATGTCCATCTCCCTCTCTAGACTGCAGGCAACTTATGGTCAGGGAACGGATCTACAAACTCTTTTGTACCATACTCACCCAAGCACTTAGTATAGTGCTCTGCACACAATAAGTACTCAATAAATATCTTTGATTGATTACTATCAGCCTCCTTACTTGATTTCCCTGCCTCAAATCTCTCCCTGGTCTATTTTATATACAACTGCCCAAATCACCCTTACTACAATGATATTTGGAACATAATGTCACTTTTAAAGTTTCCAGTGACTTTCTATTGCTTCTTTTATTAACAAAATAATGCCACATCATTGGCTTCCAGTCCCTCAATCATTTACCCTTCTCTTTCCTGTTTGCTGTCACTCTCCTCTCCCACTACATTGCAGTTCATGCTCTTTTCTCCTCCCCAGAAAGTCTCAAATGATCTACTAATTGATGCCAGTTACTGAATGTTTACTGTGACCAGAGCACTCTACTAAGTGGAGAGAGTAAATGAAGTCATATCCAACCATCTTACTCTTGTCTCTTCTATGGCAATACGCTGCTCAAAACTTTTTCTGCTTTCTCTCTGTTCCCATCCTGGAACATTTACTATTCAAAGGGAATGAGATGCACCCTTGGGTGTGGGGTCTGACTTATGTTTACTGAGAGAACTACGCCTTCATCTCCCCTACTCTCTCTTCCTTCTTCATCATCAATGCATTTGGAGCTATACCCTTTAAGGACTTGATATTCACCCCACTCTCTGTCCAACAGCACTTATGTATATATCTGTAATGTACTGTAATGTCTATGTCCCCCTCTATGCTGTAAACTCCTTATGGGCAAGGAATGTGCCACAACCAAATTTGTTGTATTGTACTCTCCACAGCACTTAGTACATTACTCTGCACACAGTTAGGATTTAGTAGATACCACTGATAGATTGATTTATGGATGTGACCAGGAATTCCCCCTAGCAACGAAAATTGAAGCCAAAAAACCCTTCCTGACTATTCATATACCAGCACTGTGACCCCTAGATTTGAACCCTGTTTGAATCAGGCTTCCAGAGTTGCCCTGATCTCATTAGCTCCTCCTTGATCGTAACCCTCAAGCTCCCAGAAACAAGTCCTAATTCCCATTTAGACTTCTGGAGTTAACTTGCACTTCCAGGACTGGGACTCCCCTCTCCTTACATTATTTTTTAATAAAATTATTTTACTGACATGGAAAATAAAAATAAAAAAAATTTATTTTTTCTATCGTTTACTAAAGCTTTCTTCCATGACCTTCAATTTTCAAAAGTCCTTCTGAATTCACAACAATACCTCGAGCTTAAAAATATCCCTAAATTTAGTAGAGAAGTAGAATGATACAACAATTACAAAACCTACTCTCATAGATGGACATTCTTGACAAGTCACCATTCCATCTCTGGATTAATTATTTTCCACCATTAACCTTGAACTGTGTGAAATGTAACATACAATGGAAAATGAAAAGTTGGAATTGGAGTACAAAAAAAGAACTCTGGGTTCAATGAACTGTATATTAATCAATTTAGTAAGCACGTACATAACACCGCTGGAAAGTCCTGGAAGACACTAGGACTAATTACTTTTTAAGCATTATAGCATAGGGTAAAAAGGTGAGTTTTTTCACACTACTGACTGGCATTCTCCGTCACAAGAACTTAGTGGGTAGCTTTAAAGGATAGCCAAGGAATAAATGCGTTACTACTTGAACAATCATCATCTTTGATTTCTGTAACTGACAATTTACCTTAGCACACTAGGGAAAAGTATATCTGCAAAAGCTTCCCTGTATTGGAAAACATACCAGCCCTTGTTGGGAAGCCAAAAATCGTGAGCCACATGTCCCTAACCTGTGTTTTTTTTTTAAGAAAGACTTTGAAGTTAATTCACCAAAAAAGTATGATTAAGATTGTAGTCTAGAATTACACCCAAGATATTATAAGCTGTACTAATATCCAAGAATGGAAAAAAGATTCCCAAATGTGGTATCTTGAAAATTTCAAATAGTAACACTTCTGGAACAAATGAAGATAGGGAGGAGGGGTCCTGACTAAAAATATCACAAAATGTAATGAGTGGCCTCACCATGGCTTTCTCCTATTCAATCTGTTAATTGAGAATAATCCTTCAATCACATGGAAGCAAAAGTGGCCCAAAAGAAAGTGCATCGTACCAGGAGTCAGATGTGGGTCTTAGTTTCAGTTATGTCACTGGCCTTCTTTGTGACCTTTTGGAAGCACCAAACTCTGTGTCCCAATTTCTTTATCTGTAAAATCCAGATGAGATACTTGCTCTTCCTCCCTCTCAAACTGTGAATGCTGTGTGAGGCAGGGACTGTGTTAGATCCAAATATCTTATATCTGACCCAGCGCTCAGCACAGTGCTCAGCAGGTAGTAAGCATTTAATTAAATACCTTAACTATATCCTAGAGAATAATATTCTGCATCATCATTTTGGAAAGGACACTGTTACTTCAAAGTGTTCAAATGAGAAGCAGCGTGGCGCAGTGGAAAGAGCAAGGGCTTTGGAGTCAGGGCTCATGAGTTCGAATCCCAGCTCTGCCACTTGTCAGCTGTGTGACTGTGGGCAAAGTCACTTAACTTCTCTGTGCCTCAGTTCCCTCATCTGTAAAATGGGGATCAAGACTGTGAGCCCCATGTGGGACAACCTGATTCCCCTGTGTCTACCCCAGCGCTTAGAACAGTGCTCTGCACATAGTAAGTGCTTAACAAATACCAACAAATACCAACATTAAATGACCACTAAATAGAAATTAGCTGACAACCATCCCTGAATCATCTTAAATTTAATTGACAAAGGCAAAGAATAATTGATGTAGAAGAGTTCTTAATTGGGGCTCATCATATATTTATGCTGATGGGAATCTGATTCCCTGTGTAAAGAAACAGCCAGGATCAGAAAATGCGCATTTATTTTGGACTTTAAGCTATCTATTGGAAATAGAAATAGCACCTGCAATTTGTATTAGACTACATATTTTATTTCCAATCTTATGCTGAGTTTTAAAAAAACTCCATTACAACAATTTATTTTAAGATGGGAGATTAGTATTTTGGGGGAGATGTGAAAAAGAACCTAATTTCCTGTATACAGTGCTTGAAGAAGTTCTCCTTAGATACATAGTTTCTTCATTTAGCTTTCTCAATCTAATTTCTGGAATTAGGCTGACAGTTCTCTTCTTGATCACTGCAGTTCTCTGTCTTGGACTTTCTACTATTTAATTAAAATTTCTGGCAACTTCTGATGATCTGCTGAGCACAGATTCTGGTCGCTGCACTGTTGTCTCTCCTTTGAGGAAAAAACAATTAGTGGGTCTTGACTGTATCGATAACAAGCTAATTAATATTTTTCCTCTGGAACAAATTCATTCATTCATTCATTCATTAAAAGCATTTACTAAATGGTGCAATGAAGCAGGCAGAACATATAAATGTCTTAGTCTTGGGGTTGAATGGTATATAATTTGATAAAAATACCAAATGATAAGGCAGGTGGTCAATGAAATAAACACCCTTGGCAACATAAAAAATAAGATATAAGGGGACAAATGGTTGATTGTTATACCGCTCCTTCTAGAGGCCAGTTTTTCACTATGCCAATTCTGGAGTACAACTTGGTGAATGTTCTGGAGGGGATACCTCAGTCTCAACTCTTTCATTTAACTCCTCTGGAGCTCAGTTTCCCCATCTGCAAAATGAGGATTAAATATTTGTTCTCTTTCCCCCTAACTGTAACCCCAATGAGAAAGGGACCGTGTCTGACCTGATTTACCACACCTTCCCAGAACTCAGCCTATTGCTTGGCATAGACTAAGTGTTTAACAAATACCAGAATTATTATGATTATTCTCTTGCAGGCAGGGTGGTATTCCTAAACCTCTTCTTACCAGAAAAAGAGGAAAAGAAGGGTGCAGTTCCCTGGCCCTCCAGCAAGCCACCAAACCAAGGTGGGTCCTAATTATGCTTGAACTGATGGGAAGACTGTACATCTATAATAATAATAATAATGTTGGTATTTGTTAAGCGCTTACTATGTGCCGAGCACTGTTCTAAGCGCTGGGGTAGACATAGGGGAATCAGGTTGTCCCACGTGGGGCTCACAGTCTTAATCCCCATTTTACAGATGAGGGAACTGAGGCCCAGAGAAGGTAAGTGACTTGCCCACAGTCACACAGCCGACAAGTGGCAGAGCTGGGATTCGAACTCATGAGCCCTGACTCCAAAGCCCGTGCTCCTTCCACTGAGCCACGCTGCTTCTCCTGTAAGTAAGTAAGTAAGTAGTAAGTAAATCTATATTTACTATCAATACAGAGGCACCCTGTTCTGTGCAAGGCATGTAAAATTCACTGAGCAAGAGAAGTCTGGACAGAATAAATACCTGGGAATCACTAATAACCAGGTGGTAGTTAAAACCATGAGAATATGTAGGAAGAAGACAAAGACTAAGTGCTGGCAATTTCAGGCAGATAGCTGGAATGGGCAGTTGAGAATTGCTGATGGAAAGGCCCAAGAGGAGGCAGGTTAGGTTTTGGACATAAAGGTTTCCAAAGGTGTCAAAAAGCAGTGTGGCCTAGTGGATAGAGCCCGGGCCTGGAAGTTATAAGGACCTAGGTTCTAATCCCAGCTCTGCCACTTGCCTATGTCATCTTGGGCAAATCACTTCACTTCCTGGGACCTCAGTTACCTCATCTGTAAAATGGGGATTAAGACTGTGAGACCCTTGTGGAACATGGACTGTGTCCAAACTGATTAGCTTGTATCTACCCTAGTGCTTAGTACACTGACACTAAGTAAGTGCTTAATGCAAACATTAAAAAAAAATCTGGAAAAACATTCAGCGGAAGGACTGGCTGACTTGAATTAAGTAGAGCATTTGAAGGGGGAGGGACAGAAAAGAGTAACTAAACTCACCCAATTAGAGGCTATTGACAATCTTCAGCTCCATGTAGGCCAGGACTATTTATGAATTAGTCTCCCTGTATTCTCCCCAGGGCTTAGTACAGTGCCTAGCCCATGGTAAGCACTTACTAAATGTCATGATTGAGAGATAGAGAGATAACTACGCCTATCATCATAGGATTTTTCAAGTCAAAATTCACAGGTGTTACAGAAGTTACAGTAAATGCAACAGTCTTTATTACACAGTAAAGTGTGAGATTCCAATTGGATGGTTTCAGTTCCACTTTTGTTTCTTTCAATCATATTGAGTAAGTGCTTACTGTGGGCACAGCATTGTACTAAGCACTTGGGAGTTGGTAGACAGGTTGCCTGCTCACAAGGAGTTTACAGTCTAGAAAAATAATAACTGTGGTATCTTAAGCACTTACTATGTGCCAAGCTTTGTAATAAGTGCTGGAGTAGATACAAGATAATCAGGTCACATATGGAGCTCAAGACCTGAATAGGAAGAAGAAAAGGTTTGAGTCTCCATTTTTCAGATGAGGAAATTGAGGAACAGAGAAGTTAACTGACTTGCCCAAGGTCACACAGCACATAAGTGGTGGAGCAAGAATTAGAACCCAGGTCCTTTGACTCCCACTTTCCACTAGTGCTCTTTCTACTAGGCCACGCTGCATTTATGAGTCATGTGCCCCTATTACTGCCTCAGTAATTATCTTCTATTTTTTTGAAATTGTATTAACTTTATCTTTAGCTAGTAAAAGAACATGGATGAATGGAAAATATATCAAACATTGGAACCCTTAGGACTTCTAGTTGGGGAAAGAGGAAGAAACCCTTTCCCATACTGGAAAATGACAGTCAGTCGCCTGTACATTCCGAATTTCACTGACAACAGCATACCATCTGTCTTAAAATTAAGAGCATGCTTAACTCTCAGGGTCTTAATCCATCATAAGGTCAGAATAGAAACTGGACTTCTTAAAATTTATATTAACATCTCTAGAGTTTACAAGATCATATACTGAGGACTGAAAAGGCTTCAGCTCTTCAAATATATCACGACTTTGATTTTAAATCAATACTACTGAAAAATAACTAATACTGAAGAGACAGGATATACTATTCACACATGAAACATCAGCTATTATTTGGGTGAGACTTCTATATTTTCAAAATATAATTAAGCTTGCATTCCTCCAAAAATGGAGAAAAGGAGAGTGCTATGAAATTGGGAAGTCCAATGGAAGGTTATTTTGTTGATATTTACACTTCTAAAACCACAATCTCTACAAACTAGTGCCTGAGGTATCAACTAGAAGAAATGGAAATAAAAGAAAAAAAAGATTCTGGTCTGCATTTATCTGAATATAAAAGTTATTAATTCCTAATTATGGTAGGAAGTGAAACTAAGTGATATTATTTCTAATAACAGGAAGAAAATATGTCAGTATAACCGCATCTTTTCATTGTCTCTCCTTCCCATACCACAGTTTTTCATGAGAAAGCCATAAAAGGATTCAGAAAAATACCTGTATTATATAAAATGGTTACTTGCCCAAAAGAAGACCTTTGATATCAACTTTTCATTATCTCAATGGCAAATAACTATACAAATAATTTAGAACAAAAACCACTGCATTCATATTTCCGTAGCCTGAAACCATTTTTAGTAATTTACCTACTGGCAACTTTCAAGTGAGCAGGAAATCCCTAAAGACCAAGAATCACTGAAATAATGTAGGTTAAAGCGAGAGAAAATTTAAAGAAAGTATGCAACAGCCAACATTATTTAAAATGTCAGCATTTATAGGTTTTCTACACCCAGTGGATTTTTTCTTTCATCAATTCATTTTAGTTTTGAGTGGTGAATGGAATTTATGAGGAAAAGTTTACCTATTATTCATTTTATTATTCACTGTTTACTCAAATTACACAGGGCACTCTATAGAGTTGCAGATCATACATAATAAATCCTACTTCCTCCTACTTAGATTGTGAGCCCTTTGTGTGCCAGGGACTTTGTCTAACCTGATTATCTTATATTTATCCCAAAGCCTAGTATAATGCTTGGAACATAGTAAGTGCTTAATAAATATCATAATAAATTAATTTACTACATAAATATGTCATAGCATTTGCCATCAGGTAGACTTTTTTAAGGGCTTTAAAATGGCAAAGACTGGGTGGGAAGTTTTGCCTGCACAAATGTAACCACTTCTTATGGGCAGGCAACATGGCTCATGTTTCTGTTGTACCCTTCCAAGCCCACAGTACTGTGCATGGCACCCAATGGGGGCTCAATAAATATCATCACTAATTTATCTAATATCTTTGTCAGCAGAGAAGCACAAGTCACCCAACTGATTCGGAATTAAATTATGCTCAGAGTGCAACATTCCAATCAGGACCACTAGTGGAGTTGGACTCGTTACCAAGCCAAGTGTTGACCACAGTCGGAATTCACTGGTCCGTTGTTCAACTACCGTTACCAGTTGTCATGTGGATGTAGAACCCAGGTTAGAATGTCCACTCAAACCCCAAATCCCAGAAAAATTAAACAAAAGGGGCGAGGGAAGGGGAGGAGGGAACTGTTTTTAGGCTAACTGTTTAGGCCTATTAGGAATTCCCTTATAGGTTTGGTTATGCAAAATCTTATACTCACCTACCCAAAATTCAAGGTTTTTCCAGGACGCCCTCCTATCCCAAAATTAGGTAGGCATAATCCTTTGAGGAATGGTCACTCTCAAAGATCTGATTCCCCATATGACAGTTTTTCAGGAGAAAGCCATAAAAGGAATCAGCAAAGTACCTGAATCAGATAAAAAGGTTATTTGCTCAAAACCTAACCTTAATCCTGACCTAAACCACTAACCCTACCCCAACCCTAACCCAACACCTAAAAACGTCTTTCTCGTAGGATATGGCACCAATTCTAAGGGAGCCCTCCCACCATGAGATCCTGAAAATTTAGAGACATTACACTGAACACTACATTGTTTGGAACATAGATCTACCACAGGGAAGTATTATCATGGTCTACCAGCACAACATAACAGAATTCAGAGTCAAGGCAACAAACTCTGAAGGTCCAAAAGAGTGAGAAGGGAATCCCCTTCTGAGATCTTGGAAAGGTCAACAGACTGGGGACAAAAAGCTGAATGGAGACAGAAAACAAAAATGGGTTTGACTGGATGGCGATGGAAGGAAAGCTGAAATGTTCTCTTGTAGGTTTCAGCAAGTTTTGCAAGAAAAAAATGGGACCAAAATTCATTCAATTGTATTTTATTGAGTGCTTACTGTGTGATAAAAATAATCTGCTGCCTCCTTTAGCATGGAAAGATAAAAAATGGTTGTTTGGGGAGAAAGGAGGGGATTTGTAGCTACTGACCTATGCAAATTCACTCACAATGCTTTTCAACCTTAAGAGATGGTAGACATATAATGTCAAAATATCCAGAAGCAAGTGAACTGCTTGGGGAGAACAGGACAGGTGCAACAGCTGCCACTATGTAGTACAGGCAGTGGACAAATAATGATGATGATAATCATGAACTTATGATAGTAATAATAATAATAAGTAATTGCTGTAATGGTTAAATACTGCATTTAACACCTTTGAAATACAGTCGGTGTGTTCAACTTTTTTTACTTTCAATCCTTTGTTCAGTTCCTCATATCAGACAGATAACTGCTCTCCCCCACTTCAAAGCCTTATTGAAGACACATCTCCTCCAAGAGGGATTCCCTGACTCAGCCCTTCTCTCCTTTTCTCCCACTCCCTTCCAAACCACTCTTCTTGCTTCTTCATTCATCCTCACTCCATCCCCACAGCACATGTGTATCTGTTATTTATCTTTTTAATAATAATAATAATGTTGGGATTTGTTAAGCGCTTACTATGGGCCGAGCACTGTTCTAAGCGCTGGGGTAGACATAGGGGAATCAGGTTGTCCCACGTGGGGCTCACAGTTTTCATCCCCATTTTACAGATGAGGGAACTGAGGCACAGAGAAGTTAAGTGACTTGCCCAGAGTCACACAGCCGACAAGTGGCAGAGCCGGGATTCGAACTCATGAGCCCTGACTCCAAAGCCCGTGCTCTTTCCACTGAGCCACGCTGTATTAATATCCATCTCCCCCTCTAGACTGTGAGCTTGTTGTGGGCAGGAATGTGTCTGTTGTTATATTTTACTTTCTCAAGAGCTTAGTATAGTGCTTTGCACACAGTAAGCACTCAATAATTATGATTATTATGAATGAAGGAATATCAAATTAATATCAACCCACCTTAAATAATGCACTATGGAATATCTAATAATGGAATGCCTTTAGAAATTCCAATTTTTTGAAGGGCAATATCTTTCTATTAGGAAAGTGAGAAAGTCTTTAAAGCAAAATACTCCTATGTAGCTAATCTCTCCGGGCAGCACTCTCTCACCCTAATCCATCCTCCACACTATTCTTCAGCCCAGTGGGGCAAGAAACATTGTAAACTCAGCTTCAAAGGGACAAAGAAGAAATGGAAAGCAGTTTAACTTCTGTCCCTGGGAAAATACCAGCAAAGTAATCATAAAATCAATCTTTTGAAGAGATGGAGGGGCTTGCTAACAACAGCATGATTTCATGAAGAGTCAGGCTGAAAGACTAATCCAAAATTTTTTCTTCTATGACAGTGATCGGTAGAATGGGAATAGGGTAATCTATTCTGGCTTTAGCAAGGTTTTGATTTTGACTCGTGCACAAATTCAGCAATCAATTGGGAAAAAACAGTTCAGACCCTGCAGATATTAGATGGGTTCTTAATCAGCTGATGGGTCAAATTTGGATTTTATTACCAATTGATCAGGGTCAGCTCAAGGGATAGCCCAAAAGTAGTGTTTTGTAAAGGTTAGTCCTTGACCTCGGTCTGATTAATAATTTCATCTATGGCTTTGATGGAAAGGGAAAATGTATTAATTATGTTTACAGGAGACATGGAGGTTTGGGAGCTGGTCCAGGCTTTGAAGTTTAGAATAAAAGTTAAAATGGCCAAGGTAAATTGGAGAGCTAATTCAAAATACATGCAGTAGGAGCTTTTGGGGGGAAAAGAGCTTAGGATTGGCAATGGGTGGGCAAAAATCACACAAATAGGAATAAAAATGGCAGAAAGTGATCATGGGGTGGAAGAGTCTATAAAACCAGGAACCAAAGTAAACAATATGCTAAAGACACTTGATCAGCAACCTAGATTTTTGTCACTTTACAATTCATGACTGCTGAACAGTCAGAACTAATCATATCAGCCCCAACCACTGCTGCTAAGAGTTTACTGCAGCCACACAACTCATCGGCCACTTCCTCCACTGAGCCTCACTGAGATTGTGTGAAGACTTTTCCTCCTCCCTCTCATACCCAGCATCACTGCAACTGAGCGCCATCCCCTTCCCCCACTCCCCTTGCTGGAGTGGAATGGGCAAGGAGATTGATCAACATCCTTTACTTAGCATCTGTGTGCAGAGCACTAAACTGAGCATTTGAGAGAATATAACTAAGTTACAAGACACGATCCCTGGCCTCAGGGAGTTTGCAGTCTAGTCAAAAGAGCAATGGGGAAAGAGCTGCCCAGTTGTTAAAAGGCTGAGACTGTGGAACCAGGGATGGTCCTGCCTGGGAGGAGCCTGAAAGCTGCCTCTTAAGCAGTAATGTACCATGGCTTGTTCTCTTATTGTTCTAAGTTATTCATTGATTGCTCTGATATATTACATCATTTATCCCCTTTGGTTTCTGTTGCCAGTGCCAAACATGTTAAATTGAAGACCGCAGTAATATCTCAGCTGGGCTTAGGATAGGGTAGGAATTGAGACTGTGAACCCCACTTGGACTGGGTCCAACCCAATTTGCTTGTATCCACACCAGCGCTTAGCACAGTGCCTGGCACGTAAGTGCTTAACAAATATCATTATTATTGCTGAATTGTATTTTCAAAGTGCTTAGTACAGTGCTCTGCACACAGTAAATGCTCAATAAATACAATTGAATGAATATGCTCAACAAATGCAATTAATAATAGTGCAGTGTTATTAACATAAGTAAGCACTGTAATAAAATGCACACAAAGCAATGCAGCACAGAGGCAATGTGGATTAATCTCAGGTGCCTGGTTAGATCCTTAATTGGGGGTGTTGATTCTAGTTCTGGACCCCTAATTAGAAAAGAGTGAAGAGAATTTGGAGAATCTCAGAGGAGAACCAGAAACAGGGTTGGGAAATAAAGCTTATTAGAAAAAACTAAGTTTTGGGGATGATTCCAACTAGAAAAGACTGAAGGGCAATTTAATAATTTTATTCAGGGGTATGAAGAAATCTCTGAAGCTGTTTGCTTTTGAAACTTTCTGTTCTGGGCAGAATATGAAGAACTGGAGGCAAAATTGGAGCATAATGGATTTAGGTGAAGTATGAAAATGGATTTATGGTCACTGAGTGTTATTATGCACTGAAATGATTCACTTGAAGAGGTTGTGAAATTTCTTATGGATGTCTTTAAGAAGTATAATGGATTTTCTCTATTTGGAGTATTTTCAGGTGTGATCCTGTCAACTACTTATTTCCAGGATGGTACTGTCCCAATTTACTTAAACACGTGCATTTGAGAATCTAACAAGCAGTCAGATATAGGATAAAGACAGAAAGCACATTTCTCAGTCGACTTTACTCAACTGTCAACACAAAATTCCCCCCGGTCCCCAAATCAAATTTACCATCACCATCAACACTGTTTATGTGGCATCAACAGTGCAGAGGACTAGCAAGGCAGAACTCTGAAGTTCCACAGGATATTTCCTAACCTGTGAATCATGACCCTGATTCATTGCAGCAGGCTTACTTCCTACATCTTCACATTGTATAATACGTGTAATATAAACAATTGGCATTGTCCAGTGGAAAAATCTTGGGCCTGAGAGTCAGAAGACCCGGGCTCTAATCCTAGCCCAGCCACCTGCCAGTTGTGACAAAGACCATAATTATTAAGCAACAAAGGCTGAGCATGAGAAGAAAAATATACCTTCAGATAAACCAGAATCTAATAATAATCATTATGGTATTTGTTAAGCACTTATTATATGCCAAGTACTGTACTAAATTCTGGGGTAGATGCAACATAAGCATGTTAGGCCTAATCCCTATCCTAATCCCTATCCCACACTGCGTCTAAAATGGAAGGAGAACAGATAATTATAATAATTGTGGTATTTGTTAAGCACTTACTATGTGCCAGGCACTGTATTAAGTGCTGGGGTAGATACCAGAACATTGGGTTGGATACAGTACCTATCCCAGGTGAGCTCAAAGTCTCAATCCTCATTTTATAGATGAGGTAACTGAGAACCAAAGAAATGAAGTGACATGCCCAGGGCCACACAGAGAAGCAGCGTGGCTCAGTGGGAAGAGCATGGGCTTTGGAGTCAGGGCTCATGAGTTCGAATCCCAGCTCTGCCACTTGTCGGCTGTGTGACTGTGGGCAAGTCACTTCACTTCTCTGTGCCTCAGTTCCCTCATCTGTAAAATGGGGATTAAGACTGTGAGCCCCACGTGGGACAACCTGATTCCCCTATGTCTACCCCTGCGCTTAGAACAGTGCTCAGCACATAGTAAGCGCTTAACAAATACCAACATTATTATTATTACAAGTGACCTTCTGACTCCCAGGCCTATGCTCTATCCACTACGCCATGCTGCTTCCCACTACACCATGCTGAATCCCTATTTTAAAGAAGAGGAACTGAGGCACAAAGAGGTTAAGTGACTTCCCCAGGTCACAGCAGTGGCAGAGTCGGGATTAGAACTCAGGAACCCTCCTTCCCAGGACTGTGCTCTTTCCACTAAGCCACTCTGCAATCTCCAAGTGATTTATAGTCAAAAGGAATTAGTAGAATTTTAAAGATAAAGCAAATATCCTGAAAATCATTCCTAATGGGATGACAGTTACTCTTGAAAGGTCAGAATCCAAATATTCCATTACAATTACTGCCATGCTATTAAGCAGAAACCTTGCAGCTTTTTTGGAGGCGAGAAGGGGAGGTAGGAGAGAGAGGAGGAGGAGGGGTAAAACAAATGTGTCTTATAGAAGTCCTGACCACTGAGAAGGAAGTATGGATGTGGATTCTTAATCAAAGAATAGAAATGAACACTGCAGTCATGGCAGAGCAAGGAGATTCTCAATGACAATCTCTTGGAGCAACACTGCAAAATCACTATTAGCCAGGAAGAAACACTTCAAGTTTAAGCCATCATAAACCCATGAAATGTATTCTCTGGAAAAAAAACACGCTAGGAATAAGTTAGACTGTGTGTATGTGATCTACACAATATTTTCCAAATCAAATACCAAAATTCTTGGAAAATGTTCCCAGCAGCCCTTTACCTGTTTTTCAGCATGTCCATAATCTGAGTTCTGAGTGGGCAAAAAGTAGCACATGTGGCCATTATTTTTGGCTTTTTCCCGAAGGGACATAGCTGTTCGCACTGTAGCATTTCGGGCATGCACAAACACCATCACCTAAAAGAAGAGAAAATAATAGATTCATTACTGTGAAAGTGAACTAATTGATATGATGAAATTTCCAGTTTGTAAGTACTTGGAGCGGGGGAAGGTGGGGAGGCTAGAATCTATCTGGGGGCTTTCAGATTCTCTGCCTTCCTCGTGTTGCCTCCTTTGTGGTCAACTTGGCACCTTCATCACAGAGAGAGCAAGGAAGGCAGAATGAACTCCAATTTAGGTCCTAATTGTCACCTGGTTGCAGGTTTTGTAAAGAGAGTATGTTAAAGCAATGGTGAAAGCGAGGTTTGGGGTTTATCTCTGGATTTCCTTGTCCATTCAACCCCAGGATTCTGTTACCAAGGATAATCAGGAATTGGATACACATTAAAATCCAAAAACCTCCCAGAAACATAGAAAATACCAATTGATTTGAGGCAGCCACTCAACAGAAACTAAAGTTATCTGAAAACCCCGATGCATTATCCAAATAACCAATGATGATAACTTTATTTCTACAAAAAGAGTTTTTTTATGCTATTTCTAAGTGTTTACTATGTGTCAGGCACTGTAGTAAACGCTGAGGTAGCTACAAGCCAATCAGGTTGGACACAGCCCCTTTCCCACATGAGGCTCACAATCTTCACCTCCATTTTACAAATGAGGAACCAGAGGCACAGAGAAGTTAAAGGACTTGCCTAAGATCATACAGCAGATAAGTGGTGGAGTTTGGACTGGAACTCAAGTCCTTCTGACTCCCAGAACCATGTTCTATTCAGCAGGCCGCATTGCTTCTCAATGTTCCCACTGCAGATAACTATAGCAATACTCACAGTTCTTTCAAGAGGCTGCCAACTTCACTTTATATATATATATATACACCACTTAATTTCTTTGTAGTTGGCAATTTCAATTTCCTCCCAGCACTCAAACACTACAAACCCAGAAGATGCAAAGAAAGTTGGATTCAAGATCTGTGGTTCTTAATTTAGGAAACACAGTTGGTAGTCTTACTGTATTTATTAAGCACTATGTGTCAATGACTGTACTGTGTACAGGGGCAGACTCAAGATAATCATACTGAATAGAGTCACAGTCCCACACAGGATGCTCTCTTTAAGGAATCTTTTGAAAGTTCAGGTAGAGAAAAAAATCTTGAATTCTGGGATGGAAGGAAATTCCTAGATTCCATTCTCATTGTTCTGTCTGCACATTATCTGCAAACCCTAGGATTTATTTTTGAAGCACATGGATAATTACAATAATAAGACTAAGATATCTCCCAGATGCCCTAGATTGTTTACAGGCAATACGATATCTATTTTCCATCACTTAAATGCCACTTTATACAAGTCCTTTTTAAATACCTCAAATATCAGAGTTATGCAGACCATAAGGAAGAATAAAATACGACTCTAAATCTTCATTAATTATTTCAGTCTGATGGCTCAATTTATCATTTTGCAAATTATTTTCTATTACAACCCAGAGAAACATAAGTTACAACTTAAAGCAGCAATTTCTTTTTATTAAATCATGTCTTGTTCAGTAAAATTAGCCCACTTTATTATAAGTTTGGCTGTCTGCAGACAGCTTAAAATGGCTTTACAAGGCCTTGGATAACAATTAATACTTTTTTTAAAAGAATTTGTTCATTAATTCATTAATTTCTTTGATTTAAAACCCTTTGAAATTTTTAATCAACAACAAGGATGGCACTTTATTTGGAAAGAATACCTCCAAGTGAATCCTGAAAAAACAATACTGATATCTGATACACTATTCAAAAAGCTACAAGTCAAGAAGATAAAGTAGGGGGAAAAATAAATCAGTGGTATTTATTGAGACCGTACAGTGTTCAGAGTACTGTACTAAGTGCTTGGTAGACTACAATAGAACAGAATTGGTTAACATATTCCCTGTTCATAACAACTGTACAGTCTTCAATGCAAGGACATGAGCAAATTTTATTGAGGAAAAATAATTACTCTGTGGTCTCTTTCTGGAACCACTTGGAGTCATCAGAAATGCCAATATTTGGTGATTTAGGAAAGTTTTCAGAAACAAGGTTTGTATTCACTGCTTGCAGCTCTTTGGACTCAAATGTCCATAGGCAAATGACTTTTGAACTCAGAGATCAGAGTTGTGGAAGCATCAGACCATGATGTGTCAATAACCACCTGTATTTTTGTCTAATAGGGACACACATGGATGCACACAAAGTTGCTTTTAAAATGTTCCCCATAACCTTCAAGCAGGCTTTGAATCCAATTTTCTCTGCCTTCTCTTCTCCTTATTCCATATGTTGCAAACCACAGGTTTTCAATGACAAACTTAAAACATTTGGCCCTTGTTTCCTCAAATTTCAGGACAGATATTGCTTTCCCCTTTTTTAAATAGTCTCTTCCTTCTGTTTCTGGCTATGGAATTAATGCAGTTCTTTTCTGGTATTTCTTAAGTGCTGATTATGTGCCTGGCACTATTCTAAAACCTGTGGTATATACAAGTTAATCAGGTTGGACACAGTCCATGTCCCACATAGGGTTCAGACTCACAGTCTTCATCTCTGTTTTACAGATGGCGTACCTGAGACCAGAGAAATGAAGTGACTTGCCCAAGGCCACACATAAAACAAGTGACAGAGCTTGGATTAGAACCCAGGTCCTTCTGACTCCCAGGGATCATTCGATCATATTTATTGAGCACTTACTGTCTGCAAAGCACTATACTAAGTGCTTGGGAGAGTACAGTACAACAGACACATTCCCTGCCCACAATGACTTGGCCACATTGCATCCCTAAAGCTGGGATCCTCCTCCCATACAAAAGATACATGACTACCATGCAATTGATTACTCCTACTATAATTGATTTAACTCACTTTGAATCTCTAATATATTTTAGGATAAATTCACTTTCTTTTTGTTGTTCAAATACCCTCTATGTTATAGCTAAATTTCTCTTATTCAAGTGAATGGTGGGTATCAGTGACTTCTCTCTATGATGAGGATTGATAGTTCTATTTTTGGCAGCAAACTAAGCTTGATTCTCTCTGCAACGCTGCGTGAGCTTGAGGGACAGAAAACACGCACCAGGTGCTTCTGGCCAATCAATATCCAACAAAGTAAGAGCCCAGCTCTCCTCATTTGATTTCAACCCAGTCCCTAGCCACTCTCTCCAAAGTTGCCCAACGTGACTCTTTTCTGGAGCAACTCCCTTTGTTATTAATATAGCCTCCTCCCTATGTGGAGGTTTTCAGACAAACTAGAAAACATTTACTCATATTCTGAACTTCAATTTCTTCACATCCCAACATGAAGAACAAAACATAAAAATGGTGGATTGATTCTAACTGCTCCTTACTCTCAACTTATCCTCTAATAATAATAATAATGTTGGTATTTGTTAAGTGCTTACTATGTGCTGAGCACTGTTCTAAGCGCTGGGGTAGACACAGGGGAATCAGGTTGTCCCATGTGGGCTCACAGTCTTAATCCCCATTTTACAGATGAGGTAACAGGCACAGAGAAGTTAAGTGACTTGCCCAAAGTCATACAGCTGACAAGTGGCCAAGCCAAGATTTGAACCCATGACCTCTGACTCCAAAGCCCGTGCTCTTTCCACTGAGCCACGCTGCTTCTCAACTCTTCCTCTGGTCCTGAACTCCCTTCCCACTAATCATCCCACTTTTAAATTCCCCCTAAAAATTTCCACAGCCTCTAACAAGCCAGAGTCACATGAATAAGTCAGACATCTCTTGCAGAGACATATTTATATCCTCTCTCAACAAATGGGTGTGTATATGCCTGTCAATCATATATTCTGATTCCACTGCTCAATTAACCGGTGGAATTTACTGAGAGTTTACTGGGTGCAAAGCACTTTACCAAGGCAATAAATACAACTGACTGACTAATCAAGCATTTGGGAGAGTACAATAGAACAGAGTTCGCAGGTATGTTCTTTGCCTTACAGTCCTTTCGGTGAATACGTTTCAGACTGTCTCTCCCATTAGAGTTTCATCTCCTTGTTACTAGGGAATGTATTTCATATTTCTGTTGTGTTTCCCCAAGTGATCAGTATAATGAATTGCACCCAATGAATGCTCAATAAATACCATTACTGTCAATAGATCATAGGTATTTACTGAGCGCTTACTTTGTGCAGAGCCCTGCACTAAGCGCTTGGGAAAGTACAATATAACATAGTTGGTAGACATGTTGCCTGCCTGTGGTGAGCTTAACTACTACTACTACCAGTACTACTACCCAAGGCAATGAACTATTAATGAAAATGAGCATAAAGTAAAAGTTCCATATTCTTTTGTGTAACAGTCATTTTTGTAACATTTGTTAAGCACTTGCTCTTTGCCAAGCATTGTGCTAAGTGCTGGAGTAGGCAAAATCTGGTCAGACACAAAATATTCTACTGAACACGCATAAAATTTGCAAAATTGGGTAGCCTTACTATCTAAATTGAATTTAAGAATAGAGTTTATGAACTATAATTATTGCTCACCATTATCACTTAGCTTTAATACACATATTTCTAAAAAGAATTATAAAAATCAGCAGCAATCAACACCAATGTAAATCTATCCAATTATAAGTGTTTTCTGAAAAAACCAGGTAAGCTTGATCAGATATGCCATTAAAACATAACATATTTCTAACAGGGTTAATTTACCCTGTCCTAGCTATGTCAGAAAATTTTATAATTCACTGGCTAACCTCTGTGCATTAAATTATGCAAATAAGTTGGTGAAAGTAATTTAGAATAGAGAGCACTGGTTCCACAGTTACAAGCTGTGTAATTAGATCTGTACTTTGCAGTTCAAACTACCCTGGCCTCACACACTGAGTTTCTGCAACATTTTTCCAGAAACCAAAGCTTTTAAGTAAAAAAAAATTAAATGCAAGTACAAACCACATACATTCCAGTTTGCCTATATATTGTGCAATACAGTGTATGTGGAACTTAAATATGTGGAACTTGAATCCCACCAATTTCATTAATGAACCCATTTTGTCCTGAGTAAAAAAAACAAGTTTATAAGCTTAACCCTTTAACCTTTAAGAGATGTTTGCCGAAAAATTCCACCCCTAAAATTTTGAAAAGGGTATTGTCAAGACTAAGGAGAACAATCCTGCAATACTTATTGGCAGAATATTTCATATTTATGGATAGATCCATTCTGAATATACCATTAGACAAACATAAAAAGACTGTACCACACATCTTGTATATACTTTCTGGCAGCAATAATTCAATGGTGATTATCTTTCAAGGTGGCTCTCTAGGTATTAAAATCTTGCATGAGTTGAACATTGACGGTTCTATTTAATTGCCTGACAAGAAAAATTACTCCACTTTCTTGAAGAAAGAAGTCTTTTACTTTTTATTCACTTGAAAAAAAAATGCTCCATCTGTGAATAAACAGGGCTGTCACTGACAGTTAATCCTAAAAACTACAGTTGTCATTTAATTTCTGCAATAAAATAGTCGCATTGATCCAAGAATGAAGACAGTAAGTTACAAGTCTAGCCTTCGGTTTGTTAGTGAATAATTCTGCTGATCATAAACTGTCTTACAATGAATTAGGTCTCTAAAAATACTAATGAGATTTGAATTCAGTCCTGAAATTTGCATGCTACAATTAAAGCATAATTTGATTTATCATTGGGCCATGTTATTGCCTCAGGTACAGGAAATGCGAGTTTAAATTTTACTAGAAAATTATTCAGGTGTATAGAAAAAAGATAAATCAAAAAAAAAATATCATCCTAGAACTTCAAGTGATTAGCATTATGTTTGGCCTAAATCAATTTTATATTTCAATTTCAAAAAAATCAACTTCTTGAGAATCTCTGAACATAGCAGAAGGGCCTGCTGAAGAAACAAACAAATCACTGTCAGTCATTTCAATTTGCATATGCTTAAGCCTAAACCTGTTACTGCACTCCAATGTTATTCTTAATATTCATTTACCTTTGATTTACAGTGTTTTACTGACCAAACTCCTTGCCCATAAATCAGAGAATGATGTAAAATGGGAGGAAAAAAAGTCACAAAACAACTTTTAGAGGAAATCGACAAAGATCAGAACTAAAGTTGATTTCTTGCACACTGCCTGCTTTTTAAAAAAAACAGCTTGTAGCTTCAAGACACATTTTGGTAATCTGCATGAGAATTAGGCTCCTACACAGTTTTCTGGTCAAAACTACTGAATTCCTAGCAAATGCCCCAGTTGGAGCAAGTGGCTCATTCTTTTTTCTTGTCTTTGAAGTCCAGTACCTTAAGCAGTCTGCACACCTCAGGGAATTGTGTGAGGTACGTTAAGCAACCAATAAAAGCTTTTTCGTGCGACCCAAGTAAAAAGTCAAAATAAATACTTATACATTATTAAATACATTATTGCTCTTGGAAAATGCAGGGGAAAAAAAAATCTCTTGGTGATCTGTCAAAGTCATTTGTAAATGGAAGGCAGAGGCATGGTTTAAGTGAGAAAAACACAGGTTTTGGGAGTCGAGAGAGCTGGATTTAGTCCCAGCTCTGTCCCTAGCCTGTGTGTGACCATCGAGCAAGTTACTGAAACTCTCAGGTCCTCAGTTTCCTCATCTGTAAACTGGGAACAATTTTACCTGCTTTTCTTTATGTCTCAGGGATGTTGTGAAGGTAAAATGGGATAAATGATGTCCATTGGAAATGTAAAAGTGCTAGGCAAAACACAAGGTATTAATACAATAAAATCAGCACTTATGAAACACCCAATAAATCCATCAGTGGTACTGACTGAGCTCTTACTGTGTACAGAATATTTGACATTCCAGTTCATAATCTGGGTTTGGTTTCAGATATGATCATTAAAATAACTTTTTCACCCAACTGAAATATGTATATTTCATCACAGTGCTCCCTGGGCATTCCAAGTTATACTCTTTCTTAGTGATTGGCATGGTTTTTATATATATAGCTCCCATATTTTTAAGAACAAACTCTCAGCCATCAAAATTCCTATTTTTTCAAAAATGGTATTGGTTAAGCGCTTACTGTGTGCCAGGCACTGTTCTAAGTGCTGGGGCAGATGCAAAGTAATCAGGTTGGACACAGTCCATGTCTCTCATAGGGCTCCCGGTCTGAATCTCCATTTTACCGATGAGGTAACAGACACAGTAACTTGCCCAAGGTCACAGAGCAGACAAGTGGTCATGTTGGGATAAGAATCATGTCCTTCTGACTCCCAAGTCACTGCTCTATTCACTAGGCCATGCAAAATGAAAATTCACCTCAATCTAATTAGTTACCCAAAAATACAAAAACTAATGTCAATATCTTTGGAAATCGTACGATTTGTCCTACTGGTATGTATTTTAAAAAAGCAACCTATTTAAGAATGAAATGCCCACAAATATGGCAAGACTAAATCAATAAATGTCTACCGCTTGTAAGACATTAAGACACAAACACAACGAGGACCCCACATTTGAACAACTCCGAAGGTAACAGAGTGGCAATTCACTAATGCAATTTTGCCTGTAGCACATACATCAATTTATTTCAGGGCAGAGAGATTAGGAGAGTGACTCATGCATGGCTGGATTTCCTCAGAAGCCTATACCATCATGTAGAAAGGATTAGAAGCCATAGCAATCAACCAGCCAACAGTAACTCAGGAGAAACAGAAAACAATAAGCCAAAAAGTAGAGTGGCCTAATGGAAAGAGCACAGGCCTGGGAGTCAGATGACCTGGATTCTAATCCAGCCCTGCCAGTTGCCTGCTATGTGAATTTGGG
Organism: Ornithorhynchus anatinus; assembly: GCF_004115215.2. Taxonomy (NCBI): domain Eukaryota; kingdom Metazoa; phylum Chordata; class Mammalia; order Monotremata; family Ornithorhynchidae; genus Ornithorhynchus; species Ornithorhynchus anatinus. The sequence goes on from NC_041746.1 coordinate 31,767,981, forward strand.
CAATTTACTTGACTTCTTCTCTGTGCCTCATCTGTAAATACCAATTTCTCATTCCCGCTTAGACAGTGAGCCCCGTTTGGGGCAGGGACTTTGTCCAACCTAATTATCTTGTACCTACTCCAGTGCTTGGCACACAGTAAGCACTTTAGAAATACCACTACAATTATCATTATAAAAAATACTACATAAAGAAAGAAGCCATCTGGGAACCAAAAATATTTTGTAGCATATAGCAGCATGAAGTTTCAGTACTTAGTAGAAGTAATGATATTTATTAAGGGGATATGTGTGAAGCACTTTTTGATTTCTAAGTATTTCTTGAGCACTTACTATGTGCCCGGCACATAATCACAACAGACACAGTCTCTGTCCCACATAGGGCTCACAATCTTATTCCCCAATTTACAGTGAAGTAACTGAGGCAGAGAGAGGTACAGTGACGTGGCCAGGGTCACCCAGCAGACATGTGGCAGAGCCAGAATTAGAACACAAGTCCTCTGACTTCCAGCCTCTTGCTCCTTCCTCAAGGTGACACTGTTTTATGCAAGAGAGTACGGCACAAGCCTTGTCCCAAATGCAGATTGGAATACCAATGGAGGAAAGACCCCTTTCAATCTAGTAGTTACCTGCATCTTAAATGAAAGGGCAAAATGCAAGTGCTTAGTACAGTGCTCTGCACACAATAAGTGCTCATTAAATACAATTGAATGAATGAAAGTCAGCAAACTTAGCCTGGGAAATACAAAGGCCAAGCTTTACCCCACATCAGAAAGAGTTGTGAGCTATAAAGCTACTTATATTAAATCTCAGGAATGTGTGGTTCATACTTTCATTTTTCAGCTAATTTGCTCAGTGCTGTAGACAAATTTAAACTCATTTGCTTGCAGTGGCCTGTTCTTGGCTGTCCTACACACTCACAGCTGTTAGCTCTTTGTCCTCTATATTGGACTGATAACAAGGCCCTAATCAGCACTCTATTTGACCTGCGTATTGTTCTATAGCACTACTGCCGTTGGTTATGGAAAAGCATATTTTTCATCTGAAGGAGTTGCTCCACTCCACATGTCATAATGGTTTGCAAATTGGTTATGTTAAATAACACTAATTATAGATTTATTAAGAAGGATTATTACCCAGCACAAAGAGGACAGGGCTGGGAATCCAGAAATCTGGGGTACAGTCCCGGCTCTATCTGCCTGCTGCATGAATGAAATATCAGCTCTCCCTATTTTAGACTATGAACCCAGTTTAGGTCAGGGATGTGTTTGATCTGATTGTGTTCATATTAAGCACTTAAAGCTGCACATAGTAAGGACTAAATAAGCACAATTCATTGATTGATTAAAGCTCTTGTGGGCAAGGAACCTGCATAACAACTCTGTTGCACTGTATTCTCCCAAGAATTTAGGACAGTGCTCTTCTTATAGTAAGTGTTTAACAAACACTACAGTTATTATTAAGTGCTTAATACGTGCTGCTAACTGCTGGGGTAGATATAAAATTATGAGACTGGGCACTGACTCCATCTCAACAGGGTTTACAACCTATCTCAACTTTTGAATTGTTGTCAATCTTCCAAAATTACAGTGACAATCTGATATGGAACAAATTTGCTTGTCTCCCTGGAAAACTCAATCCCCGCCCCTCCCACCCCCCAACAAAAGAATGGTTTGATTAGCTATTTTCATAATTACGATGGGGTTGGCAAAATCCTTTTGTTCCAATTACTGAACAGCATGGCACAAAGGACACTGTCCTTTCTACATAGCCAGGCACAGGAGGCATGCAGAGAACACTGTCAGGAACCCTATTTTCAGTTGTCAATTTTACTGAAGCGATTGACCCTATAAGTAGAGTTGGTAAGCAGGTTTGACTGTCCAGAGAACTTCACTAACATCCTAAGGCTAGACTTAATGGTTGTTTTGGAATAAAAGGGGTCTTTCGCACTACAGTATAAGATTCTTGTGCTTCTGATGTACTCTCCCAAGTGCTTGGTGGAGTGTACAGTACTCTTTGAGCACTTTATCATCTGACACATACCCTGTCACCAACGAAGTAAAGACACTCATATAATAGGTCAAGGCGAGGATTTGATGGTACAAAGGAACAGAAGCTTGTTCCTCTTCTAGCTCAACAGGCTTTTGAGCATCATCAAAAGCCCTTGAAGCAATCATTCAGGAGATGGCTGATTATGAGCCACTTTACAGAGTCAGTGAACTGCTCCAGACTCAAGATAAGCCTGAAAAAAGCTGGAGTTATGTAACAGTCAGTGCCAGGGAAATCCCATGTAGCACCAAAGACTTTTGCTGGTGACACAGAACACAAAATTGTCATGGAACACTGACAGCCTACTATACTAGGATATACTGGTAGACAAAGACATACAAAAATAGAATGAGAAAGGCCAGCATGTCCTTTGGGAAAATGAGATGTTGAGCGTGACCCCAATTTAGTATCACGACCAAGATGAAGGTAGTTTTGTGCATATTTTATGGCTGTGTGAACTGGACCACTACACGTCTCCCACCCAGATCTTGGAGAAATATATTATCGTTATCATTACTAATAATAACAATAATTGTGGTATTTGTTAAGCACTTACTATGTGCTAAGAACTGTAGTAAGCACTGGGGTACATAAAAGATGATCAGGTTCCACATAAGGCTCACAGTCTGGGAGGAAAACAGGTTTTGAATCCCCATTTTGCAATAAGGGAACTTAAGTACACAGAAGTTAAGTGACTTGCCCAAGGTCAGACAGGAAGTTTCTGGCAGAGCCAGGATTAGAATCCAGGTTCTCTTATTCCCAGGGGTGTGCTTTTTCCACTAGGCCCTGCTGCTTCTCTAATTTCCTCAGGATCACCTATATGCAATGCTTAAAATCAAATAGCCAGGCAGGATCATCAACAGTGAAGTTCTAGAAGGCAATTTACTACTTTTTAAGGCCTCACTGGGACTTTGGAATGGCAGCAGAATACCCAAACAGCTACGGTGAAGTAAGATGGGAAATTGCTGAACTGTACTTTGCAAGCACTTTTATACAGTGCTCTGCACACAGTATGCGCTCGGTAAATATGATTGGATGAATGGGGAGATTGCAAACAGGGAGACCAGGAGAAACTTTGAAAAAATTCAATAAAGTAAAATCCCAGTGTGGAATGGTCCAAGGGGTCCAAAAGACAAAGCAGAAGACTGGCCAAACCTGATTTAAGCTCATGAGGAGGGAGGTGATGGCTTTTGAGATTCAGGACAATTTGAGAAACTCTGAGGAGGCAGAATGAAAAATAATGATTGGAACAGTGAAGGGGAGCCCAGCAGCACAACAAAGGAAAATCCTTTCATGGAATGTGTGAACAAGCCTGCTTCTCTCACATCAGTCTTTTCAGGCAAATGCTGAAAAGTGCCTGATTCAAACCCAACGACAGCTGCAGACGAAGACCCCCTCCACATCTGGAATGCAGAGCTTTCTTGGAGCTCAAACTGTTTCGTATGCATTAGCACCTTGAGGACATGGACTGTTTCTTCTAACTACAGCGTTCTCCCAAACTGTAAGATCCTAGTGGGCTAGGAAGAGCTCTACCAACTCTGTTGTGCTTTCCTAAGTATTTGGTGCAGTGCTCTGCACACAGTAAGTCCTCAATACATACCATTGATTGACTGATTAGCACAGGGCTCCACATACAGAAGGTGCTCAGTAAATATGATTGTCTGACAATACTGACTTCATGAAGAGTGGACCCTGTCCACTGACTTAAGAGTCGGATGGCCTCAACGTATGGCTGCTGGCAGCCCCAAGAGAAAGTCTGAAGGCTACTGGGGTGGGCAGTCTCCCACATTCCTCCTGTTTCAGGGAGACTGCACGCTAGGCCAGTTCCTCCACCATACCCTGACACAAAGCAAGAGTCTGGTGGAATTCACTGTGTCATTTGCAGCTCTGGCTATTTTTACGGGAGGAGAGAGAGAGCCCTTATTCTGTGCTGCTTGACTGAGGACTCCATACAAGAAAATGCTCATTCTTGACTCCTCCCGGTAGCAGAACCGGCTCTGAATCGTTATTGACAGCAGAGAAATAGCAATGTCTATTCTCATACAGAAAATTAAGCAAGAGCAGCTAGTCTATTACTATGCAAATAAAAGTCATTAGAGAGCTAACAATTGCATTTCTACAGATGCCACTGGACTTGAAGGACAGTTATTATTCAGCATTATAAGATGCTTTGGACTGAAACTAATTTCAGGGAACCAAGAACATACACAATTTGTTTCTAGGGGCACTTTCTAGTGGGCATTTCCCCACTTTGTTCCAGGGGCAATATAAAGTATTTCTAATTCCCAAGAAAGCTACCATATACTTTTTCATTTTCAAAAATGACATGCTCAAAGTATCTCTTCCAAAAGAAATACAGTACCAGTATCACAATTAGTTTGAAATAATTGGATGACTGGAACCTTTTAACACTAAAATTCAGAACCAAATTAACTAGCCAACCTCCTCGAAAATGTGTTGGGGTTAAAGGCAAACCATACATGTTCTATAACTCCTGGACTACCACTTGAAAATGCCCTTAGGCTAGACTCAATTTTCACAAAATGCAAGGATATCATATCAATCTACCAGCCCAACCTGACATTCAGTTAACTCTATCTCACCTTGCCAAAACTATTTCCACGTATTTCTTTTCTCACAGCTTCAAAAAAGAGATGCAATATAGTTCTGCATCTGAACTGTCTGAACTGTTCACCTTGTATTTACTTCAGCACTCAGCACAGAATGGCTTTAATAAATACTATGACTACTTAGTCCAAGGGGAGTTTTGCAGCCCGGCAGATTCAGGAATAAAGCAATGAATCTATAAGTATCTATAAATCTCTCTCTATATTATATATAAATCTATATCTATATGCCTAATATATAATATATTTTCAAATATATATAATGAACTTTTTTTTATATTTATGTATGTCTGCCCGCCCCGCTACACTGTAAGCTTCTTGGGTAGGGAACGTGTTACCAACTCTGTTGTACTGTACTCTCCCAAGCACTTAGGACAGTCCTCTGCACACAGTAAAATGCTCAATAAATACCACTGATGAGGATGATGATGAGAGGTCCATAATTAGTCCCTGGAAGCAAAGTTAGTAATCTAGATGGAGAAGGAAGGAATTTTAGAGTGGGAATCAGGAGTCATCAGGATGGACAACAAGGAAAGGAATTTCAGCCAGCTTCATCAAGTACCCTGCTGGCAGTGACAAAAACAAAACAGTGGGCTGGATGGACCACTGGTTTAGCCCATTACGGTATTGTTTGTGTTCTCAATCATATGGCTAAAAAATCCATGGGAACACAGGACCATGAATTTGGGAAAATCTAGAAATACTTTTTAAAAAAAATACTGGATTGAAAATGAGCCTGGAAGTGAGTGCCCCATTACAAAACTCATAAATTTTATTATTTTTTTTTTTTTTTACCCTCAGGGAACTTGTGTTTGCTCTTTGTTGGCTTGGAGAATCTTTGAAGAACCCATTCTGAACTGGACTGGTCTGTAGCTGCATATGAGCAAATTCAAACCCAAATCCATCTTCTTGGAATTTACTATCCAAAATGGATGACATTTTCATGAGTAGGTCTAAATAGGCTCACAAAATAGGCCCATTCCAGAAACAGTCTAGATAAACTGCAGAAGCGAAATATTCATCTGAATGATTACATGGTTCAGTATCTTTTTAGGATACAGAGCTCACAAATGGGAATGAACTCACTAACCTACTTATAGAGTGTCTCAAAAGCCTAATCTTTATGTGTTGGAATTGTATAGTTTCTATGAAAAATATTAGTCATTCCATCTTATCTAAAGACACTGTTATAAAAAAGTTGTCAACAGTTGCTTGTGGTTACTAAGCTTATTAAACTTCTATCTGCCAGTCAACTTCAAAGCCCAATAGCAGCTGGAAACCATATAATAAAGAAATTCAATCCATCATTTTCACGGATGAAATTAATATCTGTCAAATTTACTTCTGACAATTTAATGCAAGAGATTCAAAATTGCTATCCAGAGAATACCCATATTTTCATGGATTAAGGTGGATTTTAAAAAAAGTAAATAAAATAATCAGCCCCTTCTTTACTATGAACCCAGTTCAAGTTAAATTTGATAGATTTAAAAATAAAATAAAGCACACAAAACATAGAAATTAGAATTCTCATTTGTGCACTCAACTTGAAATGAATTGTCAGATTAGCGAACCATAACGGTGCCTCAATTTTCAACTTTATATATCCCTAAACATTCCAATAAGCATCTTAATGATGCTACTAGTTCTTTAAAGCAATCACTATTAAAAACTGAAGGAGGGTATTTTATTCTTCAATGTAATAAGCACCTTTTATTTGCATGAGAGGCAAATGACAAATCTTTCTCTTCCATGTTTTATCTGTAGGCAAATAGCTGAGTGCAAAGCTCAATTTTTTTCATATAGGAATATGAAATCTATGTCATATACATATATATATATGAGATTCTGAACTGTGAAGTGGAACAAATGGAGAGGAAAATTACCGAGCAAAGTGGCCAAAGTTGCCACCACATCTCACAGGTGGGACTTGAAAATGAAAATTTCTGTTTACTCCTTCCTTTGTCCTCATTGCTCTGAGACATTAAGCTAGGCAGTGAGAGCTACTAACAGAAAGGGGAAACTGCAAGAAAATAACCCAGAAGAAACAGAAGCAACATTAGGAAAGTTTAAAAAAAAAAGGGGGAAAAATGAAAAGGAAACCCAAATGATAAAAGTGTTAAAAATATTATAACATCCCAACTACTACTAAGTTGATCCAAACATTTATCCTATCCTGCCTTGACTACTGCATGAGCTTCCTTGCTGACGTCTCTGCCTTCTGTTTCTCTCCACTCCAGTCCATACTTCACTTGGCTGCCTGTATAATTTCTCTTTAAAAATGTTCAGCTCGTGTTTCTCCACTCCTCAAGAACCTCCAGTGGATGCCCATCCACTTCTGCATCACACAGAAACTCCTTACCATTGGTCTTAAAATAGGAGGGCAAGGTGATGGATTTTTTTTTTATCGCACTAGTTTCCAACTATAACACAACAGCATATTCACTTAGCTCCTCTAATGCCATCCTATTCAGTGAACCTTGATCTCATCTACTGACCCCTCACCTACATCCCGCCTCTGGCCTGGAATGCCCTCCTCCTTCAAATTCGATAGACGACCACTCTCCCCACCTTGAAGGCCTTATTAAAATCACATTTTTACATGAGGCCTTCTCCAGTTAAGTCCTCATTTCCCTCCCTTCTGCAATGCCTTTGTCCTTGGATTTGCACCTTATATTTATTCCACTCTCAGTCCCATGGCACTTATGTACATTTATATAACTTATGTCTGTCTTGCTGCCTAGACTGTAAGCTCTTTGTGGAACAGGGAACACGTCTACCAACTCTGTTATATTGTACTCTCCCAAGAGTGTTCTCCACACAGTAAGCACTTAATAGGACTTATGGAGTAGTATTAAAGCAGAAAAGGATAAATTGTCAGTGTTACGAATTCTAATTAAAAAAACCCAGCTCCCATCTTCTGTGGGCTTTGGTGTTTTGACACCATTTTTCTCGCTCCTTAATAATAATAATAATGTTGGCATTTGTTAAGCGCTTACTATGTGCAGAGCACTGTTCTAAGCGCTGGGGTAGACACAGGGGAATCAGGTTGTCCCACATGGGGCTCACAGTCTTAATCCCCATTTTACAGATGAGGGAACTGAGGCACAGAGAAGTTAAGTGACTTGCCCACAGTCACACAGCTGACAAGTGGCAGAGCTGGGATTCGAACTCATGAGCCCTGACTCCAAAGCCCGTGCTCGTTCCACTGCGCCACGCTGCTTCTCATGCTGCATCTCTGCTCATTCTGGACCCTATAATCATCAGTACTTATTAAGCATATATTATATGTGTAGAGCACAGAACTAAATTCTTGGGACATACAATAAAAATGAAAGGCACAGTCCTGACTCTCAAGGAGTTTATGATGTAATGACATATTGTTTTCTTCAAAAATATCTTCTCTAGACTGTAAGTTCCTTGTGGGCAGGGATCCTGTCTACAAAATCTACTGTATTAGACTCTCCCAAGCACTTAGTACAGTGGTCTACACACAGTAAGTGCTCAATAAATACCACTGATTGACTGATTGATTTTCCCAGACAGGCTGACCATGGGCTAGGTAAAGAGAAATCAGAAGAGAAATCCTAGCTTCATCGTTGTTATCACAGCATCAGTATCAGTATTTACAGAGCACCTACTGGGATAGAGCAGTAAACTAGTTCACTTGGGGATATAAAACTGCAACAAACACATGGTCCCTGTCCTTTGGAGCTCATACAGTCTTATCCTACATACGAGTCAATTTAGGTTTTGCCAATGAAAAAATAGCCCTCATATGGTTGGGGTATATGGGCAGCAGAGAGCAACTTCAGTAAATAGGCCCCTCTCCAACAGGTCATTGTTCAAATTGTCCTGAAAATCTTATTCATGTTCAAAGTGGTTTTTGGCTTCAAAATCCTAAAATAACATTTCAAATACAGGTGAGAAGGAAAGCAGTTCTCTCACTAAGTTAATAAACTTACCCATAGGGTCACCGACATTAATTATTTGGCTCTGCTGACTACCCAACTAAAGGGACTTACCTATAGCAAGTATGAATAATGACATATTAACTACATTAGAATGTGTCTCTCAATAATATGAAAGGAAATTTTTCATTAGCATTTTAAAAAAATACTCGAATAACCCCAAATTGGGTTAAGTCAGATTGCTTTGGAAGCCTGGAACATAGCTTTTCCAAATTAATGAAATTAACGCCAGGATTAAATTTTAAAACCACATTTAGGAGTTTGTAGAAGCAGTGCGTCTCAGTGGAAAGAGCACGGGCTTGGGAGTCAGAGGTCATGGGTTCGAATCCAGTCCCTGCCACTTGTCAGCTGTGTGACTGTGGGCAAGTCACTTCACTTCTCTGTGCCTCGGTTACCTCATCTGTAAAATGGGGATTAAGATTGTGAGCCTCACGTGGGACAACCTGATTACCCTGTATCTACCCCAGTGCTTAGAACAGTGCTATGCACATAGTAAGCGCTTAACAAATACCAACATTATTATTTATTATTGTTTCTAATTTGCTCAGTTGGTGATGGGGGAAAGGATGGGAGGACCAGGCTCTCAAAGGCAATCACCAACTTGACGTACCTTCCAGAGACCTTATTTTGCCAGGGAAATGTGCCGCAGAGTGCCCTTCCATGGAGGATTCATTCATTCAATCGTATTTATTGAGCACTTACTGTGCACATAGCACTGAAGCACAGGAGATCAGAATCAACTGTTAGCATTCATATTCTGTACATTAAAAGACTAATTTTGGTCATTAGGCCCCACAGATCATTCTTTTATCTAATATCTCTATTTAAGAATACTTATAAAGCAATGTTGAAGCACCTTTAAGGTAATAATCACCAACAGTAACTCACTGAGGTAAACACACTGTAAATGACTCTTACTATATAACCAAAACCGTCTTATACTACTGAAACAAGATCTACCCTATAGACATAAGGTAGATACCATGTACTAAGTACCAGTGTTAACCTCAGCTAATTTTCCTCATTGGACCTTATTCTATGGGAATCCAACCCCACAAACACATCAAAATGCAATGAAACAAGCTAACGCTTATTTTTTAAAATACTGTATTTTCCCAAATTTTCATTTTTATTCCTCTTAATATTATATGTCAGTTTGACACAAAGAAAAAAGGGTGAAATCTGTCCAGGTTTCTGGCAGTCATTCACTCTCCCCCATTACATCTGTTCAACCCATGCACCTTATTTTCAGCATTTAGCACTCAAAATACATTTTTTAAATTGTTTTTGATATATTTGTTTTCTGACATGTCTTGCAGTTATTTCCATTTTATTCCATCTCCCCCTCACAGTTGCTCAATCACTCACTGCACAAGTTAAATTTCATCCCAAATATCTGGAATGCAGCTCCTAATTTATTTAGTTCCAATATGCTGAAGCCTACACATCGGTGAATGCGGACTTAATGATATGAACACACTTTGTTCCCGATTTTCATATTTTCTCCTTCATTGTCTAACAGTTACAGTGTCAACTGAACTTTTCAAAGCAACTTTCTTTCTCCTCTTACTGACCTCTAGTACTCATTTCTCTCTCCCAGGTTATTTATTGTCACCCTCTCCTTTCTTTGTCCTTCACTCAGAATATGCCTCCTCCTTTCTTTCTGTCTTCCACATTCCTCTTCCTGAGTGGCACCCATAATTCATGTCCAGGTCCATAAAAAAGTTCTACTTTACTGTTCCCTTCCCATTTCCTCCTGCTATCTCCCTAAACTACAGTGGCCATTTTCTCTCAGTTTCAGGATTCACTGTCAAGAGAGCCGGAAGGAAAAATGGTTAGGGGGAAGTGGCAATCATCAGTACAACAGGAAAATTTCCAGATAGTCTGGAAATTGAATCTTTATTGTAAATGTACTGATTCCTGTCCTTAGAGAAAAGGAAGTCACCAGGATTGTGATAACTAATTTTCAAGCCCTCCAAATAAAAAACTGAAAACTAGAGGTGATGGGGAAAATGAGACCTAAAGAAGAAATCAGTACACCTGCCACTGCAGTGCCAGGTTTAAACACTTTAGTAGACAAAGAATTAGACTGAGAATAGTTTCCACATTCTTCTCAGCTTCTATGGCTGATACATGCATCGATCATTCACTCATTCACTCATTCACTCTTTCATTCAATCAGAACTACCTAGCTAAATTTGGGCTTTGTTTTTTTCTATTACTGTAATTCTAACAATTCAATTAAAACCCATGATGATATGAATATTACAACACACATGAGCATGGATCATGACATTTTCAATGCATTTCTCCCTTCTCCAGTCTCTCTTTTCTCCCACCCATCTCTGAAGACTCTTTGCCTGTTCACTCGTGCTCTCCTATCCCTCTCTAATCCTCTGTCTTCCTCTTCTTTACTTATCTTTCGCAGACCAGACTGGTCCAGGAAGGCAGACTGGAGAAGTGAGGGAATCTATGTTCCTCTCTAATCTGAGGCTATTGGCAGGCCAGAGCCCATCTCAGTCCCAAGAATAGGATCAGCGTGGCTCAGTGGAAAGAGCACGGGCTTTGGAGTCAGAGGTCATGAGTTCAAATCCCAGCTCTGCCACTTGTCAGCTATGTGACTGTGGGCAAGTCACTTAACTTCTCTGTGCCTCAGTTACCTCATCTGTAAAATGGGGATTAAGACTGTGAGCCCCACGTGGGACAACCTGATTCCCGTGTCTACCCCAGCGCTTAGAACAGTGCTCGGCACATAGGAAGTGCTTAACAAATACCGACATTATTAATAGGATCGCAGTACACAAGCCTGTGTACTCTGCTCCTCACATCGGGAAGTCTGTCCTCTCCAGAGCTCCTAGAAATCCAGTCAGAGACTGGCCCAAGATTGCTTTAGCTTAAATGGGCCTCTGCAGAATGGATTGTTGAGAGCACATTACAACAAGATGTTACACACATAGTAATGAAGAAAAATCTCTTTCTGGGCAGTGGTAGCAAGAAAATTTCATCCACTTAACCAACAAAAAACTCCTGATGGGTTTGTCCCATTGATACATCATTGGCCAGGCACCTGGTACATGAACAGTACAACAGTCTTGGAGGCACTTTAGATGACAGCACGCTAGGGTGGGGAAACAGAGTCAGTTTGACATGTAGAAGATAAATCACAGAGTCATCTACAAATTTGGGAAATTTGTTAGACAATTTAAGATGTTAAGCATAATTTGTATAGCCACTTAATTTATAAAGAAGAGTTTAACTGTGGGCACTAAAAGCTATCACACCTCATTCTTCAACAGAAAGATGACATTTCATAATATGCTTTAATAGTACTTGGAATTTGTACATCACTTTTTATTTTCTCCAAGGACTTTTACATTACTTATCATTTTTGAACTAGCCACATTCCTAGAAGATAGGGAGAGGCATGAGTTTTTATCCCAATTTTAGAAATGGGGAAATTAAGATCCAGAGCAGTTATTAACAGAGGTACAGAGGGGTTTATGAGATAATTTACATGTACATAAATTTGATTATATATATATATATAGTATATGTACTATAGTAGTTCTACATATATAGCATATAGTAGTTATACAAAACTAGACTCTCTAATTTTTGTATTTCAGTGGTAACTGTTTTGATCTATATTTGGAAAAAAATCTATCAGACAATGCTTAGCATAAAACAAAAGTTGTGAAAACCATCCCTGCCCTGCTCCCCACCAAACCCTCAATTTAAAAACTAAGCCCTTTCATATTGGGAAAATGGGGCTATTTTATGAAGGGATGCCCCCCAAACTGAAAGCAGTATTGCTTAGTGGAAAGATTAGTGACCTGGAAGTCAGAGGACCTCTAATCCCAACTCGGTCACCTGTCCGTCGTGGGACCATGGGCAGGTCACTTAATTTCTCTGTGCATCTGTTTCCTCAACTGTAAAATGGGGACTCAATACCTGTTGTTCCTCTTTCTTAGGCTGTGATTCCCACATGGGACAGGGAGTATGTCTGGCCTACCCTAGCACTTAGAACAGTGCTTGACATATAGTAAGTCTTTACCAAATACCATAATTATCATTACGAGGCAATCTTTACTCAGTGATCAGGCTATACAGAATATCATGATTTTTGAACCAGTATATCATTTCTATTCCTAATCATTATAATAAAGTTTGCAGAACTGGGAGAATCTCAGTTGGGCTAAGCCATCCATTATTTTCCCTTTCCACATGTTACACAGGAGGGGATGTGCTACAGGAATGATGAAGCTGCAGTTGCATTTGGTAATGCAAAGAGAAGCTTACAAATGAGACGTCTCATTAGTTGGAGCAGATGGATCAAAATTAAAGGCTGAATCGCCAACTTTTAATTTCCCAGTAGCCAGAAAGAGCTTGAAGTCTTGCAGAGTATGACTGTTGAAAAATCAACATGAAAAGATTTTCTCCATCTGTCATAACACATGCCTGTGTTGAATACAACCACCTCCTACTGCTTGTAATACTTTAAAAGACAAAAATGCACATAGAGATGATTAAGGCACATGAACATACTACTTCAACTGAGTACCACACTTTTGCTCATCCTATTAGAATGAACTAACAGGGCTTCTGACAGAGTTAAGGGTAAATTATCCCTTTCTCTAACTTACCTCAAGTTGGTTTATATGTTACCTTTAAGAATAGAAGACATTACACAGCCTGGAAAGTAGTTCCTGGACATCCAAATGTGGACAACTCTTATTCAGTAGAGTTTCCTTCTTGTGGGCAAGGAACACGTCTCGTGCTTCTGATGATTGTTCCCAAGTATATTGCATTTTGGGTGTGCTCAATACTTAACCACCACCACCACCAGTTGGGAAATACTACCTTGCATCAAAGAACATGATGGTTGATACCACTGAAAATGGACTTCCAAAAGAGTGCAGAATGGAAGAAGCCATTCTGAGTGCAAATTGAGTAGATCATGCTTGCTACCCTCTTCAGAAAACGATCCAGGGATCACTACAAATACTTTTTTTCAGACTACGAGTCTCCCCTTATGCAGAAGAGATTAAAAAAAAATTCCCTCGAAAAATGTTAGGTTAAACATTTGAGCACTGATGTCCTCACCCTGTTCAGAAAATCTCCAACTCAGACCCAAAGAAGGGAGAGAATCTTATCTTCTCCCTCAGACCTCTTATGCTTACTATCAAAAACTGAAATCTTTACACCAATGAAATAAAGAAGCAAAGGCTACGGGATGAAGGATTAATCAAGGACTGCTAGCCTTGCTGAAACAGGTATCTGATCTAACTTTCAAATTACAGGTGGAGTGTTGAGTGAAAGCATGTGCTGTGATCCAAGGAACCACTTTACAAATTTCAGCTCTGCACACATTACGAAGACAGTCCGTCAAGATGAGCTGCCATTGGCCCAGCCCAATGAATATTGCATGCCAGGGAATTTGGCCCTTTAACTTGAAAATCCTTGCTAAGACAGAGCAATCCATTTCAGACATCTCAGAACAGAGAAGGACAGCCCTATGACTATCTTTCTAAAGCTACAAATGATGGAGGTGACAAAGGAAGGGGGCGGAGGGGGAATTATATCTGAATTTTCCATCCCTAATTAAAAAACTTGTAAAACTCTGCTTTTTCCAGGGCAGATGGGGATGGGGCAAAGAAATCAGGAACAACAATCTTAGAACTGCCTTAGTCACATTAGCCCTAATGATGTGGTCTTGTGGACTTGGCAGTGTGATTCACTGCTTGGAGAAAATCCTATATTCTTATGCCACCGGAAGTTGTGAAAATATGAGCAGGTTTAAGAAGGGTTGTGCATTCCTATTGCTTCTGCTAGGAGAAAACCCATTCTATATCTCAAGGCAAGGATTTTATCAAAAAATCCTCATGATCCATCCAAGTCCATCTCTGAACATTGGGGTTTTCAACAGGGCAGCTGTACAATGAATGGCTCCTCCGATTATCCAGTTCCTACTATCAAAGGTAGAATACTAATCTGATCTAATAATGTTCTCAGGACAATAGCATGAGTACTTACAGTATTATTTAAGTATCATAGGGCATTGCATTAGGGCTTGAGACAGTATAGCATGAAGAATTGAGGCATTCTGGGCCCAAAATGAACTTATACTCCCTTGAGATATCATACGTGGCAACGAATATAGAGATGACAAAATAAAAATTATCCAATGTACAATTGAATACATGCAGAACATGAATAAATATAAATGTATAGGTTCTTGAAATGGCAGGAAGACTTGTACAGCTTGTCGTGCTGGGGACTAAAATGGGGAAGACTGCTGGAAGAGATTGTTGCCACTACTGTGGACAGAATATTGGACTGGATGGAGGACTGTCCAAATCAGTAAAGGCATACCTACTATTCTAACTCCAAACACTAAACAAGAATCCATTTCATCTCCTTAATCATTTCCTATCACTCAACAAGTTAACGTCCTTGAAGTCAAGGGCAAATCTAGTATCATCAAAATATAGTTAATAAGATCCTTCCAGCACATGGCACTGCACATGGTACTCTGCTGAAAATGTTTCATTGCAATGAAACAGAAATTCTTGCCCATGAGAAATTTACAATACAAACGAAAAGAAAAATATTTTAGAACTATTTAAGGTAAGTTTATTGAGGGGGAGGTTTTGAGAATTATTTGGGGGATTTTTTTTGCTGCCCTATTTGCTCTTGTCTTAGGGTGATTTTAGAGGGTGAAGGAAAAAGAGGAATGAGTAAATAGTAAGAAGAAATGAAAGAGGAGTAGAGGGAGAAATGAATGGGAGATGACAACTGAATGGGAAGGAATAGATGGAATTAAGGACATGTGGAGAAAAAAGTAAGGGAGGGAGGAAGAAAGGAAGGACCCAGGAGAAAAAGTGGCTTGAGGCGAAATAATGGGTCTGATAACACTAGATACAAAATTTTAAAAATTCACTATTCTAGATTTTCACTTCCAGATATTTCTCTCCCACATAAGCTATCAAAATACCCTATCATAGCTATCCCTAAATAGGGCTATCAAAGTAAATCAAACATCCCTAACTTCATAAAAGCTTAATGTAAATTACTCGGAATCCAGTATACACTAGAAATATTGTTCAATTGATAAAGAATAGGGAAGCACTGGACGATAAAGTCTATAAAGGGGATAAAGTTCATTAATAGGTAAAAGATCAGCTAAAATATCCGTAACTCATTGTGGAAAAAGAAAACAACACTCTTAAGTCTACTGAGCTCTTGTTCAGAAATGAAATATTTAGAAACTGAGTTGAAAGATTCTGTCGGCTTGAGATTGTTACATTAAAAAGGTTCAGTGCCCCTGCTGACCACACCAAGCCCCCAATCACATCTTAAAACAATATGCCCACTTTTTTGACATTGAGTTATTTATCCTGGATTTGGTCACTGTTTTGAACTACAGATCTATATCTACACACGAAGGTATAGGTTCACAGGGTATTAGCCCTTTCGCTAGCTTTCCTTTGTAATTTTCTTCAGAACACCAAGATGTTTTCCTAAAAACTGCATACCATGACAAACAGAAAAGGTGATGGGTAAGCCGGGCAAAGACTATGAATTTATCTTGCAAAGAAACAAGAAGATAGAAACATGAAAGACAATAGGATGAGACAGCTGCACTGGGGCTAGACATGAGTTAGAGGGATTCTCCTTCAGTTACAACTATAAAAAAATCTGAAGTTCCATAGACATCGAGAGTAAACACGTCTCTGTTTCAATGTTGTTGTTTTGAATTGGTTAGCCTCATTAACTTTTTTTGCCCAATGTTGCTGCCCTGACCCTAGTTATAAAAATCCTGACAATCTTTAAATAAGCCCTTTACATCAGAGAGACAATACTATGCTTCCTTATTTGAAACTGTTAGTGAAATAATCTTAAGTCTGAATTTGAGTTTTTATTAAAATTAAAGAGAACATTCTACAACATAGCAGTTCCTTACTCTCCCATCATTTTCTCCCCTTACTTTAATTAGCACTTCCATTTGCCAGAAGTCTTTGGAGGTAATAGCAAAATCCTAGCAAAATAAAATCAAACAAATATTCAGTGTGGGTAACTCTTTACGTATCAAAAGGTTCCCATTTATCCCAGTGAAAAATCACTTTTTCTGCAGATAAGTCAAAAATATAATTTCTAAATCAGCATCTTGAAACACAAAAATAAAGACTTCATAAATGAAGAGGACACATCATCCAATTAAAGCTGCTTCTCATGCTAGTTTATAACAAATTAAACATACCTGGTGTCCAGCTGTGATTTGCTTCAAAACATTTTCATAACATACTTCATCCATATTATTCAGCTGTTGAACCTGATTGGTAGAAAATTTCAAAGATCAGCTGGAGATAACTACATGCCTCCTAACCATGATTTCTTGCAATTCTGTCTTTCCAAGTCTTCAATTACATGTGAATTCAGATTTGAAAATAAAAGCCTATTGCATTTAATTATAAAACAACATCTACAACTCCTATTCACTTAAGAGATAATATTTCTATCAACCTGATCTCTGAGGAGTTCAGAAAATCCTCAGAATCTCTTTGTAAGCTACCATCAGGAAGCAGGTATTTTTATTTCCTTTTTTATGGTTGAGGAAATGGAGACAGAGAGAATGTTCCATGCCATAGTAGATGAGGGGGTCTCTTGCCACCCGATGCCGTATTTCTCTGAAGATAAATCTGTGCCTAGCTTTAAACTTTAGTTTTATAATCACAAATACTGTTGCTGTCCTCTTTGGTTTTATGTCCTATGAGAACATTTCCATCAGACAGTGAAAATCCTTATGGCACTGTGACCTGAGAAGTTTGGAGTCTATAAATGACCTCAAATTCACAATTTTTGGAAGGGGAGTGGAATAAATGCCTGGAGAAATCCATAAGGTGAAGAATATAACAAGTAAAATCATCCGATATGTAGGGTTAGAAAGAGTTTCATTTGAGAAGTATTGGCATCTTTAGTTTCCAATTATGCCCTTTTTCAGTTTTCAGAAAAATTAATGAATTTTGTATTTTGCAACAAACAACACATGATTGTCCCAACTTTGGTTGTAATTATCTCAAAAGTCCTTAATTCAATTAGGGAAAATTTTGTTAATTATGATATTGAATAAGCACTTATTATATTCTGAGCACTGTGCTAGGATAGATAAAAGATATGATCTGACAAACCGTCATACATAAGGACCATAAACTAAGATAGGAAAAGGAAATATCTCCATTTTACAGATGAGGAAACTGAAGGACAGCAGGCTAGTAGCAGATTTGAGATTAAAACCCAGGTCTCCTGATTCCCAGTCCCCTGCTCAATTAACTGGACTGCACTATTCCCCCAAAAGACCTGTCACTATAATACAAGGACATGGCAGACTGCTATAACAGGATAATTCAAAACTAGTCAAGTGAACTGGTTATTTTCAATAACGTATCAGTAAACTAAGCTAAATTTCCGAAATATGCTCTCAGCAAAGCACATCATTTACATTTTTTTCCAATTATGAATTGTTATGCTTACTAGAAAAAAATCTGATCATATATAAGAACCAGGATTAGATTGCCAGCACAATGGAGAGTGAGTCTTTTTAGAAGAATGACCTTGATTTTCCCATATATTTGAAGAGCAAAACTTCAAGGCTGAGAAGCAATGAACACTTGCAAAACCCTCGCTGCTTACTCCACTTTGTCACACTTTCTTCTACGTGGCTGAATGTACAGACACTTCTGAATAAAGCTATTATTCCTTACAATATCAAGCCCCAAATATTTTGAATATGAACTAATTAGCTTTCTATTTTTCTCTGGAAAGACTGAAAATAAAGAAGACAAGTATATGAAACCATCATCATCTGTAAGCTACATTTTTCCAGTAGTCACTTGCTTTCACTTTTACTACAAAGCTCATTACAAAATTAGTAAGAAATTAGATCTTTGCCTAATGGCACACTATAGTCAAGTGAATATTAAGAAATGACTGAAGGCAACAGAAAATATTATTGAAAGGCACTTGAAACAATTAATGAAGGTTAAAATATGCACATGATAATAACGACCATATGGTAAATGATCCTTTGGAGTATAGACATGAAACGGCTCCCCACGGTTCTAAGTTACCTTCCTTCTCTGCAGTACAGATGGATTAATTACTAAATGCAGTGAGTCATATTTTGGGGGTGGTTTAGTTTGTATTTTTTGTATATCAATGTACAGTGAAAATGGAAGCTTCTGGTTGCAGATGAAATCATTTAAAAATTCAGAAAATTAATATGCCAGAGCCTACTACTTAGCACACTGGTCATAAAAAAGAAGTCCACTCTATCTGGCTTTCCATCAGCAATTAGAGACTGGTATTTCTAAATGCTATTACAGCCCAACACTGGAAAGCATTTCTATCTTTTTAAAAAATCCAACTACGTGGGATTCCTTGAAAGCTTTCTGTGCCGCATTACACAGCCGGGGTCCCTTAAAGTTACGTATTTTTACAACAATTTTACTCAATTTCTTATTCTGTCTCATTTATATTTTCATGTGAAAATGTATCTCTTGACATCCTACTTTGAAGACTCAAACTAAACCTACTCATGTTTCTTATTCAATATGTATTATTTAATATAGCGGTGGCTGGTGAGTTTTAAAGATGACTACTGGAAGTGTGATTTTTATCAATGTGGGCAGGGTTGTTGAAATAAAGTCACTTAGAGCTGGGCATATTCTCAACAGCTGGGAGAGGTGGGATGAAATCCTGCCTTGGGCATAGGGTGAACTAAGTGACCTCAAGGTCATCTTCAGCCTTATGCTCTATAACTAGCCTTTTGCTCCATGTCCAAGCATAAAATATTCAATGTTTTTACCATTTATACCTACCTTATTTGTAGTCTTAATCCCAAGAAACGTCTGGCCAAGAGGTACAGGTCGAAAACGTCCATCGAAGTAGAAAAGGCCAATGTAGGGATTCACGTGCAAAAATGTGGCAACATCGAGGTAGTTGGGCAATGTAGCGGAAAGACCTAAAATCCTGATCATGCTTTGGGTAGATTCAACCTGAGTTACAGAAAAAAACAAGGTAAATAGCAGGAAGTAAATCTGAGTTTTAAATGAGGCTTCATAAACAAAAAAGGCTGATGGGCCTTATATCAATCAATGAATGGTATTTATTGAGCACTTACAACATGCAAAGCACTGCACTAAGCTCTTGGTAAAGTACAGTACAATAGAGTTGGAACCCACGATCACTGCCCACAGGGAGCTTACAGTTCAGGGCAGGAGATAAACATTAAAATGGAAGGATTTTAAAAGGAAGATCTGAATACAAGGAAAGCATATCATCTTTTGTAAAAGTTTTTGTCTCAAGCTGAGTATGTACATAATAGTTTTACATTATAAAAATCGTTTTCATCTGTTCTTTCATCAGGAGACTTTTAAAGCTCAAATCTGTTATTTTAAACACAAGATATTGAATAACAAAAACTGAATTCTTCTGAAGAGTTTTATGTCTAATAGTTCTGAGGATGTTAAATTGATTTTAGCCATAAAAACTTGACTTGAGCACCTAAAAGCTTCTAATAAAATTTCTATAGTAAAAAGCTCAAACTTTCTTCATATCACTGATAAACACAGTTCTGGGTGACTGCATTTTGGATCACATTTGAGGAGTGAGGGACCATTCTTTCAACAATGCAAGACTGTCTGGACTTGGAAAAATGTAGACTTATTAGCATGTGCACACGCACATGGTGTTTGGTGCAGTGAAGACTACAGCACGCGTTTTCTTCAATGCAGGGTTTTGTTGGAACACAACCCTCATACTATAGGAGAACTATATAGTTTCTCTAAATTTTACTGTGTGCTAACCAAAGAAAGCCCTCTCCACTCCAGATACAAAGATCAGAGCTGTCTGGGGACTGAATTTTTAAAACAAATATTACTTGCATCATTTGCGTACGATACTTTTTGTTCTTTATTTCTGGACACTTAAATTTGAAAAACTGAGTTTTCGTAGCTGCTCATTACTTCATTGAACATTGCTGAGGAGCTAATTAGGACATGAAAAGGCAAAGAAATAGAATTTCGATAACTAAAAGTAATGTCTTCTATCCCAATTAACAAGCAAAATCAAATAAACTGAAGACATAATATAGACATGGCTATGTCTAAACAGTACTTTTTGAAGATTTCCAGGTGCCAAAAAGCTCTCTTGGCATTTGAAATGATTTTGGAGTTCTTGACAGGAAAGAGCCATCGATGATAATCACTCATTATGTATATGTACTAGAGTGGATTTTTCTTAAAAGAAAATCAACACCGTGTGTGGACTGACAGCAACACCTGTATTGACGTTAAAGAACGTTTACCAATGAATTTGTCTACTTTGTTTCTTTGCTCTGCTAGTGTTCCCAGTTGGTCTCAAAAATTCTTCTATGTGCTTTGATGTCTGGTGTGCTGTGTGTGTGTAGGAGCTGTTACTTGATAAATACCATCTTAAAAATGATGACTTTCCTTTACAAACTCAGCATGAGCAGCCAACACAGGTGCCAGCACTTGGGAGTGCCAGGCCACTGTTTGTTCATTCATTCATTCAATCATATTTATTGAGTGCTTACTGTGTGCAGAGCACTGTACTAAGCACTTGCTCCATGGGTACCAGGTTTCGGTGTGAAAGACCCACCACTTTTTGGCTTAACTCCAAACTTTTCTCACTACAAGTCTCTGTTCAGACCTTAGAGCCAATAAACAGGCTGGAAGGTCCAAATTCGGGTTTTCTACTTACTACTTCTCTGAAGCTTGCCATCCCCTAGTCCACTTACCTCATTCTAGAACCATACCATAGCACTCAAGTGGAAAAGATGGCATCTACGCAGGCCAGCAAATTAAAAATGAACTCAAAGCTTATTTTCCCATTGTTGGGTCCTGGTCCAAAACTATGCTCTGTGGTTATCCTGCCTCTCCCTCTTGAGCAGGTCCCCACAGTCCACCCTTGGGTTCCAGAAGGAAAAGCTTGGTTTTGAGATAAAAGTCCTAACAGTCCATCACAGCTGGGAAGAAGTAATGCCCACAATCAAGCACTTTCTTCACCTGGTCAGTCCATTTTCTTAAAAAAAAAAAAAAGCATAACATTTCCATGTGCATAGGGTGGCAATGGCCTCCCTCTGAATGCCAACATTCAATCAACGGTATTTATTGAGCACCTAATATATGCAGAGCACTGTACTATGCAATTGAGAGAGTACAGTATAACAGATTTAGCAGACATGTTCCCTGCCCATATTGAACTTACAGTCTATATTCAACAGGGTTTGTCAGGCAGCCCATATCATCAGTTAGCACAAAGCAACCCTATCTCCAGGTCTGCCTGGTGACCAATATGGATACGTATTATGGTATGGTCGAATGTTTACGGTATCTGAATAGCATCACCAAAATGATTATTATAGTATTTGTCAGTGTTTACTATGTGCCAAGCACTGTGTTAAGTCCTGGTGTAGATTCAATATAAATCACGTCACACAGTCTCTGTCCCACACAGGGCTCACAGTCTAAGGGGGAACAAGTATTTAATCCCATTTTACAGTTGAGGAAACTAAGGCACAGGTCACCCCAGCAGGCAAGCTGGGATTAGAACCCAGGACTCTTGACTCCCGATCTAGTGCTTTTACCACTAAGCCATGCTACTTCTAAAAGAGAGGTATGAAATTTTAAATATGTTTCTGTTTAATGGTACATTTCAAAGAAGCCCAGAAATACCATTTGGGAATATTAACCATCATGCACTTATAAACCTACAAAATGATTAGGGCTCTAAGAAAACATTATCTAAATAGTTAAATTGATATTCCAAGTGCACAGACATCTTAGAACTTGGCAGCATTTAGCTATGCCATTCTTGTAAATGTAGCAATTCACTTGTGTTTATGAAATTTGGCATATATACTAATTTATTGTTAAGTGAAGACTGAATAGAAATTTCTCAAAATCAAGGTTGAAAAAATAACCAGTAAGCACTTGTGACAATATTTTTCTCAATATAAGTAATATTTTTAAAAAGAATCTGAAAGGGAAAAATGTGAAAAATTAGTGACAATGATTTTCAATGCTGTGCTGAAAAATGCAAAACACATGTCCACTGCATTTCAATAATTTTAATTACAGTCCAATCTTGTTTCTATCCACCTGAATTTTTGCAAATTTTTGAGCAAATCATTTGACACACTGAAAAGATATTCAATTGGTATATTAGTTTAAAATTAAACTGCTGTCAACTTCCCCTCTCCTCCCTACTCAGCACCACCTAATCTTTACCCGTAAAACAAATAATCTGTTTTTCCACCCTCCAGTAACATTTTTTTAAAATCCTAAACCTATCTCTGTAAACAGTCCTTTATCAGAGAGGCTAGTTTCACTCATTGCTGTGATGTTGACCCCATTAACTGCTCACTTCGCAAGGTAATGACTTGCTATCATTACCAAGTAACATCCTGCTGTTCTATGTTGTGATAGTTGTTTTTTTATATATTTGTTTTTTATTTGTTATTCCACTGCCAGATCGAAGTTCACCAGATGTGATCCAATAATGAGCCAGTTTGGAGGTTGGTGAGAGGCGGGCTATAAGTGCATTATCTGTCATTCCTTCTCCATTCGGGGTAAGCAGAGTTCTCCTACACAGTGCTGTACTGCTGTTCGGGAAGTTGTAGAACACTATTACTGCTTCCTCAGCAACAGAAAGACCATTATCCTGAGCCACCTACTTTCACAGGATTTAGGGGGCAGAGGGTTAGGGTCCGATGTGAGGGTGGGGGAGAGAAGGTGGGGGGTGTTTCTGTTTAGCCAGAACCTTACATTCTCTGGTAGAATCTGTCCCTATGCTTGGAATATGTAGTCTAAACCTCATCTCAGGAACATGCCTCTCTTAAAGTAATGACTTTGCTACTTCTCTTTCATGGGACACAGAGGTTCTCTAACTAGAATAAAGTACAACACCACAAAGAATAAGATTCTTCTCCCTTGAGGACCTTAAATCACCAACAGCAACAAATGAAGGTTCAAACTCTTATGGAACATTCAAAGGATAACCAATATCAAGCAAAGGTGTGTAGTCTACTGGAAAGAGCACAGGCCTGGGAGTCGGAGGAACTGAGTTCTAGTCCCGGCTCTGCTGCTTGCCTGTTGTGTCACCTTGGGCAAGTCACAACTTCTCTGCCTCAGTTTTCTCAACTTTAAAATGGGGATTCATTTTCCATTCTCCTTCGTTGGAGATTATGAGCCCCATGTGGGACAGGAACTGTCGACCTGATTAGAACAGTACTTAGCACATAGTAAGTGCTTAATAAATAGTACATTTTTAAAAAGTGAAAAATAATAAGACCTGTAGGTAGGGCAATAGCTACTTTGTCTTAAAACAGCTTCTAAATGATAATTTTTTAAAATTAATTTAGGTTATCACATGTACCAATATGAGGTAAAAGGGTATTAAATAAGTCTTTGGAAATGATGAAATCTTAAATAATTGCCTGATCCATGTCATATGAAATATTAAAACTAATTTGGATAAAAAATGTACAGTACTAGGAAGATATTGCACTAGAACACTAATCATAGTCATGGAGATACCGAAGCAATTTTTGCTGTCTTGATTCTGACATCGATAAAACATCAAAAGAGCATACTGAGTAACTACAACAAACTTAGGGGCTTGGCTTTAAAATTTGCGGGCCTCTCTTTACAATAACTACAAAATAAAAATTCTGTGCTATTAAAGATTATCTTTTTTTCATATCACAGTAAATCTGCGGGGAAATGAAACTGGATAAATGCAGTCTTAGCCTAACAGCAGTACGTCTGGAGGAATGGCCATATAACAATCATTTTAGAGAAAAAAAATAATTGGAGGGAAATCCTTGTTGACGAATGGAGAAAGGAGAACACTAGATTTTACTGTCCTCCTCTTGTGAACAAAACAGTAACTTTTCTTTCTTAAATTAAAAAAGTTTATATTATTGAAAAAAGTATTATTTATATTATACAACTCTTTTTCTGCATTGTCATTTCACCAGAATTTCAGCTGGACTTAAAAGCACAATAAAATTTTCAATGGTGATATTTCAGTTTATTTCCTGCCTTGGACATTTCATTCTCTTGCTTGTCAAGCAGAGATTATTGAGAATTATCAAGTTGACATTTAGTTGATATTTATTTCTGCTGTTTGGTTCATGATTTCTTTACCTATTTGTTACCAGGCACTCAATTTCCCGTCAATATTTAAATTCAAAGAAATAACTGCAGGGCACAATGAGGTTGTTGCTATCAAGATTAAAAAATTCTAAACTCAGAACCTGAATTTGCTTTTAATCGTGCCAATAAAATTTGTCTTGACATCTGAGGATGGCTTGGAGTTAAATTCGCTGATAAAAAATTAAATTTCTGGCCACAATTGCCATTTTTTCCCTTGAGAGGAATATTATAATTTGAAGGTTATTATTTGAACTTTACATGATTATGCATTTTTAGAGGTTCTGTGCCCTCTTGGACCAGATGTGACTGCCACTAGTGGCAATTTCATCATTCCCTTTTTGATACAATGGGACAAACGGTTCAAAACATAGGCAAAAATATGAGGACCCACATCTTAAGTTGGTTGACCTGACCTATTTCTCCCCATGGATATTAGCATTGATATTCTATTCATGAGAAACCTATAGAACCCAAACCCTTCTGACTCCCAGACCCATACTCTATCCACTAGGCCACACTCCTAATTAAAAGCCCTATGCAAATTGGTGGGAAACCTATAGAACCCAAACCCTTCTGACTCCCAGACCCATACTCTATCCACTAGGCCACACTCCTAATTAAAAGCCCTATGCAAATTGGTGGCTCAGGATTTAGGTTGTTCAATTGCTCCTATAGACTGTAAATTACTCTGTTGAATTGTACTCTCCCACACACTTAGTAAAGTGGTTTTGCATACAGTATCTGCTCAGTAAATACCACTGATTAATGAGGCAGCAGTGCCATTCAACAACAACATGTGGTGTCTGAGTAGGCTGCCTTAGGAATACATTACTTCCCCCAAAAGGAGAAAGGTATCCCAAAAGATATCCCAAAACTATCTCATCAAACCCAAACCTGCTGGCCTCATGGAAAGTATCTTACAGTCCAAGGCATCATATTAGAACATGAAAGCTACAGTTGTAAAGTCTGAAGAGGATAATAGCTGGAGGTGGTGTGTATGTTGCAGGGGAAGGAGGGAGGGTACAAGGGATAATAAGGAGGCTGGTGTAATAGTCTAGTTGAAAGATAACCTGAGCTTGTACCAGGATGATCACTCAAGAGGAAGGGGAAGAGGAACATGGCTTAGCAGAAAGAGCATGGGCTTTGGAGTCAGAGGACGTGGGTTCTAATCCCAGTTCCTCTTGTCTGCTGTGTGACCTTGGGCAAGCCACTTAACCTCTCTGTGCCTCAGTTACCTCATCTGTAAAATGGGGATTAAGACTGTGAGCCCCACGTGGGACAACCTGATTACCTTTTCTGAGAAGCAGTGTGGCACAATGGAAAGAGCACGGGCTTGGGAGTCAGAGGTCTTGGGTTCTAGTCCCAGTTCCGCCACTTGTCAGCTGTGTGACTTTGGGCAATTCACTTAACTTCTCTGTGCCTCAGTTCCCTCATCTGTAAAATGTGGATTAAGACTGTGAGCCCCATGTGGAACAATCTGATTACCTTGTATCCCTCCCAGTTCTTAGAATAGTGCTTGGCACATAGTAAGCATACCACCACCACCACCACCACCACCACCATCATCATCTATGAGGTATTCAGGAGAAGCTGGTAAGATTTAGCTACTGATAAAAGATGGAGGTTCAAGGAAATCAGGAGTCAAAGACAGCACCAAGGTTATGAACATCTGGGTCAGAAAAGATAGTCATTATTGCTAACTGTGTTGAAAAAGATGAGAAGCAGCATAGCCAAGTGGATAGAGCACCAGCCCGGGAGTCAGAATGACCTAGATTCTAATCCCAGCTCCACCACTTCTCTGCTGTGTGACCTTGGGCAAGTCACTTCACTTCTCTATGCCTCAGTTACCTCACCTGCAAAATGGAGATTAAGACTGTGAGCCCCATGAGGGACATGGACTGTGTCCAACCTGATTACTCTGTATTTACCCCAGCGCATAGAACAATGTCTGGCACAGAGTAAACACTTCAAATTCCATTATTTAAAAAAAGACAAGGAATAGGTTTAGGAAAGAAGATGAACAATTCAGTTTTAGCTATGTAATTTTATAGTGCTTGTGGGACAGCTATGTGAAGAACGGAGAGGAAGGGGTGGATCAGGTGGACTATTTATTTGGGGTCCTTAAAACCTATAAATTAAGGGTTTATTTTGAATCGGGGAGTCATTGTAACTTCCCGAGAAACATTGCTGAGGAATGTACGGAAATGATTGAGTTGGGATTATTATAACAATTCATTTTTAATGAGAGTAGAAAGGCCAGTAAAGAAAATTTTATAGTATCCAGATGTGAAGTGTGTTAGGACATGGGTAAAGACTATGGGAAAAGAAAAGGAGGCACCAGGAAACAGTGGTCAAAAAGGCTGGCAGCTCTTGGTGATGGATGGGATGGGGATGGTGAAGAGGATTTCTGGCCAGCCTTTTCAGTTCCTGGTGCAAGCTGTGTCAAATCATTGTGGCCTAGTGGAAAGAGCACAAGCTGGGGAATCAAAATCAGTCAGTTAATCGTATTTATTGAGTGCTTACTGTGTGTAGAGCACTATACCATTATATTTGGGGGAGTATAGTATAGCAATAAACAGGCATATTCCCTGCCCACATCCAGCTTACTGGGTTCTAATGCCGGCTCTACCACTTGATAGCTGTGTGACTTTGAGCAAGTCACTTAACTTTTCTGTCCCTCTGTTTTGTCATCCGTGAAAAGGGGATCCAATACCTGTTCTCCTTCCCACTTAGACTGTGAGACTCAAGAGGGATGGGGATTGTGTCTAATCCAATTATCCTGCACCTATTCCAGTGCTTAGTATTGTGCTTGGCACATAGGAGTGTTTAACAAATACCACAATTATTATTATTGGTGCTCAATACTGCACATAAAAGGTCAACAGCTGGTAGTTTCATGGCCAATCATTTTAGAAGTATTGGAATGAGGTCAGCTGTGCTAGGGCAACCTCCAATGCAAGGACCTAGGAGCTCTAGAACCTTATTGCTTATCATAGACTAGTTGGCAACTGCTCAGGTACTCCATTTCCACTGAGAATAACCAAGACAAAAATCTTTCTATCCTGCAGCCTTGCTTGCCAAATGGTGGAATGGACTTTGTGGTGGTCTGATTAGCAGCCAAGAGGTGGCTAAAACGATGTGCTTTATTGACCCTGTTTGATGGAAAAGAAATGCCTCTGCTGTTTTGACCAGTACCTGGCCTGACTGCTCTATCAGAGGCTCAGCGTGAAAGCCTGGGTAAACTGCCAGCTGGGGTGGGCAGACTAGCGGGGGGGGGGGGGGGGGGGGGGGCGAGGGGAGGGGTGTCGGGGGGTGGTGAGGGGGAGAAGCAGGGATCTACAGACAGATGCAGTGCAGTAGGGACCCCTAACCAAGTAGCATGCTATGTTCAGTGGAGGGTATTCGCCTTCAACTCCCAGACAACTTTGGGTCTGACACTGTCTCCAAGATTTTTTCAACCACATTTTGCACATGATCATGAACATGACAGGAAAGATGGTAGTGAGAAGGTGATGTAAAAATCACACTTTCTCCTCAAATGTTGATCTGTATGTGAAGAGGGAGGTGGAGAAAAGTGGGTAAGGGGAGAGGATGAAAGGAGGAATAGCATTTTGCATTTTCATAAAATGCATACTTTTGGAAGTGAAGAAAGAATGCCATTGAAACACTTCTGTGTTACATAATCAGACTGTATCCAAACTGAAGAGAAGGCTTAGAAGTCTGCTGTTTTTCAGAACAACATAGTGTGAGGCATTACCTCAGGTTGAAAATGCCCCAGGACATAAAAACATTTGGCTCAACTCTCTATCAGTCTTGATTCACTTTCACCAACTGAAGTGGGAAGAAGATGACCTGAGGAGGTTAAAATGTGAGGTGAAAGAGTGCAGAAATTTGCCAAGGAAAGGATCCCAAAAACCAAGGATCGAACTCTATTTTTCCTAAGAAAAGTCATGCTTTAAATCTAATAAATCAAAAAAAATTATGGAAAGCATCACAACTATCATCTCTTTCTCAGCAGGCCTACTGAGACTAAAGAATCTTTTAAGAATTTTCAGAGCATTATTCCCACCTAAATAGTTAATAGCATATGCAAAAAGTCAAAAATGAATACTCTGTCCTCTAGATTTTCATGTTCTTCTAAAAATGATTTTCATTCAGGGGCCATACACTGGAATGTGATATTTCATAAATTTTTACATCCTCTGTAATATAGTCATTTGCTGATGGATAAAGCCCAGGATTGGTATACGAGATTTCGTTACAATTGTAAAGCATATGGTAAGAATCCAATTAATATCATAACATCAAAAAAAAAATGAAGAGCAACTAACATGAAATTCATTGTATAAAAGCAATTGTGTTTCTCAAATGTTCAGAATGCATCTGTTACTAGGCAACCAGCTGGTTGGGCAAATCTATAAATGAGTTTAATTCCGATACCACCAAATCTGGAGGTCTCAAAGATTATGATTTTGCCTTCCTCTCCCCAGTCAACAGTGTTTTAAAAAACCTTAATAGTTCTTTGGAATTGAATGAAGAATATAATGTATTTATCCTCCTCCATCTTTCATTGCACTAAAAGCCACAGGATTTTTTTTCTTTCAGTATGTTAGCATCAGGCCCATTTTACCTTTTATAATCTTAGGTGAGTTTCCATTTATCCATTAACTGTGTGAGTCCCATGCAAAATTCCGTTGCTTTCCGTGACTTTTGGAGACTAGAATTTACCTCTGCTTTTTTAAAGGTGAACCTCAAACAACAAAGGATTTATCCCATAGAGTTATTCTTTTTTTTTTCCTGTAAGAACTTTTAGTATTAGAATTAGTCTAGGTGCCATGGGATAACTAAGATATATTTCAACAAGAAACTGCTATAGCACGTTGTCTCTAGAACACTTGTGAGTAGTATATAAGTGTTTAAGAACTATTTAAGTTATTTATAACAAAAAAATAAAATCAGGGTGTTATTCTAGATATATATATATTGTTTATATATACATATATTTTTATACTTAAAAAGTGTTCATCTCCATTTTCATGACATCCAGCCTTCTGAGATACCTGGAATTTCATACTCACTTTCATCCAAAAGCAACCATATTTTCACACAGATAACACATGAAAGATAAAATTTTCTATAACACATGTATTCCTATGCATGATATTTATCTATTTCCTTTCTAGAAATTCTCTGAAGATCCATTTTCCTCATATGTTCTATCAAAGGCAGCTAAGCAAGCAGTGCTTCAGTGTAGATAATACTGCCTGTACTGTGAAGGAAGTGGCCTGGATGATCCACAAACTCTATCACTGGCCTCCGCATAATCAAGTGTTGCCTGGCTTAGCAAAAGTCATTCTCAGGCTTTATTTACAAGCACAACTAAA
This sequence comes from Ornithorhynchus anatinus, assembly GCF_004115215.2. Lineage (NCBI taxonomy): Eukaryota > Metazoa > Chordata > Mammalia > Monotremata > Ornithorhynchidae > Ornithorhynchus > Ornithorhynchus anatinus. The sequence goes on from NC_041746.1 coordinate 31,798,247, forward strand.
TATACTTGCTTTTGCAGGACGAGCTGATTTTTCTGGAGGACTTCCTAGTTTAGATTTTGTAAATTTTTTTTAAGTTTAAAACCAGAAAATGAGTAGCTGTGTGGCTTAGTGGAAAGACACAAGGTTCAGGAGTCAGAAGACCTGTGTTCCAATCCCCGCTCTTTCAGTTGCTTGCTGTGCGACCATGAACATGTGACTTAATAGTAGTTTTATTATTCTGGTATTTGCTAAGCACTTATGTGCCAGGCACTGTGCTAAGCACTGGGGTGGATACAAGCAAATCAAGTTGGACACAGTCCCTTGTCCCACTTGGGGCTTAGATCTCAATCCCCATTTGGCAGATGAGGTATCTGAGGCACAGAGAAATTAAGTGACTTGCCCAAGGTCACACAGCAGACAAGTGGCAGAGCCAGGATTAGAACCCATGATCGTCTGACTCCCAGGCCAGTGCTCTATCCACTACGGCATGTAGCTTCTCTACTTCTTTGGGCCTCAGTGTTCTCATCCACAAAATAGGGATTAAATAACTGTCCTACCTTCTTCTTAGACTCTGAGTCCCAAGTGAAACAGGTACTGTGTCTGACCAGATTATCCTGTATTTACCCCACCACTGAGAACAGTGCTTGACACAGAGTAATCACTTAAATACCATAATAACAATAATTAAAAGGATAATTATTTTTATAACTCCTGTACCACAAATACCACTGAACCCACCTTTCACTTCATAAGATTTCTAGATGTTACTCAATATATAGGATAAAAGCAGCCTTCGTTGACTTTGATTTTATCAACTTTTCCTTCTCTACTAAGTCAACATCCGAGACACAGTATTGGTAGTGATTTCTGGTTGCTATATTTCTAACAATACAATTCAGGCAAGAATATTAATAGCATTAAAAATTAAAGCTCAAAGACCTGATTTCAAAATTATTTCAATAAATGGTATTCACTTAGTGCTTTCTCAATTCAATTATATTATTGAGCACTTACTGTGCACAAAGCACTGTACTAAGCACTTGGGAAACATCATTGCAACTTAGTTCATAGACACGATCCCTTCTCACAAGGAGATGGACAATAAAATAGATTAGGGTTAAGGGAAACAGTAGAGTATAAGAATATTTACCAAGAGTTGTAGGGCTGGGGGCAAGTATAAAAACTTAAGGCGTTCAGAGAAAAGTTCATACTCAACACAGAAGGGAGGGGGAATTTCATGATGGAACCATGCCTAATTGTTACATAATCCTTTATGAAAACCACTTTCTGGGAATACGTGCAGTGGTTTCAAAAAATTGGATTTACAAGAAAAAAGGAACTTGATATCTGCTGCAAAACAGAAGTACATATCCACTGAGACTTTTCATCACTTATTGCCTTTCTTGATAAAATGAATAGTTTCTTTACCTTATGTCTCTGGGTTTACTTTCTTTTCATTTTTATTATTGTTGTTCTCCATTAAAAGACGGTCATGTTTAAAAAGTATGTAATAAAACACCATACCTCAGGTGTGGTAATGAACTTAAAGATGGTTTATTATAATATATCCTCTCTCTAAACCTCTACGAAATTCTTTCAGAGTAACTATCAATCACTATTTAGTCTTTACAAATATATTCTTAAAGAGGAAAAGAAACAAAAGTAAGCTTTTGTTCTTTTTTGTATGTAAAATAACTCAGGCCGTATTCCTGCCTATGAAAAACACTCAGCTGGACAGTAAAAATCAGTTTAGAACCAATAATCTTATGGACTAAAGGAAGTTTAATACTGATCCTAGACACTTATCTTTACTATTAGAGTGATCTTACGACACTCATTCCATGGAAGTTACAAGACTTGCAGTTTTCAGAGCTCTTTCCCATTGTACTTTCCATATTCCTATCACTGATAAGATGCCACATCACTTTGAAAAACTCAACTCCATCTAGCAAGCATTCCTGAAGTTAATACTTTTCTTCAGTGATCGTCAAGGTCAAAGAGGCTGAATCTCTTTGGCAGACTGCAAGCTCCTTTTATTCATTCATTCAATCACATTTATTGAGCGTTTACTGTGTGCAGAGCACTGTATTAAGTGCTTGGAAAGTATAATTCGGGAACAGATAGTAACAATCCCTACCCAACAACGGGCTCACAGTCTAGAAGGGGGAGACAGACAACAAAACAAAACAAGTAGACAGGCTCCTTGTGGGCAGGGATCGTGTCTACCAACACTATTGAGTTGTACTGTTCCAAACACTTAATATAGGGCTCAGCACACAGTAAGCGCTCAATAAATACCACTCATTGATTGATTGGCAGGGGACAAGTCCAAAAACATGACGGGACTATCAGCTCCACAGCTTTCTGGGGAGGGTGGGCAGCCATACTTCTCAAAGCTTAAGGAGTTTAAGTTTCCAAAGCACTTACATATATACATTACCAAGGAAACTGCCAGTCAAAAAAAAATGCATGTGCATGACAGAAAAATCAAAACACATTAAGACACATACTACATCCCATTGTCAATTTGCTGTCTTGTTTAAAAAAACCTTTCCCAGTCACCAAGGGGAGACACATACAGTTAATCAGCCACCAACTTTTCAGATTCATAGTGACCAATGATTTTAAGGATTTGCACTCCATATGAAGATATGTGACAGCCTCTAACCTTTATGTATAACGTACATATTATGGAGTTGTTCCACTCTAGATGTGAAAAGCTTCAAGTATTCTAGAACTACATCTCTATTGCACTTGGGGCTCCATAACTTTAAACATCAAAGCGACAAATTAGTTTCAAAGAAACCTTTTGATGTTAAATCCACTGTATCTTGACAAAATTCAGAGCAATTTTTACATGGAAAAGTCTATTTAAATCACCTGTTTGAAAAAGTCTTTAAAATTTGGAGAGTACAAAATAGACATTAATGTTTTATTATAGCTGTGAAGGAGTGAGCAGTTTTATTGTGCGCCTTTCAATGATAGCCTGAACATAATCATTGCATAAAAAATTCCAACTTCTCAAGCTTAAAAATGAACTCATTCTCATTTGACTGGGATGGTTGCTATGTACCCTGCCTGATGAAGGGTGGGTAGACTAGAATGGCCTCTAAGAATCCTATGAGGTCCATTAAATTCAAAATAACTGAGTTCCGATTACCTTAGGTTTTCTGAAGAGGAGAGTCAGTCAGTCATATTTACTGAGTGCAGTGCACTGTATTAAATACTTTGGAGAGGACAACAACAATAAATAGACATTCCCTGCCTACAAAGAGCTTACAGTCTAGAGGGGGAGACCTACATGAATATAAATTATAGATATGTACATAAATGGTGTGGGGAAAAGGTCTGTAAATATCCAGTTAATATCAAACACAGAAATGCACCAAAGGTCTATCAATATCTCTACAATTGACAGCCATTTCATGCCCAGGTTAATTCTGACACCTGGTGGGGAGGGCAGAGGGAAGGCTGCATTCTCCACTTCCTCTTCACACCAAGGACTCTTCCACTTCACAGCTGTTACAGGGTTGGCCAGGTCACTGCTGCCTCCACCCCAGACCCCCTGCTAACTACCCATCGAGTCATTCCTGAAATCCTCTGGCTTACCTGCCGGAGAGTGCGGGCCACTAAACTTTCCAATACTGGTCCTCTGTCCTCATGCAGTAAATGAACTTCATCAAGAATCAGAAGCTTTACCAGTTGAGAAAGGCCCACGTCCCCAACACTTTTTCTCGTCACAACATCCCATTTCTCAGGAGTGGTCACAAGCATCTGTAAAAACAGAATAAAATTCCAATTTACAAAAGGGTCATTTTGCAGCAATCCACAAAAACATTGTTAAATAACATGTTATTCTTCCCCAGTAGGTCAGCATCACTGGTTGTATTTAAACTGGAAGCAGAGAAGGCAATGACCATAACTTGCTTGGAGAGGAAGAGGTCACTGCTGCCTTCTCGTTAACATACCTCTCAGGAGTATAGAGGAGGCACTGGAAGGGAAATTAATATTGGCAGCAGAGTTGCCAGAATGTGTGTGGCCTCTGTTCTGTCCCTGTGAATTCCAAACACAACACCTTTGTGCCCCAGGTGCCAGAGGGCCATGTAGCACTCCTTGATTGTTCCGATAGGACCCACTACTCATGAATCAATCAATGGAAATAAATACGATTTAATTAATGTATCAAGCACTTACCAAGTACAGATCAACGTTCTAAGGATTTGGAAGAGTACAGTACAATACAGTAGAGAGACACAATCCCTGACCACAAGGAACTTACGGTCTACAGAGGGAGGAAGAGATTAAAATAAATTACATCATCCCTACCTATATTTAAGACAGCCTATTCTTCCCTTACACAGGAGGCTTTTTTTAGGAATAATGATGATGATAAATATAATGGCGCTTTGGAATGGTATTCAATCTATTTTAGATCCCAGTACTTTGTAAAGATTTTATCTGCATTTATGGCATTTAATTTTAAGATAAGTTAATATATATTTCAATCCTTAGAGTTTGTGTTCCTCGTTAACTTTCCTAAGTGCTTAGAACAGTGTAGAGCATTCAGTGGAGACTCAATCATTGAGAAGCAGCATGACCTAGTGGAAACAGCATGGGTCTGGGGTCAGAGGACTTGGAGTCTAATCCTGGCTCTGCCAAACGCTTGCTGTGTGACGATGGGCAAGTCATTTAATGTCTCTGTGCCTCAGTTCTCCTGTTTTCCCTCCTACTTAGACTGTAAGCCCCATCCAGGACTGGGAGTGTGTCCAACCTAATTAACTTGAATCTACCCCAGCACTGAGAACAGTGTTTGATGTATAGTATGCGCTTAAATGCCATTTTAAAAATACCATTTCTTTGGGCAGATATTTGTCCCTGAGTTGGAATACCCAAATAAAAAAATCTATATTTTAAAGGGATATTAGGAATATGAAATTAATATTGATGTCCAATCAAAACATATCTTTAAATTGCTAAAATAAAATTTAATTGCATGGCTCCTAAGATCTACTCAGCTGACAACAGTTGTATAAGGAAAGAAATTAAAGCAAGTAAGAAAAACTATAAAGTAAATAAACTAAACAAAAAAGCATGAAATAATCTGAAGGATTGCTAACAATAGTGTAATTATGCAAGGTTCAAGAAACCAGGCACAAAGTTTTCTTACTGATGGGAATATTGAATTACATTATGGAGGTCCTGGGTGAGTACTGCAGAAGAAACAAATCATCCCAAAAGTAAAGTAGCAGGGCAGCAGAGATTGGGGTGAGGAGTCATCAGGATCATATGAGCAAACATGGGAGGGATTAGGTGGGAGCCAATGAACCCACTGGAATACAGAGCAACTACTGCCAGAAACACTGCTGGGAACAGGATGGGTCCAAAAAACATATTGCCCACTTGTCTAATTCAAATTTGGTAGAATTAAGAACTGCCAAGCATTCCACTCAATTAACCATTTTAAGAATACTAAAGGGAAGACATTTGAGGTGAAGCTGTATAGCTGTTTGCTCTGTAGTACAGACCTAGCGACTAGAAAACCAAAATCTCTACTGCTCTGGAGTACCTGAAAAGACTTGGTTAAAAAAACCCCGCTTTTTAAATATGCCATTTCTTATCACTATAAAGAACATTTTGGGAAACACTGAAGTTTTTTAGAACAAATTTGGAGAAATTCTGGAAAAATAGCCCAGTTTCATTATATTTGATACTTGACAGAATTGGCTGTAAAAATAAACTTTTCCCAAAGAAAATGTACTAACGCATAACGGATACTATTATTTTGAGCATCTACTTTGCACAGAGCATTTAGTGAACATTTGACAATACAGTTAGAAGACAGCAATTAGAAGACAGCCTGGTTATACAGCCTGGTTATCTTTTTCAAAAAGCTAGTTCCTATGTTCTCTGCTGTTTTTGGCCAAAGGGGGAGGGGTGGGGTGGGGAAAGACTTCAAATGCGTATCAACAAGGAAATTTAAAATTAGTGAATAGTAAAATCTAGGGAAAAGCACATTTCTCACTTAGGTCTACGTGTCTATAGAAAGAAAGGTTTTTACGTCTATGTTACAAAAAGATGAAACTACTAATGGTAAGATTCCATCCACAGGTATGACACAGACAAAACTCTCTCTTGTATGACCAACAGTCATTTCACACAATTTGGAAAAAGGACATCTTTGTTAAGAATAGGGGCCTGCAGCTTTTAGGTCAGCTTTTCTAGCTCTGCTGAGTTACACTCACAAGATCACTGGGGCAAAGGGGAAAAACCCCCAAAACACTACTACCTGCTGTGTTAGAACAAATTATTCTCATACACTACATAGCCTACTTGCCACCACTAAGAAGGGAGAAGACGACAGGATAACAAAACAAGTAGTGCAATGTGTGCTTCTCTGGCCAATTCAGCTGACCAAATCTAGCTATACCCAATAAAGCTCAACTATGAGGGGAAAAATAAATCACAAAGACAAAACAAAATAACCTACCTCCCTTCCCACCTGGCCCTCCGCCCCCCCCCAAAAAAACCAAAACACATAAGTATTTGTGACTTTCACATTCAACACACAACATGAGTATACAGTCACATATTTTCAGTCTGGAATAATCTATATCTATCCAACAAATGCACAATTACAATTTATCAATATAACTGTCAAAGAACTACAGATGCCAGCACTATCACTTTGAAATGAGCCATGTCAACTACAAGAATTAGCATCTGTACTTCCACAGAACATTAATTAGCAAACAGTAATGAAATATATTTAGCAATGCACATTAGGATTTTAAAGTGTGAAATACTACAAATCTAAGCTACTTAGCTAATTTGCTAAAGCTAAATTGGCACTGTTGAAATGACACCAATTTTTATGCCACAGACATGCTACCAGAATTTAAAGATAAACAGACGCAAGATAACTTTTCTAATTCTGAAATGTATCTAAACATTCACTATGCATTTAATGTTCTTTTGGGCCTTGTGATTATGTTTTAGCACTGTTCAAGCTGCTCAGAATAACAGCCTACCCAGAAAATGATGCCTATGTCATGATAATATACTAAATATGGAAGATCTTGACAAGGTCTGAATGGGAAAATATTTGCTCATACTTTTGAGTATAGTGACTCAAAGCTTAAAGACACATGCCCGTCGTCTTCCAAAACAGGAAGTCTACCAAACTTGCAAATTAAAATTTAATTTATAAAATGCTAATTAGAAATACAAGATTAAAGAACAACAATCTCGATTTCCGGAAAACGTTAGCAAAGCTACAGATGGATCTTTACCATTAAAATAAACAAGCATCCGAACAGTCCATCGCATAATAAAACAAATGCTATGCTGACTCTTTTGTATAATTAACTTCCAGGGGCTGTTTCGTGGTTTGTACATTATTAAATTGTCTGTTCCAAATTTCAAGCCAGCAATAGCTATTCTGTTTCTCAAGGGCAGCTCTCACAGAATCGAGAAACACTTTTCTAGTATTTTTCTTACTATCCTTTGCTTTCATATTCAAGCCCTGTGTGTTTTCATTTATATCCCTATTTTTCCACTTCACTTCTCTGCACTGAAAAGGTTAGAAAATAAAGTGTCACATTTGCTTAATGAATTGGAATTCATGCAAGACATTTCAATCTGGCTCTCGTATTAGGGCATGGCAGAATAGAAATGGGTTAACTGTCAATATTTTTTCTGTCAACTTAAATTTCTCTCAGCCCATGTAGATATTTCCCACCCCTGGCATATAGGAATTATGATTAGGATCCATTCCAGAATAAGTGGCTCCACTGGGAAATGAACTCAGCAGAAATACTTAGCTACTAAAATTATACAAAATGTCTGTTAGCTAAATTTTAAAATGCTTATCAATTTTGTGTCAACTTCAAGAGATCAAATACATGGTTGAAGATGAATAAAATCTAAACCAGGACCACGGCTGAGGCAAAGAATCACAAGCTAAAAAACCTCTTTATGGAGATATATTTCTTGTGGTCACCATGGTTCAGACAGGGACAACTTGCCAAAATGAACAGGAAGTTCTCGCAGAGACTTCTCCAATCTAGGGAAAGACAGCACAAGCTCCATGGCTGATGGTCACATAGGAGGGAGACTAAATTTAATTATAGGAGGCATAGCCCAAATCAATTGGGTTCATTTCAAGATCACACTATTCTGTTCTTTAAGCACTCTTCAAGAATCCTACTGTGTTATGGGGATAAATGAATTGCGAGGATTAAGTTTTCTTAGCAGGAATCCCTCCGGACTTGAATCTCCCACATATTGGATAGCTATCCAACTGTCCTAAACTTTTAAATGGATGAGAAATAGAATGGTGATGGATTGGGTTGTCTAATATTTTCATAAAATCCCTAGAGAGAAGAGGAAGGAGTGAACAGAGTTCCAAATAGCATTGAGTTCTTTTGGATGGCAAAACAAAGGGTTGATATGTACAGTGGAGGGATGGATGGGAAAAAGAGGCAGAGAAGCTTCTCTCTGAGCAAGCCAATGAAATGCAGCTGGGGATAAGTATTTAGACTGCATTTCCATGGGGGGGTTGGGGGGGCTGGTTCTGAGACATGACTCAGGAAACATCTGTGTGTCATCATCAACAGATCGCTCAGACTGTGCCAGAAACCCAATTTAAAGGGACTTCAAAATTTGATTTCAAGGTTCCAGGTGGAATCAGAGCTGACTCCTTCACAAACCACTCATGAACTCCTGTTCTGTCTTTTAATTCTTCACATTCTACCTCCAAGACTGATTCTAAGTGTTGATAGAAGGCGTTTCTGAGCCAGAATCTCAGACAGCCCTTCCCTCAAGTGAACACCATTCTGAAGTGTAAAAACATCATACGCATTCGCTAAAAAGGTTCAGTCAGAAGCACAATACTTTCAGACAGCCACAATTCTGGGCATGCCCCATTTGCTGCACTAAACCCAGCAGGTTTTACAAGGGAAACAGACCAAAGTTTGTCCCCCCACTTTAATGCATGGCTATCATTAGGTAGGAATTAACTACAGCTACAGCCAGAAATAGAGAAATCATTTGTGCATTTATGCAGATCATACAATTCTGCCTCAGTCTGATGGTCTCTCCTCCAGGAATTCTAATGTTATTTTTATCAGGAATTCTACTGATCCTGCTCCTCTGGGTAGGGAGATGATCATACTTAAAAAATATGTTTTTGATGGGCTCTTTGGTTTATAATCTTGTTCGGCTAATTCCAGTCTAAGCCGTTTACCTTCTCTGGAGCTGAGTGGGCTAGGATGCATAGGTTTTTTTCTTCTGAGCTAAAAAGGAGAAAAAAAACCAACCAAAGTGGGCCTCACCCTTTTTTCTCTTGAGAGAGTATTTAAGAGATTTTAATTTCTGTTTAGAGGCGTTACTGTTTGGAATCTCTTTCTCTACAATCTTCAGTCCCAGAATTAATTATTGCCTTATTTTGAAAAGGATAGTTACTTTATGATGGAAAGGAAAGTGGCTTTAGTAACCCTCAGTGCCCAACTTTCAGATTGTGAAAACGGGGAAGTTAAAATGTATTTACTTTAAGGTTGGAAGAGGAGAAAGGAAGACTTGTCCAAGTCCACATGCATATGAGACTGAGTGGGTCCCAATCATAGCGGACAATGATCGTTCCTTAACAGATAACTAGGTAACAATATTATAATAATTTTGGCATTTGTTAAGCCCTTACTATGTGCCAAACACCTTAATAGGCACAAGACAGTTCCTGGCCCCCACCATGGGGCTCAGGGTCTAAACAGGAGGAAGAAAAGGTAATTAATCCCCATTTTTACAGATGAGGAAAGACTAAAACATTCTCTTAAAGACTACTCTGACTACCATCAAGTGTTATTTGCATGCCCAACACCCTTACATCATTCCATCATTTTCATTTTCTTTGCAATGTGTAGTGTTATTCTATTTAGTCTCAGATCCACATTTTAGGCACTTAAAACTAATTGCCTAAAGAGGAGAAATACTAGGAAAGTTTTTGTTACTGTAATGATTTCCTCTTGGGATTCCAGCTGAACCTCTGGACATCCACTTGAAATGGGAATTGGAATGCCATTCAAGCAGTAAAAAGTGAAGTGTCATTAGCAACCTTTGAATGGGAATCCTTAGCATTAACACTCAGCTTAATTTCTGTTAAGTGTCTCTAAGGAGAAAGAATGGTTGAAGTGTTCTGTCACCCAACCAATTTGGGCCTTTACAGATTAATTTAAGTGATCAAATGCATAAAGGGGTGACAAAGAACTTGTGGAACTTATTTTTAGTGGATGTGATAAAATTTAAGTCATTTCATTCCAGGATTAAAATAAACTTTGTAGCAATTAATGGTGTTTACTGAGTGCTTGCTATGTGCAGAGCACTCTACTAAACACTTGGGAGAGCATGACAGTTGGTAGGTAAATTCTCTGCCCACAAGGAGCTTATAGACTAGACAAAGTAACACTTTTATTTTTTAAAATTCTGAAATGTTATTTGCAAAAGGGCAAAAAGCTCCTGTTTTCAAAAGCCCAAATCTGATGATGTTCTGGCAGTAAAACACAAAACTCAATACCCTGAGGGACAGGAGAAAGCAGTCTAATACAAATTACTGAACATTTAACAGAATAAAATGAAGAGACAAAGGCCCAATTAGAAAGTTGCCCAGATTGCTTAAAAGAAACCAGAGGGATAGGGGAGCAGCCGAGCAGGATGGAGCTCTGGAAGGTGGCACCTTCATTAGACTCCACTCTTACTCCCAATCTCCATCTGGCACCCCGAAGCTAGGAGAAACTGAGAACAAAAGGGAGCAGGGTATCACTGAATACCAACTCAGATAAATGCCTACTAGGGAGACCTGCTAAATAATAATGATGATGATGATGGTATTTGTTAAGTGCCAAGCACTGTTCTAAATGCTAGGGTAGAAAAAAGGTAATCAGGTTGTCCCACATGGGGCTCACAGTCTTAATCCCCATTTTACAGATGAGGTAACTGAGGCACAGAGAAGTTAAGTGGCTTCCCCAAAGTCACAAAGTTGACAAGTGGCAGAGCTGGGATTAGAACCCTCCTTCCTTCAGTGATTCTTAAATGCCATCTTAAAGGCTTAGTGCTACTAACGTAGTTGCATTTATGAGCTTATTACTCAGCAGGGGAGATAGGCACCAAAATAGTCTGCAGATAGGAGGAAGAAAAAAAGTGTGATCTGTTTAACAGTGACTACTTAATAGGGTATATGGGAGATGTTGAGAAGGGCTTTGGCCATAAGAACCTGAGGAAGAACTTCTGGGCAGAATTAAGACTCCATAACTTCATTGTAGGCAGGAATGTGTCTTCTATTATACTGTATTCAACCAAGCACTTAGTTCAGTGCTTTGTGCACAGTAAGCACTCAATAAATACAATTGAATGAATGAATGGATTATACAACATGGCAATTAATCACTTAGCGGATTGCATGGCATAATGTTTTTTGCCAATTTGGGGTCATTTCAATTTTCTACTGCATTCAGAGGGCAGGGGAGGTGCAAAGTCAAAGAGACTTTGGAATGAACTAATAAAGTTACTTGCAGCTTGTATAGGTAGTGTTAATGACATTTGAAATAGATTTTGCATTTCCTATAACCAAGGAGGAATTAATGGAATCAAAGGGGGTAAACACCACCTTCAGTTTTCTTTTAAATAAGGATCTAAATGGCAGTTGGACTTTTTTCAAGACCTGTTTTCAGATCCATGATCACCTTTAATTAGGTTCTGTAACCCTGAGAAAATGACTGAGAACTCGATAGTGGGTTCTGATTCTAACAAAAACTAGATGAGAAAGAAACTGTTGGTTTCAATGAACAAATTCATTTCTCTCTCAATCATTAAACTAAGGACAAGCACAGAAATTAGTTTACCATCAACTGCATCTACGCTGTCCATTAATAGGAGTAGTGGAAGTAACTGTGTTTATTAAACACCTACAGTGTACAAAACACTATATTAAACACAGGTAAAAACTACAAAGGTGAGAAATAGACACAATCACTGGCCTATGTCTTAGAATTTTCACAACCTGACAAAAGACCTAGGGCTGATAGCAGACACATAAGGAGAGATGACACAATGAGGACACAAAAGCAATGAAAAGGCAAGGATAATCACTACAACAGGATTAATAGAGTACTGTGACTAGATGAGCAGGGTTCAGGCTTCTCTCTGAGGAGGTAATAAATGCCCAGGTAACAAAATGCCATATCTCTGATGTACTGTACTAACATTAGTGTATTTGATAAATGAATTTGTCTGTACTGACTATATAGTTGAGTGAGGTAAGAATGTCTAAATATCCTAAGGATTGTTAAAAATAACCATTTTAACTAAATGAAAATGCATAAAAAATACATTCTCAGATACATAACAATCATAATCAGAATATGTTGGACAGCTACTTAGGTGTGTAGAGCTCTAAAGTAGGTGCTTACAGAGAAATTGTCAAAAGCACCTCTCCATCCTCAAAGACCTGAAAGACCTTTCAAGCTAAGTGAATTGGTTAATGTAGTAAAGTCAATTTAAAATCTGTATGTTCTTATTTAAGGTCCTGGTGGCAGTGAGGTTGTGCAGAATGGACATGTACCTGAAAGAAGATTGAATGAACTGTAAATCAACCCTAAATGAGGGAGGTGGCATCAGTGTTTTAACTCCCTACAGGTGAACACTCAACCTTACTATGGTTGGGGAGAACATTCAGTGGGTAAAAGAGTTGTTAGAAACTTGTGAGAAAGCTATTGAATCACAGGCACAGGGTCAGATTAACTGTGCTAAGGAGTGATATTATAAGAACACCTGCTCCACAGATATTCCTAGGGTGAAAACAGTAGGCTTGGAGCTGAAACAAATCACATTTGGAGCAGCCAGGGTTTCAGATGAAACAGACTGCACTTAAAAAAAAAATCCAGCATCTTTATATTCTCAAATATATAATTACCTACTAAACCTGTAAATTTTTTTTAAAAAAGGACCCTAAATGCCTGAGTCTGGAGATTACATCCAAAATGTTACACTGTTCAGTTTTTGCAGCTAATAGCTTCACTAATTACTGAGTTTTCTAACCCTGGTATACCACTGTCAGCTCTGATTGATGCCAATAGACCCTTTAATCAGATCTGACAACTTTCAGCTCATAGTTTCCTCTTGGGACACTTCAACAAATCCTTTGGTTCCATCTACCTCTTCCCTACTTTTTTATTCTCTAATCCTTCGCGCGTGTGTGTGTGTGTGTGTTTGTGTGCATGTGCGTGGGTACACATATTCCTGTGAAAGGCATTAAGCCTTTGAAGTATGATCCACTTCTATTTAGGTCAAGGATGACAACTTTCAATTACAGAACAAGAATATAAAAATTTAATTGGAAAAACTTCAAGTACAAAAGTGTTTTGATTGAACTCTGACTGCTCAGAAATATACCAGCATTACACAAAAACATTATGACAGCCATCTAGTCCCTCACTTATTTACTCCTTATTGCTTAGGAGATAGTTTCTGGCCACTTTTCCTCCAAAGTACTGTGTGACATTTTCAAAAATTAATAAAGAAATGCCTGATTTCATTGTAGAAATTTTAAGAACTTGGGAAGGATCTGAGGTCAGATCATTGTTGGCATCATTGTGCTGGTCATAGGTGTGGATTAAGTACAAGGTTCAAGTGAAAAAAAGGAATATATGAAGTAATCCTGGACAGAGTTTCCTACAAATAGTAAGCACCATCATCATTCAAGAGGCTTAGAGTTCATTTGAGGAAGCATACATTTATGTTTAAAGAGAAATAATAATAACAACGTTGGTATTTGTTAAGCGCTCTGTGCAGAGCACTGTTCTAAGTGCTGGGGTAGATACAGGGTAATCAGGTTGTCCCAAATCAAGAAAGTGCTCCAATGTTCATAGACAGCAAAATCAATCAATCGATAGTAAATCCCCAGGGCCTTCTATGTGCAGAATACTGCTCTGAACACTTGGGAGAATACACTAGTGTTACACTACACCTCTCTCTCTTTAAGGGATTTAAAATATAAATCTATTTATTAAGTGTTTACTACTTGTGAAACACTTTACTAAGCACTGGGGGAGATGTAAGATAATCAGGCTGGAAACAGTCCCTTCTTCCACATGTAGCTCCCAATCTAAACAGGAGGGAAGGCAGGAAGTCAATTCCCAATTTATAGATGAAGAAACTAAGGCACAGAGAAGTTGAGTGACTACCCCAAGGTCACCAGCAGGCAAGTGGCAGAGCCAAATTAGAACCCGGGTTCACTAACTTCCAGGACCATATTCTTTCCTTTAGGCCATGGTGTTTTTCTTCAGTTTAATGGCAAAGCTTTTTACTATTTTGTACTTTTTTCAAAGGGGGAAAACGTCATATTTTTGCACCCACTTCAATAAGCATAAAAAATACTATGGCCAGGCCTCTGAATGCTGCCCCCAGGACTCCATCTCTGAAAATATGTGGAAATGGGTCAGGTAGGATTGAGCCCATAACTGCCCTTCTCCACTCTTCATGCTTCAAAGAAGGGCTCTGGGAGCATGTGTCAACTCTGGCCAGCTGCTTCCTCTGCAGTGGGGCCTGTTCCTTCTGCCATCTCCATGTCAGGAATTTGGCTTTAAGAGGACAGGTTTTTCTGGGCTGGTTTCACAGTATGAAGCGCATGCAAATGCTGTCACAATACAATGCCAAAACCACTTCCCCAAACTGTCATGAACTGAGAGGAGGTGGGGGTAGAGGAAAGAGAAGGCGGGTGGGTCGGGGGCGGTCATGGGGAAGGAATGATTCACTAAATAGATCTGAATCAAGTTGAGAAGAACGTCTGTATGCTACACAAACTGGTCTCTGGGCTCCGACTTTGAGAGTCATTTTGAATCAGCTGTAAGCAGGGTGAGTTTTGGTGCTTTTCAAATAAGGTTTCAGAGTTTTGATTTCATCTCTGCCTCTGGACTGCTGCTAATGGAGAGGAATATGAGAGTCGCTACACTGTGGTTCTCAGGGATGGCAGGAGTCACTATAAACTGGCCCGTAACCACTCTCATGCAAATAAGAAAACACCTGGAATTCTTCAGGGGTCTACAGCTGGCAAGGGCCATAAAACAGCTAAAGACATACCACAGTGCTGCTATGAAGTCCTGGCTCCAGCCTCCTGTTTCTAATTAGAAACGGCAAGTCCATCAGGAAGGAGGGGCTGCCACCCCCAGGAGATTGTCACTAGGGGGCCGAGAAGCTAGTTGTATCTACTCCTTCAATCAGTGGTATTTAGTGATTGCATAATAATAATTGTGGTTCCTGTTAAGTGCTTACTGTGTGCCTGGTGCTGTACTAAGCCAAGGGGTAGATACAAGCAAATTGGGTTGGACATAATCCCTGTCCCACGTGGGGCTCACAGTCTCAATCCCCATTTTACAGGTGAGGTAACTGAGGCACAGAGAAGTGAAGGGACTTGCCCAAGGTCCAACAGAAGACAAATGGCTTACTGTGTGCAGAACACTGCACTAAGTGCTACAGAGAGTACAAAACAATAAAGCTAGTAGACATGATCCCTGCTCACAAAAGATCCTGTCAGGAGAGCCAACATGGTGGCTTAATAGCTCAGAACCCTGGCCCCTCATTCCCAAATTTCCCAGTCTACCAGGTGGGTGTTCTGGAGATGTGGGGATTTTTGGCTTGGAAAGTGGTTCAGTGGCTTTACAGAACACAAGGGTTCAGTTGCCAAGTGGGAAATATTTGGAATTGGAAAAGAGGAATTCTTAAACTACTAGAAGGGTCCATGAACTACAGGAGCAGGTTTTATAAAGATCATTCTCTGTTGGTTATTTTAAAGGAAGATGGTAATCCATTCTCTGCTGAGATGGCTTTGTAGAGTATCAGTCTGAAGAGGCAGGTTTGCCCCAAAGCTACTGAAAGGAGAAAGGCCAGAAGCCATCTGGCCAAAAGAGATTGATAATGGAACTGGAAAATGGGAACTGACTAGTTTGGAATTGATAAGGTAGTGGAGAACATTCACTGACATGGGAGTCAGGCAACTGGGATTCTATTCCTGCCTCTGTTACTGGCCTTTTGTGTGACCTCAAACAAGTCACTGAACCTCTCTGGGACTCAGTTTCCTCATCTGTAAGTAACTCAGGGATAATCATAGCTTGGCTTTGCCTACCTCAGAAAGATATCATGAAAGGAACATGCTATAATAGAGATGTAAACATTAGGGAAAATAAAAGTGCTGCACAATTTCAAGGAATGATGATAATGATGACAAGGAACTTGGGGAACATTGTAAAGATGGCACACTGGTTGGCAACACTGTGATTTTAAGTTTACCACTTTGGATTGATTCAAAATGACAGAAGCTGGAGGCAGTAAGCAGGATAAGGAAGCAACAGATCACAATTACCCAGATCCAAAGAGCATCTGAGACGGATTGAGGTTTTGGCCTTGAGGGCTGAGACTAGTCATGGATTTGAGGTGGAATCAATAGAACCTAGTGATGGTGTAGAGGTATCAGAAGGAGAGAACATGTCATGTGTTTCAATTTCACCATTTTCCAATTGTAGAAAGGTGAAACCCAAAGAGTCAGAAACGATTCAAGTTGATTCCCAGGATGGCCAGAAGAACAGGTTAAAAATAAAAATAATAAAACTGTATTACTTATGTAAGTCATGGAAATATGTCTAAATCACATTAACATCCAGAACAACAAAATTACATATGCATTTACTAGAAAATGCACACCACAGAGAGATTCTGTTTGTAACAATAGAAAAAGGCTGTCATGCCATGGACAGCTGTAGGTCCACTCTCATCCACTATTAGGAGGGAGGAGATGGATAATGAGCCAATCATCTGGTCCAAGACTTAGGTGACAGCTTACATACCAAACCTGTACATGGATGGAGAAAATACAGTTTGATTTTATAATAAAAGACAAAATAAAAATCATGGGATTTTAATTGGACAATGATCTTATTTCTCAATTACGGTAAATGGTCTGATTTTATCAAATTATCATGACAAACGGAAAAGGAAGAAGCATGTTTTACAGTGGCCTGTGAACAATGTCATTTGAGGAAAATAATCTTTGAAATTGCTTTACTGTTTTTTTTTTTATTTCTGGGAGATGATTAAAAACAAGAGATGAGCAAATGCTATGTCTGATAGGGAGCCACTGAAGGAAAATGCAAATAGAATGTGTCTCTTCACCCCACCCCCCTCAGCCCCCACAGACACTATCACCTCTCTATCCATTCAAATGGACCATCTTTTTGCAGAAGAATACTCACTCAGCAGGCACAGCTGTTATTCTGAAATTTTTACAGCTAAATCAAAGATAATTGGACTTCTGAGTACCTTTAAATTGTGCTCTGGGAAAAAGGGTCTAGCTTAATGCATCATTTGCATTAACTATAAAGGCTGCTTTTTTATGCTTTACCATTTATACTGCTTTTTTCTGCATGTGAGAAAGCACCAAACAGTTATGCAGGAGTTTATAGACATGTGTGCATTTTCTTTGCCCAGAACATTTTAAGTTATTTTATGGGCAGCCATTACATCCCACAAAAGGAAAAAATAATCAATAACCAACACCAGGGATTCCATGATGTTCCAAGTATTTTATAGCTATCCCATTAATAAAAGTAATGAGACATTCCTCAAAAGAGGACTCTCTTATTGTTTGAATTTATAGTGCTCTGACTTCAATGCAGGAAACAGCTGTCTTTCACAATGCTATAAAACAATATGGGTTTTATTCTGGGCTGTGAAATATACTATGTAAAAATATTTGGCACTCATATATAGATAAAGTGCCCATTCAAAACTTTTCCTTTTGATTAAGCTTTAAAAATGAAAGCCAGTTTCTTCCCCACCCCCAAAATATATCAGTTGGGGAGTGGAACGGAAACCTGTATTAAAATAATGACTCAAAAAGTACAGATAATGACATTCTGCAAAAATGTCACCCAAGTAGGCTCTTGTTCTTTTTTAGCACTAATATAAAAAAAACACAGAAATACAGCTCTATGAGGCAATCTTCGAAATGCAAGATGGGGCCAAAATTTTTTTGTTTGTTTTAGAATGCTATACGCTGCCACAAACCCTGACAAAATACAAATCTAAACCAAGGCAAAAAGAGACAGAACAAAAAAGCCTTACCCAACTAAATACTGATGCTAATTTCTGTACAAAAATAACAGTTCTCTGAGTAGGTGGGGTTGGCTTCAGAAAACCTCTGTGTTTTCCATTTAGATTTTAAATGTATCTGTGTTGAAGTGGCTTATTGAACTGTGATTTGAATTGATTAGCATCACATCATCCTTAATTGATTTATGAAGGAAGAAGACAACACTGCAGTGAGCTGGATAAATGTATTTTACTCTACTTGCCCTTGGTTATACATGGCTGAATTACAAATTTTACTGTGCACATACTCACAATATATTGCAATTTGAAATGGATCCCTTCATGCTGATAAATGCTATATCGTGCATCTTCTTTACCACGTAACTAGTTTAAAATAATGCATAATTTCTTCAGTTTTCAAAAGCAAATACAACTCCTAGGCTCTAAATTGCTGACTGCTCAAAAGGAAACTATTGAAAACGACCATATAAATTTCATTTCCTAGAGGAAAACAGACTATAAATACAGCAGACTGAGCATGCTCTTTCTCTCTCTCTCTCTTTTCATGTGAAATGCAATATATTTTATATGTCCCAAGAATGTGTTATCAAATTCCTTATGATCTTCAAAGAGATCTTTCAAAAATGTTTTTAATCTGGATAGATCTTAGACACTATTCTGTGAAATGCAGTCACCATCAACATTTCCACTCCCCATTCCATTCATCCCTTATTCATGGAATTCATTAAGTGTGTATTATATGCTAAGCACTGGGTTAGGCTCTGGGGTAAATACAAAGTAAGTATATAGGACATAGACTGTGAATCCCATGTGATTATAGGGACTAAGAGGTGAGAGAGAAGGTATCTATTCTTTCAGTGATAATTACTGGTATTCAAGCAAAGCACAGAAAGGTTCAGTGACCTACCAAGGTCTCTCACAGCAGGCCAGAGGCAAAACTGGGGCTACAACCTGTGTATCTAGAACAGTCCCAAGCTCTTTCCACTAGGCCACCCCTAGCACAGGGCATGGCACATAATAAACACTTGATAAAGACCAATATTATTTTATTATGTCATATACCTGCTCTAAGTAGCTGTGGCACAGTAACAGGGAGGTGAACTAGGAAGATAGAGTTGTTGGCTTCTAGGAGTTGGTAGCCTAAGGCACTATGGTCTGGGGGAAAGAGGGGGAACTGTATGTCACGAGGCCTGAGTTCTAGTTTTAGCTATACAAAGTGACTTTGGGCAAGTCCCTTTGACTTTCTCGGTCTCAGTTTTCTCATCTGTAAAGAGGAAAAAAAAAATTCTTGTTTTCCTCTTAGACTGAGAGCTTCATGGGGGACAAAAACTGCATCCAATCTGAATATATTGTTTCTACCTCAACACTTAGTTGCAAACTCATTGTGGGCAGGGACTGTGTCAGTTTATTGTTGTATTGTACTCACCCAAGTGCTTAGTACAGTTCTCTGCACCCAGAAGCCCTCAATATGACTGACTGCTTGGAACATAGTTAAGTGCTTAATCAAACCATCCTTAATCAATACCATCACTTGGTTGAATAGCAGTGATAAACTCTCTTGAGGGGAAAATATTTTCACCTAGTATCTTGCAAGTCCACCCAGTTCCCCTAGAATGGGAAGCCTGTGTTATTTTGAAAACTCCAGTTAAAGTTTGCACTGTTGTACTCACCAGTTCTGCTGTCCCTAGCACTGACAAATGTGATTATTTCAGTATCACGGCATGCTAAACCCACCAGACCAGCAGTGGCAAAAGAATATTCCTTCATTTCCTAATCATATTCTAGCCAAAATGCACATTGTAAACACATACTATGGCAATACTGAATGCGCAGTACGATGACTTAGTATGCATATAAATGCATAATAAAAATATTTAACAAGTCTCTATGTATTCAAATCAAAAACAACAATATCATAAAGTGTCACTTTTAATATTATGAAGAAAATCCTAAATTATGAAGAAATGCTCATAAGGATTAGAGTGGCAATCATTCAATCAGTGATATTTGAGAGTCTCTGCGGAGGATTGCACCAAGCACACAGGAAACTAGAATAGTCAGAAGATACAATCCCGGCCTCCAAGGGGTTTATACATCTGGCAGCAATAGTTTGCACGCTCACTTAATTGTGTGCCCATGCACCAACTACCTATAAAGTGAAGCAGCTGAGTGATGCTTAAAATACACTTAGTTATATGACTCCTTTGGGTTAGAATTTATTACTGTTGAAATTGTCCTATTTTATAAAAATCTCTTCTAACCTTCCATCTGTCAAACACATGGCAACAACAACCTGCAGTTCCAGACAACAAGCTTTCTGGAGGACAGGCCTGGGTGGGACCCAGATGAATGAGAATGAGAATTCCGTGGAGAATGAGGTGAAATAATGTGCGGATGTAGGCAAAGCAAGAGGAGGAAAAGGAATAAGAAGTTAACAC
Organism: Ornithorhynchus anatinus; assembly: GCF_004115215.2. Taxonomy (NCBI): domain Eukaryota; kingdom Metazoa; phylum Chordata; class Mammalia; order Monotremata; family Ornithorhynchidae; genus Ornithorhynchus; species Ornithorhynchus anatinus. Next base: position 31,818,814 of record NC_041746.1, read on the forward strand.
TGTAGTGGTAAATCCTAAAGGCCTCAAGGACAGTTACAAAATGGGGAAATTGTTTTTCAGGGACTAAATATGGAATGAGCACGGAGTTGTAAACTTATGCTCTATCTTCTCACAAGTTCTTATAGTACCGATTACTGTTACATTCACATGACTTATGAGACTTGTGTGGCTATTGAGTAAACATATTAAACAAATGAACCCCGAGCACTCATGGAATGCAATAGAACTAAAGGGAATAATAATCTGGCCAAGATGAAAATCAAAGCTCTACAAAGACCCTGGAAGCCATGGTTGAAATAGGATCCCATACAAAATAATGGCCCAAATCAATGTGCAACTGGAAAGAGCATAGAGATTCAAATAGAAATAGAATAGATAGGCTGATTGCAAAAATGACTATTTGCCAAGCCAAGATCCCCGATTACATGTGCACCTTGTTAAAAGGCTGTTGCATGGAAAAGGGATGGCATCACAAATTCCAAAAATAAGTCCTTATGCCTCTGGCCTTTTCTACTACAGGCATTGGTTAATTAGAGAGAAAAGACCCTCACCACATGTTTCAGAATAAAGCAGAGACAGAAGCAGCGTGGCTCAGTGGAAAGAGTCCGGGCTTGGGAGTAAGAGGTCATGGGTTCGAATCCTGGCTCTGCCACTTGTCAGTTGTGTGACTGTGGGCAAGTCACTTAACTTCTCTGGGCCTCAGTTACTTCATCTGTAAAATGGGGATTAACTGTGAGCCTCATGTGGGATGATCTGATTACCCTATATCTACCCCAGCGCTTAGAACAGTGCTCTGCACATAGTAAGTGCTTAACAAATACCAACATTATTATATTATTCTGGTAATGATCAAAGAAGGAAGGCACAGGACAGTCAGCACAGATAAATTTTTGCCTCTGGGTAATCACTTACAAAACATATCTCCGCCCCAGGAATGGATGCCATTTTCCACTTTGGAAGTAAAGGCAAACTCCTCCCAGAAAATTCTAATGATTTCTGGATAGTATAGGCAAGCAGACCCTTTGCTTTCTGGGTCATTTTTTTTTAATTTTATTTTCTTCCCTGCAATTGCCAGACCTGATTAGGGGATTTAAAAGCAAATAGTCTTACCCAAAAGATAAATTGTGATCCATTCATGCAACAATTACAAACGCAGTGGATGAAAACAATGCACTTAAGCACTATGGCTTAGTAGAAAGAGCACGAGCCTGGGAATTAGACAACCTGAGTTCTGCTGTGTGACCTCCGGCAGGTCACTTCATTTTCCTCATCTGGAAAATGGAAACTAAATCCCACTCCTTTCTTTCTTAGATTATAAACCATCTGTGGGACAAGGGCAGTGTCCAACATGATTATTTTGTTCATACCCCAGTACTTAGTACAGTGCTTAGCATTTAGTAAGTGCTTCACAAGTGCCATTAAAAAAACACCTAAACAACACAATAACAACAAAACAAGCAACCAAAAACCACCCCTATCAGGGACAGTCCTTAAGGGGACAATGCAAGCAGGGCTGTGGCTCCTATCTTGGTCTTCTCAGTCATACACATACCAATATTATGTAACTTCTCAAGAGGACACTACAAGTGGTGAAATTCACATAGGACTGCAAGTGTAGCTAAAAAAAACCTGTGTGATATCTACAGTCCCAGTCATATTGAGCCCACAAAAAGGTGGCCCCTTGTGTTGTATTTAATGTTTGTGGCATCTAACAGTTTTCTCTTCTGCCTTCTTGTCTCTTTCCATTTGAAGCTTTTGGTCAGAGAGCACACCATTCTTGAATCTTTCCCCCAATTCCCTCTACCTTCTGCGTCACCTATGTACTTACTTCTTTACCCTTTAAGCACTTGATATTCACCTCATCCTCAGCTCCACGGCACTTACGTACATATCCGTAATTTATTCATCTATATTAACTTCTGTCTCCCCTGCAAACAGTAAGCTGTTTATGAGCAGGGAAAATGTCTATCAAATCCCAAGTGCCTAGAAGAGTACTTTGCATCAGGAAGGTCTGACTAAATACCACTGTGATTCATGGTGTCTTCATTATGTACCAAGAACTAATATATCAATCATGACCAAATATCCATTAAATAATTTTATCCATCAGTGTAGTTCCATCATCTTCCTCACCACTATGGCTCTCAGGTCTGGGGGACAGAAACTTGATCACCACCAACTCCAACTTGAAGCCTAAAACCTAACAAGAGCAGCAACTTGGTCCAAGAGCCCAGAAGGCTATTGTTTGGAGAGGCATAAGGAGAGAAGGGAAAGAATGATCACTCTGACTCTCTGGAAGACCAGGAATGTAAGCAAAAGGCTAGAAAGTTCCCTTTAATATGAATGAAGAGGAGGGAGAGAGGAGAGAAACAAGGAGAGAACTAGAAAGAGAGACTGAGATACTAATGTAAGCAAAAAGGTGATGAGGGGGGGAAGGGTGGGGAGAGGAAGAGCGGATGCAGTGCAGAGGAGATAAAAAGTAAATGAGACAAAAGAGGGACCAGAAAGGAGGCACAAGGGACAATGACAGGAAGAGTGGGTGAGAGGACAGAATGGAAGGGATGAAGTTTCAAGGCGATGATATTAACACCACTCCTAAAGAGGGGCAAAGTATTAACAGGAGGGAAACACAGGAGGGCAACAGGGAAAGAGATGCAAGAAGAACAGGAATAGAGAAGCAGAAAATGTGACAACAGAAGTAAATGGAAAGGAAGAAACAGCCAACAGAATTGTTGTGGCTAGAGGGAAAGGGGGAGAGTTAGTTACAAAGTGAAACCTATGGGAAAGAGAAGGAAGAAACTACAGTACCTATCTCTCCTGGATGAGTCTTGGGTATGCCCTCTGGTTATAAAAGATCCTTACATGAGGATAATATTGTCTGCCTGAATGAAATCTGTACAGATTTTAACCGGACAAAAAGAATAGCCTGTTGCTTTGCCCTTGTGTGCTTTGCTCCAATAAGAATAGATTTTTGCCTTTAAATTGGCTATTCGAAGGATGTAGAGCATCGATGATTCTCCTGCAGGTGACACTGTTGGGCTGATCCACATCACTAAAATGCATGTGCAAAGACAGAGAATCTCTCTCTGCAATACATTCAACTGGAGTCTGAATCAATGATGTATCCAAAATGCAATTAATTTTCCTTATATTTGAACATTAATTCTTCAAATCTGCACTGCAATGCAAAGATGAGGATTAATGGACATGCTTCAAGTTCAGAGATATAAAAACAAATCCGCTCAAAGAAAAGTTCAAAATAAATGGGAAAAAAGCACCTAATTTTGGAAAATTAATTTGAAGCAGCCTTGTGAGTTAATTTTCCTCTGCTATCTTTGGAACCTAAAAATAGCCAACCCAGCCCACCCGGGTGAAGCCTGGAGCTACATTCTGCTGGACGGGGAGAATTGGGGGTCACGTCCTAACACTCCACTGGAATAAGTCCAGCTGCACTCTGTGCAGAGGTTTCCTCAGATAGGGCACCCAGAAGGACTTGTTTACTTTCGGGCTGCCGCAAGAACCCACTCCATTTGGCTCAGCACTAGTGGAGCTATTTGCTATTTAACTGCATGTCTCTCGGGATTTGGAGAGGGCCGAGGTTCTAGTTGCTGGAGTCATAGTTTAAGTAGGAGGGAAGAAAAGTTTTACAACATCTTAGAAGTGAGGATACTGAGAAACTGAGAAGTGACTTTTTTATGGTATTGATTAAGTGCTTATTATGTGGGGTAACAATATTATGTTACTATTTACACTGGGGTAGATGCAAGCTCATCAGGTTGGAAACAATGCCTGTCCTACATGGGGCTAGTCTTAATCCCCATTTTACAGATGAAGGAACTGAGGCTAAGAGAAGATAAGTGACTTGTGGAAGGTCACAAAACAGACAGGTGGCGGTGTTTCCCCCTTCAAAGCCCTACTGACAGTCACCTCCTCCACAAGGCCCTCCCAGACTGAGCCCCTCTTTTTCTCTGCTCCTCCTCCCCTCCCCATCACCCCTACTTCCTCCCTCTGCTCTACCCGCCTCCCTGACCCACAGCACTTGTGCTTATATGTACATATTTATTTTATTATTCTATTTATTTTATTAATGATGTATAAATATCTATAATTCTATTTATTTATATTGATGCTACTGATGCCTGTCTATGTGTTTTGCTTGGTTTTGTTGTCTGTCTCCCCCCTTCTAGACTGTGAGCCTGCTTTTGAGGAGGGATTGTTTCTGTTGCTGAACTGTAGTTTCCAAGTGCTTAGTACAGTGCTCTGCACATAATAGCTTAATAGATATGACTGAATAAATGAATTAACAAGTGGTGGAGACAAGATTAGAACCCAGGTCCTCTGACTCCCAAGCCTGTGCTCCTTCCTCTAGGCCACAATGCTTCTAGTGAGCCCCATATGAAATTGGGACTGTGCCTGACCTCATTGTCTTGTATCCACCCATCATTCAAGACATAATAAACACTTAAGTACCACAGTCTTTCTTTGGGATCTAGTATCCACAGTCTGACCCCCTGTCTCCATATACTCCATGTCTCCAACCCACTCCCACACCCAGAGGTAGAGGAAAGATGGAAGTCTTTAGAAAATGGACTGCCAATCTTGAGTTCCTTTATAATGAGTCCCTGGATGTCCCATTTTGGGATGGAGGTGGATTTAAAAGTTATTTTGTGTCCCACATTATTAAAATAATCAGACCTTCAGACTCCCCAGCTCTGTACTCTTAGACTCTTAGCTCATTAAGATAGGTCAGATCAAGTGACCTCATGACAAAACTGTAATACCTATCCTGGAGGCATTTAGAGGAAGTAGAACAATGAGGGTTTGTGGGAGAGGATCAGTTAATCAATCAATGGTATTTTCTGAGCACTTACTGGGTGCACAGCACTTGGGAGAATGCAATTCAACAGATAATACTAATGAAAGTAATGATGATAATAATAATGGTGATATTTGTTAAGCATTTACTATGTGATGCCATCCTAAGGACTGGGGTAGATACAAGCAAATTGGGTTGGAAAAAGTCCCTGCCCAGAATCATTCTCTATTTTACAGATGAGGTAACAAGCACAGAAGTGAAGTGATTTGGCCAAGGTCACACAGAAGACAAGTGGCAGAGCTAGGATTAGAACCCAGGTCCTTCTGAATCCCAGGCGCGTACTCTATCCACTACGTCATGCTGCTTCTCTGCCCACAAGGAGTTTACAGTCTGGAAGGAACTTCCACTCTAGTAGCAAACATGGAAAAAGTCACAGTATTTCTAGCCATTTACCAAATACTCTGAACGCTGCCCTAAAAGTTTAATTTAAAGCACAAGGATAGAAAAATTGGGGAAGCAAAATCAAATCCAAATGTTTAGAGAATACCAAATATACAACTACCATAAATGCAACTACTATACACTATAAATTTAAACTTCCTGAGATGCAGAGAAAAAGTCTTTAGAACAAATGTTCACTAAACAGCACGTGGAGAAGGATTTCTGTCAAGGCTACCAGAGAATATCTCAGCAGGCAAGGAGAGGAAAAGCAAAAGCTCCCTCTCTTGAATTTAGAGACTCTTCCTGGCTTGCTGATTAGTCTTAGCCTCAGAGGATTTAGGGAAATGTTACAAAAATAAGTTTCCTACTTCAATCCCATGACCTTAGTTCGGCTTCCTACAGGAGTTTGAACGCTTTCAAATCTGGCTTTGCCAAAGCCCAGGAATTTGCATATTCAAAGAGTTTGAAAATGGGTGCATCATGTAGAGGGAGAAAAAATACTCCACACGAAGGCAGAGATACCATTTTTTGTTTGCAAAGAAGTAGAGACTGCCTGAAATAATTGATCTCCCTCCAATTTTTAAATCTCTACAATTGGCACAGCACCCAAGGGGAGTGAAATAAACACTGCTGAAACCACCTTTACTTTGGTAGTTTCGATGCTGATTATTTTTATTGGGTAGATGCACATTTAACTTCAGGCGATGAAAGCAATATTGTATTTTATTAGAGCTAGATTTCAGAGGGGAGTAAAGTCCTCACGACTCAATATTGCAGTCTATCAGGTGACAGGATCCATCATAGTGGTCATCTATATTACTGAAAGGACCTAAAGCCACTTGCCATCTTCGACATTACTCACCCTTTTCAGCTGACACTTTTATCATAGTCTCTACCATACTTCTTACTGCTGCTTTGCCATCACCAGTACTTAATCAATTGAAATTTTGGAGATGTCAGATTCTATTCAGTCCATGAAGCTATTTCCCTCTTCCTAAGTACTTCAGTAAGCACACACCTCTGCCTCAGACAACCTCTACCCTTGCCGCCGACATTTATACTTTGATTTGCTCTTGAAGGTGCATGGAAAATGAACTCTGTCCCAGGATGTCTATTTCTATAAATATATTTTCTGTTTTAATACCTAAAGTCATGTTATTCTGGCATAACAACGCCACACCTTACTTGTGTCTTTTCGAAGTTTTCATGGAAAATGATGGAGCTACAAATGCAAATTCTACTAACATATGGCTTCCAGGCAATAATTTTCTGGGAGGATGGAAAACCGTGATCAGGGGAGGGTCCTCCTATTGACTGCAGGCCTTCCTCCCTAGGAGCAGGACTGTGGGTCTGTAGGTTCAAGTGCTCCCTGGGTTCTGAGTTCCCATCTCTGTCTCAGCTGCTTCCTACACCATCACTGAAACAGCCTCACCTCTGCCTCTAAAAGGAACAACATCAGAAGAACAACCAAGAACAAAGGGCATCACACATATTCTTGCTTTGACCCACAAGCCATAATGGAGATGCAAAGCAGAAATGAGTGCTCCAGTCCATTATCTGCTTCCCCCTACTCCCTCTCTGTACCTCCTTCCAAGTTCCCTACATCTTATTTCTTATGTCCCCGATATACAATCTTACCCCTCTTCCTGACACACAATGTTATTTAATGAGCACTTCCTATGTGCAGAACACTGTATTAAGTGCTTGGGAGAGTACATACAATATTAGTTAAGTTCCTTGTCCACAAGGAGCTCACAGTCTAGAGCTCACTACCCACTTAGCTCTTTGACTCACTTTAGTCCTTCCACACCCACTCCCTGAATGTACTTTGAGACTTCCCTAGCCAGGACACTTCTGCTGAAAGATTTTTTTTTTATATATAGCTTTTAGAATGCTGGGAAGGTTGTGATGGTTTGTAAATACAGACAGCTTTCAGGAGCACTCTAAAGACTTCACCTCCAAAATTCACTCTTTTCCTTTTCTGGTTAAGACTGACAATGTCAACCAGGCATAGTGACTCTATAGCTTGTTTTTGTTACGATCCACTATCACAACTGCCCTTACCTTTCTACCACACCTAAACTGTGAGCCCTTTAAGGGACAGGGACTGTGCCAGATTTAGCCTGGCACTTAGCACAGTACTTGGCACATAGTAAATAATACATATCTTAACTAACTCTCTCCTATAAAGATATTTGTGTTTCTCTTCTCCCTCTGTGCTAAGTCTACTGCTACATTCACATGCTTTGTCTATCGTTGCATTTGTGTGAGTGTGTGTGTGTTTGTGCATGTGTACTATGTAAGATTTTTTTTTTTAAATGGCATTTGTTAATCACTTACTATGTGCCTGGAACTGTACCAAGGGCTGGGGTAGATATAAGTTAATCAGGTTGGACAAAGTCCCTGTCCCATATAGGGCTCACAGTTTTAGTCTCCATTTTACAGATGAGGTAACTGAAGCACAGAAGAATTAAGTAATCTGCTCAGGTCACACAGTAGACAAGTGGCGGAGCCGCGACTAGAATTCTGGTCCTTCTGACTTCCAGGTCTGTGCTCTATCCACTAGGTCATTCTGTTTCTGTTTACATTATATTTCATCACGTGCCCAAGTCTGCTTCAGCTGGAGTGTTTAAGTCTTTACATTTCTGGGTCTATGTGTGTGTTATTGGGCATCCTCTGTCTTGAAATATGTATTTATACAAAAAATTACCTATAAAAACAATTATTTGGAAGGATTTATAAAAGGTCTCACATCATGAGTGACTGGATTTAATGTACATATTTTTCTATCTAAAATTGTTGAATAAATTTCAACCATTTCCAAAAAGAATCAACAACTTGTCTGTGTCTAAAATGATAAATGGTTCTTCAAAGTATTTAGCATTTTTTCATACGGGATAAATATTAAATGCTAAAATTATTGTTCCAAGTGGATATATCAAGTTTATTTTAACTCCTGGTAAATCAGAGGTATGAGAGCCAGACATTGCTATGGCTTAATGACTCATCTCTGGAAACTCTCCGTGAAATCCCAAGAAATAAACCCCCCTTAAGCAGTTCTAATGCCAACTATTATAAAGTTTGTTGAAATGGCCTAACAGACATTTCTTGCCAAGATGTCATGCCCTCCAAAGAATCTGAAATATTGAAGAAATATGAAATGCCTTGAAGGACAAAGGACTGAAGATGTGTGAGGTATCTAAGAGTATTATCACAATCTTTTGGCAACTATAAATTCTGCATGCTTTACTATTTGACAGATAATCCTCAAAAAACCCCAAAAAACATTTAAGTGTAGGCATATATTTAGCAAAGTACTTCTCTTCTACTCTGCCCCTCTGGTCTGTAAGCTTTTTGAGGGGGACTGATTTGTGTTATACCTACTGTTTAGTACTGTACTCTACCAAGCACTTAGTACAGTGTTCTGCACACAGTAAATTCTCAATAATATCACTGATTCTACTTTTTATTTCTGAAGGCTGAATGACACTTCTAAACTTCAGTTTTTAACTGGAACGCTTTTAGTTTTCCTGCATTCCCCATCTATATATTAGAATTTCTATGCCCACTCTGAACCAAATCAAGGGCATTACAAAAAAGGTACTGCAAGAAAAAAAAAAAAAACAAATAAAAAGTGCCCAGAAATGAAAGATGCCCCCTGCCCCCAAACCTAAGTTTGAATATCTCAATCAATTAAATGAATAGTAGTTATGGTGTACCTACGAGGACTAGACACTGTATTAAGCACCTAAGAGTGCAATAAAAGCATGACAAATGTTCCCTGCTGCTGACATCTCTCTGCAAATCTTACTCAACTGCAACTCTTCTATTCTTGAGAAAGTCTTTGTCTTTGGCATGAATGCTAAACAAAGGGATTCACAAATGATACTAATCATGAAATTAAGCATATAAATGCTATTAAATTTTCCCCAGTTCCCGAGAGAGAGAAGTAATCCATCAGCAACAGGCAGTATTCCATTCAGCACTGGCAGTATTTACAGAGGACTTGATTGGGAGTCCACACAGTATGCAGAGCACCACGGTGAGCAACCACTGTGTGCAGACCACATTGAGAACTGCTTGGGATCACTCAAGAGAAGTAACAGTCCTGGTCCTTTCTCTCAAAGATCTTGAATCCGTGTGGTGGACATGGTGCCTGGGGGCAAGGGCTGAGTTGGTTAAGGCTGTGGCAGAAGCAACAGCAGTAGCAACAGGTCTTGCTGCTGGGCTGCTTCCTTTGGGTCTCTTTCTAGGGAGTTCTGCCAGAAGCAGCAGTATTGAGAGTAGCTGCTGAGCGCAATGCTCTGTACCAGGCATTAGGAAAATGCAGTGGAATAAAGTAGAAGGGCTGCTGCCAGAACAGGATGGAAGATAAACAATTCCTGCTGTGGCCACTCCTATTGGCTAATCTGGAGTTCCTTCCTGCTTCTTCCTGGAACCCAGAAACCCCTGGAGAGGGGGCAGGCCATGGCTGAAGCAGCAGCAGTTGCTCACATATCTCAGGCTCTGACTCTCTCCAGCTCTAGTAAGCATTTTCCCATGTGAAATGAAAGCTGCGATGATGATTCTTTAAAGAGAAACCTTAAAACCGCAGGACAACAGGTATAATAAAGGTCTAAATTCTCTTGTCTTGGGCAAAAAAACTAAAGTGGCTATTTAACTACGATTCTCCCATCCTACAATATTACTTTACAGACAGGTTTCCAGCTCTCAAAGTAGCCATTTCTTAGGATAAAAGTCTTCATTTCAGTCAGCCATCTCAGTTACACAAAACAACAGAGAACATAGATGAGCAATCTGAGAAAACGGATTAGCAGAATGACTAAGTTTTTCATTCTCACAGGCATTTTTTTTTCCTAATCCACAAAGTCATATTAAACTTCAGCCACACTAAGATGATTTAGCAATTAAGGTTGCTAAGCTAAATCCATGAGCATTTCGTTATGCTTAAAAATGAATTTTAAAAATGAAACATTTTGAGGAAGGAAAAAACGATCTATCTTTTTCATCTGAGACTACAAGATGAATAAATTATGAGTAAGTCTGACTACTCACAGCTTGCTTTATATCATGGATCACCCATCTAGGGGTCAAAACTGAGTTTCATGTTAATAGAAAGACTACCTCCCATTTATGGCACAATAGTGGAGAGAGGGTTAACTGCTAACATGGAAAAGGGGCCAGGTGCACTTGTACTAAGTACTTTAAGTTCCAACTCAAAACTGATTGTTAGTCCCAAGTGCCATAAAACACATTCTAGAGTGAATCCAATATGAAAGCCATCTCACACCTTGCCAACTCAGACCCACTATCAATTTAAGACAAATTATTTTACTTGGCAGGTCTATCAATTTGAATATACAAAAATGTGAAGTTTAAATTTCAGGCAATTAACACATGCCATAGCATTTCCATGGCATCTTTTATCTGAACAGAGTATCTGATTTTCATCCCACCCCCAGCCGAACAGCACTAACGTACATATCCTTATACTCTCCTTTCCCTTATCTATAATTTATTTCAGTGCCTGTCTCCCTTGCTAGACTGTAAACTTCTTGAAAGCAGGGATTGTTTCTACCAACTCTATTGATTATATATTCTCCCAAATGCTTAACAGTGTTCTATATATGGTAAATGCTCAACAAATATCACTGATTGATAAAAGTGAACTTAATTATCCTACATTTTCAGAGGGATTGAAGTTACCTATGTGGGCTTGCTTGGAGGAAACCTTATCTTAACTGGAGGGAATTTACAATACTTTTGTCCAGAATTCGGATTTGTTCATCAAATCGATGTTGTCCCTGAAATCAAAGTTTTGAAACTATGACCCTCAATTAAACTTTTGAAGTTCCATTAGCCCCTTTTGGGCAGGGAACATGTCTTGGGCTTCTCTTGACCTCCCAAGCCCTTAGTACAGTGCATTACATTCAGTAGGCACACAATGAATCCTATTACTTCTACTCCTAGTCCTATTAGACTGTAAGCCCGTCAAAGGGAAGGGACTGTCTGTTACCGATTTGTACATTCCAAGCGCTTAGTACAGTGCTCTGCACATAATAAGTGCTCAATAAATACTATTGAATGAATACTCCTGGAGAGAATTTACATCCTGAAAGGAGAATATAGCAAATGATTCCTCAGAACATCTTTATGAAGAAAGCAGTTGATGGCATTCTCCATATGATATTCTGGAACTGAAAGTACACAGAATATGCTCCAAAAGTTACATGACTGGCTCAAACTGGTCCTGGGATTAGCATCTAGAACTCTTAACTGTCACTTGTGAATGTATTCCATTAGTCCAAACCACCTCTTAGAAGCTACAGATCACTTGTGAAAAGGTCATGACCTCAACACAGTTAAAAAAAAAAAAAGGACTCTCGGGGTTGCTGCCATCCATTATTCATGAACAAAAATACTTAAGAGCCCAGAAACTGAATAAAATTGAACCTAATGCTCAGAAGGTATAAGATATATATATACTTCAAAATATTTAGTCACTATGAGTCCTCTTGAGAATTTGTTTAAATTGATATAGACCAACATGAATGTACAAAGTTATACATCTCTGATTTTCCAAGTTGCTTTAGCGTGGAGTCAGTTCCACAGGATCATAGAAATAACATGGGGAGGAGACAGATCACCAAACGAGTAAGTGACCAAAAGTGGAGAGACTACTTCTCCATTGATTGATTGAAACCTGCCAACTCTATTATATTGTCCTCTCCCAAATGCTTAGTACAGTAAAACAGGAAGCGCTCAATAAATATGACTGAGATGACACCCAGCCCAGTCCCTGTGGGGTCCATCTCAGCCTGACTGAACTCTGGGATTTGGACAGAGATGCCCCCCTCCCCCCAACCCTTGACCTAAGGCCTAGAACCCAGGGAGAACAAGTCAGGCATCTGCAGACCCCAGGTGCCCACAGAGAGCAAAGTCTATGCCTAGTCAAAGGCAGGGTTTCTGACCTGCTATAACTGCCTAAGGCCCACTGACCATTATTTAGCTGGGTCTAGGCTAGGCTGGGACCAGCAACACTACCTCTTGGCTGATGATGGCAGCTATGCAACATTTAACCAAGAGGAGAGAGGTCAAGTAACCCCTCTTTCATTCTTCTCTCTTCCCTGTAGTAGCTTTCCCTTTCCTCCTCTTTTCCTCTCTACCCCATTTCATCTTCCCCCTTCCCCCTTTAACACTTACTCTCTCTTTTCCCCATCTTCTCTTTTTGCTTCTCTCCTCTTCCTTTACCTCCTTCACTCCTTCTACTTTCCCTTCGCTGCCTCCTCCTTCTCCTACCATTCCATAATACTCCACCCCACCATGTTCCCACCTGCTTTCACAGCAGTGAACTGTGGCCACTGACACCTAGTACACTGTCCTGTTCCCCCTAACACCATCAAGTTAAATGACCTTTTATTACACTTTAATCAACCATTCCTTAAAACAGGTACCTATATTATAGGTGCCCATATGAGGGTGGGTTTTTTATTATTAAAAATTTGGAAAGACTGAAAAGGGATCATAGCCTAGTAACTGCAAAATCATCCAAGGATTGTCAAATTTCAGAGAGCCAAAAATAAGATTAAAGACTAAAGTAGATGATCCTGGGGTCCATGAAGAAACTAAAGAACTAAGGATGGGAAGTGGCTGGCATCAAATGGAGGAAGAGCAAAAAAACTGAAATTTAATAGAAGATTAACACATTTACATGTCCTTATGTATCTTGTACTTATCCCTAATTTGGTGACTTTTTTCCCTCTAAATGCAATCTCATTACCCAACAAAATCAAGATGCTATTCATTTGGCCCTCTACAAAGACAATCATGAATGGTAATAGCACTTTTAAACTCCTACCTGTGTTCGTAAAATTTCACCTTTGGACAACTGCATATCACCAGTCAGCTCTTTTACAGTGATGCTCAGAGGTTCCAGACGCTTGCGAAAGTAATTTGTCATTTCAGCTGCCAAGGCCTTCATCGGTGCAACATACACAATCTGTACCAAAAGGACACCAGTTTGATAAATGTGTGAAACCCACATTGTCATTTGTTTCTCGGCAACTACAACAAATCACAATTTATTGTGAAATAAGTTTCGAGGCACTCAGAGTGAAAAATCTTAATAGTGATATATGAAAAGTAGTTATCTTTGTTGAATAAGTGTGCAGCTGTTTAGAGGACAATGGATTTTGTTTATACAGCCTCATCACTTTGAAAATTGGTTCTGCATCAAAGCTAAATGTATTTTCATAGCTTTTCACATGGGTAATAAGATTTTCAGAACACAAATAAGGGTAGCTTTAACAGTAATGAACTAAATCATGCAGCAGTCTTTATGTGACTTCAAGAAGTGTAGTACCCTTGAAAACTTCTTGATTTCATAGTCTGGGTGTAATGGCCTAATGGGTTTTGTCTTGTAATTTACAAAGCCATTTTTGGGCCACGAAATTCCTACCTTAAATTCATCTTTTCTGATGACTCCTTGTTGCACATGTTGGCGGATTTCATGCAAAACGGTAAGCATGGCAATGTTGGTCTTGCCTGCTCCAGTAGGGGCACAAATCAGCATATTCTCATTCGTGTTGTAGGCGGTTTCAAACACTATTGACTGGATCCGGTTCAGCCTCTTCATTCCTTTAAAAGCAAGCTGCCCAACCTGCATTATGGAGGACAAAAAACACAGTCAACTACAGTGGGGACAAGTTTCGTGAAGGTCATGTAGAACGTTAGATCTTCCAGGGAGAGGAATTTGATTGGTTTAATCAGGTAAGCAAGGATTCTGGGGGACTGCGAGGTTCAGATGGCTAAAACCTGGCTAGTGGCCTTTGGATAATTGCAAGTTGGTTTTTGTGATGCCTTTCACGTGGATTGGAAGCACAGCAGCAGCAAAAATTGCTCTTTAATAATAATAATGATGGCATTTGTTAAGTGCTTACTATGTGCAAAGCACTGTTCTAAGCACTGGGGAGGACACATGGTGATCAGGTTGTCCCACGTGGGGATCACAGTCTTCATCCCCATTTTACAGATGAGGTAACTGAGGCACAGAGAAGTGAAGTGACTTGCCCAAAGTCACAAAGCTAACAAGTGGCAGAGCTGGGATTTGAACCCATGACCTCTGGCTCCCCAGTCCGTACTCTTTCCACTGAGCCATGCTGCTTCTCTTTCTTACATGTGGGCAAAGTACTAAGCACTCTTTGCCAGGAGGCAGCAATAATATCCACTATGACAAACTACTAACTGGAAATGGGAGAAAAAATTTAATAAAATTGTATTATATAAACACCCTCTGAGTTCATATTAAATTACTAAACTCTCCACTTGCTTCTTAAAGTTGATCTTTTACTTTCTTAGATGGAAAACGGTCAAATGAAACCAGACAAGGCATGTTAGTCTTCTAAGCACAAAAACAACTACATGTTAACTTTCTAAAGTAATTTGTAAATTACAAGAACATTTTTGATTGTCCATTCTGATTAGACTTTGTTCCCACCCAAAAAAACAAATATTTTTGTTGCTGTTTGGTGTTAATGGAAAGAATGCAAAAAAAAGTATTGTAGGACATTGTTCATTTGGAAGTTTCTTTATTTCCAGTGACCAGGTGTCTGTTATTATGGACCAAACACAATTATAGTGGCTTATGAAATGCTGAAAACAAAGATGACAGAAATAATGACTGCAGATGAAATGAAGTCTAAAATATTTGGAATTTAATGTATGGTATCTATTAATTTAAGATTCTGAATTTGAAGTGGGATTTGTAGCATTTTCCTTTTTTCAATATTAAAGGTATAATTCTGAGGACCTGAATCTTGCACATTTCCTTGCTGGTGTAATACTATTTCACTGTTTTCACAGTTGCAAAATGATTTTCATTGAATTGATACCAGAGGAAATAAACTAGAGAAAACAAACAGTGGAGAACTCACAGCTCCTGGCAAAAAATGTAGAGGGGGGGAAAAATGCAACTTGTATTGCACCTTCTCAGTGCACACTTGAAAAATGGGAAGAGAAAGGTTTCATTGCTGGAGACAGCTTATGTTGTACTGCACTCTCCCAAATGTTTAGTATAATGCTTTGCACACAGTAAGGGCTCAATAAATATGACTGAATGACAATGTTCTGCAGACACTGACTTCAAGCAACTTTATCTAAAACATCCTGAAGCATTAAAGCCTAGCAAAGTACAAATGCATATTTTCTACCACTACATGTAAATATTTCAGTGAAAACATTTGAGGCTTTAATACTAGACTACTCCCATCGTTTATCCCAAATCGAGAACATGAAGATTATTTTAACATGACCCTAAATGCATCAACAAGACGGATCACATGAGATCTGAGAAAAACTGACATAGCTAAGAATTGTCTAGACAATATTGTCTATTGTCTACCAACTCTGTTGTACTGTACTCTCCCAAGCACTTAGTTCAGTGCTTCGCCCACAGTAAGTGCTCAATAAATACCATGTAGGACAATGATGGAAAGGATTTTTCCTTCACCAAACTGCTACCATGTTAATACAAGCATTTATCCAATCCTGACTGATTACTGCATCAGTCTCCTTGTTGACATCACTGCCTCTTGTCTCTCCTCACTCCAGTGCGTACTTCACTGCTACCTGGATCATTTTTCTCCAAAAGTTTTCAGTCCAAGTTTCTCCTCTCCTCAAAAGCCTCCAGGGGTTGCCCATCCACCTCCATTTCAAAGACAAACTCTTTAAAGCCCTCTATCATCTTGCCCTCTCTTACCTTACCTCCCTGATTTCCTACTACATACCATATCACAAACTTCACTCCTCTAAAGCCAACCTACTCACTTTACCACAATCTCATCTATCTCGCCCTCCCTCAATATGACAGATGATCACTCTCCCCACCTTCAAAAGTCTTTTTAAAACATATCCCCAAGAGGCCTTCCCTGACTAAGCCCTCATTTCCTCGTCTCCCACTCCCTCTGTGTGGCTCTTGCGCTTGGATTTGCATTCCTTATTCATCCCTGCCACAGCACTTATGTACATTTCTGAAATTTATTTATATTAATGGCTATATCCTCCTCTAGACCATAAGCTTACTGTGGGCAGGGAATGTGTCTACTAACATTTATGTTGTACTCTCTCCAGTGCTCAGTACAGTACTCTTCACAATAGGATTTAAAGCACTTAACCAACCTTGCCCCCTCTTACCTATCTCCCTTATGTTCTTACAACCCGACCCATATAGTCTTTAAATGCCAACTTATTCATTGTACCTAATCTTGTTTATCTCACTGTTGACATCTCACCTACATCCTGCCTCTGGTTTGGAATGCCCTCCCTCTTCATATCCAACAGATGATCACACTCCCCACTTTCAAAACCTTACTAAAAGCACACCTCCTCCAAAAAGCCTTGCCCTTATGGGCAGGAAATGTGTCTATCAACTCTGTTCTATTGTACTATTTCAAGTGCTTAGTATAATGCTTTGAACACAGTAAGCACTGAATAAATACAATTGATTGATTCACCAACTGGACCCCACAAATTGGGTTTCCTCCTGCTTCTGAAAACATGCACTACTCACTCACACAATATTTATTTTCTGCTTTAAATTACTATCCAGGGAAGATCTTATAGATTGCAAGCATCTTGTGGGCAATGAACGTCTCTACCAACTTTTATACTGTACTTCCCTTAGCACTTAGTATAGTGCTTTGCAAACAGTAAACATTCAGTAAATGTAACTGACTGACATTTTAATTAGGGTGAATTCAACTTGCTTAATTCACAGAGAAACCGGTCCAAGGAGAATAGGCTCAAAGGACTACAGGACTACATGTTCTCTAAGGAAACAATTGTAAGACCTAAGAGAAAAAAAAATCTTCTCACACATGAGATGAACAGAAAATTGGTTGGCTAACAGATCTGAAACACAAATGGAATTGCCAGCACAGTGGACCTTTTGACAGGATTATCTATGAGTAATTCACAGAGAAGTAGATGCTTTCAAAAGAGCATAAGAAATTTCCAAGGAGAAAATGACACAGGGCTAGCAAAACCAAGGAAAACATTCTTCAAAGGTGGAAAGTACAAGAGAAAGATAGACATAATGCCTCCTTTCCCCTTGAGTGACTGGGAGGGGAAGCTGATAACAGAGCATATCAAATATGGCAGAGACTCTCTTCTTTAATGTTTACTATCTCTTTAACGTTTACTGATTTCTTTATCACAGTCTCAGCTGCTCTCAGGCATTCTAATTAAAATCTTTCCTTTCTAATTTTAGTGAATTGAATGAATGCAGCATTTACTTGCCCCACCCCAATTTTAGAAGAGGAAATCAAAGACTGTTTTTAGTATTACATAATTGTAAACAGTGATAGCTGAGGGAAGAGGAGGCCCAAGGGGGAGAGAACGACAACTCAGCAGATGGAAAGTTAAATCCTTAAGACATCCACTAGCCACCAGGTTCAGTGAGTGCCTTTTGCACCCAGCTGAGTGAATGAAAATTAAGAGAAACTTCTGTGAGTTTCCTATGCTTCTTCCTCACCACCTTTCCTCATCCTTTCTTCCTCTTTTTTCCCCTCTCTCTTTATTGCTCGACTTCATTTTTAATATGACTTGAGAATAGTCCCACCCCTTCTTTATTGTATAAAAAGTAGACAAAAAGTGGGGCACTTATGCAAATAAGTATGGCCTTCTTTCATGTGAGCCTCTTGTGGGCAGGGATTGTCTCTCTGTTGCTGAATTGTACTTTCCAAGCACTTAGTTCAGTGCTCTGCACACAGTAAGCACTCAAATATGATTGAATGAATTCATTATTGATCATTCATTCATTATCCTCCTACAGATCAAGAGTAACTATAAATCTACATCTTCAGATTCTACCTTAATTTTCTATGGCATCCAAAACCCATCAGACTCTGTTCATTCCTTTTTATTTCTGCAGCCACAAGTCGGTCTGGGCAGGATCAGGATACAAATACATT